>NC_087354.1:74526971-75151971 GCF_030014295.1 Loxodonta africana | reverse complement strand
ACAGAAAACTTCTCTAATATCAGGAGTGCTGAAAAGTTGACCATCCAAGCTCAACAAACCCCACGTAAGACAGACCTCAAAAGAAAATCACCAAGACAAATCAAAATCCCACTTGCTAAAACCAAGACAAAGAAAGAATCCTGAAAGCAGCTTGAGAAAAAGTAAAAAAGTCACATACAGAGGGGAAACAATAAGATGAAGCTCTGCTTACTTGGCAGAAACCATGCAGGCAAGAAGGCAATGGGATGACATATGTAAAATCTTGATGGAAAAAGAATAATGTATCCTGCAAAATTCTCGCTCAAATAAACCCCAACCAAACTCAGTGCTGTCGAGTCGATTCCGACTCATAGTGACCCTATAGGACAGAGTAGAACTGCCCCATAGAGTTTCCAAGGAGTGCCTGGCAGATTTGACCTGGTTAAATCTTTGGTTAGCAGCCATAGCACTTAACTTCTATGCCACCAGGGTTTCCCTTGCTCAAATATGATGGCAAAATTACGACATTTCCAGATAAACAGAAATTAAGGGAATAGTGAAAACCAAGCAAAACTGACAAGAATTATTAAAGGGAGTCCTTTGGTTAGAGAACCAACAACATGAGACAAAATCCTGAATCTGGGATGCAAAACCGCATCAGCCAGGTAGATAACAACCTAGGTAATGAACTCTCAGGGATAAAGCAAAACTAAAAGATTTACAATGGGGAAACAGAGGTAAATCTGTAAATGCCAACAATGTCAGAGGAACAAAAGAGGGAATAAATAGTATAGGTATAGAACTTTCAAATGGAGAGGAAATCAAAGTGGTATCAAATAATAAAAGACTGGTTCAAACTTAGGAAGAAAGGGGTAAGTTTCAAGGCAACCACAAAGAAAGTTAATGAACCTACTCATCAAAATAAAGAAGAAAAACATAAAGTCTCGGTAAACACAAAATCTACAGAAACGAAAGAAACAAACAAAAAAATTCACAAACAAAAGGAATTCAGTACAAGAGAGTAAGAGGAACAAAGAAAACATCAGCACCACACACACACAAAAAGCAGTACAAAATTATAGCAATAAACTCACACCTATCAATAATGACACTGAAAATAAATGACTTTAATACATCCATAAAGATACAGAGAGTGACAGAATGGATTGAAAAACAGGACCCATCAATGAGCTGTCTATAAGAGACACATCTTAGAAACAGACATAAATATATTTAAAATCAAAAGATGGACAAAAATATATCTAGCAAACAGCAACCCAAAAAGTGGCAATACTAATCTCAGATAAAATAGACTTTAAAACAAAACCCACCGTAAAAGACAAGGAAGGACATTATGTAATAATTAAAGGGACAATCCAGCATGAAGACATAAACATAATAAATATCTATGCGCCCAATGACAGGGCTCCAAAATACATAAAACAAACTCTAACAGTGCTGAAAAGAGAAAGTGACAGTTCCACAATAATAGTATGAGATTTCAACCCCTGTTAGAATGGCAATAATTAAAATAATAATAATAATAAATGTTGGGGAGGTTGTAGAAAAAGTAGAACCCTCATCCATTGCTGGCGGGAATATAAAATGGTACAGTCACTGTGGAAAACAATTTGGTGGTTCCTCAAAAAGTTGGACAAAGAACTGTCACATGACCCAGACATTCCAATCCTAGCTATATACCCAGAAGAAGTGAATGCTGGAATGCAAACAGAAACCTGTACACCAGTGTTCACCACAGCACTTTTCACAATAGCCAAAATGCAGAAACAACCGAAATATCCATCAACAGATGAATGGATACATAAAATATGGTATATATGCACAATGGAATACTACTCAGCCATAAAGAGAAATGAAGTTCTAATGCATCCCATAGCATAGATGAAGTTTGAAAACATCAAGTCAGTCGCAAAAGGACAAATACCATATGATCTCACTTACATGAAATAAGCAAATATATAGAAACCAAAGATTATTGGTGGTTACCAAGGGCAGAAGAAAGGGGAAAAGAGGGAGTCTTTGCTTAGGGGGCATTGAGTTTACGTTAATGGTGGTGGAATGATTTGGAAAAGGGTGATGAGAATGATGGCACAACTTGAAGAACGTAATCCATCACGCTGAAATGTACACGGGAAATTGTTGAGATGGCCTGTGCATGTTTTCACCACAAAAAAAAAAAGGAAAGAAGAAGTATGCAATAAAGTTTTGTTGAATGAGAAAAAAAGGCAGGGAACCAACAAAAAGTTGCCCTCTTCATATTTTGTGTGGTAAAAGCCTATTTTTACCATTATTTCATGAAAGAAATAACACCTTGGCATCCAAAAAGTAAAAAGGACATAGCATAAAGAAGGACAGTTGATAACATAGATATATTTTTACAAATAATACATAATTTTTGAGTTTAGAAGAATTGCAGTATGAAGTTTTACTTTACAATATTGCATTGTATGAATTGTTAGTGATACTCTTTTATCAGCTTGTAATTATATATATTCGGTAGGACACCAAGGAGTGAGACATAAATATTCAATTTGTTCTTATACTGTATCATCCACTATTGAATTTGTTTTTCCATAGGTTTGTTAACAAAAATGGAAGTAACACTCTTAATGGCATTTCTTTCAGTTTAGAATATTCTATGCAAACAAGAAGATGCTCACTGACAACAGCTCTGATACTCCTCTTATTCTTTGTCGGGCCCTGAAGAATCTGGGAGATGGAGCTCAGGTGCCTATAGGAAGCTCCTCACTCAGTGACTCTCCTTAGCTGAGAGTGGGCAGCTGAAGACTCTAGGGCCTCAACCAGAGTCAAAACCAGCAACCAGGTGCTGTCAGTTCTGACTCATAGGGTTTTCAATAGCTGAATTTTCCAAAGTAGATCACTAGGCCTTTCTTTTGAGTCACCTCCGGGAGAATTCAAATGTCCAACCTCGAGGTTAGCAGCAGAACGTGTTAATTGTTTGCACCACCCAGGGACTCCTCAACTACAGCAGGCAAGGTTTATTGGAAAGGGTGTGTTGGCCTGTGAAAACTTCCCCTCACACCAGCGCTGTTCCATTGTCCATCATTTAAGAACCACTGTCCTATAGGAGGAAACCCTGGTGCATAGTGGTGAAGTTCTACAGCTGCTAACAAAAAGATTGGCTGTTCAAATCCACCAGGTGCTCCTTGGAAACCCTTTGGGGCAGTTCTGATCTGTCCTACAGTGTCGGAATCGATTCAATGGCAACAGGTTTGGTTTGGTTTTATGGGATATAGATAAAGGTCAAATTTGCTTTTGATTATTACCAACCATTAGATGGCTAGCCTTAATAAGAATAACAAGTTAATTGCAAAGAGTAAACCAATTTCCTTTGTTTTGTAAATGCAAAATCTTCCCCCTTTCATCCATTTTATGCAATGAGTCACAATGGAGTGGCGTAGTCACACAGTGTAATTAAATTCATGTCCCCCCAAAATTCATGTCACTCAGAACTTCAGAAAGTGACCTTATTGGAAATAGGGTTTTTGCGGATGTAATTAGTCAAGGATCATAAACTAAAACCATCCGGATTTAGAGTGGACCCTAGATCCAGTGTCCGGTGTCCTTAGAGGAAGAGGAGAGGACACAGAGCCACGCAGGGAAGAAAGCGATATGACAACAAAGGGAGGGATCAGGGTTGTGCTCCCACAAACCACAGAATGCCAGGAACCACCAGAAGCTAGAAGAGGCAAGGACGCATTCTCCCCTAGAGCCTTCAGAGGGAGCGTGGCTGACCTCTGGAACTGTGAGCAAATAAATTTCTGTTGTTTTAAGCCACCAAGTTTGTGCTCGTTATCACGGCAGTCCTAGAAAAATTAGGTTCCGGGAAAAGTCTTTTTCTTTTTATGAATTGGCTCTCTTTCTGCTATATCCTTTGAAAAATGAGGTTATTAAACTGAAGATTCTTTGTGGAGTCTCTTTGTTGACTAAGTAACACTTTTCACTTCACTATCTCCTGTTTTTCAGGCTGTTAGCTGTCTTTCATCAGCTTGACTTCTCACCATGTAGAGTTTATTCTGTTTTTGCTTCTGTGTGCCCCTTCCTTGTGCCCTGATAGGCACTAGAAGAGTGTTTGAGCAGTTAGATGGGTGTCTTTCCTGTGGTCCTCTTCCCCATGGATGCCTAAGTAGATTCAGAACTTACTCAGTGATTTCACACATGGAAGAATCGGTTATGCTCAGGCCTTTTCTAAAACAGTCATGGTTTTACTCTTTGCCTTCTTATATCAGTGTCCAGGCACTTCTCATAGATCTTTATAGCCACTGGCCCATTTCAGAGACTCTTTTTTACTAAAACAATGTTCCCTTGTTTGGCAACCTCTCCCTGGCCCTTGCTGGTGTGCTCTGATGCTATAGCAATTCTCTACTAAATCTAAGGCTTAAGGCAGACCACCACTGCTCTTTTTCGAACAGCTCACATAACACACTTAACCATCGCCAGGTAAGGGTCGGCACCATATAGGAGGGTTTCACGCGCATGCATCATCATGTCTGCACCATATAGGAAGCAGAGAGATCCCTGAGCCTTCATTCCCAACCTTCTGTCTCTCCCCAAACGCAAGCCCACTCTTCTCTAAATCTCCCCAAGGCACGACCACACAGAAAAAGGACTGTTTACTTGCTCAGACACCTAGAGTTTCTCCAGCTAATGTGAAAACAAAGGAGAAGATACTCTCTCTGCTGTTCCTAAGCCCTAGTGTTGACTTTTGGGTAACATTGCAGAGGAAAACCATTGTCATCTAGTTGATTCTGACTCAGAGTGACCCTATTAGAAAGAGCCCCCTAGGGTTTCCAAGGCTGTACTCTTTACAGAAGCAGACTGCCACATCTTTTTCCCTTGGAGCAGCTGATGGGTTCAAACTGACCTTTTGGTTGGCAACCAAGCACTTAACCACTGTGCCACCAGGGCTCCTTACTGCAGAGGGGAAAAGTGAAAACCAGCTGTGCAGCAGACACGGTGCCTGTACACATGCCCCGTCAAGTCTCCTGTCCTGGGCTTCCCTCTGTGCCCTGGCCCCCTACCCTGTACTTCCTCTGCATCTGCACTCCTCTACCCAGTTCCTACAGGGAGCCTGCCAGGGCTGAGCACAGTCATCATGGGAGCAGGCACCCCTGGAGTTGGCCAGCTATGCGAGCTTTGGAGGGTTTGCAGGGGAGGGGCCTGTTCAATGAGGGTGGGCGGCACTTGGAGGGCTTGGAGCAGCAGTGATTGCCAACCCGCACAGAAATATTTAACATTTTAACAACCGTTATGCCCGTACTGGTGTGTACCAACTGGCATTAGCCTAGCCTAACTGTGTGGCAAACACTGAATGACTTAGCCTTGCTGAGATCCAGTTGCCTCAGTGTCAAAGGAATCATGTTTGTCCTGTCTACCTTACAACACTGTCAGTGGTAGGATAATATCCATAAGCCTATAAGGAAGACCAGTTAATACTATTATTCAAATCTATGCACCAATCCCTAAGGCCAGAGATGAAGAAATTGAGGATTTTTACCAACTTCAGCAGTCTGAAATTGATTGGACATGCAATTAGGATTCATTGATAATTATTGGTGATCAGAATGTGAAAGTCGGAAGCAAAGAAGAAGGATCAGTAGCTGGAAAATATGGCCTTGGTGATAGAAATGATGCTGGAGATCACATGACAGAATTTTGCAAGACCAGTGACTTCTTCATTGCAAATAGCTTTTTTCAACAACATAAGCAGTAACTCTACACATGGACTTCACCAAATAGAATCACAGGAATCAAACTGACCATATCTGTGGAAAGACGTGTTGGAAAAAGCTTAATATCATCAGTCACAACAAGGCCAGGGGATGACTGCGGGACAGACCATCAATTGCTCGTATGCAAGTTCAAGTTGAAGCGGAAGAAAATTAAAACAAGTCCACAAGACCCCTTGAGCTGGAAGTGCTCATTTGTCTATGCCAAGAAATTTGGAAGACAGCTAGCTATCTGGCCAACTGACTGGAAGAGATCCATATTTATGCCTATTCCAAGGAAAGGTGATCCAGCAAAATGGGGAAATTATCAAACAATACCATTAATATCATACACAAGTAAAATTTTGCTGAAGACCATTCAAAAGCAGCTGCAGCAGTACATCAACAGGGAACTGTCAGAAATTGAAGCTGGATTCAGAAGAGGATGTGGAACGAGGGATATAATTGCTGATGTCAGATGGATCCTGGCTGAAAGCAGAGGATACCAGGAAGATGCTTACCTGTGTTTCATTAATTATGCAAAGGCATTCAACTATGTGAATCATAACAAATTATGGCTAACATTGTAAAGAATGGGAATTCCAGAACACTTAATTGTGCTCATTAGAACTCTGTACATAGGTCCATAGGCAGTTGATGGAACAGAACAAGGTTTAAAATCAGGAAAGGTGTTTATCAGGGTTGTATCCTTTCACCATACTTATTTAATCTGTATACTGAGCAAATAATCCGAGAAGATGGACTGTATGAAGAAGAATGGGCAACAGGATTGGAGGAAGACTTATTAACAACCTGCATTATACAGTTGACACAACCGTACTCGCTGAAAGTGAAGAGGACTTGAAGCACTTACTGATGAAGATCAAAGACCACTGCCCTCACTATGGGTTACACCTCAACATAAAGAAAACAAAAATCCTCACAACTGGACCAATAAGCCACATCATGACAAATGGATAAAAGATTGAAGTTGTCAAAGATTTCATTTTACTTGGATCCAAAATCAACACCCATGGAAGCAGCCGTCAAGAAATCAAGTGATGCATTGCATTGGGCAAATCTGCTGCAAAAAAAAAAAAAAAAAAAGACTTCTTTAAAGTTTTGAAAAGCAAAGATGTCCCCTTGAAGACTAGGGTGAACCTTATCCAAGCCATGGTATTTTCAATCTTATCATATGCATGAGAAAGCTGGACAATGAATAAGGAAGACCAAAAAAGAACTGACACCTTTGAATTGTGGTGTTGGCAAAGATTATTGAATATACCATGGACTACCAGAAGAATGAACAAGTCTGTCTTGGAAGAAGTACAACCAGAATGCTCCTTAGAAGCAAGGACTATGTCTCACATACTTTGGACATGTTATCAGTAGGGACCAGTCCCTGGAGAAGGACATCATGCTTGGTAAAGTAGAGGGTTAGTGAAAAAGAGGAAAACCCTTGATGAGATGGACTGACACAGTGGGTACAACAATGGGCTCAAGCATAACAATGATTGTGAGGATGGCGCAGGACCAGGCAGTGTTTCGTTCTGCTGTACATGGGCTTGCTATGAGCTAAAACCGACTTGATGGCACCTAACAACAACAACAACAACCTTACAACATTAAAACAGGTCATACTCTGCAGTGAATATTTTTGCTAGGTGTCATCGAGTCAGATCCGACTCGTGGCAACGTTATGTACAACAGAACAAAATGTTGCCTGGTCCCGTATCACCTCCACGACCTTTGGTATATTTGAGCCCATTGTTGAGGTTTTTGTGTCAGTTCCTGTCACTGAGTTTTTTCATTTTCACTAACCCTCTCCTTTACCAAACATGATGTCCTTCTCCAGCAATTGGTCTTTCCTGATGGCATGTCCAAAGTGAGACAAAGTCTCTCTATCCTTGCTTCTATGGAGCTTGAATACTTACTGCATAAAGCAGAACTTAGTGGCTTTTACTTAAACTTTCCCATTGTATTTGCCAGCACTATCTGCATGACCTTGAGCAAATTATTTAGCCTCTCTGTACCTGTTTCCTCGTTTGTAAAATGAGAGATAACACCTACCTGAAAGTCTTGTTGTAAAGATTACAGGATTTAATATATACAGCATGGTTAGAACTGTGCCTGCTACCATAATAATAATTAGATGGCACTGAGGTGGCAACAATCTAGCTCTGTAAGTTGAGGGAGATGCTCTGAGCTCCAGTCATGAAGATGAAAGCCCCCAGGGTGACTGGCAGGGGAGGCTGTCCTTTTGGTTTGTTTGCTGGATATTTCTATTTGCAGATGCTGATAGCTAACAAATACAAACAGAAAAGACAAAATGGATTCTTTTTCAGCCCTTACCACCTTCTAAAATTTTTTTTCTGCTATTCTGAGTCATCCCATATTTTGCCCTCTCTTTTCCTGACAATCTTGCTCTCTTCCCGCTATTTCCTTCTTCGACCTTGGGCAAATCGCCTCCCTTCCTTGAGCCTCACTTGCTCTTCTATAAAACAGAGACAAACATGAGAATCAAGCAAAATGAGGTAAATGAAAATATTTTGAAAATGAGAAGCTTTCTGTAAATATTATAGAGAAGAACATGTTTATAATTTATTCATTACATAAGCATAAACTTCTCTTTAGGATTGGAAATGTTCCCATTAAAAAGAAAATTACCATGGAGTTGATTCCAACTCATAGTGACCTTATAGGACAGAGTAGAACTGCTTCATAGGGTTTCTAAGGCTGTAATCTGGTTAGAAGTTGAGCACTTTAACCACTGCACCACCAAACCAGAACCACTGCCGTCAAGTCGATTCCAACTCATAGTGATCACATAGGACAGAGTAGAACTGCCCCATAGGATTTCCAAAGCTATAATCTTTACTGAAGTAGACTGCCACATCTTTCTCTTTCAGAGTAGCTGGCGGGTTTGAACCGCCAACCTTCTGGTTGGCAGGAATGCACTTAAACCATTGCACCATCAGGGCTCCTTAACACTCCCATGTTGGTATTACTTAGGAGCTATCAAATCGGTACCAACTCATAGTGATCCTATGTACAACAGAATGAAACGCTGCCTGGTCCTGCACCATCCTCACATCATTGCTATGATTGAGCCTATTGTTGTGGCCACAAGATAGACAACAAGATCCACGGAGATAATCAAAAGGATAGAAGGCTCTGTATTTTGAAGACAGACTAGAAGGTTCAAGAATAACTTATCAATAGTGTTCATACAGAAAAGGTGGGAGAGGGTTATGCCCAGCTCTTTCCCACCTTCACTGATAACAGAATGAAAGAAAATGGGGATCAACAGGAGGGATTTAGATTAGATGTGAAAATTTTTTCTGCCAGTGAGATTTTTTAAAAAACTGAAATGCGCTGCTCAGTCTGCATGAGGTATCTCCTCTGAATGTCTGTGGATTTGATATATAACATGGTCATGAGAACTAGCATGTGAGGTCAGATCAGGGGATTTTCTAGGACTGAAGAACTCTGGGTAAGAGAAAGGGAAGCCACCCATGTCTGAAATTATCCCAGACTTCCCCACACTGCCATGTCCACACCTGAATGCATCTTGAAGAAGTATATATTTTTAGCCTTTGCCCAATTTAATGATTTGTTTTTATTGCTATAGAAATTGGCATTCCCGTTTATTAAAGGGTTGTTCCATTGAGATTAGGAGCACAGAATTGCAAGTCAAATAGCCTGGGTTCTAATTAGAGTTTTGCCCGCTTATAGCTGTGTCACCTTGGCTAATTAATTGATTGCTACCCCTTGGTTTCCTTATCTGTAAAATGGAGATAAGTGTGGTGCAATCGGTTAAGAGTTCCACTACTAACCTAAAGGTTGGCAGTTCGAGTCCACTCAGAGGTGCCTTGGAAGAAAGGCTTGACCATCTACTTATGAAAAATTAGGCATCGAAAACCCTGTGGATCACAGGTCTACTCTGACACACGTGAGTTGGGGTCTACTTGATGGCAACTGTGGGGAAAAAAAAAAAAACCTTATAGGTTGTCAGAATTCCTGGCTTGAAGCAAATGCTCAAAAGTGGCAGCTAAACCACCCTTCATAGTTTCAAAGGGGTGCCTCTTACATTTACTGCTTGGAGATTTGTTTGTTCTGTGGCTTCAATGTTATATACTCGACTTTCTAGTCTGTAGTGTCTTCTCTCTTTTTTTTTTTTTTCATTTCTTCTAGCAGGAAAGCACATCTCCCTCCTTGTTGATCTTCTGAACTTTCTCAAGCTCCATTACATCTTCCTTGAAGGGAAGTGACCTGGAATTGTTCAAGTGAGACCCTCTCTAAAGGCAGAAAGGCAGACTGAATAATTTATTAAGGTACCTTCTGGCAGTGTGAATCCAGGCAAGGGCTCGCCGGTAACGGGAATTTTAGCTTTCGGACCGCCTCGTCAGTTAGCAGAGATCTATTTATAACACTAGAGGTCACTGTTAAAGCAATATTTCAGGCGATAAAATTGAGAAAGCATACTTCAGAACACTGTGAGTGAAAAGATACTCTCCAGGTAGTTTGAGGGCAACAGCTGGGATTTGACCAAGTTCTTAAATTGAAATTCACTTCTCATCTCTTCTTGTTTCTCAGCCCTAGAAAATAATTCCATCCTCCTGGTGGTGGTAAGACCGGTGGAGGGAGACCTGGGGCTGAAAAACCTGCTCCAGCTTGTACTGCTGACTTCCCAATCAGCTTCCCCAGCTCTGACACCTCCAAAAAGCCCAGTTCTCTATTTCCAACCACTTTCCACAGCTTAAATTCAACAGATTAAATCAGAATCAACTTCCCAGTCCCTTCTTTCCCTCTGCTTCCACACCCGAAAAGACTCCTATCTCAATTTCTTTATTGGTGAATGAGACCCAATCCAGCCTGCAATTTAAGGTCTTCACGAGAAAGGGAAGAGACAGGGCTGGCTGAAGTAAATAAGGGGCTCCATTTCAAGGCCCTGCGTGCTCGACCAGCTATAAATTACTGATAATCCTCCTGAGTTGTTTTTCAAGGCCTCACCAGGTGCAGAGCGTGCGCAGTAAAGGCCAACATGGCCTATGAATGACCTTCCACATGAGACAAACATGAACAGGGACGCGTCGCTGGGGCTCAAACCAAGATCCAGAGGCATCATGCATGCACAACATCCCAGAATAAGTCCTGTTCGACGACCTGGCAGCTTTTGTGACAGACTCCATCTTAGTTCCAGCAACCTCTGGAAGGAAATCCATCTTGAATTCTAACTGCACGCGCATTTTATTTTCATAATCCCTCCCCTTCTCCTGGAAATCTCCACCCATCTAATGAATAAAGATAATGCCTCCCCCCCCCAAAAAAAAAAACTTTTCTAAGCCCTAGGGAATCCTTTGTTCAGTGAGAGACTGGAGGCTAGTGTAGGTGGAAACCCCTCTCCCTCTCTCCCTAGCGAGGCTTTCACTTTCTTTCTGCCTCTAGTAAACCTTTGTTCATGTGGAACCTCTGAGCCTCTCCTGGTCATTCTTGGTCAGAAGAAGGTAAGAAACTAGGCAGGGTTTAGTCCCGAGCTGGGAAGCCTTGCCCTGCAACATTCATTCATCAAGTCCTGTTGATTTTATTTACTTTTCTTTTTGAGTATTTTTTTCTTTTGTAAAATTGAAATAACAGTGGTACTCACCATCGAACTCAGACCTCTAGAATCTATTGTTACTCCCCCGTAACGTAACATACACTTTAGTAGACAATTGCTAATCTAGGAGCTACCAGTATCTTAATCTCCTTCCTTCTTGGGAGACTTCACCATCGTGTGAGTCTTGGTGGAAGACAGGACTGACCTGCCACCATGTGACTGTGGCTGTAGTTCCTGCTACCCACTTGCCCTTAGCTCATGCTTGATTTCTTCTTCCTGGCTTTCCTCCCTGCTGTCAATTCTGTGAGCTACCTGGGCTGTAGCCTTCCAAGAAAATGTTTTCTGCTTAAGTTAACTAGACTTCTATTGCTTTCAAACAAAAACTTTGACTGACATAAAATACACACACATACACACGCACACCCGCCTTCTTTTTTTTAATTTAACATTTAATGAACATTTACTATGGGCTAAAAAAAAAAAAAAAAAAATTTTTTTTTTTTTTAAGCACTATGCTAAGATTTCATGTGCATTTTATTACTTACTTCTGGAATCAACCAAGGAAAAATGTACTATTTTCATTCTACAGGTGAAGAAACAAACACAAAGCGGTTATATGCTTTGCCAAGGTCACACAGCTTGCGAGGTGCTAGGGACAGTGTTTAAACCCTGGGGAATCTGACTCCAGAGCACACCTTTCCCATGGCAATATGTAGCCTTGTTTTCCTGAATTGAACTCTGCCCCTTCAAATCCTATGCTCTCTGTCGTGTTGTTGTTGTTGTTGTTTAATTGTGCTTTAGGTGTAAGTTTACAGCTCAAGTTAATTTCTTATTCAAAAATTTCTGCATATATTGTTTTGTGACATTCGTTGCAATCCCCACAATGTGACAGCATGCTCCCCCTTTCTATCCGGGGTTCCCCATGTCCATTTGTCCAGTTCCTGTCCCTTCCTGCCTTCTTGTCTTGCTTTCGGGGAGGAGTTGCCCATTTGATTTCATATATTTGATTGAACTAAGAAGAACGTTCTTTATGTGTGTTAGTGGTTGTTTTATGTTGCTGTTAAGTACCGTTAAGTCGGCTCTGAATCAAAGCATCCATACGTACTACAGGACGAAACACTGCCCAGTCCTGCACCATCCTCACAATTGTTGTTATGCTTGAGCCCATTGTTGCAGCCACTGAGTCAATCCATCTTGTTGAGGATCCTCCCCTTTTTCACTGGCCCTTGACTTTATTAAGCATGGTATCCTTCTCCAGGCACTGGTCCTTCCTGATAACATATTCAAAGTATATGAGAGGTAGTCTCACCAACCTTGCTTCTAAGGCCTGCCTAGCCTTTGTCTGAAAAGGGGGCTTCAGGAGTGGCTTCAGTTCTGAGTTAGCAGGGTGTCTGGGGGCCACAATCTCGGGGGTTCCTCCAGTCTCTGTCAGACCAGTAAGTCTGGTCTTTTTTCATGAATTTGAATTCTGTTCTACATTTTTCTCCCATTCTGTCTGGGACTTTCTGTTGTGACCCCCAACAGAGTGATCGTTAGTAGTAGCACCATCTGGTTCTTCTGGGCTTAGGCTGGTAGAGGTTCTGGTTCATGTGGTCCTTTAGTCCTTTGGGCTATTTTCCTTATGTCTTTGGTTTTCTTCATTCTCCTTTGCTCTGGACAAGATGGGACCAATAGATATATCTTAGCTACTTGAAAGCTTTTAAGACCCCAGATGCTACTCACCAAAGTGGGATGTAGAACATTTTCTTTATGACCTATGTTACGCCAGTTGACCTACATGTCCCCTGAGACTATGGTCCCCAGCTCCCAGACCCATCAGCTTGGTCCCTCAAAGTGTTTGGATGTATCTAGGAAACTACTATGCCTTTGCTTTGGTCAAGTTGTACTCACTTCCCCTATATCATGTATTGTCTTTCCCTACCCCAAAGTTGAGACTTGTCTATTATCTAGTTAGTCGTTTCCCCTGTCCCTCCCTCCCCACCCACATGACCATCAAAGAATGTTTTTTGTTTCTGTGTGTAAACCTTTAACTGAGTTCTTATAATAGTGGTCTCATACAATATTTGTCCTTTTGCGACTGACTTATTTAACTTGGCATTATGCCCTCCAGATTCATCCATGTTGTGAAATGTCTCACGGATTCATCATCGTTCTTTAATGTTTCGTAGTATTCCATCGTGTGTACGTACCATAATTTGTTTATCCATTCATCTGCTCATGTGCATTTAGGTTGTTTCCATCTTTTTGCTATTGTGAATAGTGCTGCAATGAACATGGGTGTGCATATGTCTATTTATGTGAGGGCTCTTATTTCTCTAAGATACATTCCTCGGAGCAAGATTGCTGGATGGTATGGTACTTCTATTTCTAGCTTTGTAGGTAAGCACTGTATCATTTTTCAAAGTGGTTGTACCATTATACATTCCCACCAGCAATGCATAAGAGTTCCAATCTCCCCACAGCCTCTCCAACATTTGTTATTTTCTGTTTTTTTAAATTACTGCCATATCATCGGTCACAAGATGGACTCTCATTGTAGGTTTGATATCTCTAATGGCTAATGATAGTGAGCATGTGTCTGTTAGCCACTTGAATGCCTTCTTTGGTGAAATGTCTGTCATATCCTTTGCTCATTTTTTAATTGGATTATTTGTCTTTTTGTTAGTGCAGTGTTGAAGTAATTTGTAGATTTTAGAGATTAGATCCTTGTAGGATATGTCATAGCCAAATATTTTCCCAGTCTGCAGGTTCTCTTTTTACTCTTTTGGTGAAGTCTTTTGATGAGCATAAGTTTTTAATTTTAGGAGCATCCAGTTATCTAGTTTCTCTTCTGGTGTTTGCGCATTGTTAGTTATGGTTTGTATTCTATTTTTGCCATGTATTTAGGTGCCTAGCATTGTCCCTCTTTTTTTCTTCCATGATCTTTATTGTCTTAGATTTTATTTTTAGGTCTTTGATTCATTTTGAGTTAGTTTTTGTGTATGGTGAGGGTATGGATCTCTTTTCATTTTTTTACAGATGGACATCCAGTTATGCCAGCACCATTTGGTAAAGTGACTGTATTTTCCCCATTTAACAGATTTCGGCTCTTTTTGAAATATCAACTGCTCATAGATGGACGGATTTACGTCAGGGTTCTCAATTCTGTTCTGTTGGTCTACATGTCTCTTGTTGTACTAGTACCAGTCTGTTTTGACTAGTAAAATACAGTGGCTATATAAATAGGTTCTAAAATCAGGGAGTGTGAGGGCTCCGACTTTGTTCTTCTTCAGTAATTTTTACTTATCCAGGGTCTCTTTCCTTTCCCTATGAAGCCCTCAGGCCATTGAAGGTTGGATCGGGATTGCACCGTATTTGTAGATTGCTTTGAGTAGAATAGATGTTTTCACAATGTTGAGTCTTCCTATCCATGAGTATGGTATGTTTTTCCACTTAGAGAGGTCTCTTTTGGTTTCTTGCAGTAGTGTTTTGTAGTTTTATTGGTATAGGTCTCCTACATCCCTAGTTAGATTTATTCGTAAGTACTTTACCTTCTTGGGAGCTATTGTAAACGGTATTGATTTGGTGATTTCCTTTTCGATGTTCTCTTTGTTGGTGTAGAGGAATCTAACTGATTTTTGCGTGTTAATCTTGTATCCTGCTATTCTGCTGAAATCTTCTATTAGTTCCAGTAGCGTTCTTGTGGATTCTCTGGGATTTTCTCTGTATAAGATCATCTGATCTTCGAATAAGAATAGTTTTACTTTTTCCTTACCAGTTTGGATGTCTTTTATTTATTCTTCTTACCTTATTGCTCTAGGTAGAATTTCCAGCATGATGTTGAATAAGAGTGGTGGTAAAGGGCATCCTTGTCTCATTCCCATTCTGAAGAGGAATGGTTTCAGTCTTCCTCTGTTTAGAATGATGTTGGCTGTTGGTGTTGTATAAATTCCTTTTATTATGTGTAGGAATTTCCCTTCTATTCCTGTTTTGCTGAGAGTTTTTTTTTTTTTTTTTAAATCAGGAATGGGTGTCAGACTTTGTCAAATGCCTTTTCTGCATCGATTGATAGGGTCATGGGATTCTTTCTTGTGTTTTATTTGTGTGGTGAATTACATTGATTGATTTTCTAATGTTGAACCATCCCTGCATACCTGGTATATTGTTGATTTCTATTGGCTAGAATGTTGTTGAGGATTTTTGCATCTATGGTCATGAGGGATTTTGGTCGGTAGCTTTCTTTTTTTGTGGTATCTTTGATTGGCTTTAGTATCAGGGTTATGCTGGCTTCATAGAATGAATTTGGGATTGTCCCTTGTTTTTCTATGCTCTGAAATAGTTTGAGTAGTATTGATGTGAGTCTTCTCTGAAAGTTTAATAGAATTTTCTGGATGCTGTCCGGGCCTGGGTTTTTTTGTCGCAAGTTTTTTTTAATTACCTCTTTAATCTCTTCTTTTGTTATAGATCTGTTTCATTTTTCCACCTCAGTTTGTGTTCGTTTAGGTAGGTAGTGAATTTCTAGAAATTTGTCCATTTTCTCTAGATTCTCAAATTTGTTGGAGTAGAATTTTTCATAATATTCTGTTATGATCCTTTTTATTTCATTTGGGTCTGTTGTGATTTCACCTGTCTCATTTCTTATTCAGGTTATTTGTTTCCACTCTTGTTTTTCTTTTGTCAGTTTGGCCAGTGGTTTGTCATTTTTTTGATCTTTTCAAAGAACCAACTTTTCGTCTTATTGATTCTTTCTGTTGTTTTTCTGTTCTCTATTTTATTTATTTCTGCTCTGATCTTTATTATTCCCTTTCTTCTGGTGCCTGAGGGCTCCTTTTGCTGCTCTCTTTCTATTTGTTCCAGTTGTAGGATTAATGTTTTGATTTTGGCCTTTTCTTCTTTTTTGATATGTGTGTTCATTGCTATAAATTGACCTCTTAGCACTGCTTTTGCTGTGTCCCAAAGGTTTTGGTAAGATGTGATTTCATTCTCATTTGAGTCTGTGAATTTTTTTTATTCCTTCATTGATTTCTTCTATTACCCAATAGTTCAAACAAGGTATTGTTTAGTTTCCATGTATTTTTTTTTCTTCCTGTTTCTATTATTGATTTCTACTCTTATGGCATTATGATCAGAGAAAATGCTTTGTATTATTTTGATATTTTGGATTTTGTTAAGGCTTGCTTTGTGGCCTAAAATATGGTCTATTTTGGAGAATATTCCATGTGCACTGGAAAAGAATGTATACTTTGCTGCTGTTGGGTGGAGTGTTCTTTATATATCTATGAGGTTGACTTGGTTGATTGTGGCAGTTAGCTCTTCTGTATCTTTAATGAATTTCTTTCTGGATGTTCTGTCCTTCACCAAAAGTGGTGTGTTGAAGTCTCCTGCTATTATTGTGGAACTGCTATTTCTCTTTTTAAGGCTGTTAGAATTTGTTTTATGTATTTTGGAGCCCTGTCTTTGGGTGCATATGTATTTATTATGGTTATGTCTTCCTGGCGTATTGACTTTTTAATCATTGTGTACTGTCCTTCCTTACCCTTTTTGGTGGATTTTGCTTTAAAGTCTATTTTATCAGAAATTAATATTGCCACTCCTGCTGTTTTTTGGTTATTGTTTGGTCGATATATTTTTTTCCAACCTTTGAGTTTTAGTTCGTTTATGCTTTTGTGTCTAAGGTGTGTTTCTTGTAGACAGCATATAGATGGATTGTGTGTTTTCAATTTATTCTGCCACTCTGTCTCTTTACTGGTGCATTTAGGCCACTTACATTCATTGTAGTTATTGATGGGTATGAGTTTATTGCTGACTTTTTTTTTTTTTTTTGCTTTTTTTTTGTGGTGTTTACCGTTTCTTTGTCCTACGTAATTTTCTGTGCTGAGTCCTTTTTGTTTATGGATTTTCTTTTCATCTCTTTCATTACTGTTGATTTTGTGCTTGCTGAGATTTTTTTTTTTTTTCTTTTGTTGGGTAGGTTTGTTAGCTTTCTTTGTGGTTACCTTGAAATTTACCTTTATTTTTCTAAGTTTACACCAGTCTTTTATTTCTTGATCTTGCCTTGACTTTTTCTCCATATGGAAGTTTTATGACTATACCGCTTAGCCCCTGTTTTTTGTTTTGATGTTGTCATTGTTTACATATTGACGTCTCTGGTTCTCTATTTTCAGTCTTTTAGCTTTGTTTTGTTTTTGTGAATTCCCTCTATGGGCTGGTATCTCGTTGATCTGTCCTGTGTCCTAGTCTTGTTGTGGTTGTTGATGTTGTCGGTTCTCTAACTGAAGGACTCCATTTAATATTTCTTGTAATTTGGTCTGGTTTTTGCCTATTTCCTTAATTTCTGTTATCTGGAAATAACCTAATTTAGCCTTTGTATTTGAAAGACAATTTTGCTGGATATATAATTCTTGGCTGGCAATTTTTTTCCTTTAAGGCTTTATGTATGTCTTCCCATTGCCTTCTTGACTGCATGGTTTCTGCTGAGTAATCAGAGCTTAGTCTTATTGGTTCTCCTTTGAGGTGACTTTTTTATTTATCCCTAGCTTCTCTCAGGATTCTTTGGTTTTGGCAAGTTTGATTATGATATGTCTTGTGACTATCTTTTGGGGTCTGTCCTATATGGGGTTCGTTAAGCTTCTTGGATAGATATCTTCTTGTCTTTCGTGATATTAGGGAAGTTTTCTGCCAGGAAATCTTTGACAGTTCTCTCTGTGTTTTCCATTATCCCTCCCTGTTCTTGTACTCTAATCACTTATAGGTTTTTCTTTTTGATAGTATCCCACATAATTCTTAGACTTTCTTCACTTTTCTTCATTCTTTTTCTGATTTTTCCTCAAACAAATTGGTGTCAAGGGATTTATCTTCAATCTCACCAATTCTGACTTCCGTTGTCTCAATTCTGCTCCTATGTCCTTCTATTGAGTTGTTTAATTCTAAAATTTTATTGTTAATCTTTTGGATTTCTACTTGCTGTTTTCGTATGGTTCCCAACAGCCTGTTTATTCTGTCATTTTGTTTTCCTGAATTCTTCTATTGCTTTTGTGTGTGTTCCTTGGTGTTGTTTGTGTTTTGCCTGATCTCCTCGATCTCTTGGACAGCTCTATATATTAGTCTTTTGAATTCTTTATCAGGTAGTCTCATTGCCTTATCTGCCTCTGGAAGGTTTTCTGGTTCTTTATTTTGGTTGCTTGCTGGAGCCATCTTGTCCTATTTCCTTATGTGATTTGATATTGACATTGACTATTGTCACTGAAGCATCAATAAGCTATTACATTTATTTACTTTATTTTTGTTTACTGCATCCTGAAGTTTTGTTTTGTTTATATATATCCGAGTAGGCTGGGTGTGTGTGCTGCTCTGGTCATTAATCTGGCCTTGTTGAAACTCTCACCTCCTGTCTCCTGGTGGTTGGAGCAGCTACTAGGTGTGTGAGCCTGTTCTGTGGGGCTGCTGAAGATGTAGGTGGCATTTTTGGTGAAGTGATGAATCTGTCCTGCTGGTCACCTGGCCATGGGTACAGGGGGTGATCTCCTTGGTTGTTGGTCTGGGTGTTGTATGTGCACTCTGCTGCATACCAGTTGGTCAGGGTGCAGGTGCCTGGATCATTAGTCACTGAGTGTTTGGTGTAGAGACTCTTACCTACAGTCCTGGGCAGGCAGTGCTGCATGGGGGTGTTTGGAGAAGGCACAGTTCTCTGGTTTCAGTAGGGGGTGATGTGAGGGCAAGGCAGGGGTTTGTTGGCTGCCCCCAGATCCCTGGATGGAGGGTGTGCCCCTGTCTGTTAGGGCGCATAGAGGGAGGGTAGTGCAGCCAGTCCTTGGGCATCTGGTGCCATTGGCTGGAGGGACTAGGGAGCTCCACTGGTTCTCAGGCCCCTGTCGTGGGTGGCTAGATGGAGTGGGTGAAACTGCTGATACTCAGTCCTCCAGTGTGGGTGGGTCAGGCCCCTTCTTAGGGCAGTGTTGAATGCCACAAACCTGCAACTCCCACTTGGCTGCTGCAGGTGAAAATGGGCTTCATCTGGAAGCCCTGCCCGCTTAGTCCTAATGAGAGCATGCCATGGTGGGTCTGTCAGCAAAGTACTGGTATGAGTGATTGACAGGGGTGAAGGGCTCTGCAAGTCCATGGACCCCCATGCCTGTGGCTAGATGAAGGGGCAGGTACCCCCTGACCAGGCTGTGAGTTCCTGTCTTATGGAGTGTGGCAGTGTTGAATGATGCTGGACTGGTGTCAGAGTGGGTAGGGGGATGGATAAGAAGGAGAGAATACTTCTTGGCTGTGGAGCTCTGGTGGGGTCAGGGGTATGGTGCATGGTGAGTTTGGAGCTTGCACTTAGCTTTTGCAGCACTGGTGTCACTCCTGTTTGGTTCTGGAGGTGAGTTCAGAGTTGGTGCTGCTTAGCGTCACCAGATACAGTGGGTTTTGGCTTGGAATGCTGTTGTTTGCCTCAATATGTCTGCGCTGTACAGGTTTAGCTAGCAGGATGCCAGCAAACCGGTGAGCCATAATTCCCCATTTCTGCTGTGTTTGAACTATCTTTCCTTCTAACTGTTGCTCAGACCAACTCTTTAGCTCTGCCTCTAGTCCATAGGTTTCCTAGCTTGTCGTATATATCCAGTTCACTTGTTTTTTGGGGTCTTTGTTGTAAGAGGGATGACACAAATCATTCTGCCATCTTGGCCCCACCCCTCCAGGGCTCTCTTAAAGCCCAAGTCTCACTTTCTCCATGAAGCCTTCCTGTCTATTCCAGTGCACCCTGAATGGTCTTCTCAACTCCTAGAGCACTTACTATCAATGCCAGGTAATTCAACAGTTACCAATATACGGTCTTGTGTTGTTGTTTAATAATTTCATGGAGACAATGGTGGTTCAGTGGTAGAATTCTCGCCTTCCATGTGAGAGACCTAGGTTTGATTCTTCCTCAGTGTACCTCATGTGCAGCCACCACCTGTCTGTCAGGTGGTGGCTGCATGGTCTATCAGGTGGTGACTGCATGTTGCTATGTTGCATGTTGCTATGATGCTAAGCAGGTTTCAGCGGTGCTTCCAGACCAAGACAGACTAGGAAGAAAGGCCTGGCAATCTACTTCCAAAAGTCAGCCAATGAAAACCCTACAGATCATGATTGTTTGATGCACAATTGATCACAGGGATGATTCAGGACTAGGCAGTGGTCAGCATTTCGTTCTGTTGACAGCAGCTAATAACAGATTCGTTTTGCTTCTCAGTTCACTTCTACTTTAAAACAGTCTCATATTTCTTTTATATATAACCTTGGCAACAAAGGGTTAGGCTAGACTGAACGTTGTGTAAAATCTTAGATTTCTGTCCATGGCATGGTAAAAAAAAACACCAGTGGTTGTCAAGGTGACTTTAACTCATGACAACCACATGTCGGAGTAGAGCTGTGCTCTATAGAGCTTTCAAGGCTGTAATGTTTTGGGAGCAGATCACCAGGCCCTTCTTCCAAGGTGCCTTTGAGTGGGTTTGAACGACCAACCATTTGGTTAGTAGTCAAGCGCTTGCACCACCCAGGGACTCCCTCCAGGGCATGCTAGGGTTCAATAAAGATTATGGGCTACTGCTTCTGAGGTTCTTTCATTCTATAATAGCCTACCTGAATTCTCAGTATTTACAGCACAGGTGATAGACAGTGCATAGGCTTTTGTGCCACACTGACCCAGGCTCATTGTAGACATTACTTTACAACCAGACAATGACGTAAGTTCATGGCGCCTGTGTTCTCATTTACAAACAAGTAAAGTAAAACACATGGTTGTGGTGAGCACTAAAGGCATTCACAAGCAAAGCCTAAAGTGCCCAATATGATTATATTTTCTCCCTGGTCCACCTTCCCTCACCCAGGACGACTCTTAAGAGACGTCTCAATCTCAATCTTGGCACTATTGACATTTTGTACTGGATAATTCTTTGTTGTGGAGGCTGTCCTGTGCATTGTAGGATGTTTAGCAGTGTCCCTGGCCTCTACCTACCTCTCCTCAGTCATGACAACCCGAAATGTCTCCATACATTGCCAAATGCTCCCTGGGAGGCAAAATCTCTCCTGGGTGAGAACCACTAAGATAAGGGATATAAAAGCATTCTGTAGAACACAAAGCTCACGCAAATGAAATATTATTTAGCAGTTTATATAAAAACCCTTTAGAACTAAAAGTGATGTGTTTATCGCTTACATAGTTAGAGAAAACCTTAAGGTAGTATAAATAGTTAACGTGCTTGGCTGCTAACAGAAATGTTGAAAGTTCAAGTCCACCCAGAGATACCTTGGAAGAAAGGCCTGGCGGTCTACTTCCGAAAAATCAGCTGTTGGAAATCCTACAGAGCACAATTCTACTCTGATACACAGGGTCACCATGAGTCAGCATTGACAGCAACTGGTTTTGTGTGTGTTTTTTTAGGGATCAGGTAGGGGAAGCAGAATTGATAAAGAGGTCTTTCCTGAAGGAAATTTTTTAAAAATGGTGTGGTGACAGCGATGTCTGGCCTCCTCTAACTTCTCAAGGCGGAAGGAGAATCAAAATCAACAGCCTAAGGCTGATTGCTATGAGGCACAGGTCAGACATGGCTGTTCTCTCTGCTGCTTTTACCAATTCCGACACCAACCTTCCCTTCCATGGCGCTCTCTACTTCTCTGCTGGGTTCGATAATTCATTGCAACGGCCACACAGAACTCAGACAATACTGATGATTATGGTGTTTATTAGGGAAGTAACAGGTTACAATTCAGGTTGAGGAACACTCAGGATACAGTTCTTCCATCAGGACAGCCTTTTCCCAGCTGTGCTCACAGACACGCCTCTCCCTGGCCCTTAGCCTCTGCCCTGCTCGGGCAAGTGTTACAAAACTCTTTTAGCTCCGCTGATAAGTATGCAGAGACACCCCGCTCTGCCAGTAAGCCTCGGCCCAAAGTCGCTCAGCTCTAGCTCAGTGGGTCAGCAAACCTAGCTCCACCAAGTGCCCAGAGGCACCCTACTTCTCCCACAAACGTCCTGCCCGAGACCACTCAGCTTTCTTGCTCCTTGGCCTGGGAAACCCACCACGCCGTCTCCTGCTGCTGGGTCTCTGCTGCCAGGTCTCTGCTATTGCTTCTTGCTGTCTTCAGTGTTACAGCTCTCTCTCTCAGTCTCCTTGTTCCAGGAGCTTCTCAGCGCAGAGATACCAGGTTCAAAGGACACGCTCTGCTCTTGGCCCTTCTTCCTTGGTGGTGGTGGGTCCTCCCTCTGCTCTGGAATTGGCTCTCTTTTAAGCCTAGCGGATGGCAAAATTGACCAATCCCCTTGGTGGACCACAATGACCTTATTTGCATAGTCCCACCCAATCACTTGGCATGAAAGGCCATACAAAAGCCATCCATTGCACTGCAAAATCCCTTTTGGCTTTTTGCTAAAACTTCCCCATGTCTCCTGTGTCAGGACCAGCTGGGGCAGGCAATGGACAATTTCCAAACCTCACCAGAAGGCTGGGTCAAGCTGGTATTCCAGTTTCCGTCCTGTAGTGCTGGAACAGATAAACAGCCTTAACTTGAGCTGTTTTCTTCTTCCCATTTGAATTTAAGCCAAGATATCAAAACAGTGATGGACGGTCTTTTCCACTTTCTTCCTACATGGAAATGATATCCAATACAAGTCCTTGTTCTTAGTCTGCTATGGTATCTTGATAAATGTTGGGGGAAAAAAAATCTGGTTTGATTAACTATAAACAACAATTAAGACCATTCTTAGGGCACCTGGCCAGACTGCCAAGGTGACCATTTGAAGGCAAGGGCAGCAAAGAGCTTATAATACTGTGGTTCTTCCTTGGGCTTTAGAGAACATTTTTAGTATTTCCGAAACCAGTTAAAATTTTTTATTAGGAAAAAATGTGAATATATAATTGAAGGCTTGAATATCCCTACTGTATTATCCATTTTATAAAACATCTATTTTTCTCTTGCTTCCTTTTGCGTTTCAGAGAAGTATAGAATTTCAAAACTGAAAAACATCTTTGAGGTTTTTAAGTGGTTTTTAATCTCTTGGTGTCATGAATCCCTTTGGCAGTTTCCTAAGCCTACAGACCCCTTTTCCGCACAATATTTTTAAATGTATAAAATAGAATGCATAAGATTACAAACAAAATCATATCGCAATACAATTATCAATATATTAAAAAATAAAATATTAACATAGTAATAATATGCTTTTTATTAACACATTAATAACTCTAGTGGCAGGTCTAATAACTACCATAATTTCAAAGTAGAGATGAGCCTAAATGATATTTTGAGATATCCTCAACAATTGTCATATAACATGAAGATACCTGTGATTTCTATTTGTGACAAATCACAGGTAACAAACACATTACTAACACTACTGTGGTTTGTTACCTAGGTTCACAGTTAAAAGAAATGCTGGTTTTAAGTTAGAGATTAAAAAAACAAAAAACCCAAACCTGTTGCCATTGAGTCGATTCCAACTAATAGCGACCCACTAGGACAGAGTAGAACTGCCCCATAGGGTTTCCAAGGAGTCGATGGTAGATTCGAATTGCAAACATTTTGGTTAGCAGCTGAGCTCTTAACCACTGAACCACAAGAGCTCCAGTTAGAGATTAGTAGAGATAAAATGTAGTTTTTTCCCCATTCAAGTTCATGGACCCCAAATGTTGTCACTGAACACCTTGGGGGCTGTGGATCCTGACCTCTCTGCTGAGAATTTTAGTGTGGGGGCATTTTTTTCTCTCCAGCACGAACAATAAAACGGAATTTACTTTTCAGTTTGTATGAATAAAGAAGATTAAAAATTAAAGATGTCTTGATTCCAACATATATGTGTCTCAAACATCTCTCAAGTGAATGCATGAAATTCTGGTCTTTTAAAAAGTTGTCTGACAGTCATGTTTAGGCCTGTGTCTCAGAAAATAGTTTCAGATTTCCAACTATTTTTAAGAAATGCTTTTATTTAACTCATATATTTTGGATGACATCTGAACTTTTTGTATATGTCCTTGTATCTGTTCTTACCTGTTGCTTAGTTTCTAACACGTTAATTGGGTGTCATTTAGAAGGGACTTGCCCCAGTCTGGAAACAAAAGAAACAAATGTAAAGACCTAAAGAAAAACGAAAATGAACTCAGCCTTTTCTTACATCTGTATTTCCTAAGGTCGTCTTTAGACACTTGTTTACCACCTCAAATTATTTGATTTACCTTGCTAATAGCTTTAAGTTTGCTCTGTGACCGTTCTTCTAAAGTGGGTGTGTATTTATTGTTTGGTCATTTGTATGATGTTGTTAGTTGTGGTCAAGCTGGTTCCAACTCACAGTGACTTTACGTGTAACAGAACAAAACGTTGCCTGGTGCTGGGCCATCTTCACGATTTTTGGTATGTTTCAGTTCATTGTTGTGGCTATTGTGTCAATCTATCTCATCGAGGTTTTCCTTCCCTTTCACTGACCCTCTACTTTTCCAAAGCTAATGCCCTTTTCTAGCTATTGGTCTTTCCTGATGACATGTCCAAAGTAAGCAAGTTAGTCTTGCCATCCTCACTTCTAAGGAACATTCTGGTTGTATTTGTCCTAAGGCTGATTGAAAATACCATGGCTTGGGTCAGGCTCGCCTTAGTCATCAAAGTGACATGTTTGCTTTTTAGAACTTTATAGAGGTCTTTTGCAGCAGATTTTGCCAATGGAATGCGTCGTTTGATTTCTTGACTGCTGCTTGCATGGACATTGATTATTGATCCAAGTAGAATGAAATTATTGACAACTTGAATTTTTTCTCCAATTTATAGGATACAAGCTATCATATTTGATGCTAGTTTTTCTAGTCCAAATTAAGCTGGCTGGTATGACCAACTTTCTGTTTCTTTGATTGTGAGGGAAGCTACAGAGATGTTCAAGCTGTCTGTTTGCTTCCATTTTTATCTGCCTGCCAACAGGACGCCTACCTATTCATTTGCCAAATGCCTAGACTAATATTTGTTGCTGGAAGGGAAGCACCTCCACTTTTGATATATCTGTGGACTTGGCATGTCTAGCTTTTATGTGAGGCAAAGAACCAAATCTTTTAAGAAGTTTTACCTGTGTCAAGGCCAACGGACTGATGTACTTTTGTCTAAATTGTTGAGCTTTTCCCTAGAAAGATTTTAAACTCACTGGCAAAGAGAAGCTTTGGAATAATTTGGCATCATTTTTATTTTGTTTTCTTGGCTTTGGGGAATCATATAAAAACCTCTTTAGATTTCCAAGCTTCCAGCTCCTTTGATGCTTCCAGTGTTTTTGCTCTCTGGCAAAGAAGTCATACTTGGGTCATAAATCCTATTTATATGATGCAGTTGCTCATATTTTTACTTTTTAACGTGTGATAGTCTCAAGGTGTTTTAAGTGGAATTAAAGGCACACATTTTCACAAGGCCAGGAGGCAACCTCGCAGGTTTGCCAACACCGCATGTGGTGGTGTGCTTAAGAAACTGCTGTTCCTGAAACATGTTAGACAGGAGTGCTAAGCCCTGTGGCGTAGATCCCACTCTGATTCTTTTGGTCTGGAATTATCCTTTTATTTAACTTCCACCCACTTGTCTTCATTTTTTTTTTTTTTCTTGGCACCAGAATAGGCCTGTCTGCTATAAATGATGAAAAATTATGGTCCCGGATTCCATTGTGTTCTGCCAGGTCATCAACATTCTAAGCAGGTCAATGTAAATCTCCCTTTAAATCAGTCCTGCTACTGTGTATTTCCTGACTGAAAAAAAATAATAATAAAATTAGTAGGCGGGTGATGCCTAACCATTAGGAGATTAATTCCAACAGGCTGGGAAGCCCGCTGGGGAGACTGGTGAAGGGTCTTAGTGGTATTTTAACCCGTAGACCTCTGAATTTCTGTTTCTGATAACAGAGGGCTGCTCACCAAAGATGAAATAATACCCAGCAGCAACTCCCCCACCTTCCGCAGGAAAGTTCCCCTCTTTTGTCCTCTTCTGCCCACCCCAGTTGTCTCTTCCACAGATGTTTGCAGTTCTACTTGTAGCACCATCCTCTACCCTTGCTTTCTCTGAAATGCCCCATACTCCTGGGAAACTGCCTCTGGACATCGATGTGATTGGCATTATTGATGCCTTTTTGAAATCCCCTCAGGCCAGCAGCATGTGGTAGAACAACTATAAGAAGTCCTGGAGACAGTCTTGATTTATATGACCATTTTGCCCATTTATGCATACCTTGTCAGTCAGTTAGTAAGCCAACAAGTATTTGTTGAGCACCTACTACTGTAGCACTGTTCTGGGAGCCTGGGATACAGCGGTAGAGAGGTGAAAAGAAAAATGGGGTTCTTTCTCTAATGGAAAGTAGGTTTTGTCTTAGGCTGGGTTCTTTAGAGGAGCAAAACCAGTAAAGCACATAAATATATAAAAAATATATAGAGAGAGATTTATATCAAGGAAATGGCTTACGTGGTTGTAGAGGCTGAAACGTTCCAAGTCCATGGATCAGGCTGGAGCCTTCTCCTGATTCACATGGCCACAGGGGCTGGGGAACCCAAGATCAGCAGGTCAGAGAGCACGGCTCTTGCTCACAGGCTTTGAAGATCTATGAATCCCCAGATCGGCAGGCAAGACTGCAGGTAAGCTGCTAGCTCAAGTCCCAAGAACAGGAGGTCAGACAAACAGGAGCCGCTGCAGGATCCAGAGTGAGCAAAAGCCCTTGAGCCTTGCCAGAAAATCCACTTATATGGACTAGGCCACACACCCAAGGAAATTCCCTTTCAACTGACTGGCTACTTACTGCAGTTCCCATCATGGAGGCGGTCACATTATATCAAATCTCATCGTGGATCACATCATCATACAACTGCCAAACTACATCATGACTGCCAAACCACTGAGACTCACGGCCCAGCCAAGGAGACACACAATCTTAACCATCACAGGTCCTAATAAACAAAAAATCAAACAAATTACACGATAAGTTCATATGGTGATAAATGTTACAATGGAATAAAATTGAATCTGTTAGGGACACCTGTCCAGTTTTGGAACCCAAAATTTAGATTTAAGGTCTGCCACGCTGGCTGCCTTGCTGTTCCTAGGGCACAGTGGACATACTCCTGCCTGGAGGATTTCCTCCTGAGCTTCCCTCTGTCAGGAACGCTCTTCCCCTACAAGTCTTCCATGTGGCACGCTTCCAAAACCCCCTCCAAGTCTTTGCTCAAATATCACTTTCTCTGAGAGGTCTTCCTTGACTACTCTATTTAGAATTGCAACCCTCACCTCCTAACTTGCATTATTTCTCTCTATAGCACTTACCACCTTCTCACATGCTATATTATTTACTTTAATTCAATTATTTATTTAACAAAAATATAAGTTCCATGATGGGCAGGAAGTACATCTGTTTTGTTTACTGCTGTCTCCCAAGCAGCTAAAACAGTGCCTAGCGCTCAGTCAGTGCTCAGCAAGTGTTCGTGTAATGAATTAAACGACATGTCTGAGAAGTTGTAATTTTTCATAAATATAATTATGTAAGCATTTTAAACAAACGAGGAATTTACTTTCAAAGTAAATCACTTTACCTTAAGTATTCAAACAGTTGGATGGCCATTGTCAGAGATGTTTTAGAGGATTTTCTGTGTCACAGAGTTTAAGACTCAGATTCTAACCCAAAAAACCCAGTGCCATCAAGTCGATTCCAACTCATAGCGACCCTATAGGACAGACTAGAACTGCCCCACAGAGTTTCCAAGGAGAGCTTGGTGAATTCAAACTGCCAACCCTTTGGTTAGCAGCCGTAGCACTTAACCACTGCTCCACCAGGGTTTCCAAAGGAAACACTAAGTTTCCACTGAGATTTGAACTCAGATCGCTGGATTCAGAGTCCTGAGTGCTCATCATTACACCATGGAACCATCTCAGACTCTAAGCATGTACCTAATAAAGAAATCATCACAATTTAATTTGTCTGTTTTTCGTACTGACATTTTCATAAATGGGTGGCCCCAATTTACAAAGTATTTATGTAGGTCAACCTGTTCACACTGCCAGGGACTGTGGGGGAGAGGGAGTCTACGTGCTGAGTCCAGGACCCTAAACTCCTTTGGGATTTTACACACTTGATTTCTAACTTTCTCATTGTATTTGTTGTCATTTTGTGGTCCTCAAAAATTATGCTTCTTCCAGCAAGGGATCCTACAGTTAAAAATGAACAAAGGTGGTGCTTTCCTGATTTTCAGGAAAGATAAAATTAATGGATAGAATTTTCTCATTTTAAAGGTTTTCGCCTATAAACTTTTCATATTAATCTTTTTCCTCAACTTTTCATTTTGAAAAATCTCAAACGTTCAGGAAAAAACATTTAAGAATAGTACAATGATCATACAATATCCTTCATCCAGAGTCACCAATTATTTAACAAATTTTCACATTTGTTTATCTACCTACCTAGCTACCTATCTACATATCTATCTGCCTATGTACCTACTCACCTACCTATCTACATATCTATCTGCCTACCTACCTACTCACCTACCTACCTACCTCTCTGCATATCTACTACCTACCTACCTATTTCCGAGCCATCTGAAAATAAGTTGCAGGCATTATGGTGCTCCATCTCAAAATATTTAAGCATGTATCTCCAAAGAACAAGAAAATTTTCTACATAACCACAATAATATTTTCACACACAAGAAATTTAAAAATCGATACAACTAAGTGATCTCATATAAAGTCCTTACTCAATTTTTTCTAATTGTCTCGAGTACTCTTTACAGGATTTTTGCTGGGGTTTTTTCCTGCCCCAGGATTCAACCAAGGATCACACGTTTCATTTGATTACATGTCTCTTCTTTCTTCTTTAATCTAGAGCAAGCCTGTAGGTTTTTTTTCCCCTTCATGACACTGGCGTTTTCTAAGAGTTCAAGCCAATTGTTTTATTGAATGTCCCATAATCTGGATTTGCTGTTTATATCCCCAATGATTAAATTCAGATTAAACATTTTGGCAAGAATATTACACAGGTGATATTGTACACTTCCCATCTCATATTAAAAAAAAAAAATCGTTGATGTCGATTCATGGTGACACATGTGTTACAGAGTAGAACTGCTCCATAAGGTCTTCTTGGCTATAATTGTTACAGAGCAGATTGCCAGGCCTTTCTTCTGTGGCACCTCTGGGTTTGAACTGCCAACCGAACAAGCCGCCAACCTTTCAATTAGTAGCCAACAGCAAACCATTTGTGCCTCCCAGGGACCTCACATCATGCTTGTTGTTGTTGTTAGGTGTTGTCAAGTCAATTCTGACTCACAGCGACCCATGTACAACAGAACAAAACCCTGCCTGGTCGTGTGCCATCCTCATAATCATTGTTATGTTTGAGCCAATTGTTGCAGCCACTTCTTCGATCCATCTCTTTGAAAGTCTTCTTCTTTTTCCCTGACTACCAGGTCCTCCTTCCTAGTCTGACTTAGTCTGGAAGCTCTGCTGAAACCTGTTCACCATGGGTGACCCTGCTGGTATTTGAAATATCATTGGCATAGCTTCCAGCATCACAGCAACCTGCAAGCCACCACAGTGCAACAAACTGACAGATGAACGGTGGCTCATCATACTAGGAAGTCCTTAATGTCAATTCCTCCCATTATTGACGACAATAAGCTTGATTACTTGGCTTAGGTGGTGTCAACCAGATTTTGCCGATGTAAAGAAATGACTTTCCCATTGTAATTACTAACTAATCTGTGGGATGATACTTGAAACCATGTGAATATTCCGTTCTCCAGCCGTCTTTCACATGGTTTGGCATCCATTGTTGATCCTTAGCAGAATCAATTGATGTCTGCAAATGGGGATATTCTTTTACATATCACTTCTTCTACATTGATCAGCTGGTATTCTTTCGTACTCTCCTATAAATTTTTCTCAAACCTTTGACATTTGCTATTGTTTATCTGCTTGTGAACACCAACAAACAAAGCAAATAAATATGGAGCATATCACTATTACTGGAAACACCAGGAAATGGACAAAGAGCTTTTTTTTCAGGTAGATATTTATGCTTATGAATATAGTCACATTTTGTTTAGAAGTATTTTTCTGAATTTGTACAATGCAACTGTTGGGGAGATATCCTTTTAAATATTCTGTTTATTCACATCTACAGCTACAGAGGAGCCCTGGTGGCACAGTGACTAATAGCTTAGCTGCTTACCAAAAGGTGGGCAGTTCAAATCCACCAGCTGCTCCTTGGGAACCCTATGGGGCAGTTCTACTCTGTCGTTTAGGGTTGCTACAAGTCAGAATCGACTTGACGGAACTTTTTTTTTTAATTCATCACAATAGACCAAGCAAACTTACACTTACATATCCAGGGATTAGGACTTGTTATCTTCAGGTCCGCCAGTCAGCCCACTACAGAAGCACTCTGTACTTCAGTTTATGTAAATGGTTGCGATAAAAAGAGCACCCATCTCCCTGTGTAACTGCTAAGGAAGTGTCACAGGCAGGGCTGGCTTCCAGGGTGCATGACTGTGCAGTCACACAGGGTCCCACACTTGGAAAAGCCCTGTGTTTGGTTCAATGCTCAGCTGTCGCCATCTTGAAATTCTGAACAATTTTGGGTAAGGGACCCTGCATTTTCATTTTGCGGTAGGTCCTGAAAGTTATGCTGACAGTTCTGATCACAGGGCACAGGGATTTTAATAGTTAAGAAACACATTTTTATAACAACAGCTGCTTATGGAAAACCCCCAAAATATTTTGAACTTAATAAAAACAGGAGAATGTGACCTACCCATACTACTTTGAACCTGGAATTTTGTGGGGATTATGTTGTCAGAAGAATCCCAGGGCCGTATAAATGGTTAACATGTTTTGCTGTTAGCCAAAAGGTTTGGGGTTCGAGTCATCCAGAGGTGCCACAGAAGAAAGGCCTGGCTACCTACATCTTAGAAATCAGCTGTTGAAAACCCTATGAAGCACAGTTCTATCTGACACACAATGGTCAACATGAGTCAGAATGGACTCACCAGCAACTGGCGCTGGTAAGGATGTTGTCGGAGTGCGCCAAGTTTGTACGATACCACTTAAGAGCTGCCCTTCCGGCATCTTCAGCTGCTTCATGTTAGGATGCTGTTCTGAACAAATTCCCAGGCGATGCTAATACTGCTGGTTAGGGACCAATTCTGACAACCACTGGTAGAGCCAAGTCAAACCAAGCCAAACCCATTGCCATCAATTCTGATTCAGAGAGACGCTATTGGACAGGGTAGAACTGCCCCACAGGGTTTCCAAGGTTGAAATCTTTTTTTTTAATTTTGTTGCACATTAAGTGAAAGTTTACAGCACAAATTAAGTTCTCGTTCAAAAATGTATACCAAAATATTTTGTGACATATGTTGCCATTTCCGCAACGTGTCATCACTCTCCCCCTTTCCCTTTGTGTTCTCTGTGTCCATTCATCCTGTTTTCCTGTCCCTTCCTGCCTTCTTATCTTTGCTTTAGGGCAGGTATTGCCCATTTGGTCTCGTACACTGACTGAACTAAGAAGCACATTTCTCCTGTGGGTTATTGTTTGTTTTATAGGTCTGTCTAAACTTTGGCTGAAAGGTGGACTTTGGGAGTGGCTTCGGTTCTGAGTTAACAGGATGTCCAGGGGCCAAAGTCTCTGTCAGACCAGTAAGTCTGGTCTTCTTTTTGTGAGTGTGTGAATTTGAATTCTGTTCTACACTTTTCTCCTGCTCTGTCTGGGACGCTCTGTTGTGATCCCTGTCAGAGTGGTTGGTAGTAGTAGCCAGAGTGGTTGGTAGTAGTTCTTCTGGGCTCAGGCTGGTGGAGGTTGTGGTTCATGTGGTCAGTTAGTCCTTTGGACTAATATTTTCCGTGTGTCTTTCACTTATTTCATTCTCCTTTGCTCTGGATGGAATAAGACCAGTAGATGTATCTTACATGGGTGCTTGCAAGCTTTTAAGACCCCAGATGCTACTCACCAAAGTAGAATGTAGAACATTTTGTTCATAAACTGTGTTATGCCAATTGACCTAGCGGTCCCTGAGACCCTGATCCCTAGCCCTCAGCCCCAGTAACTAGGTCCCTCAAGGTATTTGCATGTGTCTAGCAAGCTTCTCTGACTTTGCCTTGGTCAAGCTGTGCTGACGTCCCCTATGTTATGTGTTGTCTTCCCCTTCACCAGTGTTGACACTTGCCTACTATCTAGTTACTGGTTTCCTGTCTCAACCCCTCCTCTCCCTCATAACCATCAAAGATTGTTTTTTTCTGTGTGTAAATTTTTTCTTGGGTTTTTATTATAGTGGCCTTATACAATATTTGCCTTTTTGTGATTGACTTATTTCACTCAGCATAATGCCCTCCAGATTCATCCATGTCATGAGATGTTTCACAAACTCATCATTGTTCTTTAATGTTTCGTAATATTCACTGTGTGTATGTACCATAATTTATCCATTCGTCTGTTGTTGGGCACTTAGGTTGTTTCCATGTTTTTGCTATTGTGACTAATGCTGCAGTGAATATGGGTGTGCATGTGTCTATTCATGTGACGGCTCTTACTTCTCTAAGATACATTCCTAGGAGTGGGATTGCTGGACTGTATGGTATTTCTATTTCCAGCTTTTTAAGGGAGTGTTATATCATTTTCCATAGTGGATATAGCTTTTTACATTCACATCAGCAGTGCATAAGAGTTCCTATCTCCCCACAGTCGTTCTCAAAATTTATTATACTTAAGAATCACCTGGGGATCTTGTTAAACTGTAGATTCTGATTCAGTATATCTGGGGTGGAAATGCAAATTCTCAGCAGAGGTTCAAACCAGAACGAACCATTCTGGAGTCCTGCACACAACACTCACCCATCTCAGTACAACGCAGGTCCAAGGATTGAATACGGCTCTGCCAAAATCAGCTTCTTGTGTCATTTGTCATATAAACAAGTACAGATAATTTTGCTTTGCATTATTCGCTGACAAATGATGTATGCTTTAAAAAGTCTTAGTGATTCTAAGTCCAACTACAAATGCAAAGGAAAAATAGAGGTCAGGGGAATATTAAACTATACCACAGGGATGCAACCAGCAAAACCCAGATGGGGAAACTCTCAAGACACACAACTGATTCCTTCACCAAATAAATTGGAAGACTCGAAAAAAGAAAAAGTGAAAGATTTACGGACCAAAGAGTTTTAAAGGACACATCAACCAACAACAACGTGTGGATCTCATTTGGATCCTGGTTTAAAAGAAATGCCGTACGATATACAAGTATGAGACAATTGGAAATTTGAACATTTACTGAATATTTGCTCTTAATGAATTATTGTTAACTGCTTTAGCTGTGATCATTGTATTATGATTATTTTTAAAAATCCTTATCTTTTAGAAATACATTCAGAATATTTGGGGATGCCATGATATGATGTTGGAGAGGGGCATCCATGACATAGCAGGTATTGGGACTAGGAGATTGATACATAAGGGTTCATTACACTATTTTGCCTACTTTAGTGTATGATCAAATTCATCGTAATGAAGTTTTGAACCTATTGGCTACATAGTAGATTATAACCCAAAGTACAAAATAAATACCCATGAGTTCACACTGATGTAAATAAATGATTGAATAAATCAATAAATGGAGGAGAAGAGAGAACTCTCTCATTCAGAATTCCAGATAATTCATGTAGATTCTCCATCCTCAGAGAATAACTCCCCACTCCTTACGTGTGGGCTGGGCATAGTGACTTCCTCCCAAAGAGCACAGTGTGGAGGGGGGAAAAGGGAGTCACATTGCAGTGGAGAAACCTGACCAACACTACCTCAGCTAGATGATCAAGGTCAACATCAGCAGTGATGTCATGTTGATAGTATGTATCCTAGATAAAACATGAAAAGGATGGCCTTCCTCCCCAAAACATGTAACCCCAGTCTAGTCGTGAGAAAAACATCAGACAAGCCCACTTGAGGGATGTTCTACAAAATACCTGACCAGTACTTCTTCAAAACTACCCAGATCATCAAAACTAAGGAAAGTCTGAGGACTGTCACAACAAAGAGGAGCCTAAGGAGACATGATGAGTAAATGTAATGTGGTGCCCTGGATCCTGGAAAAGATAAAGGACATCAGACAAAAACTGAGGAACTCTGAATAAAGTATGGACTTAAGTTAATAATGGAGCCCTGGTGGCACAGTGATTAAGAGCTTGACTACTAACCAAAAGGTCCACAGTTTGAATCTACCAGCTGTTCCTTGGAAACCCTATGGGGCAGTTCTACTCTGTCCTATAGGGTCACTATGAGTAGGAATTGACGGCAATGGGTTTGGTTTTGACTGAGTTAAAAATAACGAGCCAATGCTGGTTCATTAATTATGAGAAACACACCACACTGATGTAATATGTTAATCATAGGGGAAACTAGGTGTGGGGTATATGAGAACCCTGTACTACCTTCACAATAATTCTGTAAATCTAAAACTCTTCTAAAATTTTAAAAAGATTATTATAAAAACTATTGATTAATGGGTATAGATGACGTTCTGAGGATCTCAGGACTTCTTACTTTTACTTCTATTCTTTCCCTCCAAGCAATCCCTCACTGCTTAAATAAAGACAGCTTTAAGTATGTTTGTATGAGAAAGACTGGTAAATGGAAGAAGCTGAAAGTGGCTGAAGCAACCTCTCCTTCTAAGTCTGAAGGAACAGGGAGCTGCTAACTCCACATACACAGTTTCTACCTCAGGGTTGCAGAGACACTGAAGAATTGGCAGGCCCGCATCTCCTGGCCAGGAAAGGTAGGGAGGACACTGTTACATCAACACAATAAAGTTCCCTAAGAATACAAGTACTGCAACTGGTTGGGCCTAGTCCCTCCTGTCCTACCTCAGGAGAAGCTCCTTTCATTTGTACCTGTGTCATTGCAAGTTCTCTGGGTGGACCCTCTTGAAAGACCTTGGTTGTACTTTAAATAGAAAAAAAAAATGAGAGTAAGGTTAGGGCATGAAGATAAATTATGCAGAGGAAACATTTTTCTTTACTTTTCCTCAGAATGGGGAGAGAGAAGTATTGGAAGAAGAGGGAATTCACAGGCTCTTTAAAAAAAAAAAAAATTTTTTTTTTTTTTTTTCGTAACTAACCAGCAGCTCCATCTGCTTCAGTTGAATTCTTGCTCAGGCATTATGAGGTATGTCATTCATTTCCCACCTGGTAATGTTTGCCTAGAAAAATACTCTAAGCTAGCAGTACGTGGCTCTTGTGCACTTGAGTGATCTTTTTTTAATGTTTGCCTAGAAAAATACTAGCAGTACGTGGCTCTTGTGCACTTGAGTGATGTTTTCTTTCTTCCAGCGATTGCTGAGAAAATGCAGCTCAGTATCTTGAGTCTTCCTGTCACTCAGCAAGAACCCCTGATGGGGCTTGGCAAACAGCCCTTTTGTGTTAGGATCACAGCCAGGGAGAGGGTGGTCCCCTGGGTGGGGTTGTTCCCAGAGAGACATGGATTAGTGAACTTTTATAAAAGCAATTATCCTTTAAAAAAAAAAAAAAAAAAACCTAAATGTTGAAGTCCTTGGGCCAATTTTCTAATGTCTTTGGAAGCTCCAGGTGTTTGTTTTTTCTAACCACATTCTTTGGAGAAGCCTGAAGAGAAAAAGAAAGTGGTCCAAGTGCACACAGATGATAAAGCCACAGCTTCCGTCAGCAGCAGGAAAATATCATTTTGACTAAAGCAGGCAACCTCTGAGACAGGAATTCAAGCCTCAGGGGAATGCCAGCAATGAAAGCTTCTGAGTGGGACTGGTAGGCTGATCCCAGGAGACACACAAAATGGCACTGAGTTCAACCTTCCCCCAAGGGGGACTTTTTTTTAATGGCTGAAAAAACCAAAACCAAACCCAGGGCCGTTGAGTTGATTCCGACTCATAGAGACCCTATAGGACAGAGTAGAACTGCCCCATAGAGTTTCCAAAGAGCACCTGGCAGATTTGAACTGCTGACCTTTGGTTAGCAGCTGTAGCACTTAACCACTATGCCATAATGCCTGAGCAAGCAATCAAGTCATTGAATATGTTGTCATGATCTTCTGCAATCTCCCTCACTTGATTGGAAAGTCATTAAATGACTTTGTTTGGAAAGAGCTGAAATAAAAGTGAATATTTATCTTTTCTTGGGGTAGGGAAAGTCTAAGCACGGCATTAAAGATAGAACATAAAGGAAAAGATCAATAAAATTGAAAAATGTCTGCATATAAAAACACTACTGACAATATTGAGAGGCAAATGACAACCTTGAATTATGTTTCCAACGTACATAGCAGACAAAAGATTTTAAGCTCATAAATGAAAGAGAATACTCTAAGAGAAGAATATGAGCAAATGAGTTGACTCTATATAAAAGAAAAAGAATGCAAATAGCCAATAATGATATGAAAATATTCTTCCAGACTAGTAAACAAGGAAATATGCACATTAAAACAATCAGAAGGAACCATTTTCACTAATCAAATTGCAAAGAAAAAAAAGCATTGGCAAGAAAAACTACGTACTAAATGTAATTTGGTATGTTTCTGGAATTTGGCAATGTATATCAAATGTCTTAAAAGTACATTTTCCCTTTGGCCTAGGACTTATTATAAGAAAACATAAAAGTGTGTATTCAAGGATGTTCAGTTCAGTATTGTTTATGATAGCAAAAAGATACAATCAGTTTACATATCCAAGAACAGGTAGTAGATTAGATGAATTATATTACAGTTTGGCCTGTGGTTAAGGGCCTGAGCACTGAAACTGGGTTCGAATTCTGACTACCCGCTGAAGAGCTGCGTGGCTTCTCTGTGCTTCAGTTTCCTCATTGGTGAAATAAGGATCACTAAATTGCCTTTTTTCACTGAGTTACTGTGAGAATTAAGTGAGTTACTCTATATAAAGTGCCTCATGTATTGTAAGCTCTGTGTAAGTACTAAAAAAAAAATTATTATTAGTCTTTCTATGGAATCAATGTGGCCATTAAATACATTGCAAAAGAACATCTAAAACCATGTAGAAATGGACACAATATATTATCAAGTGGAAGAAAGCAGGTAATGAAACAGTATGCATTGTACTGACAACAATTCTGTAAATGCATATTATTAAAAAAACAAAACAAAACCCAAACCCTTGCCATTGAGTTGATTTGGACTCATGGCGACCCTGCAGGACAGAGTAGAACAGCCCCATAGGGTTTCCAAGGAGCAACTGGTGGATTCAAACTGCCCATCTTTTGGTTAGCAGCCAAGCTCTTAACCACTGCGCCAGCAGGGCTCCGTAAATGCATATTATAGAGGCATGCGAGAACAGACTGGGAAACAGACCAAATGTTAATAGTGTTTATTTCTGTGTGATAGAGTTTGCCATGACTACATTTCCTCTTACTCCTTTTCAATACTTGACAAATTTTCCACCCTAACAATATTTTTGCTTTTAATCAGAAATTTTAAAAGTACTAATCGACTCGATGGCACTGGGTTAATCTATTGTAAAAGGAGCCCTGGTGGTGCAACAGTTAATTGTTCAACCACTACCTGAAAGGTTGGTGGTTGGAAGCCACTCTGTGGCTCCGTGGGAGAAAAACCTGGTGAGCTGCTCCTGTAAAGATTACAGCCAAGTGTACAACACAACTAGATGGTGCCTGGCTACAACCACTGCCTGCTCGGACAGGGTTCACGACGCAGGGCCCCAGACACAGTTGAAGAAAATGTAGAGCAAAATTCTAACTCACAAAAAAAGACCAGGCTCACTGGCCGGACGAGACTGGAGAAACCCCAAGAGTATGGCCCCGGGATACCCCTTAACTTAGTACTGAAGTTACTCCTGAGATTCACCCTTCAGCCAAAAATTAGACAGGTCCATAAAACAAAACAAGACCAAAAGGGCACACCAGCCCGTGGATAAAGATGAGAAGGCAGGAGGCAACAGGAAAGGTGGGAATAGGGAACCCTAGGTGGGGAAAGGGAGAGTGTTGACATGCTGTGGGGCTGGTAACCAATGTCACAAAACCATATGTGTACTAATTGTTTAACGAGAAGCTAGTTTGTTCTGTAAACCTTTATCTAAAGTACAATAAAAAAAAAAAGATTACAGCCAAAAAAATCCTATGGACAAACTATGGTACATACACACAATGGAATACTATACAACAATAAAGAACAATGATGAATCTGCAAAACATCTCACAATAAGGATGAATCTGGAGGGTATTATGCTGAGTGAAATAAGTCAATCACAAAAGGACAAATATTGTATGTGGACCGCTATTATAAAATTTCTTGAAAAGGTTTACACACAAAAAGAAACAATCATTGATGGTTAGGAGGGAGGAGAGGGGTGGGGATGGAAAAACACTAAACATACAATAGATGAGTTGTAACTTTGGTGAAGGGTAGGTAAGACAGTACACAATACTGGGGAAGACAGCACAGCTTGTCCAAGGCAAGGTCATGGAAGCTCCACAGACATATCTAAACTCCCCAAGGGACTAAATTACTGGACTGAAGGCTGTGGGGACCATGGTCTTGGGAACATCTAGCTCAACTGACATAACACAGTTTATAAAGAAAATGTTCTACATTCTACTTTGGTGAGTCGTGTCTGGGGACTTAAAAGCTTGTGAGCGGCCTTCTGAGATACTCCATTGGTCTCACCCTGTCTGGAGCAAGGAAAAATGAAGAAAACCAAAGACACAAGGGAAAAATTAGTCCAAAGGGCTAATGGGCCACAACTACCATAGGCTCTACCAGACTGAGTCCAGCACAGCTAGATGGTGTCCGGCTACCACCACCAACTGCTTTGACAGGGATCACAATACAGAGTCCTGGACAGAACTGGAGAAAAATGTAGAAAAAAAATTCTAACTCACACACACACAAAAAAAGACCAGACTTACTGGCCTGACAGAGACTGCAGAAACCCAGAGAGTATGGTCGCTGGACACCCTTTAACTCAGTGCTGAAGTTATTCCTGAGGTTCACCCTTCAGCCAAAGATTAGACAGGCCCATAAAACAAAATGAGACTAAATGGGCACACCGGCCCGGGGGCAAGGATGAGAAGGCAGGAGGGAACAGGAAAGCTGGTAATAGGGAACTCGACATTGAGAAAGGGAGAGTGTTTACATGTCATGGGGTTGACAACCAATGTCACAAACCAAACCCCCCCCCCCAAAAAAAACCCCAAAACCCAAACCCATTGCTATCTAATCAATTCCGACTCATGGTGATCTTATAGGACAGAGTAGAGCTGCCCCATACAGCTTCCAAGGAGCGGCTGGTGGATTCAAGCTGGCAACATTTTGGTTAGCAGCCAAGCTCTTAACCACTGAGCCACCAGGACTCCAGTCACAAAACACAAATGTCACAAACAGTATGTGTATTAATTGTTTAACGAGAAACTAATTTGCTCTGTAAACCTTCATCTAAAGTACAATTTAAAAAAAAAAGAAAGAAAACCCTATGGGGCAATTCTACTCTGTCACATGGGATTGCTCTGAGTCTAAATCAATTGGACAGCACCTAACAACGACAATCGTCTGTTGTAAAATAAGAGTCTGTGGGTGGTACAAATGGTTAAACTCTGAATACCAGCTGAAGGGTCAGTGGTTTGAAACCACCCCAAGGCTCATGTGGGCTTGGATGTAGGCCTGTTGCATATTGCTCTGATAGACTGTGGTAAAGTGAAGTGGAACATGCTTCCTGCTTTTCTGTTAAAGTCTTTAATTTCATTGCCTCTTTTGGTTGCTGTCTCTGCCTCTCAGTTTCCCTTTCCTAATGCTGGGCTTCTCTCTGGTCCTGGAGGAACAGAAGGAGCTGGCGGCACTCTGGGTCTTGAGACAGTCTCAGGCTCACCTCTGAGCCCTGTGTAGGGAGGAAGCGGAGGCAGAGACAGACCGGTGGCTCTGGGGTGGCTGAATCTCTAAGTGCAAAGCAGTGGGAGGCTGAGAAGCCTTGGTAACGGACCTCTGCTGCAGCAGGGCCTGGTATTCGATTCGGGTTTCAAATGTTGCCACGATGAATAGCAAAATTATTACGAAGGGAGCTGTCATCCCTGCCACTAGATTTGGCAATCCAGCAAAATCTCTCAGGTAACGTGGTATTTTATGCTTGCCTTATTGCCTAGAGTTGCTCAACGACTGTTTTGCTCATACCTCCTGGGAAGACCTGGAGCCGTGAGTGATGCCTGACATTCTAATTGGTTAATGGAAGCCCAGCACTGAGGTGTGCGAATAAAACAGGTTTTTCCCTGTTTCTTTGGCTGAAACCAAGAGAGAACTTAGGCGTGTCTAGGCCTCTGAGTCACTGATGGGCTAGTTTCAGTCTTACGGCTTTCTGGGTTCTTCTGCCTGTTATTTTCTGGAGCCTGGCATGTTTGGGTGCTCCATACACTCTGTGGAATGGGTGAGCAGAAAAGGGAGTGACTGAGAGGAAGAGTGGATGAGTGGATAGATGGGCAGGTCAGGGCTGACCCACTTGAACCCCCGATCTTTCCTCTGCCTTGAACTTCCTAGAAGGAGGGGTGCGCCCCTGCTCACCGACGCACTTTATCACAGTCTCTCTGGCTCTCAGCACTGGCAGGAGGCAACAGCAGGCTACAGGCTAAGCTAAGGTGGAAAAAAACCTAGAGCAGGTTTTTAGCACAAGTAAGGCTGGTTTGTTTCATAGCTGTGGGTTAAAAAGTGTTTTCGATATGAAGCCTCCTGGGAAAAGGACAACTAGCAAAATTTCCAAACCAGGTCCCAGATCCTGGGTGTCGTTGTAAACAAAGCTAGTTCAGTAGAAATCTAGGTAAGCACGTGGTCGGCACTCAAAGGAGCTGTCAATAGATATCAGGGGAACTCTAGTGTTCCAGCCTAGGAAACCCAGTTTCTTGAGATCTTGGGGCCTGGTCTAGAGTTTATTCACAGGTGAGAATGCAGATACAGCACCACGAGGAAGCTGGCCTCAGGCCACTGATTTGCTCTTGGGGAAATGGGGTACAGGGGAGAAACTGCTGGTCAGGGTTGACCACCACAGACTGGGGGCTCTGTTTTCCCTGCCAAGGGCTGGAGCCACAGGTGATGACAAAGTGGGTGTGGTGTGGGGTACAGGGTCTCTAGAAGTGCCCACTAAGTACACCACTAAGCAGATCTTTACCCTCTCTCTTGCTGCCATGTATTCCATGAATTACCCCTTTACTCCTTGAACATTCCCACCCCATTGTTTCTTCTCCCTCTGAACACCAACACATCCCAGTCTCCTTATCTTAACAGAAGGAGAAAGTCCGAAATTACTCATTGTGAACTACCAGCACTGACGTTCCCTTTTACTACCAAAATGTGCGAAAACAACACCTGACTCAATGCTCCACCACTTCCTCCTCTCGTTCCTTAATCCCCTAGAATGTGACATCCTCTGATCCCTCTCAACTGAAATTGCTGCCAAAGTTCCCCATGACTTCTAATCCCCAAATCAGTTATCTTTGCTCCATTCTTATCCTTCTTGACTTTTTGGTAGCATTTGATACAGATGAGCACCGCCATCACTTGAAATTGTTTCCTTTCTTGACTTCAGGGGCATCTCAGTATCCTGAGATCTTTCTTTCTCCAACTCCTGGCTAATTTCTTACCCCTGCTGTCAGAATGCAGCTGTCACTTAGCAGGAGAGTATAGCATGGTGGTTACTAGTCCGTGCTTTGCAGCGCTTACCGCAGGGCCTGGCACACTGTCCCACCACCATCAGGGGCCATGGAGAAGGTTCCAACTCATGGTGACCCCATGTTTGCAGAGTAGAACTGTGTTCCATAGGGTTTGCATGGTTGTGACCTTTTAGAAACAGATCTCCAGGTCTTTATTCTGAGGCACCTCTGGGTAGGTTTGAACTGCCAACCTTTTGGTTAGTAGCCCAGCACCTAACTGTTTGAGCCACACAGAGGCCCCTGGCACACTGCAAGCACTCAATAAATGTAGGCCTAAGAGAAAAGACCTTCTGCCCCTGCCCTCCTCAGTCGTCTCATCCCCTCCAAGGGTTCGCCATGATCAGCTGCGTGCCCCCAGCCCTTGGCATACAGCTCTGCTGCAGCATGTCCCACATTGCACTGGAATCTGTGAGTGCAGGGACACCTGCCTCCTCCACTCGTCTGAGAACCCACGAGGGAGGGACTCTGTCTTTATCACTTTGTAGCCGCAGCGAGTAGCTCAGGGCAGGTTACTCGAGATTCTAAAGTTTTTGCGTGATTGTTTGTAGAACAAATGAAGGAGCTGAATGTGGGTAACATAAATGTCTATCTCCAGGACGATCTTGCTTTGAAAGCTTTAGATTTATGTTTCTAACTGCCGGAAACCCTGGTGGCATAGTGGTTAAGTGGTACGGCTGCTAACCAAAGAGTCGGCAGTTCGAATCCGCCAGGTGTTCCTTGGAAACTTTATGGGGCAGTTCTACCCTGTCCTATAGGGTTGCTATGAGTCGGAATCGACTCGACGGCACTGGATTTGGTTTGGTTTGGTTTTACTGCCTGCTGGAAGGAGCCCTGGTGGTGCAATGGTTAAGTGCTCAACTATTAACCAAAAGTTGGCAATTTGAACTCACCCAGCAGCTCAGCGAGAGAAAGACCTGACAATCTGCTCCCATAAAAGTTACAGCCTAGGAAACCCTATGGGGAAGTTCTACACTGTCCTGTGTCCTATGGAGTAGCCATGAGTCAGAATTAACTTGACAGCACACAACTGCCTGCTGGACATTTTCACAAAAAATCTCAGTTTAACTAAAAACCAAACTCTTGGTTTGGAACCATTGTCCTCCCAGAACGATATACAGCTACCCAATCCTTAAAAGCCTTCTTTCCCTGCTCTTCCATCCAACCCATCTTTTCTATTCCTAGAACCCCATCCTGGCCAAGGCCTTCACACCCAGACTGATACAGTGGCCTCCTAACTGTTCTCATGTCCTGACTGATCCCGCTCTGACCCATCAGAGAACATTGCAGCCAAATCAGCCTTAAAGTGCCATTTTTGTTCTGTCACTTCTATATCCCCCATTAGTTACCAAGTACAGTTCAGACAGTAATAGAGTCAAGATAGGCCTCTGGCCTCCTTTTGCATCTTCCTCTTCCATTTCTCCCAAAACAAAGAGCAGGTGACTTCTTTTCCCAAAGACACAGTGGGCATTCCCACCTTCGTGCCTTTTCTCTGGTCATTCCTTCTGATTGGAATATCCTCTCCCTACCTTTCTCCCCTAGCATGGTCCTAGCTGTCATTCAGATTCAGGTCAGTGCCACCTTCTCCAGGCTGCCTTCCCCATAAACCATAGCTGGACATGATCCTCCTGTCCTCTGACCTCCTAAAACATTTAGTTTGACATAAATTAGTGTAGATACTGGAAACCCTGGTGGTGTAGTGGTTAAGTGCTATAGCTGCTAACCAAAGGCTGGCAGTTCAAATCCACCAGGAGCTCCTTGAAAACTCAGTGGGGCAGCTCTACTCTGTCCTATAGGGTCGCTATGAGTCAGAATCAATTCGACGGCAAAGAGTTTGGTTTTGGTTTCATATCACTTTGTGTCTTGTCCCTCCTTAGGGTATCCCACCCAGTGCCTCGCATACTCTAGGAGGTAAACATTTGTTTGCACCATTGGGTGAACAAACTAGCATTTTCATTTGCTTGTGATCAGAGTAGAACTTCACGATCACTTTATCAAAACTTTGCACCCAGAGACGTGTAATCCTCACAGTTACCATTACCCGTTCGTTTCCAACCTAGATAAGTCTCTGATATTGGCCCCTCTGGAAAAAAGGATTCCACTACAGTGCATAAAAGCAGCTGTTTCTCAAACACGGGAGGTTCTGAGGGCCAGTGAAAGAAAGCTGTTGTTTTGTTGTGCACCCTCAAGTCGATTCCAACTCATAGCAACCCTACCTGACAGAGTAGAACTGCCCCATGGGGTTTTTCCTAGGCTGTAATCTTTACGGAGGTAGATCGCCAGGTCTTTTCTCCTGAGGAGCAGCTGATGGGTTCGAACTGCTGATCTTTCAGTTATCAGCCAAGCACTTAACCATTGTACATACGGGTTCCTTGAAAGAAAGAGCAGGGGCATTTCATGGAAATAGTGTACCAGGTGAGGCCTGTTTGAAAAGTTTTCTTGAGATCTAGGATTTAAACTTATAGCACATCTCAGATTCACCAATCAGGTCTTGGGTCCCAAGCAGGGTCAACCTGGTACCATAATTAGGGGTTCCTCCTTCCTTTCCTGTCAATTCCCTTGTTTCCCTTGCTTTTACGCAGCCTCCCAACCTATCCCATATGCACTTCTTCAGTCTTAGTTTCAGAACTTAATATTTCCTTAGTGTATAAGGTAGAAACAGGAAGAGCGGTAGACATTTTGCTAGTAAGAGGCGCTGTTCTTGAAGCTCTATAATCTGGCATTATCCAGCTCTTGGCTGCAAACCAAAAGGTTGGCAGTTCAAATCTACCAGCTGCTCCTTGGAAACTCCATGGGGCAGTTCTACTCTGTTTTATGGGTCACGACGAGTCAGAATTGACTTCAGAGCAACAGGTTAGGTTTGGTAGGTCCAGTCCTAGCTTCTAGGGATCACTTGGGGTATTTTGTGTGAACCCCTAACCAGTTGCCGCCTAGTCAGTTCTGACTCTGTGACCCTGTGTGTGTCAGAGTAAAACTGTACTCCATAGCATTTTCAAAAGCTTATTTTAAGGAAGTAGATCGCCAGGCCTTTCTTTCGGGGTGCCCCTGGTAGACTCAGTCTTCCAACTTTTGGGTTAGTAGCACTTAACCACTGGCACTACCCAAGGGCTCCTATTTAGCAGATATTATAATTTAGCAGAAGGCCCTGGCTAATTCAGAGTAGCTCCGGGGGATCTCTAGGAGACAGCAAGACTTGAACTAGCCTGTGTTTAGTGGGGTTTTATAGATAGTAATTAAACACTCATTAAAAAACCATTATTAAATGGTTAAACACCTGTACCTGTGACTGAGCCCTGCAGAGTGTCGTCTGAAGACTGGCAGCATCAGCATCATCCGGAAGGTTTTGGAAATGCAGAACCTCAGGCCCCACTTCAGAAATACCCAATCAGAATCTGCATTTTAGCTTGATTCTCTGTAATGATTTGTGTGCACGTCAAAGCTTAAGAAATGCTCCCATAAACAGTCCATATTGGTCTCTTATATTCCAAACCAATGGAAATGGGGACCCCAAGGCCGAGAAAGGGAGAGTGTTGATACCTGGTGGGGTCGGCAACCAATGTCACAAAGCAATATGTGTATTGTTTAATGAGAAACTAATTTGCTCTAAACCGTAGCCTGAAGCACCAAAAAAGAAAAGAAAAGTTAAATGCAAAAAACAAAAACCCTAAGGAAACTGAATTACGGATTTTAGTTAAGAAGAAGAAAAAAAAAATAGAACTAAATAAATGGAAAAAATACTCAAAAAAAAAAAACAAAAACCCCACGAGCCTGTGTTATAAAGCCCATTGGCAGCCTACCACTCTACAGGGGCCTGCCTTCTCAAAAGTGAAACAGCGGGAGACACACGCGGAGTGGACGTGTCCCTATCTGACTCCGCCCAGCTTCCGCGTGGTCATTCCCCTGCCTGGCTCAAATCAAGGGACAGTTGTGGTTTGAGAGGCTGCTGGGATGGAGGCTGTGGGGATGTGCGGTGTGGAGTGGAGGGGTAGTCAGGAGAGGCAAGGCCAGTTCTCCCCACAGCTGTGCCCAGCGTCTACGAGATAACTCCTTCAGCGCCCACTGGGCCTGTCAGGAGCAGGCAGACCAGGAAGTCTCGGCAGTGAGGGGCTCTGGGTGTTTTCTGAAGGACTATCAGCCTGGCTTGTTGAAGAGAAAGGCTGCCCCAAGCCTGGAAACAACCCCAATGTCCACCACCAGATGGGTGGATAAACACACTGTGGTTATCCTTACTGTGGAATATTACTCGATAATAAAACGAATGACCTATTGACACAGCTGCAACTTAGATAAACCTCAAAATAATTATTGTGAGTGACAGCAGCCAGACAAAAAAAGAGTACAGCCGCATTTATATAAAATTCTAGAAAATGCAAACTAATCTATGGTGACAGAAAGCAGATCAGTGGTTCTTGGAATGGCAGGGGGCAGGGTTGGGGGGCAGGAAAGTGGGATGGGGAGTGGGCAGGGGCAGGACGGAAGTATTACGAAGGGGCTCGAGGAAACTTTTATGGGTAATGGGTATGTTCACTGTTTTGATTCTGATGGTGGTTTCATGGGTATATAGATATGTCAAAATCTGTCGAATTGCTCACTTTAAAATGCTCAGCTTAATGAACATCAGTATCACCTTGATAAAGCCGTTTGACAGATAGAGGTAGGGAGACAGAGAAAGGCTGCTGGTCAGAGCAACGAAGAGCCAGGAAAGAACAATGAGGACAGAATAGGAGAGAGAAGCCTGAAGCCAGGGTGAGGCAGAAACTAGAGATAAGGCAAACACCACACCCTGGCACCCTTTTGGCCTCCTCACTGCAGGAAGGCAGGCTGCTTTGTTAGGGTCCCGCCCTGGGCGTGTGGGCTGGAGAGGAACTCTCCTGGGAGCAACCACGCCCGGATTCATCTCTGGTACAAAGGATCCTTTCCAGTACCAGTGGCAGGCTGGCTCCAGGAACTTACACTTTCTGTAATGGAGGGAATCCACACTCCCAAACTGGCTCTGAAATGGATCTTGCTCATCAGAGAAGAAAGGGATGTTGGGGGCCTGCCCATCTGAGCCATGCCTGGCTCTGTCCTCTCTAAGCCAAAGTCGGGTGGCTTTCTGGTTGAAGAGTGTGGCCTCATGACACTTGGCACTGCGTGTGGGTGGGGTGGGGGGGCAGGGTAGCCTGGGTTTGGGGACGTTCCTCAGCTTGTAGTGTGATGATCATGTGGTAAGCAGGCCTGCCTCCAATCTTTCCAACCCTGAAGTTTACCCTAGGTATTAAGTGGCTTATGATAACTGTTAAGGATTGAATTGTGTCTCCCTCCCCACCCCACCTCCAAAAATATGTATTGAAAGCCCTGGCCCCTATACCTGTGAATGTGATCCTGTTTGGAAATAGGGTTTTCTTTGCTATATTAATTAGGCCATAGCTGAGTAGGGTGGGTCCTGAACCTAATCACTTCTGACTTGTAAAAAGAGCAGATTAGAGGTAGACATACATGGAGGGAGACAGGCCACATGTGAGGACCTGTCTACAACCGAAGGAATGCCAAGGAGTGCTGCAGACACCAGAAACTAGGAAAGAGGCTCACAGAGGGAATCGACACAGCAGAGACCCTGATTTGGACTTTTAACCTCCAGAACTGTGAGAAAAAAAATTTCTGTTCTTTAAAGCCGCCCACTTGTGGTATTTGTGCTCCAGCAACAGTAGGAAGCTAAGACAGAGACCACGTTCATGGTCAATAACTACCACTTACTGCGTGACCACTGATTATATGGCATGGTTTATAAAGGGCAGTCCTGACAAAGCCCCTTCCAGTTGGACTTTAGCCAGCTGCACAAGCTGACTGTCTTTGCTTGTCACTCTGCCAACTAAGCAGCAGTAGCAGTTTCCTCCAGAGCAAGAAGCCTGCGGGAGACCTGCATTTATTTTCGGTGACCCTGCAGTGGCCTTCCTGCTAAACAGGGGAAAGACTGACCACATGTGGCATCATGGGGACTTACACAGCCTGCGTGAAGGCAGACTCCAACTCTGGCTTCATATTTCAAAAATGAAGGTATAACTTACATACAGTAAAATTACCCTAAGTGTATAGTTCAATGAGTTTTGACAAACATGTACACTTGGTTACCACTACCACAATTAAGATATAAAACAGCTGCATCACTCCCCAAATTTCCCCTTCTTGCTGTGTAGGCAACCCCTCTTCCCAGCCCCCGGAAACCATCGATATGTGTTCTGTCCCTAAAATGTTGCCTTTGCAAGAATATCATATAAATGGAAACTTACAGCATGTAGACTTTGAGTCTGGCTTTTCTTTACTTTAGCAGAACGTTTTTTGAAGTTTATCCATGTTGTAACATGTGTCAGCAGTTCATTCATTTTTATTGGCAATTAGTAGTGGTGCAGTGGTTAAGAGCTAGGCTGCTAACCAAAAGGTCAGCAGTTCTAGTCCACCAGCTGCTCCTTGGAAACTCTATGGGCAGTTCTGCTCTGTCCTATAGGGTCGCTGTGAGTTAGAATCAACTCGACAGCAACAGGTTATTCTACTGTGTAGAGGTACTACCGTTTGTTTATCCACTCCCCAGATGAAGGATGTTTGAGTTGTTTCCAGTTTTGAGCAATTATGAATAAAGCCACCATAAAAATCCGCATAAAGGTTGGTATGTCAACATAAGTTTTCCTTTCACTTAGCTGTGGGATTGCTGGGTCCTATGTTTAACTTCATAAGAGACTGCCGGACTGTTTTTCAAAGCAGATGCACCATTTTACCTTCCCGCCAGCAGCATACGAAAGTTCCAGTTGCTCTACGTCCTTATCAGCGCTTGGTATTGTTAGTTTTTAAGTCATTCTAACAGGTGTGTAGTGGTCTCGCTGTGGTTTCATTTTCATTTTCCTAATGACAAAATGACGTTAAATACCTTTCCGTGTACTTATTTGCTATTCATATATCTTCTCAGGTGATGTGTCTGTTCAGATGTTTTGCTCTAGTTTCGTTTTCAGTAGCTGAGGTTGAGCAGCTATTCTTCATGCAACATGACGGTTTCTCTTGGACCTGCCTGCACCAGCTGTTTGAGTAACTCACAATAAAACAATGCACACCGAGAAATAACCAAATCGGTGGGCTAGGGGTGCCGATAATAAAGCCCAGCACGATGCTACCGAAAAAAGTGTTTAATTATAATGTGGAAAGGCAGCCTGAATGCTTTCTCAAATGGATTTACACAGCAAAGGAGAAGGAAGCCCTGGTTCTATGACAGGAGGAGCAAAGCTGTGCTACGTGTAGCATGTAGAAGATGGGAAACATTCCACTGTTCTAGAAGGTAACTCAGCACGGTGCCCTTTCCTTGTGTCCTCCAGAGGAGGCAAAGTGATAAATATGAGGGTTTCGTGTACAAATGTTAAGCGCTCAGCTACTCACCAAAAGGTTGGTGGTTCAAATCCACTCAGTGCCACTGCAGATGAAAGGCCTGGTGATATACTTCCCTAAGACTTTAGCCACGGAAGGCCCTATGGCGTACAGTTCTACTCTGACATACATGGGGTTGCCATGAGCTGGAATCTACTTGGTGGCAACAGGTTTTTGTTTTTCAGTATTATAAATACAAACGTGGGACTGTGCAAATATGACACTGTGGCCAGAAAATGACTTTGTGCTTCATTGTATTTAGCTTTTGTCCAGGTTCCTAAAGAATGTGGTGACTTCCAGCTTTCTAAGAGCTGTCTTCTCCTCCACAGGTGTGAGGTGACTGGTTTTCCTTCTCTATGCTGATGAAGCAGAGGCATCCCAATGACAGCTGCTCATTCACCTTTTAACCTGAGCTAAGGGCTCAGTATGCGAGGTGTTGACCAGACACGCCCTGCCAGGTGGGTCATTTCACTGCAGCCCTGTGCTGCCCTGCCCTGCCCTCCTTTCTGGGCCTTCAGCCTGCACAGACCCTCCGCGTGCTGGAGGGAGAAGGAATAAACCGTGGAAAACCTGCTATCCAGCTGAAGGCTTGCACTTAAGCATAGATTTAATTTACAGGAGGAAGAAAGGCTAGGGTGAAGATTGGAAGCCTTGCACACACTTACATATTCCAGACGGTCACCTCAAAGAGAAAGTGAATCTGAGACACAGCCAGTTCAGCAATAGGGCCAAGATATAATTCAAGAGAGTTCTTCCATAAGCACCTGACAGAAATGTAGCCATGTGGTGCCTACGCGCTGTCTTCAGGTGCCCAGCTGCAAAGAGATACTGTGCCCCTGACCTGCAGGGCCAAACAAAAAAAAAAAAACCAAACTCATTGTCCTCTAGTCAATTCTGACTCATAGCGACCCTATAGGACAGAGTAGAACTGCCCCATAGGGCTTCCAAGGAGTGGGCTGGTGGATTTGAACTGCTGATCTTTTGGTTAGTAGCCGAGCTGTTAACACTGGGTCTGTGAGTTCACACTTTGGCTACCCCACTCCCACACAACTTGTCCAACAGTGAAGATAAGGTTTAGGCGTCCTGAGAATGCCAAAGGCCAACTCACCCGGATAGAAATCTTGAAATGGTTCTATTACCATGGGTCTCCCTGAGAGCTCTTTGGAAAACAATCAGCCGTTTAAGCAACTGGCCTCCAGGCCAGATCCAGCCGGCCTTGAGGAGGTACCTCCTTTGTTTTCCTCTGGAGGGTTGTCAGCTAAAGTGCTTAGGGGTCGGGACCTGGGCCGGAAATTGCTTTCAAGCTCCTGGTCCTATTCTGAGGATTTATAGAGATTTTTATTTGCAGGCTTAGAGATGTTCTTGTTTCAAATATTTCTCTTTGCTCAGTGAAACATTTTCCCTCTCATTCTTTCCATAAACTCACATGAAAGAACTATTCCTTCCCTCTCTGGCTCCAAGGGCATTAGAGGTCAAGCGTGGTTCTATTCTTCCAGGTAAAGGAATAGGCACACACTCCCTTTGACTATGGGGCCCTGGTGGTGCAGTGGCTAAGCATTTGGCTGCTAACCAAAAGGTCAGCAGTTTGAATTCACCAGCCGCTCCTTGGAAAAACCTATGGGGCAGTTCTAGTCTGGCCTGTAGTGTCGCTATGAGTTGAAATTGACTTGACAGCAGTGGGTCCCTTTAACTGGTTGGTGGTTTGGCCCAGGCACTGGGTGTGACTGGGCAAGTCCGCCCCCAACCCAGGGCATCACCTGTGATTCCTGTTTCACTGGAGAAAGAAGTCTACTGGAAGGGGATGGGCCAGAGGTTTGTTCCTGAAGAGGCCTGGTCTTTACAATGCAGAACCTTCCGTCTTCAAAACTTTGAGCCCCTATTATGCCCTCTAGGGTCTCAAGCAGACTCACCTGGTCAGAGAATTTTTAGAAACCTATTACACTGTTGACAGCTTCAAGCTCCAGCTATTCATTTTTCAATGTTGTGTAGGCACTGCTGAAACATACAAGTTTTGTTCATTGATTTCTATAAGCACTTTGTGTGGTATATTTGCCATTGTTATAAATCACTTAGATGCCTAATTGGTGTATTCAATTCTTGTGCACACCCTGCAGAGCCCAAGGATCCCGAAGAAATGATTGTTATACATACTCGGTTTATACGTGCCCTGGCTCTGTGCTCTCACTCTGCCTTCAGATGTGACCCCAAGGGGAGGCTTTGCAGCTGGTTGGTTTTCTCCTTGAACTGGACATAGGTGGGAGGCTGCTTTTTTCTTTCTGCCTACAAAGAACTCTTATTCTCTGATGAAAACACAGAGCTAAATATTTAATTGGGAGAATGAGCACCAGGAACACGTAAGGAACTTCATGGGAAAAGAAAAGGGAAAATTAAGAGTGAAGAAGGCCTCTTTACACAGAATGATTCTTGCTGTTGGAAGAAAAGTAATCAGATTTTTGAAAAGCAGAATGGAGAAAATAAAAAATCACCCATAATCGCACAACTCTGAGTTTATGACTGTACTGGGTTCTGGGTTTTAACACTTTGATGTATGCTCTTCCTGGGTTTTTCAATTCATATATGTGTGTGTTTACTTTTTTTTTTCTCCAAAAAATGGCATAGCATGACCTAAAGCGCAGTTATGGAGCCCTGGTGGCGCAGTGGTTAAGAGCTCAGGCTGCTAACCAAAAGGTCCGCAGTTCAAATCTACCAGCTGCTCCTTGGACACCCTATGGGGCAGTTCTACTCTGTCCTATAGAATCTCTATTAGTCGAAATTGACTTGATGGCACATAACAACAACCAAGCACATTTAAAAAATATACTGTGCATGCTCTGCGAAACCCTGGTGGCGTAGTGGTTAAGTGCTACGGCTGCTAACCAAAGGGTCGGCAGTTCGAATCCACCAGGCGCTCCTTGGAAACTCTATGGGGCAGTTCTACTCTGTCCTATAGGGTCACTATGAGTCAGAATCGACTTGACGGCACTGGGTTGGGTTGGGTTTGGTGCATGTTCTGTAACTTGCTTTTTAAACCAGGGCTTCTAACCGGTTCATTTACATCTGAACTCCTGCTGATAAATTTGCATTTCTAACAAGTTCCCAGCCTATGCTAATGATTCCACCCATCAGGGATTCCAACTGGAATGAACCAGCTCAAAGCCCTGTTTTAACTCAAATATATCATGACAATCTTTTCATGTCAATGCGTACTAAAACATCTTTACATGGATGTATCATGATTTACCAAATTTATTCCCTCCTAGGCCTGGTGGCAGTTCTAATCCAGCAGCCGCTCCTTGTAAACCCTATGGGGCAGTTCTACTCTGTCCTATAGGGTCGCTATGAGTCAGAATCAGCGTGATGGCAGTGGGTTTGGTTTAGGTTTCAGTTAGGGCTTTTGCATCAAACTAATCAGTCAAGTAACAAGTTCTAAATGATTCTGACAACAAAGCCAGCAAAGAATTTTACCAATTAAAAGAATTTAAGTATAATGCCATAGGATTGAGGGGGGAAACTAACCATACTAACCATGGAGAGTGGGGGGAAGAAACAGCGACTAATGTGCCAGAAATTAGGATGAATATAATGGAAATCAGATAAAAATAGGAAAAGAATTGAATATATGTCATAGAAAAAATATAGTTTTGAAGCTGGATCGATAAAAATTGTAATTCTTTGTTTAAATAAATTGCATAACCTCTTTGAGCTTCCATTTCTTTACCTGTAAATAGAAATTATTGTTTCTATATCAAAGAGTAACTGCAAAAATTAAATAAATTAAGGTATATAAGCAGGGACGGATTACCCAATAAGCAAGGTAAGCACAGGTTTACTTGTGTTTACTTCCTAATCTGTAGTGAACAATTTCACGTGGGTTTCACTTGTTTACCTTGCTCACTGGGTAACCCATCCCTGTCAGGGACTGTAAATTTGAAAAGAGGCTTAAGGTGCTGTGGGGCTGGGAGAGAGACAGATGCCAGCCATACCTAGAAGCAGAATCTTTGATGAGGTGAAAAACTGTGAAATTGTTCACTACAGATGATCTGGTAAGCATGGGAAACACTGTGCTTACTTTGCCTACTGGATAATCTACCCCTGAAAAGACCCTGTACAGTGCCTGCCATGGAATAGGTATTCAGTATCTCTTCTCTCCCTTACTCCAGTCTATCCCTTTGGGTTGAATTGTTCTGGGAAATGTTTGGGAGGAAGAGTTGTTCCCCTACTCTGAGCAGACACATATGTTCTTTGGTTCTGGTAACCAGGGCTTTGAACCGGTTCGTTCTGGTTCTGGTTGTGTATAAATTCCCCCAGGAAGTTATACATAAGAATCACCTGGGGGATCTTTTTAACGTGTGGATTCTGATTCAGTATATCTGGGGGGTGGAAATGCAAATTCCCAGCAGAGAATTTGTTAGAAATGCAAATTCTCAGCTGATGACACAGGCTTAGTCGTTTGTAAAGATGATCGGAAGTGGGGGCGTTCCATGGAGATGATTTTTTAAGTAAAATAAAACTTCCATAGATCTGAGGCCTTTATGAAACTTTTATCTGTTGCTGATCTCTTGGCCAGCAGGTGTGGTGCAATTTAGTGGTTCTCAGAGTGTGGTCCCCAGACCAGCAGCGTCAGCATCACCTGGGAACTTGGTAGAAATCCAGAATCTCAGGTTCCACCAAGACCTACTGAATTAGAAACTCTGGGGGTGGACGTAGCCCTCCAGGTGATTCTGATACACTCTGAAGGCTGAGGATGGCTAGGGTGGCGAGAGTCTTGGAAGCCAATCACTAAGCTTGGTTTTATCATCGACTGTGCCAAGGAAACCTTGGTGGCATACTGGTTAAGTGCTATGGCTATTAACCAAGAGGTTGGCAGTTCAAATCCACCAGGCGCTCCTTGGAAACTCTGTCGGGCAGTTCTACTCTGTCCTATAGGGTTGCTATGAGTCGGATTCAATGGTAACAGGTTTGGGTTTTGGTGACACCTCGGGCAAGTCACTTCACTTCTCTATGCCTCCACTTTCTGGCCTGGAAATTGAGACAATAGTATCTTCCCTGCAACTTCAAAGGATTATTTCATAGACCAAATGAGTTTAGAAAGGCTAAAGATACTCAAATAATGTATAAATGGAAGGTATAATTAGATGAAAAATGGCTCTATTTTTATTGATCACTAAAAAAATCATCTGTGACCTCCGTGGGAAATCTCATATTGTGCTTTGTCAACCCTCATAGCATTTTCTACTATATAAAACTTACATCCTTGTGCAAATGGCTTTGGTATCTCAAGGATAGTGTAAGGATGATGTCAAAGAACAAAAATAAAACAATAAAAACAAAATAAAAAAATTTGGCAGAATAAAATGCACTGACACACACGAGGTAACATTGTTTCAGTCCTCAGTGAAAATGGAGATAAGAGGGTCAACACCCAGTGGGTACAAACCCTTCAGCTACTGCAAGAATGCAATTAAGCTGTCATTCAGCCTTCGTTTCTTACCAGGCTGAATGAGTTGGCTCAAAGGCCTCATTGTATTTCCCCTTTAGTAATTGTTCCTCTGTTTTAGCAGGTTCTTTAGTCACAGCCTCTGATGAATGTGACTCGTCAGTCTTCACCAGTCCTCTTCCAGTTCGGGAGCCCAGAAATGGACACAGAACCCTACCTTAGTCATCATCAGAGGGGGGCTGGGAGGTTGACCTCACGGTTCTGTGTGCCTCACTGTGCACTCACTCCATGAACAAAGAAAGCTCTGCCCTGATGCCTTGGATCAAGGCTTTTGGCTCTCTCCACACCGCAGATGTGTTTCAGTTTTATTCCAGCTCACCTAGTCACTCGTGTTTTATTTTTGTTTTCTTCTGGTGCACCGCTTTTTATTTGTTTTTGATGACCATTTCTATTCTCCCACTTCTTTGGTTTTTCTAAGAGAAACTAAAGTTAAGGTGTATATACATGCACAGGGGATCCCCGGGTAGTTAACGTCCACAGCTAACCAAAATATTGGAAAGGTTGGAGGTTCAAGTCCACCCAGAGGCAACTCAGAAGAAAAGCATGGTGACCTACTTCTGAAAAATCAGCTACTGAAAGCCCCACGGAGCGCAGTTTTACTCTGATACACGTGGGGTCGCCATGAGTTGGAAGCAGCTTGACAGCAACTGGTCACACGTGCACAGAAATTTAGAATATTTGTGTATAAAAAGATTGGAAGTAAGACGGGGAGCAGAGGGCCCCCAAATCTGCAAACAAAGTACAGGAAATGGGCCAGGGTGCAGAAACAAAGCCATTCCCCAGAACAATGGGGCAGGGTGTCAGAAAAGAGCCCACAAACTTCTTTAAAATTGTCTTTCAGAAGCAGCTGGGGAAAACCAGCCCCAGGAACATGCTCAGAACATCCACCTGTGACCGCTGTGTGACCTTCCACCAGGGGCAGTGAGGGGCTGCAGCAGCTGGGAGACTGCACAAGTGCGACACCCCATAATAAGTCCTGCCCGGAGGCCTCCGGGATAGGAGCCACCTTGGAAAGCTGCTGTGCACACCATAGTTAACATATCCCTGCCTGTGCCTATGAATAAACATGAATCTTTTCCTGCCCAAGAACTTTTAAAAACCCAGGCCCGTCTTTTGTCCTGTGACACCAGGGTAAGCATTGCTTCAGGCCCTCCTCACCACCACTTGCAAGCCTCTTCAATAAAGCTTTGGTCGAACGGAAAATTCTGCGTACCTTACCTGCTCATTCTTGACCAGTGAGAGGCAAGAACCTTATTCCGGTAACAGAAGGAGAGAGACCAAACTCTTAAAACTAGTTTTCTCTGGAAACTGGGATGACAAGTGATTTCATTTATTTTCTTCTTGCTTCTCTGATGTTTTAATATTTCTATGGTTCACATACTATTACTTAATAAAAAAAAAAAGGCTAAAAATTAAATTGGAAAATTAACTGCCTACTTGCTGACAGGACAACAAACGAAATATGAAATGCTTGTGTTGAGTAAGCTCTCGCTATCCCACATGAGTTTCCATCCCAGAAGGACACAAAGCTGTGCTTGACAGTAGGGTGACCAACTGACCAGGTTTGCTCAAGACTGTTCCAGTGTTACGGAGCCCTGGTGGTGCAGTGGTTAAAGGCTTGGCTGCTAACCAAAAGGTTGGCAGTTTGAACTCACCAGCTACTCTGAGGGAGAAAGATGTGGCAATTTGCTTCCATAGATTACAGTTTTGGAAACCCTATGAGGCAATTCTATTCTGTCCTGTAGGATCACTGTGAGTCAGAACTGACTTGACGGCAATGGGTTTGGTTTTGGTTCCTGTTTTAGCACTGAAACTAGGTGTAATGGATTGAATTGCATCCCCCCCTAAAATATGTGTCAACTTGGGTAGGCCATGATTCCCAGTATTGTGTGGTTGTCTCCCATTTTATAATTTTTCTATGTGCTATAAAAATCATAATCTCTGCCTGTGGTTAAAGAGGATTAGGGTGTGTCATGGATTGTATTATGTCCCCCCCAAATGTGTGTACCAGTTTGGCTGGGCCATGATTTCCAGTATTGTGTGATTTTCCTATATGTTGTAAATTCTGCCTCTATGATGTTCATGAGGGAGGATGGGAGGCAGTTGTGTTAGTGAGGCAGGACTCAATTTACAAGATTGGATTGTCTCTTGAGGCAATCTCTAGAGATATAAAAGAGAGAAGCAAGAAGGGGAGGAGGGGGTAGGGACCTCATATTCCCAAGAAAGCAGTCCTGAGAGCACAGCATGTCCTTTGGATCCGGGGTCTCTGAGCAGAGAAGCTCCTAGTCTGGGAGAAGACTGATGAGAAGGCCAACAGAGATAGAACACTTCCCCTGGAGCTGACACCTTGAATTTGGACTTCTAGCCTGCTAGACCATGAGAATAAACTGTTTTTTGAAGCTATCCACTTGTATTTCTGTTATAGCAACACTAGATAACTAAGTCACTAGGCAAATGTGGGGATGGTTGGTCGCCCTACCTCCAGCCCCCTCCATCTGCCTCTTCTCTGCCAAACCACCATGGCCTTCTTCTGGCCTCTGTTATGGTACTTCTATGGATCTTGCTTTGCCATTTCTAGGAGATTCAGCTCATTTGGGTCTTGAGGGCAGAAAGAAGCTTCAGGAGTATGATTCGCATCTACTGGTTCCACTGAGACTTAGCAGTATTATGCACTTGAACAGAGCTCCCTACCAGGGAGAAAGAGTGAGAGCAAAGCCTCAGGGACATCATGAACAGACAAGGCTCAATGGAAGAGTCAGTGCTACTGTGGGAGCTATTAATGGTGCTTTATGATACGCCTCTTACGGGGGTGACGGAGAGGGTAAACAAGAGTTAGTGCTTTTTATCCCCCTTTGACATAATTATTTGGGGACTTTTGCTAACTGTATTTCTCCCTTTTGTTTTAAATGTGTTTTCAATCCTAGCTGCACTGGAGACTCCCCTGAGAAGCTTCTGAAATGCTCAGGCCCCACCCTAGGCCACCCACCTCTCTGAGAGGGGAACCGAAGGCATCGATTTATATATGCATTTTTAAATCTTCTCAGATCCCTTAAGACAATCCCATGGTTGGGAATCATTGGCCCAGACATTTATGATTTGTGATCAGGGGGCCAGGGGGACCCAGGGGGCTGAAAGAAGGACAACTGGGCAAATGAGCCAGGAAGCCGAGCCACAGAGTGGAATGAAGTCAAGTGGGAGTGAGTGTGCAGAGGGGAAGGGATCTGCCTGTAGAGACATGGAAGTGGCCTGAGAGTGGACCAGGGGCCTGGATTTCGGCTCTTTAATGTTCAGGACTCCAGAAACCTTTCTCCAAGTGAACAGGATCTGTCTTACTTTGTAGGCGCTACTGCTCCAAAGAGGGGTCATTGGTGTGGGCCACAGGCCTTTGGAGTTCAGTGCTTTAGGCTAAGGACTCAAGTGAACACAAACAGAGGTGATGAAAAGAGAACCAGGAAGGAAAATTGGCTGATACAACAAACCAAGAATGATTGGGACAAAAGGGTAAGACAGCTGAGAACCAGATCAGCATAGGTAGGGTCACTACTTGAGAGAGTGCTTAGATAAGTTGTTGACCACTGTGGTTTGCTTTTAACGGCCATGTCCAACCTCCCTGGTGTCCAAGTTATGCCTATCCAGAGCAGCTATCTGGGAGAGTTGCATCCTGACTGGAGGACTGGTCCAGGCTGGGGTGAAGGACATTATATTTCCCTCAGGTGTTTGTAAAACACAAGAGACATCAGTCACGGCTTTCAGCATTGGCCTTTGCTTTCCTATACTGGGCAATCTGGGATTCAAATATAGTTGACCGAGGGACAGATGCTTATAGCGGAGGTGTATGCAGAGCTGCTGAACCCGTTGCCTTGAGTCGACTCCGACTCATAGCGACCCTATAGGACAGAGTAGGACTGTACCGTAGTGTTTCTAAGGAGTGGCTGGTGGATTCAAACTGCTGACGTTTTGGTTAGCCTCCTAACCCTTAACCACTGCACCACCAGGGCTCCGTAGAGCAGCTAGAGGGAAGAAATGAGCTGCACGTGTGTTTGCTTCATCTATTCTCCAGGATTCTTAGCCAGGCCTCTGGGGATATGAGCAGCAAGTGTGAGGCAAAGGGAGCCATGGAGAGCCAGAGGCTTCTCTGACCCTTGGCTCTCAGCTCAGAGGCTCCAAGCATGTGGTTCAAACCCTGGCTGTACATTGTTATTGTTCGTTGCCATCTAGCTGACTCCAACTCACAGTAACTCCATGTACAGCAGAATGAAACGTCGCCCAGTCCTGTGCCATTGTTGATATGCTCGAGTCCATTGGTGTGGCCGCTATGTATTTTGAGTGCCTTCCAACATAGAGGGCTCATCTTCCAGCAATATATAAGGCAATATTCTGTTGCGGTCCACAGGGTTGGCTAATTTTTGGAAATAGATCACCAGGCCTTTCTTACTAGTTTTAATCTGAAAGCTTCACTGAAACCTGTTCACCAGGGGTAACAGTATTGGTATTTGAAATACCAGTGATATAGCTTCCAGCATCATAGCAACACAGAAGCTACTGCAGTACAATAAACTTAGAGATGAGTGGTGGGGCTAAACATTAAAATCATCTTATTTCTTTAGACTAGGTGCCAGGTCCCACCCCTCAGAGATTCTCATTTAATTGTTTAAAAGCTCTCCAGGTAAGAATGATGAAAACTAAAGACACAAGGGAAAGATTAGTCCAAAGGACTAATGGACCATAACTACCACAGCCTCCCCCAGACTGAGTCCAGTACAACTAGATGGTGCCCAGCTACCACCACTGACTGCCCCCACAGGGATCACAATACAGGATCCCGGACAGAGCTGGGGAAAAATGTAGAACAGAATTCTAACTCACACAAAAAAGACCAGATTTACTGGCCTGACAGAGACTGGAGAAATCCCGAGAGTATGGCTCCTGGACACTCTTTTAGCTCAGTAATGAAGCCACACCCGAGGTTCATTCAGCCAAAGATTAGACAGGCCCATAAAATAAAATGAGACTATATAGGGGGAAACCAGCCCAGGGGCAAGCATGAGAAGGCAGGAGGGGACAGGAAAGCTGGTGACTGGGAACCCAAGGTCGAGAAGGGAGAGTGTTGATACATCATGGGGTTTGTAACCAGTGTCAAAAAACAATATGTGTACTAACTGTTTAATGAGAAATTAGTTTGTTCTGTAAACCTTCATCTAAAGTACAATTTAAGAAAAAGCAAATGTACTCCAGATGATTCTAACGTGTATGTAGCCCTGGTGAGAACCACTGATTTTAGCTTTGGCAGGGCAACCAAGCAGGCAGGCAGTTAGTCAGGTAGGAGGTAGGAGAGTGGGGTGAAGGTAAAGGGGTTCAGAGGGTGTTAAACCCTGGAATTGGTCCAGCTGCCTATTTTTATCTTGCCCTTTTGCCTATTGATTTTTCGGTTTCATGAATTTTTAATGTATCAAAATACCTATTTTCCTTTTGGATTCTCAGGTTTTAGCTACAGCTCAATCACCAGGAGGACTTGTTAAAACAGATTGCTAGGCCCCACCCCCGGAGTTTCTGATTCAGTAACTCTGGGGTGGGGCCCAATAATTGGCATTTCTAACACGTTCCCAGATTATGCTCGTTCTGCTGGTGTTGCTGGTTCAAGAGCCAGAATTTTAGAACTGCAGGTCTTATTTTATTATTTCTTTCTTTCAGTATTCGGTTTCCTGGATCTAACACTTCGGTTACAAATAATTTTCCTCAACATTTGTTTAGCTCTTCTCATTAAACTATTGTGTTTTGTTGTGTGCTGTCGAGTCAATCCCAACTGAGAGGGACTAAGTGTTTTTCTTAGTCCGTTTCTTACCTAGATTTTTCTTACTACTTTTAACTTTGATTTTTATTCCATTTTGTTTTCTCAGTAGTTTTTTTCTTTCCACTTTTAAGCATGTGACAGGCACCGCTAGTTGTCTATTCAACAGCCATTTTGCACCCCCAAAAAAACCCCATTGCCCTGGAGTCCATTCCGACTCATAACCACCCTATGGGGCACAGTTGAACTGCTCCATAGGGTTTCCAAGGCTGTAATCTTTACAGAAGCAGACTGCCATATGTTGTAGGGTAAAAACATCATAAAGTTTAGCCAAGCTAAAAGAAAGTTTTATTTGGCATGTATTTGAAAAGGCAGAGTGGGAAGCGGACAAGCATGCTGCCAGAGCCATGTCTGTCTAAATCCAAGGAATATTACAGAATAGACTAGAATGGGAAAACAAACAAGCACGCTGCCACAGCCTTGTCTGCCCGAGTCCAGAGAATATTACAGAGTCATCAGTGTACATTAACATTACAAAATGGGCAAAACCAATGAAAGCTTCACCTTTTCACAGGTTGGCTAGACTGTGGTCCTACATTTTGAATTGTCTTTCTTAACAATTGTTGGTACAGGTTTCAGTAATGACAGTCAGGAGGGTCTTCATTGGTCCAAAAAATTTCTACTCACTAAATGCTAATAGGAAAAGGTAAGAGTGAAAAGTCTTCTGTGTTCTGGCTTATGTGAAAGGTTTCCTAAAAGATATTTTGCAAGATTATTTTAGCTATTGTCTTTATACTTCAGGGCCCAGTTGATGTGTCCTTGCGAGTCCTTGTGGGCCCAACTCCAGCTGGGTCGCATTCTCTATGCTCAAGGACAGGGAATAATGACTCCAATATTACTTCCTAAATCACGTATCTTTCTCTGACCTTGGGATTAGCAGCCAAATGCTTAACCACTGCACCACCCGGGATCCTTTGGACCTCTAAGCCCTTCTTTCACTGAGGTATTAGGTCATCACGTGCTACTTTCACTCCTCTCAAGTCTCGGGGGATAAATCTTGATTGGGCTAAACCAGTAAAGGTAATTCCATTTCCCTTGTCAGTGACTGGTTTAAAAATGGCAGTGACGTTCCTCAAAAAGTTAACCATACAATTACCATATGATCCAACAATGCCACTCCTACGTATATACCCAAGACACTTGAAAGCAGGGACTCACAGAGACACATGTACACTAATGTTCACTGCAGCATTATTCACAATAGCCAAATGATGGAAACAACCCAAGTGTCCATCAACAGATAAATGGATAAACAAAATGTATTACATACATAACAAAAGAATGTTATACAATCATAAAGAGAAATAAACTACTGATACATGCTATGACATGGATGAACCTTGAAAACATTATATTGAATGAAATAAAACAGACAGAGAAGGACAAATATTGTATCATCCCACTTAAATGAAATATTTAGAATAGGCATATGCATAAGACAAGAGGTTATCAGTGGTTACCAAGAGCTGAGGTGGGGGGTGGGTGGATAGGGAGTTATTGCTTCAAGGGTACTGGGTTTCAGTTTGGGGTGATGTAAAACTTTTGGAAATGGATAGTGGTGATGGTAGCACAACGTAGTGACTATAATTAATGTCACTGAATTGTACACTTAAAGATGACTAAAGTGGCAACCACAAAAAAAATTTTTTTAATGCCCAAATTTAAAAAAATGGACAATGAAATGTGATGAGAAGTATGTTGGCGGGTCTTTGGGAACGTTTTCCTTATGACAGGACTCGGGAACTTTCTCTGGACTTCGGACACTGTTGTGTGAGGGCTTGACTCTTGGAGGTAGAATAGCCATCTTTCAACTCTGAGGGACAAACCTCAGAACCAAAGTCAATACCTTGAAGACAGCAGAGCAGAAAGGTGAAAAGAACTCAGGTCCTTGATGGTGATGTTGTTGAGTCAGTGAACCAACACACCCTGGAACTGCCTTCTCTCCAACGTTTTGTTGTACGAGATTCCCTGTTTTGTTTAAGCTGTTTATAAGGTAATCTTCTGTTACTTGAAGCCAAAATCATCCTAAATGGTACATATTATTTTAGACATCTTAAAGTATATTTTTTGTCTATAGATATTTGTATGTATTTCTCACAACTTCCTTGAGATCAGGAATCATGACATTAGGAGTTTTCCCATGATCCTGAATACAATGTTGTTCGAGAGAAAAAAGATAAACATTTTTTGACTACTTACTTTGTACCAGGCTCTATGCTAATCACTGGAACCTAAATGAAATTGTGCAATACTTTTTTTTTTTTTGATAAATTTTTTTGCATGTGGTGGAAATATGTACAACAAAACATATGCCAATTCAACAATTTCTACTTGCATAACTCAGTGATACTGATTACATTCTTTAAATTGTCCAACCATTTTCGTGTGTAGCACTTTTTTAAATCTTTTTTTAATTTTTATTTTATTGTTCTTTACGTGAAAGTTTACAGAGCAAATTATTCATTCAAAAATTTAAACACAAATTGTTTCATGACATTGGTTGCAATCCCCACAATGTGTCAGTACTGTCCCCCTTTCCCTTTATACCCTGAGCGTCGTTTTGTGATTGACTTCTTTCACTCAGTATGATGCCCTCCAGATTCATCCACGTTGTGAGATGTTGCACGGATTCATTATTGTTCTTTAATATTTTGTAATACCCCATTGTGTATACGTACCATAATTTGTTTATCCATTCATCTGCTGGTGGACACTTAGGTTGTTTTCATGTTTTTGTATTGTGAATAATACTACAATGAACATGAGTATGCACTTGTCTATTCATTCATGTGGTGGCGTAGTGGCTACAGCTGCTGACCAAAAGGTTCAAATCCACCAGGCGCTTCTTGGAGACTCTATGGGGCAGTTCTACTCTGTCCTATAGGGTCGCTATGAGTCAGAATTGACTCGATGGCAGTGGGTATTAGGGTATATTCCTAAGAGTGAGACTGCTAGATCATATGGTGTTTCTATTTCTAGCTTTTTTTGGAAGCGCCATATCGTTTTCCATAGTGGTTGTACCATTCTACATTCCCACCAGCAGTATATGAGAGAGTTCCAATCTCCCCTCAACCTCATCAGCATTTATTATTTTCTGTTGCTTTTTTTTTTTTTTTAATTAATGACATTCTTGAGGGATGAGATGGTATCTTGTCATGGTTTTGATTTGCCTCTCTCTAGCGGCTAATGATTGGGAGCATCTTTTCAGGTATTTGTTGGCAGCCTGAATGTCCTCTTTGGTGAAGCATCTGTTTATGTCCTTTGCCCACTTTGTAATTGGGTTGCTTGTCTTTTTATTGTTGAGTTGTTGAAGCTTTCTGTATATTTTTAGAGATTAAACCTTTATCAGATATGTTGTTGCCAGAGATTTTCCCCCATTCTGTAGGTTCTCTTTTTACTCTCTTGGAAAAGTCTTTCGATGAGCATAACTATTTAATTTTTAGGAGGTCCCAGTTATCTGGTTTATCTTCTGGAGTTTGTGCATTTTTAGTCATGCTTGATAATCTATTTATGTCATAAATTAGGGCCCCTAGCATTGTCCCTATGTTTTGTTTCATGAACTTTATAGTTTGAGGTTTTATGTTTAGGTCTTTGATCCATCTTGAGTTCGTTTTTGTGTATGGGTCCTGTTTCATTTTTCTGCAAATGTGTGTCCAGTTTTGCCAGCACCATTTGTTAAAGAGACTGTCTCTTCTCCATTTAATGGACTTTGACACTTTGGCAAAGATCAGGTGTCCATAGGTGGATGGATTTATTTCTGGGTTCTCAATTCTGTTCCATTAGTCTACGTACCTGTCATTGTACCAGTACCAGGCTGTTTTGACTCCTGTAGCTGTATAGTAGGTTCGGAGATCAGGTAGTGTAAGGCCTCCTACTTTGTTCTCCTTTTTCAGTAATAATTTACTTATTTGAGGACCCTTTCCTTTCCGTATATAGTTGGTGATTAACTTTTCCATCTTGTTAAAGAGTGTTGTTGGAATTTGCATTGTATCTACACATTGCTTTGGGTAGTGTTGACATTTCATAATATTAAGTCTTTCTATCTATGAACATGGTATGTTTTTTCCATTTATGAATTTCTCTTTTGGTTTCTTGCAGTAGTATTTTATAATTTTCTTGCGTAAGTCTTTTACATCTCTAGTTAGGTATATTCCTAAGTATTGTATCTTTGGGAGGCTATTGCAAATGGTATTGTTTTCCTGATTTCCTTTTTGGAGTTCTCTTTGTTAGTGTAGAGGAATCTTACTGATTTTTGTATGTTGATCTTGTACTTTTCCCCTTTGCTAAATCATTCTATTAGTTCCAGTAGCTTTCTTGTGATTTCTCTGGGATTTTCTATATGCAGGATCATATCATCTGTGAATAGGGGTGGTTCTACTTCTCCCTTCCGTGGAGTTATCTATTTCTGATATTTTATTGTTAATCTTCTGGATTTCTAGTTGCTGTTTTTGTACGATTTCTAATTGTCTATTTAATTTGTCATTTTGTTCTTGTATTGTTTTCCTGAATTCTTCTAGAGTTTTGCCTGTGTTTTTCTTGATCTCTATATATAAGCCTTTTGAATTCCTTCAGGCAGTTCCGTTACCACCTCTTCCTCAGGAAGAATTTCTGGCCCTTTATTTTGGTCATTTGGTTGAGCCATCTTGTCTTGTTTCTTTATATGATTTGATATTGTCTGCTGTCTCTGAGATATTAAGGTATTGTTTTATTTATTTATGATTTGTTTCATTTTGATTTATCAGTGTGGGCAGGTTGAGTGATTGCTCTGGTGGCACAGAAGGGTTCACTTCCTGCCCCCAGTTGGATGGGGTAACAGCAGGGAGGGAGAGCCCTCATTGCTATTCACTGTATGTGGAGAAGGCTGAGGGCATACTGGGTGGATGCTATCTGGCAGTATGGGAATATTCGGTTGCTCACCAAGTGGGCAGGCAATGAGAAAGAGCAAATGGGCATCTGTGGGGTTCTGAGGTGCTCCCTCTGTTGGGGGAGGTGGGGTGGTTAGCCGGGGCATGTGCAGGTACCCTCCCTAGCAGGAGAGGGGTGGGGTGGCTAGCGAGGGGTCATGCTGGCACTCTCCCAGGTGGGGGAGGGGCAATGGAGGCAGCCAGCAGTAGTGCAGGTGCTTTCTCCAGTGGGGTGGGTGACCAGTAGCAGAGGTGCTCTCTCTGGTGGGGGTGGAGAGGAACAGGTGGGCAGAGAAGGAGGGAGAGAGAGAAAAGAAAAAAAAGAGAGATTTTCCTCTGTCTCCTATTGGGACTTTTTTGATGTTGTCTGTCTGTCAGGGTACCTCTGCTTCATATCTCTCCTTGTTCACTGCTGTTCTTCAGTTTCTTTTTCTAATGGCTGTGTGGTCTGATGCTCTGTTCTTTCATCTGATGCTCAGGGTTCCAGGGTTGTTGTCTGTATTTGTTTTACTTTGTTTCTCAGGTCTTTCTGTAGAGGGACAGCATGGTGCATCTGACTAGGATGCCAACTTGATCCTATTACCTCATGTGTAGCACTTTTGATCATTAAAAACAAAAAGATTGTGGCTGGCCACCTTAAGTGAAAGGGAGGCTATTGCAAGGATGCCTGTGGATAGCCCTAGCACACTCTCATTGACTGAGGCAACTCTGGGACCATTTCTCTCCAAGTCTCTCTCTCATCTGACCCTCATGGCCTCTCTCAGGGGCCTGTCCTTCTATTTTCACAACTATGAGTTCTGTCCTTTCCTTTTCATCACCAACTGGCCAAAGTGCTGCAAATCTATTAGTCCAGATTCCAGAGGGACAAGTTAGAGTAGATTATTATCACCTAATAGAGCAAAACCAGTTGCCATTGAGTCAATTCTGACTCATGGTGACCCCAGTTCTACTGTAACACATGGGGTCACCATGAGTTAGAATCGCCACAATAGCAAATTTTTTTTTTTTTTTTTTTTAGTTAATAGGGCAAAGGCCCACTGTCTTGTGGGTCACTGGACAGCTTTGAGTCATGTGCCTTCTGTGGTGTAATCAGTAGCCACGTCAGAACTATCAAATATCCCGATGCACCTCCCCTAAAAGGAAGTTAGGAATGAAAGGCACCATCACCAGCATGTTTCAAAGTGTGATTTAGAAAGTAAGTCTGGAAAGAAATACTTCATGTAGGTGACACTTTTTTTTTTTACTTCCTCTATTATCTGCATTTTCTGCAGTGAGCATGTATTACCTGCAAAATATTAAAATGTTATATTAAAATATGAATTGTAAATAATTAAAAGGAAGGGACAGTAATTTATTTGGTGTAGTACCCTGCATGGTGCCACAAGTAGATAAGTGCCTTCCTTTCTAATGCCTTTTAGGGTGATGATCTCCATTTCAGAGTTACCAAATGTAAATGACACAGGATATCCTGTGGACACAGTGTAGCCTATTTTTGGTTCATCTGAATGTGGAATTGTAGTAATAAGCCTATTTGTGTTACTGTCAGATGATAGCTACGCATGTGAGTATTTGTGCTATGACTTTACTTACTATGTACTTAAATAGGCACTGAAAAGGACAGTCTGTGCAAGGTGCTATTTTCATCTGTTGTCAATTTCTCAGTAAGTTGCTTCATCCAAATCGTAGCAAGGCGCTCAAACCTCAGTGAAAACCTGCCAACATCAAAGACAATGCCTTTAACAGCAACCCATTTTGTAATATGGGTAGGAGGAATAAATATTGTTTAAAAGAAAATGTTCTTCATGGAGTGGTCTTTCTAAAATACAGGTCGTGTCATGTATCTTCTTCCCTTAAATTGTTCCAGGGCTCCTCATTGCTGACAGGGTGAAGTTCCACTCCTCACCTGATCTCCAGGACTCTGTCGCCCTATTGCCCATCATGTCCCTTTACACACCGTACTTTCTAATCACACAAGATGCCCTTCCGCAAACAAGCCAACCACTGTCAGATCTCTGCATATCAAAAATTCTTCCACCAGGTATACGACAAAAGTGGCCAAGAGCCATGACCAAAGAGAAAACTTTGTAGCTATTTCACTAATACTGAAGTAATTTTATTTATTTATTTATATCAGTTTCTTCCAAATCCTACAACCCTAGAATTGTGAAATTTCCACCTTTGCTTTGCTAAAGGATGCTTTCCCTAAGACAGCTTCTGGAGTATAGCACATATTCACTCAACCATTCAGTTCAAAAATGTCCTTAGAGATGAGAGGGTGGAGGGGGTTAGAAGCTGGCGAAAAGGACAGGAAAAGAGAGAGTGGAGGGAGACAGCGGGCTGTCTCATTAGGGGGAGAGTAATTGGGAGTGTGTAGCAAGCTGTATATGGGTTTTTGTGTGAGAGACTGACTTAATTTGTAAACTTTCACTTAAAACACAACAAGCACAATAAAATTACTAAAAAAAAAAATGATCTTAGTGTGCCGGTTGGGGTTCCCTGAGAAAGTGGATGGAGCATGGCAATAGGGGCAAGAGACCTGGGTTCCAAGCGGTGTGATCTTGGGTCAGTCCTTGGACTTGCACTTCCTCAGCTGTCGAGAGAAATAATGCTGCCTGCCCCTCCTGGCCTGAAAACAGCTGTAAAGCACACAGCATGAGGTTTCAAAAAAACTAAACCCACTGCCGACCAGTTAATTCTGACTCATAACAACTCTATAGGACAGAGTAGAACTGCCCCACAGGGTTTCCAAAACTGTAAATCTTTACGGAAGCAGGCTGCCACATCTTTCTTCTGTGGAGCCACTGGTGGATTCCAATCACTGACCTGTCCGCAGCTGAGCACTTTAACCACTGCACCACCAGGGCTACATAGGAGGTGTTAACGTCTCAACACATCTCATCATTCATGTTAGTTTAGCACAGAGCTTCCCAATTTCTGCACTATTGACATTTTGAGACAGATAGTTCTTTGTTGTGTGGGGTTGTCTCACGCTGTGGTGCGATGTATACCCATTAGATGTCAGTAGCTGCTCCCCACCACCTACGGCCAAGTTGTGACAACCAAAAGTGTCCCCGGGCACTGAAAAATGTCCCCTGGGGTGGGGGGGGAGGGTTGTCCCCAGCTGAGAACCACTAATTTAGCACAAGTTTTAGAACTGAGTTCTGTTCACCCTGCCATCTCCTCCCTCCAACTCTCCCTCTAGCCCCATCCATGGTCTCCTTTGGTCACAAAAAAAACAAGGCTTTTTTTGACTAGGTGTTGGGGTACCTCCCTGCTGTCTGTCCACCCCTGCCACACCAACATTTTATAAAGATGTTTTTGCAGTTATCTGTGTACAAACTTAGTGGCTTCTCTGGATTCTGTCCAGAGAATTTTCTAGAACAAAATTTCATTTCCCGGCATTGAACTAAAACATGCGTCCTCTTTTCTAACTCATCCCTACCAACTTTACTTACTAGACAATCCTACTTAAAGATTTTGACTTATAATTTGTATTAAAAATCCAAATCTCTCTTCAACACACCACTTTCGGTGAAAGACAGGACATCCAGAAAGAAGCTGAATAAAGACACAGAAGATTTAAATGCCACAATCAACCAGCTTGACCTCATGGACATATACAGAACACTCTATCCAACAGCAACCAAGTATACTTTCTTTTCTAGTGCACATGGAACATTCTCTAGAATAGACCACATATTAGGTCATAAAGCAAGCCTTAGCAGAATCCAAAACATTGAAAGCTTACAAAGCATCTTCTCTAAGGCCATAAAAGTGGAAATAAATAACAGAAAAGCAGGGAAAAGAAATCAAACACTTGGAAACTGAACAATACCCTGCTCAAAAAAGACTGGATTATAGAAGACATTAAGGATGGAATAAAGAAATTCATAGAATCCAATGAGAATGAAAACACTTCCTATCAGAACCTTCAGGACACAGCAAAAGCGGTGCTCAGGGGCCAATTTATATCAATAAATGCACACATCCAAAAAGAAGGAAGGGCCAAAATCAAAGAATTATCCCTACAACTTGAACAAATAGAAAGAGAGCAACAAAAGAAACCCAAAGGCACCAGAAGAAAACAAATAATAAAAATTAGAGCTGAACTAAATGAAATAGAAACAACAACTGAAAGAATTAAGACCGAAAGCTGGTTTTTTGAAAAAATCAACAAAATTGATAAACCACTGGCCAAAGTGACATAAGAAAAAAGGAGAGGAGGCAAATAACCCAAATAAGAAATGAGATGGGTGATATTACAGCAGACCCAACTGAAATTAAAAGAATCATATCAGATTACTATGAACAACTATAACAAATTTGAAAACCTAGAAGAAATAGATGAATTCCTAGAAACATACTACCTACCTAAACTAACACAAACAGAGGTAGAACAACTAAATAGACCCAAAACAGAAGAGATTGAAAAGGTAATCAAAAAACTCCCAACAAAAAAGAAGCTCTGGTCCGGACGGCTTCACTGCAGAGTTCTACCAAACGTTCAGAGAAGAGTTAACACCACTACTACTAATGGTATTTCAGAGCACAGAAGAGGATGAAATACTGCCAAACTCATTCTATGAAGCCACCACATCCCTGATACCAAAACTAGGTAAAGACACCACAAGAAAAGACAATTACAGACCAATATCCCTCATGAATGTAGATGCAAAAATCTGCAACAAAATTCTAGCCAATAGAATTCAACAACATATCAAAAAAATAATTCACCATGACCAAGTGGGATTTACACCAAAAAAAAAATTTTTTTTTTTTTATGCAGGGTTGGTTCAACATTAGAAAAACAATTAATGTAATCCACCACATAAATAAAACAAAACACAAGAATCACATGATTTTGTCAATTGATGCAGAAAAGGCGTTTGATAAAGTGCAACACTCATTCATGATAAAAACTCTCAGCAAAATAGGAATAGAAGGAAAATTCCTTGACATAATAAAGGGCATTTATACAAAGCCAACAGCCAACATCACCCTAAATGGAGAGAGTCTGAAAGCATTCCCCTTCAGATCGGGAACAAGACAAGGATGTCCATTATCACCACTCTTATTCAACATTGTGCTGGAAGTCCTAGCCAGAACAATTAGGCTAAATGAAGAAATAAAGGGCATCCAGATTGGCAAGGAAGAAGTAAAAGTATCTCTATTTGCAGATGACGAGATCTTATACACAGAAAACCCTATGGAATCCTCAAGAAAACTACTGAAACTAAGAGAAGACTTCAGCAGAGTATCAAGATACAAGATAAACATACAAAAATCAGTTGGATCCCTCTACACAACAAAAAGAACATCGAAGAGGAAATCACCAAATCAATGCCATTTACAGTAGCCCCCAAGAAGATAAAATACTTAGGAATAAATCTAACCAGAGATGTAAAAGACTTATACAAAGAAAACTACAGCACACTTCTGCAAGAAACCAAAAGAGACTAACATAAGTGGAAAAACGTGCCTTGCTCATGGATAGGAAGACTGAACATTATAAAAATGTCTATTCTACCAAAAGCGATCTATACATTTAATGCAAGTCCAATCCAAATCCCAACGATATTCTTTAATGAGATGGAGAAACAAATCATCAACTTCATATGGAAGGGAAAGAGACCCCAGATAAATAAGGCATTACTGAAAAAGAAGAACAAAGTGGGAGGCCTTACTTTACCTGATTTAAAACCTATTATACCACCACAGTCGTCAGAACAGCCCCGTACTGGTACAACAACAGATACATAGACCAATGGAACAGAATTGAGAATCCAGAGGTAAATCCATCCACATATGAGCAGTTGATATTTGACAAAGGCCCCAAAACAGTTAAAAGGGGAAAAGACAGTCTTTTTAACAAATGGTGCTGGCATAACTGGATATCCATCTGCAAAAAAATGAAGCAAGACCCATACCTCACTCCATGCACAAAAACGAGCTCAAAATGGATCAAAGGCCTAAATATAAAATCTAAAACGATAAAGATCATGGAAGAAAAAATAGGGGCAACGTTAGGAGCCCTAATACATGGCATAAAGAGTATACAAAACATTATTAAGAATGCAGAAGAAAAACTAGATAACTGGAAGCTCCTAAAAATCAAACACCTATGCTCATCCAAAGACTTCACCAAAAGAGTAAAAAGACCACCTACAGACTGGGAAAAAGTTTTTAGCTGTGACATTTCTCATCAGCGCCTGATCTCTAAAATCTACATGATACTGCAAAAACTCAACTGCAAAAAGACAAATAACCCAATTAAAAAATGGGCAAAAGATACAAATAGACACGTCACTAAAGAAGACATTCAGGTAGCTAACAGATAAATGAGGAAATATTCACAATCATTAGCCATTACAGAAATGCAGATCAAAACTGGAATGAGATTTCATCTCACTCCAACAAGGCTGGCATTAACCCAAAAAACACAAAATAATAAATGTTGGAGAGGCTGTGGAGAGACTGGAACACTTACACGCTGCTAGTGGGAATGTAAAATGGTACAACCACTTTGGAAATCGATTTGGCGCTTCCTTAAAAATCTAGAAATAGAACTACCGTACGATCCAGCAATCCCACTCCTCGGAATATATCCTAGAAAAATAAGAGCCTTTACGCCAACAGATATATGCACACCCATGTTTATTGCAGCACTGTTTACAATAGCAAAAAGATGGAAGCAACCTAGGTGCCCATCAACAGATGAATGGATAAATAAATTATGGTATATTCACACAATGGAATACTACACATCGATAAAGACCAGTGAGGAATCTGTGAAACATGTCATAACATGGAGGAATCTGGAAGGCATTATGCTAAGTGAAATTAGTCAGTTGCAAAAGGACAAATATTGTATTAGATCACTATTACAAGAACTTGAGAAATAGTTTGAACTTTCAGAAAACATTCTTTTGTGGTTACGAGAGGGGGGAGGGAGGGTGGGAGAGGGTCATTCACTAATTAGATAGTAGATAAGAACTACTTTAGATGAAGGGGAAGACAACACACAATACAGGGGAGGTCAGCACAACTGGACTAAACCAAAAGCAGTTTCCTGAATAAAGTGAATGCTTCAAAGGCCAGTGTAGCAGGGGCAGGGGTTTGGGGACCATGGTTTCAGGGGACATCTAAGTCAATTGGCATAATAAAATCTATTAAGAAAACATTCTGCATCCCACTTTGAAGAGTGGTGTCTGGGGTTTTAAACGCTAGCAAGCAGCCATCTAAGATGCATCAATTTGTCTCAACCTTCCTGAATCAAAGGAGAATGAAGAACACCAAGGACACAAGGTAATTATAAGCCCGTGAGCAGAAAGGGCCACATGAACCAGCGACTACATCATCCTGAGACCAGAAGAACTAGATGATGCCTGGCTACAACTGATGACTGCCCTGACAGGGAACACAATAAAGAACCCCTGAGGGAGCAGGAGAGCAGTGGGATGCAGACCCCAAATTCTCATAAAAAGACCAGACTTACTGGTCTGACTGAGACTAGAAGGACCCCGGTGGTCATGGACCCCAGACCTTCTGTTGGCCCAGGACAGGAACCATTCCCGAAGCCAACTCTTCAGACATGGATTGGACTGGACAATGAGTTGGCGAGGGATGCTGGTGAGGAGTGAGCTTCTTGGATCAGGTGGACACTTGAGACTGTGTTGGCGTCTCCTGCCTGGAGGGGGGATGAGAGGGTGGGGGAGGGTTAGAAGCTGGCGAAATGGACATGAAAAGAGAGAGTGGAGGGAGAGAGTAGGCTGTCTCTTTAGGAGGAGAGTAATCGGGAGTATGCAGCAAGGTGTATATAAGTTTTCGTGTGAGAGACTGACTTGTAAACTTTCACTTAAAGCACAATAAAAATTATTAAAAAAAAAAATCCAAGTCTCATTATCGGATCATCTCTCCCCTTCCCACTGGTATCACCAACCTACTTGCAGGCCTAAAAGTCATTTCATAATTGTGGTTCTCCTTATCTCTTCACTTATCTTTTTTGTTTGTTTTTTAATATTAAGAATATAATGTCATTATTGTTGTTAGATGCCTTCAAGTCAATTTTGACTTACACGGATCCCATGTGACGGAGAAGAGCTGCCCCATAAGGTTTTCTTGGTTGTAATCTTCATGGAAGCATTTCACCAGGTCTTTCTCCCGTGGTGCTGCTGGGTAGGCTTGAACCACCAACCCTTCAGTTAGCAGCCGACTGCTTAACTGTTGTGCTACCAGGGCTCCTTGAGAATATAATACCCCAAAAAACCCAGTCCCGTCGAGTCGATTCCGACTCATAGAGACCCTATAGCACAGAGTAGAGCTGCCCCACAGAGTTTTCAAGGAGCACCTGGCGGATTCAAACTGCCGACTCTTCCGTTAGCAGCTGTAGCACTTAACCACTACGCCACCACGGTTTCCTAGAACATAATATACGATATTAATTTCTTTTCAAATAGCAAATAAGTGTATTAAGGGAAACCTGTCTCCTTTGTTTCCACTCCGGCCTTCAGGCTCCCTAAGAGAGACGCTCTTCATTCCTAGCGGACCCTATTCTTCCCATTTGCTGTGTATATGCAGCGTACTTTTTTCTCATTGTTTTTTCAACATTCAAATGTTTGTATGTTGACAACGATTTGTCATTTATTATGTCCCCAGCCAGGAGAATTCTCAATCCCTAGGGATAGGCACAGAGGAGTTTTTAAGAGTGCTCTGCAGGTATCCGGAACAGACTCCCCCTGCTCCGAAGCCCACCAGAGCTCCGCAGGAGAACACCATCCGGTATTCCCACTCGACAAATCAAACATTAAAGTCTCCATCCTATTGTGACTGATTGAAAAAGAGGAAGAAAGGCAATGTGTTCTGTAAAGGACGCTAAGGAGAGAACAGACAGATTGATGCCATGGAAAAAAACAAGTCTACCCCAGAGGAGAGTTTAGGCCCGGCATGTGAGGGGGCTCATCCAGTGAACACCCCCCCTTGCAGAGGTCCAGGGATTAAACTCCTGGCAGGGGGACTAAGAACTGCTTCTGATTTGGTAACTTGTGACCCTTTATAGATGCAGGTGCCTGAGCGCAAACCAGAGATTTTTTTTTTTTTAATCTGAGTAAGAGCCATTTTTAGATTCTTTCTTTAACTCCTTTGTTCATTCAACATGTATTAATTGATTCTCTCTTGTGGGGTAGAGCTTTGCGTAGGAGGAAGCCATAAAGCTGTCTTACATACGGATCTGCTTTCCAGAAGCAATGGGTCTATTGGGACAGAAAGAGATGGTCTAAATTATATAATGCAAATATAACATCATAAAGGCCATGAGTACAGCCCAAATGCTGCCACTGCTATCAGTTTACTCCCTTTCCAATCAACACTTCTGAACAAGTGTCCTAACACAACTGTCCAGGCCCTCAGGAATCCAGGAGCGCCCTGGGTGATAATACAGCACGGCTCGTCAGTACAGATCTGCTGGCGGGACTAGCAATGGTCCCTGCAGGAGGCGGGATGAGGATGGTGGTGGCGAGATGAGGGTAAACAGACCCATCTTTCTGCGGCCTCCACAGGACAGCATGACAGTCACATTCCTCAACGCTTCACTGCTTGCCAAAAGCAGCTCTTATTTCTCTCACTTTCTCCATTCAGGTTTGCCACTTGGGAATGAAAAATCTTAATTATTCACTGATTGCTGTCCTAATGCTATATAACAATCAATTCTAAATATCTCCATAGCTCACAATCATAAGTATTTATTTTCATGCACATGGGTCATAGGGCAGCTGTCGTTTGGCTGATCTAGGCTGGGCTGGCCAGGGCTAGGCTAGATCTAGGTTTCTGATCACTTTGGGGTCTGCTTCACATTCTGGGTCTCATGTTCTCAGATCACAGAAATGCAAGATCACAGGAGCACAAGAAGGAAAGCAAAATCATGTGATGCCTCTTAAAGACCTTTGCCCACACCTGGCACATTACCTCTTCCATCCATATTTCTTTGAGCAGATCAAGTCATATATGGCCAGGCCCAACATTAGTCAGGAAAGGAAATAAACTTTGCTTATTCCAGGCTAAGTAAGACTAGGAAGAAAGACCTGGCAACCTACCTCTGAAAATCAGCCAGTGAAAACCCTATGGATCACAACAGTCCAACTTCATTGCGTGTGAGGATGACATGAATCTGGGGCTGATTTGACAGCAGCTAGCAACGACTACATTCTAGAGGAAGGAACGGCCAAGTCATGAGGGCATGGATGAACAATTCTAATTCAGAGAGCATGTGAAGAGCTAGGAACAGTGATTCCATCTACTCTACAGGATTGTCATTTTTCACAAAGAGAGAACCTATAAGCAAGTGACCTCTTCCCATGTACTAGCACTGTGGTTGACCTCTGGGTGCAAAGCACGGCTGCTGACATTAGTGCTCTCTGAGGTTGTAGCCGAAGTGATCCCTGCTGCTGACTTGAAGACGATTGTTTGTGGCTTCAGATAGGCTTTGCGGCTGCCACTTCACGGACAGTGAAGGAACCATGTTATTCTTTTCTGTGCATTCCCATGCTTATTTCCTCCCTCCTGCCCCAGACTAGAACTGCCCCATAGGGTTTCCAAGGAACGGCTGGTGGTCTCGAACTGAGGACCTTTTGATTAGCAGCCGAACACTTAACCACTGCACCACCAGGGCTCCGTTTTTTTTTTTTTTTTTTTTTCTTTCGGGCCCCACTTCCACAACCGTCTTGTTTGCCCAAGCCGCCACGTTTATGGCCGTCCCATTTCAGCTCAGTAATAATCAGCTGTGCGATAGCTCTCCTCCGGCCTGGTGCTGCTGTGGCTGTAAATACGTTCTTCCATTTCTGGGTCTCAGTGATGATGAAACAGCTCAAAAACGGGCTGGCTTGTTCCAGCAGGTCCAGGTCTTCGGAAGCTGCATTTGACCTCCCTGAAAATCTTTACAGAAGCCTGCCCCAAAGGGAATCTTGGAGGCTCATGGAATGTGGGAGCTTGGGGCCTTTAAGAGATCATCTAATCGGTTTTACAGATAAGGCAGACACGGCCCAGAGAATCTAGTTAATGAAAGATCTGAGACTGGAAACTTGGACTTCTGCTTCTCAGTCCAGAGGACCCACAGTGTCATGCCACTTCCAGCCCGGGGCGGGGGGGCGGGGGGGAGTTAGTTGTACTGCTATTGTTTTTATTTTTTTCAGTTTGTCCTGGGTTTATTGATTCATCCAACAAAATCTTGACTGTCTATGATACGTCAAGTACCGTGGTGGGGCTCCGTTACTGAGGACAATAAACATGGCTTTGCCTGCGTGGGGTTTCCATTTCTCAGGGTTGAGCCACTGATCATGCGTGGATGGAAGATTTCAACGCTGGTATGTGCTACTTGTGCGGGGCAGCCCGCACCAGGATTGTGGCCCTAACACAGACCCCAGAAGGTGTCCACGAGAAGGCGAAGGTGGCATCTTGATTTCAGACTTATAGCTTCCAGAACTGTGAGACAATGCATTCAGCTGGTTAAAGCCATCCCTGTGGTCCTTTTTTCGGCAGCAATAGGAAACTCCTATGCCCAGGGATGGACCTGTGACCCAGATTGGGCCAATCTCAGTGGACACCCCCTTGGCCTCAGCGGCTGGTTCAGTGACCCCCACTGAGCCGATGAGTGTCTTACTCAGGGCCTTTGATGAAATTATTAGGAGAGAGAGCTGCCAGTGGCCGTCTTGCTACTACATGGGGAGCAGCTCCTGAGAACAAAGATAACTCTCAGGACCACAGAGCCCAGAGACAGAGACAGTCGGAGACCTGATGATATCAGTTGAGCCCCTGGATCCAGCCACACCTGAAAATAACACCTGCCCTTGAATTATTCAGCTTCACAAGTGAATGAATTTGGCATTTTTTCTTAATCTGGTTTGCTTCCGTCCAGATTGGTACAGCCTGGTTGTGAACCGTGAAGATGTCCTGATTTCATGGTCTGGGTCTCTGGCTCCATGAGCTTGGGGCCTGAGGAGGACTCTTGCCAAACCTCTGGGGCCCACATGGCTCAGTCTCTGCACACTGTGGTCTTTAAGGACCCCTGGCCCTGCTGCCCAAAGTAACTGAAAAGGAATTCCAGTCTCGGCTGCACTCCTTAAAGAGCATGCGGAGGGATCAGTTCATAACCCCACAGCCACTCTTCTGAGCCCTTGCCCTCTCCTTCCCCATGCTCACACCCGGCAGCCTCTCAGATTCACACTGCCTCAGATCCTCCTTTATCTCTGCCCCTTCTCTCCCAGATGTGAGCCTTTCTGCCTCAGTCCTGAGCCAGCTTTCTCTCTCTCCTCATCATTCATTCTCTCTGTCTTTTCTGTCACTCATTCTTTCTTTTTCTCTCTCATTCTCTGTCTCCCTGTCTGTCTGTTTCATTCTCTCGGTCTCATTCATTTTCTGTTTCTCTCATTCTCTCTCATTCTGTTTCTCACTCTTGCTCTCTCATTCTCTTTTTCTATCTCTCATTCTCATTCTTGTTCTGTCTCTCATTCTCCTCTTTCTGCCTCATTTGCTCCCTCTGTCCTTATCTCTCTCTCTGTTTATTCTCCTTCTCTCTCTGTCTGCCTCTCCCCCCACCCCCCATCAATAAAAGACCTGGGGTTGGGACACGGTATCAGGACTCTCCTTAGAGGGCGGTGGCAGCTGGGGTCCAAGGGTGGAGAAGACAGGGACTGTGTACACGTGCACACATCATGTCCTGCCACAAGTGCCTCAGGGAAAGAAGTTCCAGGAAGACGCAGGGTCCTCACGATGCAGGTCAAGGCATGGCTCTCAGTGCGGGCAGCTGAGCCTCGGGGGGCGGCCCAGCCGGGAAGAAGTTGTATTGCTATTGAAATTATCATGAACATATGTGGCAGGATAGCAGATGAAATTATATATATATAATATATTATATATATATAACTATATATATATATAAATTTTTTTTTATATATATATATGTGGCGTGGTGGTTAAGTGCTATGGCTGCTAACCAAGAGGTCGGCAGTTCAAATCCGCCAGGCGCTCCTTGGAAACCCTCTGGGGCAGTTCTGCTCTGTCCTATAGGGTCGCTATGAGTCGGAATCGACTCGATGGCAGCGGACAGCGGGTATATATATATGTATATAAATGATGTGGTGTGGGTTTGCCTGGACTCTGTGCTTACACACCCTCTTAGCCAAGTAAAAACAAATTAGTTGTCCTTGAGTCAGTTCCACCTATGGCAACTCCACGTGCGTCAGAGTAGAACCGCTCCATAGGGTTTTCAGTGGCTGTGATCTTTTGGAAACAGACCACCAGCCCTTTCTTCTGAGGTACTTCTGGGTGGACTGGAATTGCCAACCTTTCAGTTAGTAGCCAAGCATTTAACAATTTGTGCCTCCCAGGTGGCCCATACACCTTCCTAAAGCCCCTGAAACTAGCCAAATTAGACCAGTTAGCCTAGGAAAAGGAGGCTGCAGCTAAAATTCAAAGAGAAATATGAAGAGTTAACTTTTGATCTTTTAAGAATCCAAGGTCCAGGGTTGCATTTTAGAGATAGCCCTCCATACCAACGCTTTGTCATTCCCAAGGCAATCCCATAGAAAAGTGAGGGGGATAGCGGGGGAGAGGGAACACTGAAATAACTGGAGTTATCCTGAATAGCTAGGGAATCACTAAAGTCATTGCATGTATTTATAAGTGGTGGTATTTAGGTGGAGCTCTGTGGCGCAGTGGTTAAGAGCTAGGGCTGCTAACCAGAAGATCGGCAGTTCAAATCCACCAGCCGCTCCTTGGAAACCCTATGGGGGAATTCTACTTTGTCCTATATGGTCTGACTACGAGTCCCGATAGCAAAAGGCATTTTTTTTTTTTTTTGGAATTGGTTTAAGGATTTCTGGTTGCACAGTGGTTAAAGTGCTCAACTGCTAACCCAAAAGGTTGGTGGTTTGAATCCACTATCAGCTCCGTGGGAGGAAGTTTTGGCAGTCTGCGTACGTAAAGATTTACAGCCTTGGAAGCCCTGTGGGGCAGTTCTGCTCTGTCCTATAGGGCCATTATGAGTCAGACTTGACTCAGTTGCAATGGGTTTGGTATTCGGTTTTTCACTACCAGAAGAATTAGAGTTCAAAATTGAGATTGCAGTAGAAAACTAGAGCAAGCTATCATTTTCCCATACCTGAATTTGTGACCTGTGAGTTTTGTCCCTACGGTCAGTTAGTACCATAGCAATACCAGCTGGTAGTCCTGGAAATGAAGTAGAAATAATACTACTGGCTAACATTTACAGAAAAAAGTCTGGAAGGACTTAAAAACGGAGTAATTTTCTTGCTTATATGCATTTTTAATTTTTCCCCAACAAGCATTATCATTTTTATAGTAAGAAAAAGATTATTTTAATTAAAAATAATAAATAACAGATCACTGCTTACCCTCCGCAGCCTTCTCCTCCCATACAACATCCTCTCAGCTTTCCTTGCTTTGTTGCACTACTCATGTGTCCTGCCACCACACTCGTTCATCCTCGCTTCTTTTCTAATTCTATTGTAATTTGTGATTTTCCCACACCTTTGTAGCTCCTAGTTTCACTGGCGTTGAGGATTTAGTTGGTTAGGACACCATCAATTGTGAATCTGGAAAGGTAAATTGAAAAGGAAAAACAAATAAAAGAAAAACATTGAAACTTCAAACTTTCTGGTTTCCACAAGCATATCTTTCTTTTCTGCTCATCCAATAAACAGCTGTGCCCTGCTGTGATAGATTTTCCAAACAAAATACCTGGAGCAGCAGTTTAGCAAAGTATGCCTTCAGTGGCACTCAACAAATTGAGTTTCCCCAAGCACAGTTCTGTAAGAAGTGTGTGTGAGAATGTCTGTATATGTGTGTATACGTGTGTATGTGTATTTTCAGTTATTATTTGTATTTTACAAATTTTTTGATCTGGGGATTTGGGCTGTGAATTTGATATACGACAATTATGGTTAAAAACATTTGCTTGGTCTATAGAAGACCATTAATGTTTTGTGACCATATAAGTTGTAACAGTGGATTGTTTTATGTGTAGGTATTGTTAAATATAGGGACTGTTTCTAGGCACAGAATATGAATCACAAGTTAGGATGGACATTAGATGTGATTATGATGATATTGCGAAGGTCTGCAGTCCTAGGCCTGCAAACATGTAGTGAGCAATTAGAACTGGAGACGGGCCATTTGACACATGGACTTTGCCCAGCTGTGTTAGGAAAATACTTTGACTCCAAGCCTTAATATACCCATATGGAGTTTGTGCTCACCTCATTCACCCAAGCAGAGAGCTCCCTGGACACTGAATCTCCAAGGGGAAAAGATCTCCCTGGGAGCAAGGGTATCAGTGTTTGCTCAGGAACATAGCATGGGTGAGCGCAGGACTGGGCCAGGCCCCAGCACACTGCTACTTGGGAGGACCCACTTACCTTTGTATCAGTCATTACAAATAGAATTTGGATCCTTTGGTCAGGTTCCCCCAAATTCTTTTCAGAGGTGTCCATGTTCAACTGCTTGAGCTTTGTTTTGGCAACCCCCTGCCCGAAGTTGCTTACAGGCCGTTCTTCACCTTTTATCCAAGGCTGAGGAACAGAAAGTAGCCTCTGTTTTGAGGAGGTGGGAGTCATGTATACATTTATTTTTTACTGTGACTTGTTCAGGACCACATTTTACGAAATGCCTTGTTTCATTCATTATTGTTTCTGAAAAGGAAAGTTCTATTAAAATTGTTTTAGTTTGAATACAGATTAGTTTTTCTAATTAGGGCTTATTTTAAAAAACTCTGATGTAATTCAGATGTATGCCAATACCTTCCAAAGGTAATATTCAGAGACAGCTGTTCTGATCAGATGGTTTAGAGAAATTTCTGGAATACTCACATTCGAAGATTCCTTATTAATGAACGTCTTTGACAAATCTAACCAAAAACTGCATTATTCTTTGTACATTTTCATTATATAGTGTTAACAAGCTCAGTTGCAAACAAATGAAATACTTCAGCTAAAAAAAGAAAAACATTGAGACCACTAATCTGGATTTATCACTCTAAAGTGGACTGTTGTATAGATTTAAAAAAAAAAAGCTCATCACTGTCGAGTCGATAGGACAGAGTAGAGCTGCCCCACAGGGTTTCCAGGGAACGGCTAGTGGATTTGAACTGCTGGCATTTTGGTTTGCAGCTGAGCTCGTAACCTCTGCACCATACTCTGCATTTATTAATGGTGTACGTTCTGCTTCCAAAAATACTTGAAGAGACTTGGGGAGGGTTGGGAGGAGACATTAAGATATGATTTGACAAGAAATGAAATATGAACTAGAAGGAAGCTCAGGTCCTTTAACAGGTGTGGGGAGACCACAGATAAGTAAGACAGGGGCAGCCAAGTGGGGAGACAGAGCCACAGCCAGATTTCCTCGGTATATTCGCAGGATGTTATGGGGACGGAGGGAGAAATGTATCCCAGCCTAGGGTGAGTGGGACTTCTGGGACAACTGCGTGGCGGAGGTGTTTTCTGAACTAAATCCTGAAAGATGCGTTACAGTTAGCCAGGGAAGGAAACAGTCCTGGAAACCTGGGCTAACGGAAGTCACACAACCAAGCTCTACATGCAGCTCCAGGCTTCCTGGAAGCCAAGGCAAAAAGGGAAAACATGATGTGCTATTTATTTCTTACTGTTTGAGAAAAGGGACATACCCTTCTATGAGCTAAAAACTAAACTCTGCAACAGTGGTTCTCAACATTTATCAGGGATAAAAATTCCCTCAAACATCATTAAAAATACAGTAGGTTCTGGTTTGATAGGTCTGCATTTTAACAAGTTCCCCCAGTAATTCTGATGTAGTTACCTCCTCCAACCTAGTATGAAAAAATGCTGCTATAAAAGAATTCTTCACTTACTTACTCATGAATCTGCTGAGTCATTCATAAAAATGTTAAGCAAGGTCCCAAATGCTGGGGATAGACTGGCGAACAAGACAGGTAAGTCCCCTGCCCTCAGAGAGACCCTGGTCAATTAGAGGAGGACGGCTGGATCTCAGTGCCCCAGCTGACGTCCTGTCCTTTCTCTTAGGTGCTGCTCAGGTGCTTCCCAAAGGGCCCTCCAGACCCGGGCTCTATAGCTTGTCCCATACACCAGTGGCTGCTCCAGTTCCTAATCACCATCCTTTCCAGTTTCATCTTTGGAGCAGACTGTCTGCCCAGGCCCTGGAGCATCCTGTCAGGAGGAGGAGTTAAAGGCTGGGGCCTGTGATGGAAGCCTTTGGGGTGTCTCAAACCCTTCAGCGGCTTCTCCAAATGACCAGCTGAAGAGAGCTTGACCAGGACTTGCAGCCAGAATGCAGGGACAGAGGCCACTGGGGGCCTGACAAGTGCATCTGGGCTGGTCAGGATGAATCTGCTGCAGCTCCAAAGACTCCAGCTGCTGCAGCTGCAAAGGCAGAAAGCCCACTGTCACTTCTTTTTGGAGCTCCTGGAGTGTGTGGGGAGTGGGTGGGAGGGAGAGGGGGTAGGGAGGAAGGCAAGAGGAACTGGATGAGGATCCCTTCTGTAATACCTAGAGTTGATTGTAAAAACCAGACCTTTTTGTATAAAGTAGTAGAGTCTCTAGCACTAGTAAATTCCATAGCTAAAGTGATTGCAGAAATGATGAAGTAAAAGAGCCAAACAGAAGATTTCAAAGACAAGGTAAAGTATTATAATGAAATGCGCAAGGGCCTGGAGTTTGAAAACCAAAAGTGAAAAACACGCTTGGCATTTCTCAAGCTGAAAGAACTGAAGAAAAAACTCAAGCCTCACACTGCAATATTAAAAGATTCTATGGGGAAAATATTGAACAATGCAGGAAGCGTCAAAAGAAGATGGAAGGAATACATAGAGTCACTGTGCCAAAAAGAATTGGTCAACATTCAACCATTTCAGGAGGCAGCATGTGAGCAAGAGCCAACGGTACTGGAGAAGTTCAAGCTGCACTGCAGGCACTGGCGCAAAGCAAGGCTCCGGGAAGACATGGAATACCAACCGAGATGTTCCAACAAACGGGTGCAGCACGAAAGCACTCACTTGTCTATGTCAAGAAATCTGGAAGACAGCTACCTGGCCAACTGACGGGAAAAGGTCCATATCTGTGCTCATTCCAAAGAAAGGTGATCCAACCGAACGCGGAAATTATGAAACAATATCATTACTATCACACTCAAATAAAACTTTGCTGATGATAATTAAAAAATAGTTGCAGCAGTACGATGACAGGAAACTGCCAGAAGTTCAAGCCAGATTCAAAAGAGGATGTGGAATGAGGGATATCGTTGTTGATGCCAGATGGATCTTGACTGAAAGCACAGAATACCAGAAAGATGCTTACCTGTGTTTTATTGGCTATACGAAGGCATTCGACTGTGTGGATCATAGCAAATTATGGATAATGTTGGAAAGGACGAGAATTTCAGAACACTTTATTGTGCTCACGAGGAACCTGTACATAGACCAAGAGGTACTCTTTCAAACAGAACAAGTGGATACTATGCGGGTTAAAATCAGGAAAGGTGTGTATGCTGAGCAATCTGTATTCTGAGCAAATAATCCCAGAAGCTGGACTATATGTAGAGGAATGCAGCATCAGGATTGGAGGAAGAGTCATTAACACCTACATTATGCAGATGACACAACCTTGCTTGCTGAAACTGAAGAGGACATGAAACACTGATAAAGATCAAAGACTACAGTCTTCAGTATGGATTGCACCTAAACATAAAGAAAACAAAACACCTCACAACTGGACCAATGAGCAACCTCATGATAAACGGAGAAAACATTGCAGTTGTCAAGGATTTCATTTTGCTTGGATCCACAATCAACAGCCACGGAAACAGCAGCCAAGAAATCAAAGGATGCATTGCACTGGGCAAATCCGCTGCAAAGGACCTCCTTGAAGTGTTGAAAAGTGAAGATGTCACCTTGAATACTAAGGTGTGCCTGACCCAGGCCATGGTGTTTTTAATCACATCATATGCATGTGAAAGCTGGGCAATGAAATAAGGAAGAACAAAGAAGAATTGACGCCACTAAATTGGCGTCAATATCGAATATTGAGTCAATAAGAATATCAAATATACCATGGATTGCCAGAAGAACAAGTAAATCTGTCTTGGATCAAGTACAGCCAGAATGCTTCTTAGAAGCAAGGATGGCGAGACTTTGTCTCATGTACTTTGGAGATGTTATCAGGAGGGACCAGTTCCTGGAGAGAGACATCATGCGTGGTAAAGTAGGGGGTCAGCAAAAAAGAGGAAGACCCTCAATGGTATGGACTGAAACAGTGGCTGCAATAGTGGGCTCAAGCATACCAACAATTATGAAGATGGCACAGGACTGTTGCGTCTTTCCTTCTGTTGTACATAGGTCGCCACGAGTCAGAACTGACTCAATGGCACCTAACAACGATAGAACTAGTAACAGATGTCTTTTTCTGCCCTGCTGAGCATGATGATGATGGTGACACCTTTGAGTCTTCCTGGCATTTCCTATGCACCATACTCCTTTCAGGGAAAGACATGGGTGGTTCAGCGGTAGAATTCTTGCCCTCCATCTGGGCAACCTCTGTTTGATTCCTGTCTTACTCACCTCATGAGCAGCCACCGCCCAGCTGTCAGGGGAGGCTTGCATGTTGCTGAACAGGTTTCAGCGGAGCTTCCAGATTAGGATAAACTAGGAAACAGGTCTGGCAATCTATCTTCTTCCAAAAATCAGTCAGTGAAAACCCTGTGGATTGCAACACTTTGATTCTCAGCCAGTCAGAGGGATGGTGCACGACTGGGCAGCATTTGGTTCTGTTGTGCACGGGTGGCAACGAGTCAGGGTCTGACTGGACAGCAGCTAACAGCAACAACATACTCCTTTCATACTATTGGAAAGGCAACAGCAGACAACAAGGCAAACTTCCCCTGCCCGTGTGCCTGCCATTCACAGCGCCTCTTGGTTGTGACCGAGGCCCTGACTTCCCTCCACGAATGTTATCAGGATTTAATCTGAGGACGAGCTTCCACTTGCCAAAATTAAGGGTTGGTCATATTAGAACAAACAGAAGTAAATGGCACTTCACCTACCACACTGTCTCCCTGTGATCTTAACTGCAGCAAAGAGGTCACTGAGGTGCCATAATTTTCCGATCAATGATGGTAATTTTCTCCCCTGAAAGACCAGCTTAATCACGCTGAGGGTCTTGCAGAGCACAGGGGTCTAAAGAGCATTACACAGTTTTGCAGGGTTTCTCCACCGCCTCAGCCTATTTTGTACATCATTCTAACTGATGTAGTGTTGCTCTGCTCAGACGCAGAGGACAGCACGCTTGAAGCAACGGGAAATACAGCCTGAGGAGCTGTTTGGCCAAATCCTGGGGCCTGGCTGAGAACTGCAGAATAAGACAGTCCTGTTGTGGTGGGTGGTGCAAACCTCGAAGTGCTCGACTACTAACTGGATGATTGGTGGTTCGAGCATACCCAAAGTCACCTCAGAAGTGAGGCCTGGTGATCTGCTTCCAAAAGGTCACAGCCTTGACAACACTGTGGAGCAGTTCTACTCTGCACACATGGGGTTGCCACGAGCTGGAATCCACCAGAAGCCAACTGGTTTGTTTTTGTTTTTGTGGTCTAGCCACAGATACCTGACTCCACAGTTTCCACAGTGAGCTGTAGTTTTAAAATTTAAGAAACCAAGGCTGTCGACCTTGCCCACACGTGCCTCAACTCTGGGACTGGTTTCAATAAGGCACAAAAGACAAGATGAAGCGAACTCCCAAGCCCCGGGCCTTCTCTCTCATGTGTGTGTGTCACAGCTGGAGAAGCGTGTGCTGGTCCAGGAATAATTGCCGACCAAACAGCGCGAGACGGTCTGGGAGCCAGTGGTGTGTTCACATGCTCATCGAGAGTTTGATTAATAGTTCTTTCCCTGTTGTTTTCAAATCATCACCCAGTTTTCCACACGTCTATTTTCTTTTGCTATTGGTTCTGCATTGTCACCTAAAGTACAAAAGTATACTTTATCAGGAATTAATTTAATTGCCAGTTTAAGACATTAAAATGCATACTGTAAATCCATTAACAAACTGGTCATTACACGAATTACCAACCTATTCCTTGTGGATAAGAACTGAGGTCAACAGTGACTAATGACATTGAAAAGCAGCCATGCACTAAAGGAAAAATTAACGGCTGTGACAGGGGCCGAGGACTTCCGTTGACCAGATCGCTGAAGACAAAGGCAACCAGAAGGTGATGACTCAAATGGTAATCTGCAGAGAAGGGCTGAGAGATAAACTGGGTGTCTGCTCCCCTCTCTCTATCCGCCTGTCTTTCCTGGTCCCACTGCAAACATGGTTATACCATTGCATTCTGTGCAAGTCTGTGCAAACCTAGACCAAGGGAAGGACTTCAGTTAGGACACAAAACCCAACACACTCCAGTCTCCCCTGAATATTGATCTAAACAGACACCTGCTTCCTGCCTTGTTTCAATTGAGTAGGATTTCCAACCCCATTCTAATCCAATACAGTCCTATTTAGTGTGCTAAGAACTTCTGAGAAATTGGTTGTCACGTGAGAAGGAAGAAAGGTGAAATGTAGTTTGCCTCCACGCTCCGCCCCAACAAACAAACCAAAAAACCTATCCAGTTGCCTTAAGTCAATTTGGACTCACAGTGACCCCATGTGTGTCAGTGTAGGACTGTGCTCCACAGGGTTTTCAATGGTGGATTTTTTAGAAGTAGATGGCCAGGCCTTTCTTTCAAGGTACTTCTGGATGGGCTCAAACCTCCAACCTTTCTCTTAGCAGCCAAGCACATTAACTGCTTGCACCATTCAGGGACTGACAAGGACTATTTAAGAGATCATTTCTCCGGGTCCTCTATCTCCGGATGAGCCCTAGGGGGCATTCAATGGCCAGAGGAGGAGGAGCGGGCTGACTGGAGAGAAATGGTCTGACAGCTTTCAGATGGTACAGTTGGACCTGCTGTCTGGGCCTGCGTTGTCCAACCACATGGAGTTATTTAATCACAAGAATAAAGGAAATAAAAAAGTCATTTCCTCAGTTGCGGTAGCCACGTGTCAGGTGCCCAATAGTCTATGTGGCTAGTGGCTACTGTATTGAATGGCATAGATTCTGGACACTTTTGTCATCACAGAAAGTTCTATGGGACAATGCTGCTCTGGTCTCTTGCTGTCAGCTGCCATTGAGTTGATTCTGACATATGCCAACCCCTGGTGTGCAAAGAGTTTTCAAGCTCCATAGAGTTTTCAAGGCTGTGACCTTTCAGAAGTTGATCACCAGGCCTGTCTTTCAAGGTGCCTCTGGGTGACTTCGAACCACCAACCTTTCTGGCTAATGGTCCAGAGCTCAACAGTTTGCACTGCTCAGAGACTGTTCTGGACTGGAAGGCAGACCCTGGGACTCATTGGAGATGAGCAAAATTACAAAGGGAGAATGTGTGTGGTCCAGGACCCCCAGTTTCAGATAGCAACAACAGCTGAGCGATGGACACCGTTTCTACCGGGGCCGCTTCAGAAGTGGAGGCCGTGGCAGGGCGAGGACTGCGAAGGACCTGGGAGGCGGGCTCCCTGAACCAGCGCTTGAACAACTGCTCTTTTGCAATCCTTGCTGGTCTGACAGGCTCCTGCAGAATTACATCACTTCCTAAAAAACAGGCAAACACCTCTCCTTCAAGTTAGCACCGACCCAAACAAGCAGGAAACAGGAAATGTTCACGTTTGAAGGAGGCTGAAACCCAGCGCAGCATCATGACCGAGCTGAGGCGAGCTGCCATGAAGTCTCCCCAGGCTGCGCTCCTCTTTGCCCTGGTGCTTGCGCTCGTCCACACTGGCTGGGGTAAGCTATCGCCTGCAAAGGGGGAGTGCCCGAGGCTACAGAACTCTGCTGGGAGGGGACGACCCAGAAAACCTAATCCTTTCGGTGAAAGAAGTGGAGAAAATGAGAACTTTTGCGGGGGAGGAGGAGAGTAAGGAGAGGGGGCTTTGCTTTCCCTGCAGCTAGCTAATCGTGCTCTACAATCTTGGTCTTCTAAAATGTGTGGCTCTCAGTAATTTACTAACTTTAACAGGCGTATTAAGAAAACCGTAAACTTTTTTGGCAGTTCATGTAAAAGAACTTTTCAATCAGCTGAAACAGAGAAATAATGAATTTGCTTTTAATAATGTGGGTTGTGAACTGTGCTGAGTCCGAAAACTCCTGGAAAAACTGAGGTCTGGAAATTTACTACTGGCAAGTATACTAAGGAAAAGCCATAAGTTAAAAAAAAGAAAAAACGTAAACAGGAAATTATTCGGGGAGTTACTAGACATCCATTCTAAAGCACAAAGAAAGGTCTTTCTGCTTTTGTTTGATCTTGCTACTTTTGAGGATATTTTCTTTTCATTGCTTGTCACAAATGAAGGCTTGTTTGAAAAAGTAATGTGATTGTAGCAAACCAAAGGTATTAAAAGAATTGGAAAAGACAGTATTAAATCTCATTGTCTTGGGCTAAAAGCAGAGATTGATTTATGCTCTTGACAGTTGATACAATAAACACAATCTCGCTCAATTGCCTCTCACGGTTTTGTTGACTTGCCCATGGGTAAATAAACTCATGGTTTCGCCCATGGTTTTTGTCAATAGACACTGGCTGCTTTTAGTGTAGGGCAGTATTTCAAGCAAAAGGAACGTTCCTAGGCTCTGTTCTTTAAGTAGGATGGGAAATCAGGCACTGACCTTACAGATGTGGCAACTTCCTGGAGGTCAACGTCAGCACCCGACCACCCCCACCCCACCAATTTCTCTTTCCCTGGGTGATCTCCTTGGGGTCTCCCCAAGGCATCTGAAGTGGAAAAAGGAGAGAAAGTAAAACTCAAATCATTCCAACTGGAAAGATATTTGGTTGAAATTGAGGTTACCGTTCAAAATGAGCTTGGGGGACAATGTGTTGTTTTATGCACCAAGTTTTGGAGCTGGAGGGAGTATAAAGATGGTTTAGTTCAAACCCTACCAGAGGGTACAGGTAAAGAAACTGAGGTGGAGGAAGGAGAGGGCTCTGAGTCCCACTGGCAGTCAGCTCTTCTGACTTCCACTCCAGGTTTCTGTTCAGTCCCCCAGACCGGACCGTCACTCTCTCTGCCAAGACCTCTGCAAGCAGGTCTTTCCCACAGGACTCAAGACAGTGACACCTAGTGATCCTACTTCCATCATTTTTTTTTTTTTTTTTAACTATCTGTTAACACTATCACAAACAGAAAACAGAACAAATTCATTGCCATTGAGTCGATTACAGCTCATAGACACCCCATAGGACAGGGCTTTCAAGACTGCAGTCTGTACGGAAGCAGACCGCCACATCTTTCTCTCATGGAGCAGCTGGTAGGTTTAAACTGCCAACCTTTAGGTTAGCAGGCAAGCTCTTTAGCCACTGTGCTGCCAGGGCTCCTAACACTATCACTACCACAGGTGCCTCAAAAAGTGTCTTGACAGTAATATTTAACCTTCCCTGTGCATTTTCCTGAGCTTCTGAAAAACATGATTGCATCGAGGTGTCTGCAACTCAGGAGAGACAAAAGGATAATCTGAAGAGACTGAAATAAGAGTTCTCTTAAACCCGTATCTGATTATGTGACTCTCAACCTAAAAACCTTCAGCTGCTCCTCATTTATGCCCTTTAGGCTGTCACTTCAACCTCATTGCCAGGGGTACCCCCCTTGTGCTCTTCCCACTCTCTGCCACAGCTCTCTCTGTTGTTAGGTTCTAACTCACAGCAACACCATGTGTCAAAGTAGAACTGCCCCGTAGGGTTTCCCAGCCTGTCATCTTTACAAGAGTAGGTGGCTAAGTCTTTCTCCCGCAGAGCCCGGAGCCGTTAACCATCAACCTTTCAGTTTGCAGCTGAGCACTTAACCATTTTACCACCAAGGCTCCTTCAGCTCCCTCTAGTCACACAGATTAGAGCATGTGCTCCAGGCTTCTGTAGTCCTCCCTTACAGTAAATGACAAGTTCTCTTTTTCTGTCTAGAGAACTCCCATGTAACCTTCAAAGGCTCCGGCTACATGTTATCTCCTCCCTGAAGTCTCTTCCCCACTGCTCCTCCCCCAGAGCTCTAATTTCATTACGTTTCCATAGACCTAAACTTCTATAGATAGAACTAATGGCTTGGGATCATAATTCCATGTGTGCCCATGTCTCCCACCATGCTGTGAGCACCTTGAGGACAAAGATCCTCTTTAATTGGCCTTTGACTTCCCAAAGCCCTGTAAGGGCTCAGCATAAATATAAAAAAACTCAAGCCAGTTGTCACTGAGTTAATCCTGACTCGTGGCAACTCCATGCATGTCAGAGTAGAACTGCTCCATAGGGTTTTTTTTTTTTTAATTTTTATTGAGCTTCAAGTGAACATATACAAATCAAGTCAGTCTGTCACATATAAGTTTACATACACCTTACTCCATACTCCCACTTGCTCTCCCCCTAATGAGTCGGCTCTTCCAGCCTCTCCTTTCGTGACAATTTTGCCAGCTTCCAACCCTCACTACCCTCCCATCCCCCCTCCAGACAAGAGATGCCAACACAGTCTCAAGTGTCCACCTGATACAAGTAGCTCACTCTTCATCAGCATCTCTCTCCCACCCACTGTCCAGTCCCTTCCATGTCTGATGAGTTGTCTTTGGGAATGGTTCCTGTCCTGGGCCAACAGGTTTGGGGACCATGACCGCCGGGATTCCTCTAGTCTCAGTCAGACCATTAAGTTTGGTCTTTTTAAGAGAATTTGGGGTCTGCATCCCACTGATCTCCTTGCTCCCTCAGGGGTTCTCTGTTGTGCTCCCTGTCAGGGCAGTCATCAGTTGTGGCCGGGCACCAACTAGTTCTTCTGGTCTCAGGATGATGTAAGTCTCTGGTTCATGTGGCCCTTTCTGTCTCTTGGGCTCATAGTTATCGTGTGACCTTGGTGTTCTTCATTCTCCTTTGATGCAGGTGGGTTGAGATCAATTGATGCATCTTAGATGGCCGCTTGTTAGCATTTAAGACCCCAGACACTACATTTCAAAGTGGGATGCAGAATGTTTTCAAAATAGAATTATTTTGCCAATTGACTTAGAAGTCCCCTTAAGCCATAGTCCCCAAACTCCCGCCCTTGCTCCGCTGACCTTTGAAGCATTCAGTTTATCCCGGAAACTTCTTTGCTTTTGGTCCAGTCCAGTTGAGCTGACCTTCCATGTATTGAGTATTGTCCTTCCCTTCACCTAAAGTAGTTCTTATCTACTAACTAATCAGTAAAAAACCCTCTCTCATCCTCCCTCCCTCCCCCCCTCGTAACCACAAAAGTATGTGTTCTTCTCAGTTTATACTATTTCTCAAGATCTTATAATAGTGGTCTTATACAATATTTGTCCTTTTGCCTCTGACTAATTTCACTCAGCATAATGCCTTCCAGGTTCTTCCATGTTATGAAATGTTCCACAGATTTGTCACTGTTCTTTATCGATGCGTAGTATTCCATTGTGTGAATATACCATAATTTATTTAACCATTCATCCGTTGATGGACACCTTGGTTGCTTCCAGCTTTTTGCTATTGTAAACAGAGCTGCAATAAACATGGGTGTGCATATATCTGTTCGTGTGAAGGCTCTTGTATCTCTAGGGTATATTCCGAGGAGTGGGATTTCTGGGTTGTATGGTAGTTCTATTTCTAACTGTTTAAGATAACGCCAGATAGATTTCCAAAGTGGTTGTACCATTTTACATTCCCACCAGCAGTGTATGAGAGTTCCAATCTCTCCGCAGCCTCTCCAACATTTATTATTTTGTGTTTTTTCGATTAATGCCAGCCTTGTTGGAGTGAGATGGAATCTCATCGTAGTTTTAATTTGCATTTCTCTAATGGCTAATGATCGAGAGCATTTTCTCATGTATCTGTTAGCTGCCTGAATATCTTCTTTAGTGAAGTGCATGTTCATATCCTTTGCCCACTTCTTGATTGGGTTGTTTGTCTTTTTGTGGTTGAATTTTGACAGAATCATGTAGATTTTAGAGATCAGGCGCTGGTCGGAGATGTCATAGCTGAAAATTCTTTCCCAGTCTGTAGGTGGTCTTTTTACTCTTTTGGTGAAGTCTTTAGATGAGCATAGGTGTTTGATTTTTAGAAGCTCCCAGTTATCTGGTTTCTCTTCATCATTTTTGGTAACGTTTTGTATTCTGTTTATGCCTTGTATTAGGGCTCCTAATGTTGTCCCTATTTTTTCTTCCATGATCTTTATCGTTTTAGTCTTTATGTTTAGGTCTTTGATCCACTTGGAGTTAGTTTTTGTGCATGGTGTGAGGTACGGGTCCTGTTTCATTTTTTTGCAAATGGATATCCAGTTATGCCAGCACCATTTGTTTAAAAGACTATCTTTTCCCCAATTAACAGAAACTGGGCCTTTGTCAATCCATAGGGTTTTTAATGGCTGGATTTTCAGGAATATATCACCCAACCATTCTTTCAAGGCACCTCTACCAAAAAACCAAAAACCCACTGCCGTTGATTCGATTACCAACTCATAGCAACCCAATAGGACAGAGTAGAACTGCCCCTATAGAGTTTCCAAGAAGCATCTGGTGGATTCCAACAGCTGACTTTTGGTTAGCTGATGTAGCTCTTAACCACTATGCCACCAGGGTTTCTAAGGCATCTCTACATGGACTCAAACCTCCAACCTTTTGGTTAGCAGCTGAGTGTGCTAATGGTTTGCAACAGCCAGGGTCTTAGGTCTTATGATGCCAGCATAAATAAAGAACTCAATAATTAGGTGTTGATAAATACTAAAATTATCCCTAGATTGGACATGAGGCTGATCACTAAAAACCCACAAGTCCTGAAACGAGGTAGTGTTAGCATGCCTGGAGAAGTCAGAGATGAGAAACTGTATTCCACTGGAGTATGCGAATTATCCAGACTTTCCAGCACACTTATTGGCCCCTGCCTGGGTTCCCATTGTCTGAAAATGCAAAAATGCCCACTTGCAAAAAGCTGTACAATAAAGTCCTGTTACTCTGAGATCAGTCAAGTGAAAGTTATTCTAAACCAGAAACTGAATATGTATTTTGACATTAATTGATGTACATATCCTTTTGAGCTAATGATCCCTAAAACTTCAGGATATGACTTGGTTTATAGGTGTCACACTGTGTTTGCTTGAATTCTTCAAAAAGTATCTGGGGATGTTTGGTAGGAGAATCCAGTCTACTGAATGGCCTGACTCTCTTCCTTGCAACCATATTTCATTAATGACAAACAGGCAACATTATCTAACGCCTGCAGTTACAAGGGTCCATCGTCATTACCTCTGAGTCAGCATCCTTTCTCTTTGTAGATAAATGGCCTGATGCAGAATTGTGTACTATCCCAACTGAAACAATCACTTAGAAGTCACCAAGAGAGAATTAGGAAAACCGCTTTTCAGGGATTTTGACCAAATAGATGAGTATTGTTAAAGAAAATCTCCAGGCCCAGGTATCTTGGCCAATGTAGGCTCCTAAAGCAGTTCAGACTCAAGGTGCCTTTCTGCCCTCGGAAGGAGCAGAGGTGTTCCCACCTCTGTTCCTTACCCTGGGCCTTACGTATCAGCTCCACACTCTCAGCAAACAAAGCAACCTGACAGATACACAAAGCATGGCACTTGGTGGCTGCTTCAAACAGAACAGTCTGTAGACGGGAGAGAGCTAAAGGGCTTGAAGCAGAAATGACGAGGCAGTAGCTCTCTTGGTAAGTCCTGGGAGATTTTCTGGGCTATTTCAGAAGAATAAGAACCATATAATTAATTGGGCGAACGTTGAGAAGACAAAAAAAGAACAGAAGAAAATACTAGTTGGATAACTGAAGTAGCACTTTATGACCCTGTCGTATCTCGTTTTAGTGACTATGACTGCCATCTGCTATTTCCTGGGACGGTCCTAAAAATCAGCCACTGAAAACCCTGTGGAGCACAATATTAACTATGATGAAAGCTAACATATGTGGTGTGTGTGTGATAAGCCAGGCACCGTTCTAAACACTTTATATATATTAACTCATGTAATTCTCATAATGATCTTAGAAGGTGCGTGCTATCACTAGCATGAGAAAGTTGAGTCCTGGAGAGGCTAGGTGACTGCCCAAGCTCACACAGCTAAGCAGTGGATCTAAGATTCACCTTCAGGAGCCATGCTCTAACCATACACTGTACTATGTCTGGGTTTTCAGGCTCTGCCTGGCTAGGTGTCTAGTTTTGGGTTTGGAAAAATAGGGCCTTGGTACCTTCTCAACTGTGGGTGTATCACATAAACTCCTGTCGGCTGGACTTTAAGGTTATTGCAGAGTAGTGACAGATCACTGTTTATTTGTGTTGGGTCAGAGTCTGACTGAGAGGAAAAGATATGGGGAGAGTTAGGTTCAACTTTGGCCTGTGGAGGAGGAAGGGAGGGGCTGAGAGGGGTGCTGGGTGAGCATCAAGACAATCCGGGGGTTAGCAGAGTTAAGACCAGAAGCAGGAAAAGTGGAATGTTGAAGTCACTGGGTGAGAGACTTCTGGGCGTGAGAACCAGGGAGAAAGAACAGCCTGCTGTCAGGCAGCATTGCTGCAGGAGAGCCCTGCTGAGACCTGACCCCCAAGGACAAAACACTCACAGGGACCAAAAAAAAAAAAAAAAACCCAAAAACCAGGGGTGGGTGGGTAGGAAGAGTGGGAGGCTTAAAACCCATTGTGTGTCTAACATTTTGAATCCCGGGAAACCAGAAGAAAGAATGGGCATGGTTTGCACTACCCTCAAGTGTTAGGAAAGACATGGAGAAACAGGAACTTTTGTGTACATTGGCGAGAGGGCACATGAGTGCAATCGTCTTGTCTATCTTGCTACTTAGCCCATCCACTGGGTTTTCAATTTTAGTTTTCATATTTTTCTTTCCTAGAAAATCTCTCCTTTTTTATATACATAATGTCTTTTTTCCTTGTGTTATTCCTTCTTTTATGTCTTTAATTATGTTAAACATATTTTTGTCTGCTTGATAACATTTATGTGAAGGTTATGTCGACCTAATCTTGTTGCTTGTTGACTCCCATTCATGATGGAAATCTTGGGGGCACTAGTGACAGAACCTAGCACATAGAAGATGGCTCACCCTATTTAATATAACCCCAAATTTTCTGATCTCATCACCAAGCTACTGTATAGCGCTGTCTTCTCCAATATTTTTCCAGTTCAACCTCAGTCTTGTTACCACAAAATGAGACTTGGAAGAAACACGGATAGAGATGTGTGTCAGGAGAGCCCATGATTGGATCTAAGGCTTAAACACCAGCCTTGGGATGGGGAAGAGGGCATGTATCCGGAGTCAGCCTCCAGGAGTTTCCATGAGGAGGTGCCATAACCTCATTAAAGGCATAAGCCAGCATTCCAGAGTCAGCTATGAAGCCAAATCAGTGACCAGAAGTAGATAACCAAGAAGACTAAAATGATCATCAATGAGAAAGCTGCCTCCCCCGCCCCCCCAAAAAAACTTGTTGCCATAGAGTTGATTCTGACTCATGGCAGCCCTATAGGACAGAGAAGAATTGCCCCACAGGGTTTCCAAGGAGCAGCTGATAGATTCAAACCGCCAACCTTTTGGTTAGCAGCCAAACTTTTAACCACTGTGCCACCAAGGCTCCTGAGAAAGAAGTCAGAAGTGGGCAAAGCCATACTGACTTGATTTGTAAACTTTCACTTAAAGCACAATAAAAATTATAAAAAGAAAGAAAGAAAGAAATGGGCAAAGCCAAATTGAAAATCAGAGGAGGGACCAGGTTTTACAGGTGTCAGGTGATGGTGATATCAGCCTGGGGCAGCTCACTGACTTTGAACTTTGCAAAAGTCATTGCAGTTGCTCTTCATTTTTTAACCATGGCCTGGTATATTAAGGAGTCCCTAGGTGGTGCAAATGGTTAAGTACCCACCCAGAGGTACCTCAGAAGAAAAACCTGGCAATCTGCTTCTAAAAGGTCATAGCCATGAAAACCCTGTGGAGCACAGTTCTCTCACACTCACGGGGTCACCATGAGTTGGAATCAACTTGATGGCAACTGTTTTCTTGTTGTTTTTGGTTGGTGTGTTAGCTTTAACTTTGACCCAACAGACAGGGAGCCCCATAAAAATATTATGTAGCCTGTCTTACCTCTGTAGACCCAAACGGTTTTTTTTAAGTGAAAGTTTACATATCAAGTCAGTCTCTAATACAAAACCTTATGTACACCTTGCTATATACTCCTAGCTGCTCTCCCCCTAATGAGACAGCATATTCCTTCCCTCCACCCTGTGTGTCCGTGTCCATTCAGCCAGCTTTTGTCCCCCTTGGACTTCACATCTCCTCTCCGGACAGGCACTTCCCAGATAGTCTCATGTGTCTGCTTGATCCAAGAAGCCCACTCCTCACCAGTATCACTTTCTGTCTTGTAGTCCAGTCCAATCCCTATCTGGAGAGTTGGCTTTGAGAATGGTTCCTGTCTTGGGCTCACAGAAGGTCTGGGGACCATGACCTCTGGAATCCCCCTGGTCTCAGTCAGACCATTGAGCCTGGCTTTTTACTAGAATTTGGGGTCTGCATCCCACTGCTCTCCTGCTCCTTCAGGAATTCTCTGTTGTGCTCCCTGTTGTAACAGTCATCTGTTGTAGCTGGGCACCATCTAGTTCTTCTGGTCTCAGGCTGACGTAGTCTTTGATTTATGTGGGCCATTCTCACTCTTGGGCTTACCTTGCATCTTTGGTGTTCTCCAGTCTCCTTTGCTCCAGGTGGGTTGAGACCAATTGTTACATCTTAGGTGGCCACTTGCTAGCGTTTAAGACCTGAGGTGCCACTCTCCAAAATGGGATGCAGAATGTTTTCTTAATAGTTTTTATTATGCCAATTGACCTAGATGTCCCCTGAAACCATGGTCCCCAAACCCCGGCCCCTGCTGCTCTGGCCTTCTAAGTGTTCAGTTTATTCAGGAAACTTCTTTGCTTTTGGTATAGTCCAGTTGTGCTGACCTCTCCTGTATTGTGTGTTGTCCATCCCCTCACCTAAATTAGTTCTTGTCTACTATCTAATTAGTGAATCCCCCTTTCCCTCCCCCTCCCTTTCCGCTCTCATAACCACCAAATATTTTCTTCTCTGTGTAGGTCCAAACTTTTATTCTAGGAAACCCTCAATATGTAGACATGGCTCTGGACTTAAATTTCCTTTACAATCTTTCTTCAGCATTTTCTGGGCCCTGAGGATTTCCTTGGTTTCTTGAGATTTCTTTATACATTTAAGAGTTTGCATGTTATATTTTGTCTAGTATTTCTAGGTATTACATATTGGGAGAATTTTCAGGTTACTGAGTGTCTTAGGCTGGGTTCTCTAGTGAAGCAAAACCAGTAAAGTGTATACATATATGCAGTTGTAGAGGCTGGAACATTCCAAGTCCGTGGGTCAGGATAGAGGCTTCTCCTGATTCACGTAGCTTCAGGGGCCGGCGAACCCAAGATCGAAGTTCAGAAAGCAGGGCTCTTGCTCACAGGCTTCAATGATCGATGAATTCCAAGATCAGCAGGTAAGACTGCAGATAAGCTGTTAGCTCAAGTCCCAAGAACCAGAGGTCAGGTGAACATGAGCCAGCTGCAGGATCCAGAGTGAGCAAAAGCCCATGAGCCTTGCCAGAGCGTCCACTTATATTCTATGCAGGCCACATGCCCAAGGAAGCTCTCTTTCAACTGATTGACTACTCACAGCAGATCCCATCATGGAGGTGATCACATTATATCAAATCTCATCATGGAAGTGATCACATCATTATACAACTGCCAAACCACTGAGAATCATGACCCAGCCAAGCTGATACACAACATTAACCATCACACCAAGTACACCAGATTACTGCAAAAGGAAAAAAATGTCTATACAGCCATTCTGGAGAACAACTTAGCAATATCTAATAAATTGAAGATTCTCATACTCTGCAATCCCAACAATGTACTCCTAGGAATATATTCCAGAACACTCACAGATGTGCAGCAAAGAGACACGGTCAAGAACATCGGTTGTAGCACTGTTTGTAAAAATGGAAAAAAAAAAAAAAAGGAAACAACCTAAATGTCTATTAACAGAAGAAGGATAAATGAAATTTGGTATAATTATAAAATAAGATACCATAGAGCAGGTGAAATTAATGAAACCAGAACTACATGTATCCAGATGGATCAGCCTCAAAAGTAATATTAATTTAAAAAGCCAGTTGAAGCTTATTATGCACAGAATAATTTTGCTTACTTAAAATTTTTAAGACACCCAAACAATGCTATATATTGCTTACACACATAGGCATATTTGAGAAGTATGGAAATGACACACACTAGCTTTAGGATAGTAGTTACTTTTGGGGCATGAAGGAGAGAACCGAGATCAGAGAGGGGCATAAGGAGGGCTTCAGCTGTGTCTGTAATGCTGTGTTTCTTTCAGCAAACTAAGACCCACGGGCCAAATCCAACCAGCTTCCTATTTTTTCCAGTCCCTGAACTAAGAATGGTTTTTACATTTGTAAAGAGTTATATTTTAATGGTTATATCAATACTTACATAATAGCCTCAATTTTGACTCTCGGCCCACGACATCTAAAATATTTACTCTCTGGCCTTTTAAGAAAAAGTTTGCCAACCCCTGCGTCAGTCAATATGCCAAAAAGTAAGATAATTAGGTCGTGGTTGGGTACCCTGTTATTTGTTACATTATTCTCTATTCTTTTTGGTAGGTATACATTCATAATGAAAAATAATTACAGGGTGTCTGAGCTCTTTTTTTTTGTTATTTTTCATTTTTGAAATATCAGATTTCTTGAGGTATAATTTACATACAGTAAAATTCATCCTTTTCAGGGGTGCAGTCCTGAGTTTTAACAAACTTATGTAGTTGGCTATCCACCACTGAAATCAATATATTGAATGTTCTCAAATTTTTGTGCCCCTTTGTCATCAGTTCACACCCCACCTCCCCTCCTGCCCCTGGCAATGACAGATCTGATTTCCGGCCCTGTAGTTGTAAAAAAATTTTTTCTCTTTTAGTTGTGTCTGTACTGAAGGTCGTATCAATGGACGTGTCCAGTATGTGGCCTTTGTGTCCTGCTTCTTTCACTTGGCATAAATCTTTGTTTTGGTTTTTACTATTATTTTCCTGTGTTTCGATGCAGGTTGACACAGCAGTTTAGACTCCCATTCAACAACTGTGTGAGCTGTCCTTCATCCTGAGAATCCTCTAGCTCTCCCCATCTTTCCTTGCAATGACTCCCAGTGTCTTTGAAAAACAGATAACACATCTTTATTTTCTCATTTTCCATTCATTTCTCAGCCTACAGCAATCTGGCCACTGCATCAAGCTCAGCACTCCAATCGCTCTTCCTTAGTCACCAAGCCTGTTGCCGTCGATTCCAACTCATAGCAACCCTATAGGACAGAGAGCTGCCCCATAGGGTTTCCAAGGAGCAGCTGGTGGATTTGAACTGCTGACCTTTGGTTAGCAGCCGAGCTCTTAACCACTGCGCCACCAGGGCTCCCCCTGAATCGCCAGTGCCTCCTAACCACTAAACCCAAAGGACCCATTTCTGTCCCTTTTTATTTATTTATTTTGTGTAGCATTTAACATAATCAATTATTAAAGTGTTCTTTTTCCTTGGGTCTTATGGCGCCACTCTCTTCTGTATCTCCTGTTATGACTCTGATTGCTCCTTTCCAGTCTTTGGTTACAAGCCCCTTCCTCCTGTCATGTTAATGTTTACCTTTCCTCTTCTCATCCCTGACACCATTCCTAGGCCATTGCACTCAGTTTCACAACTTTCCATTCACTCCTAGGCCAGTGATTCCCAAATAATCACCTCCAGACTGTCTTATCTGCCCAGCCACAGACCAGTATTTTTCAACTGACCGTTATCAGTTCTCCTTGGGTTTGCCACAGGGGCCTTAGGCTCAGCATGTGCAAAACAGAAGTCATTATCTTCCCCCTGCTAGTTCAGGCCCTCTTAGTTCTCCTAGGCTATTTCATTAATTTCTTAACCAGTCTCCTTGTTTTCAAGTCTTATATTTCTCCAACCCATTTTCACAAAATTTCTGAGTAATCTTTCTATAACAAAAATGTCATCATTTTCCTCATATCTTTATCCTGTCAGTGAGTTATCATTTCCCGTGGGACAGATTCCAAGTCCCTTATCGTCATTACAAGGCCTCTTAAGAGCTGGTTCCGATTTTCTTTCGCTCTTACGCCCTTGCCACTTCTCACCCTGAGCCCTATGATACAACTACTGAATGTGCCAAGCTCTTTTGGGCCACTGAACCCTTCCATATGCTGTGTCCTTATCTGGAATGCCTTTCCCTGCCATCTTTGCTTGACGAACTTCTGGGATTCAATTCAATGGTCAATTCCTCTGTGAAGATTTCCTAAATCTCCCACCCCAGCAGCAATGAATGCCCACCTCTCCTTTGTCCTCAGGGCACTCCACACACAAATACACGTGGCTTTTATTAAACTGTATTATCATTAGCAGTTTGCATGCCATTGTTCCTACTCTGTGGTCACTTCCCTGGGAGGCAGGGTCTGGTCTTGTTTACCTTTCTATCCCAAGGCTTAGAATAGTGCCCGGCACAGAACAGGCACACAACAAAAACATGATGACTGCCTGAATGAACGGTTGCCATGAAATCTTTCCTATCCCTAAATTTAATTGCATTCATGACAAGATTACAATCATTTAAACAGTGAAATGAAACTATACTGGATAACTGTGATGTTAAATTAACTCAGTTTTATGATTGTACTCCAAAACGTTAACTAACAATTCAGAATTTTTTTAGATATGAATAGTTCATTTCTGTCTCCTCAAGCTAAAACAGGCATCACTTATTGCTCCCCTTTAGTGTAGAGAAAGGTCCCTGGGTGGCGCGAATGGTTTGCACCTGACTAGTAACTCTAACTCAAAGGTAGGTGATTCGAACGCATCCAGCAGCACTGAGGTAGAAAAGGCCTGGTGACCTTCTTGCATAAAGATTACAGCCAAGAAAACCCTATGGAGCAGCTCTACTCTGTAACACATGGGGTTACCATGAATTGCATCCAACTCAATGGCACCAGACAACAACAGGGTAGAGAATACTATGCTGCTGGATCTATGGAGCAGTACAGAAAAAGCGTTCTTATCCACTTTCCTCTCAAAGTATGGATGGAAGTTCAGACCCAGAGAAACCTGCTTTGAGCAGCATGATAATTTGCAGAAAGGCCAGGTCCTCACAGCATTTTGAGAAGACTTTTGAAAAGGAAACAAAGAGAATACAAGCAAATTCAATAGATGCTAATTTCCAAGCCAGTAAAAGCCGACTTGAAAACTTGAAAAAGAAATTTGCGTAACAAAACCAATGAGGAAATTTGCCTTAGTTACTGAGACAACACAGAAACACTTCCTGAGTAACTGAAGAAGGTGGTTCAGGAGGAGGGTTGTCTACCAGAGCAGGGTTCTAGGTTTTGTTGTTCTTTCGGTTTTCTCAAAATAAAAACCAATGAATCTAGTTTGTTTTCAAAATTGTTTCTCTGGGTTTTTTTTTTTTTTGCCTTATATGAATTAAAATCATCTTTATTATTTCCTACTTCCTTAACCCATTGTAGTTTTCAGAAACAGTATCCCAAGTGGTTGGCAAGGTTTGCTGACATTTTTTTTAACTCCCTAACAATATTTATCAAATTAATTTATGTATTTCTAAAAACTGTTTATGATTAGGGTTGCCAGATTTAGCAAATAAAAATACAATTTCAGATAATTTTTTAGCATAAGTATGTCTCATGTAGTTTAGCTTAAGTATGGGATATACAAATATTACATAGGACCTACTAACAAATGATTTGTTGTTTATCTGAAATTCAAATTTAACTGGGTATCCTGTATTTTATCTAGTAACTATTTATGATTACGATCTTTTTTCTCTCTCTCTCCTTTTTTTTTGGTCAAATGACCATCTCTATGTCAGTTATTAACTAAGATCATAGACATACTGGCTATGTAGCCAGCTAACAAATTTAAGAAAAATATTTAGACTGAGTGCTAGATAAGCCATTCAAATAGCAAGAGACAATCACTGGAAATATACAAACAAAACAATAATCGAGTAAAATAAAACCGGAAATTCAAGAGTGGATCACATTTAGAGAGTCTATTATCAATGCAATTCATCACATTAAAAAAAATATGAAAAAAACAATCACAGAATCATATCAATAAATGCAGAAAAAAGGTTGGCAGGAGGAGAGTGAGACAAGCACATCAGGAGCTCGAGCAGCAATACTGAAATTCAGAGTGCTTGAGGCCTACTAGAGGGTTCAGTCCAGAAAAAAAACCAAGCCCTACTATTGAGTTGATTCCAACTCATAACTACCCTATAGGGCAGAGTAGAACTGCCCCACAGAATTTCCAAAGAGCACCTGGCAGGTCCAAACAGCTGGTCTTCTGGTTAGCAGCGGAGGCACTTAACCACTATGCCACCAGGGTTTCCAGAAGGGCGGGCTGAATTCAGTGTAAAGGTAAAATAAGATCAAAAGCAAGCCAGTCTCAGAGACCCGTTCAGGGCTTTGCTGATCCAAGAAAATCCCACCCACCACTTTGTTCTCCTCGGGTACCACTTCAAAAACCTCAGGAACTGGCTTCCCCCAGAGCCTTGAGCAAGGACACTTCGAGCAAGGAGCGGGTTGCACTCCTGTGCTTCACACACACTGGTGAGGGGAACTTTGGTTAGGTACGGCTGCTTATATCCTGTTCCTCCTGTGGGGGCGTTCTTTGGCCTGTGAGGCCATAGCTCACATCTCCTTTCCCTGCTTTGCTCTTCTCTATCAAAAAAAAAATTTTTTCTTTTTTTATCACAAATGTACGTCTTCCATTTATGTTTTGGTTTGTCTCCATCTTGCAGTTGCCCTTCTGGCAATGTTAACCCCATGCTGATCTGAGCAAGGTGTGTGACCCCAGGGCTCAGGGCCTGTGTGACCCTGGCAATAGCTCACCTCATTTATACACTGGGAAGACCAGTCTCTTCCTTCTCTACCTCAGAGGGGGCTGACAAAACAGGCCTCACCAACTAACTAACCAATGGCCTGCTAGCCCCATGGGTTTTCCAAGGCTGTAAATCTTTAAGGAAGCAGACAGCAGGGGAACTCTTAACCACTGCACCACCAGGGCTCCACTGACAGAGCAGGCCAGGTAGCAGCAATATTCTGAGGAAATATTCTGAGGAAAAGGCACGGCTAAAAGCTTTTTTTTTTTTTAAGTTACTCTTTAAAAAAAAAAGAAAAAAAACTTTTTTTTTTAAATTGTAGTTTTGAAACTGGCTATTCAAAAGAGAGATAGAAATAAAACACAAAAAGTATTCAGTTTAGTAATGATAAAAAACCAAAAACCATGCCCATTGCCATCAAGTAGATTCCAACTCATAGTGACCCCAAAAGACAGAGTAGAACTGCCCCATAGTGTTTCCAAGGCTGTAAACCCTTATGGAAGCAGACTGCCACATCCATGGTAGGTTTGAACCACCGACCTTTTGATTAGCAGCAGAGCGCTTAACCACTGTGCCCACCAGGGCTCCTTTAGTAATGAAAAGAACTATCATTTTATAATCCTTTTTTTTTTTTTTTTTCATTTCAAAGCACGTTCATGTCTATTATTCCACTGATGGCAGGAAGCATTTTAGAATGTATATGTATGTTGTCATATAAAATATATATTTCTTTAAACTGCCAGGTACTACAGGCCAGAATGGTAGGCCTCCTGGTGATAAACGAAACTCCCCTAAATGAGTAACTTCAAACCAAAGATGGCTTTAGGGCCTGGGCAAATCTGATGAAATACGAGCAGGCTTCTAGAAAAGACACTAAAATAGAAAGTTTAAAAAGAAGAAGACATCAGCGCATTGTTGATCCTCCTTCTTTGGACAAAACTACATGTTTGAATCTGATCATAAATTGAAATTGCAGGTGTGGTTTTCTTAATGCAATGAGGTAAAAACGTATCAAAATGTCACAAGAAAACTCCCAGAGCTGACGGTTGCATAAAATCGTTTTACCAGATAATCCTCCTCAAAGTAAGCAAAAAAAACTTTTCTTAATATTCTTTTGACATGAGGAATTGTTACCTCTACTCATCTGAGGACTAAAAGGTGTACAGTCGTTCCTTTGCCTAAACTATCTTTTGATACGTAAAATGTGCCCTTATCCTTTAATGCTCTTTCCTTCATCTGTTTAACCATCTATTTATCATGATCTTACCTTCTTCAGGTAAATATGCCAGGAAAAATATATTAAATGAATACTTTCACTTGATAAAATTGTCAAATAATGAAATGGAGCTTATAATGAAAACAATCTCTTGGTCCCCTCCTCCACTTCTCTTTAGAGAGCATTAGGTCATCTGACCCTTCCCAGTTGCCTTAGAGTCAGTTCCCACTCATAGCGACCCTATGTGTATCAAAGTAGAACTGTGCTCCCTAGGGTTTTCAGTGGGTGAGTTTTTGGAAGTAGATAGCCAGGCCTTTCTTCCAAGGCGTCTCTGGGTGGACTTGAACCTTCAAACTTTTGGTTAGCAGCTAAGAGTGTTTGCACCACCCAGAGACTCCCACCTGACCCTTACATGTGGGAAAACATGGGAAACATTTCTATCCCTTTCCCCCAAAACACCTAAAACCATGAAATTTTGTTATTAAGACTTCATAACTTTGCATTAAGCAATTCCTCTAGTTCCCAGTATTTTCTTTAAAATTTATGCAGATTTTTTAGGCCCCAGGATGCTCTGTTAACCCAGAACTGAAACCATTCCCCAAGCCTGCTCTTCAAAGATTAGACAAAAAATAATACACGTGAGAAAGGTGCTTCTTAGTTCAATCGGGTATACGAGACTAAATGGGCAGCTCCTATCCAAAAGCAGGATGAGAAGGCAGGAAGGGACAGGAACAGGATGAATGGACACAGGGAACCCAGGGTGGAAAGGGAGAGAGTGTTGTCACATTGTGGGATTGCAACCAATGTCACAAAACAATGTGCATAAATTTTTGAATGAGAAATTAACTTCAGCTGCAAACTTTCATCTAAAGCACAATAACAAAAAAAATTATGTAGATTTTTAAAAGAAAAATGCCTTACCTCCTCCCTATTTCTCTTTGTGACTAGGAATATACTATGTATGTATTCCTGGAAGGGGTTGGTAAAGGGAGGAGGATATCAGACTCTGATGAAAAGGTGAGAGGGATGACTAGCAGTTTTACCTCAGACTAACCTTGTCTACTTTATATTTCCTCCAGTCACTCATTCCCCAAACAACTATTTATCAAATGGTCTCTACACAGCGGAATATAATACAAGGCAGTGGAGGAGACAGACAACGACAACCACGGGAATAAAATAACTTCAGATAATACATAATAAGTTGTTGCTGTTTTGAAACCAAGGGACTATAGAAAGGGGAGACCACTTCAGAGCACTGACTGAGCACAGAGCGCAGAGCAGTGGTGTACCCGTGGCCCGACGCCAAGGAGTGTCATCCACCCTCTTAGCTTTGGCATCTCCACGTACCCAACACAGTCAGCCTCCTACAACCAGGCTGGGGCCTGATGAATCTGGGAAGGCCTTTTGTCCTAGTTTTGTTCCTGGCCCCATCACAGTCAGTTTCCACAGATGATGAACCATTGATTAAAAAAAAAAAGATCACAGCTGGAAAGACAAACTGTTTGATGGGTGCATACATTACTAATTTTCTCCCGAAGGCTTCTTTCTGTGTAGGGTTCTCTAACAACATTTAAAGCTCAATAGAACTGTCTTCATGGGTAACGACAAATTAAAGTCTACTCAATTATGATTTAATTTACTCATTCACAACCCAGCATACATGCTTACTGGAATCATCTGAGGAACTTTTAAGAAATATTTTTGCCCAGACCACACCCCATATAGCCTCAAATGGCTGATTTGGGCAGGGCTTAAAAACTCCCTGGGTGGTGCTGTTGCAGAGGCAACACTGAGAACAGGTGCGACTAATTATCAGGCATAACTCGGATAAGAACGTATCGCCTACCTAAACCAATGGTTCTCGAAGTATGGTCCCCACACCAGCAGCATCAGCATCATCACCTGGCAACTTAGAAATTCAAATTCTTGGCTCCCACTCCAGACCTACTGAATCAGAAAAGTCTGCGGGTGGGGCCAGCAATCGGTTTGAACAAGCTTTCCAGGAAAGCTGACACACACTAGTGTTTGAGACCACCACTTGCTATAGACTCAACTCCAACTCATGGCGACCCGTGTGTGTCAGAGTAGAACTGTGCTCTATAGAGTTTTTAATGGTTGATTTCTTGATGTCGATCACCTGGCCTGGGTGGACTTGAACCTCCAACGTTTGTGCTAGTAGCTGAGCGTGCGTTAACTGTTTGCACCACTCCAAGTCTGGAGAACTACTGGCTTAAACCACCAACCTGTCCTATCAGCAGTAAACTTTAATGGAGATACAGGTATAAACGCCCCACACGTGGCTTTCTTGTTCTGGAAAGCTTGGTTGCCACAGTTCTCTTTCACTGTATTCTGGCCAGAGTCTCCCAGGGGCTCAAGGCTTCAGTGGTGATTTCTAAGCTATTGCGCTCTGCTGAGAGAGTTGGCAGTTGCCACACAAGCCTTTGGCATCCAACTCCCTGACCCCTGATTTGTATCAAATTCATCCATAATGCACTTAGAGAACTAGAGGAGAGAGTGACTCAGGGTGGCCAGGGAGAGGGCTGGAAATTGGTAGAGCATTGATTTTCAAACATGGCCGCACATGGAGTCATCTGGATCACTGCGAAAAATATTGAAGCCTACTTTCCACCATCAGATATTTTGATATAATTGCTTTAGGGTGTGGCTTGGGCATCAGGAGTGTTAAAAGGTCCCCAGGTGATTCTAATGTGCACCCAAGGCCCAGGAGTACTGCAGAGAATTCTCGGTATGTTTTTACCCACCTTCCTATAGGGTCGCTATGAGTCGGAATCGACTCAACAGCAACAGGTTTGGTTTTGGTTTGGTTTTCTTTCTAACGCTGTCTGGATCTTGGCTGAGGTACAGGGGAGACTGAAAGTGGGCTAGAAACTGGGCTGGAAAGCTTGGGTATCCTGAAACGCAAAAAAGATCAATTACCTCACAGAGCAGGAGAGGTTGTGAATCCTGGACCTCTGACCTCTATTTTCTTTCACTTCACTATCTGAGTTATAAAATTGTTTCAACAGTCTCCATAATTAACGAGTGTAAGAATGGGGCTCCTGAGAAGTGAGGATGGTGCGACTATGTCTCACATACTTTGGGCATGTTATCAAGAAGGATCAGTCCCTGAAGAAGGACATCATGCTTGTTAAAAGTAGAGGGTCAGCAAAAAAGAGAAGACCCTCAAAGAAATGGAATGACACAGTGGCTGCAACAATGGGCTCAAGCATAACAACAATTGTGAGGATGGCACAGGACTGGGCAGTGTTTTGTTCTGTTATCATAGGGTCACTATGAATCAGAACCGACTTGACGGCTCCTAACAAAAACAACAACAAGAAGAATGGGGCATCCAACCAAGGCCGACACACTTTGGGATATCCTGAGTTTAATAACATTCTTTTATAATTGTTTAATTTCATGTTGCACCATCAGTGCGGCAATCTTCCAGTGGTATATAATACTTTTTTTTTCCCACGTTAAAAACTAGAGTTTGGTTGCACATTTGTTCTACTTTCAAAAAAAGAGAAGTTTGCTAGTTTCTTCAGCAAGAAGTGGAGTCGGTTCCACTGCGTGGTGACGCTCGCGGCAGAGATAAGGAGGGCGGTGTACTCTCTCCTCTGCTGGAGCGGCTGGCCTCATCTAAAGCATTTTTTTCCCCATTTTCCCATTTGTAGGGATTCTCCCCAGGGTCCTGGACAGATGTGTGAAATATGAGTCCCAGATGTGTTTGCATAAATATTGTCAATCAACATTTGTCATGGATGCCGTACACCACGCAGTTCATTCTCTGGTAATGACATCTCCTGTTTCAGGACTAGAAGGAAACTGTGTACTGCATCTTCTTTTCATCATTCACACGACCACTTCCACGTGATGCTAATAACCCTACAATATGGAGCCGTGTGAGAGAGAAATTGGCGGAGTTTGTGTGGTCACTTGAGAGAGAATCATGACTGGGCCACCCAAAAGGCAGAGCTTCTGCAAACCCTGCACCCAAGAGGCCACAAGCCTCAGGCCCTCACACCCTGATCCAGGAGTCAACGGTCACAGGCAGGGCACAAAGTCACCCAGGCAGGCCTGCACCCTGCCTTCTGCTTTTAGCATACTTTCCTTATTATGTCTTCTTCGTTCTTCTCTTCTGTGTGTTTGCTTGCTGGTGCCACCCTCCTCACTCTCACTCTTCCTCTCTATCTCCTGCAGCTCCTCCAGCTGCCTCAGCCCGCACCCCTGCTACCCTGAAATATGTCCAAGTTTAGATAAGAAGATACAATAAAGAAATGAGGAAGTTATACCAGGCAGATTAACCACCCGGGAACAGCAGAGAAACAGATAAAACTAGAGATGAGGCAGGAGAGTGAGTGATGGACAAAGAGAATAACAAGTATACCAGCCCTGGGATGTGCCTGGCATTCTATGGGTTACAAAGCATTTTCACGTTTATTGTTTCATTTGCTCTTCATACAGACACTGTGGGACAAGCAGGGCAGAAGGCTGAACATTTTGACTTTTAGAAAAGTGAGGGTTAAGAAGCTGAGGGAGTCTTCCCAGATCCCATGGCTAGTGAGGGCAGCGCCAAAGTCTCAAGGCCAGGTCTTCTGAATCCAAATCCAGTCTTCCTGCCATGATCCCAATGAGGTGTCCACAGAGTCCTGAAGCACAACACAAGAAACACTCCTAAAGGAGAATGAAGAAAACCGATGACACAAGGGAAAGATTAGTCCAAAGGACTAATGGACCGCAACTACCACAGCCCCCACCAGACTGAGTCCAGCACAACGAGACAGTGCCTGGCTACCACCGCTGACTGCTCTGACAGGGGTCACAATAGATGGTCCTGGACAGAGCTCAAAAAAAACCTCACCAAACTCAGCAAAAAAAAAAAGACCGGACTCACTGGTTTGACAGGCCGGAGAAACCCTGAGTGTGTGGCCCCTAGACACCTTTTTAACTCAGTAATGAAGTTAGTACTGAAGTTCACCCTTCAGCCAAAGGTTAGATGGGCCCATAAAACAAACAACAGTAGTTCAGCTGTGTATATGAAACCAGATGGGCACACCAGACTAGGGGCAAGGACAAGAAGGTAGAAAAACTGGACAAATGCAAATGGGGAACCCGAGGTCAAAAAGGGGAGAGTGCTGACACATCGTGGGGTTGGCAACCAATATCACAAAACAATTTGTGTATTAGTTGTTTAATGAAAAACTAATTTGCTCTGTAAACTTTCACGTAAAGCACAATAAAAAAAAAAAAGAAGAAGAAGAAAGAAATGCTCCTGTACGTCCTGCAGGGAATATGCTCCAGACTCACTGGTTTCCCTAAAGAGGACACTGGATACCTGAGGCTGTAAAACATCACGTGTATCCAAGAAGCATGGAGTACCTCCTACAGGAAATCAGCATCGACTGTTATAGGCCTTAGCAAGTATTTCTTAGAAAAGGCTGAGGTCCACAGTGTCTGTATGAAGAGGCTGTATAGTGGTTTCAGAGGGCCCCACATCCACTGGGTCAAGAGATGCTGTTGGCCCACATGCCACGGGAGGAACAGCTGTACTGCTTTGGGAAAAAGCACCTCTCCCCCATCCCTGCCCTTGTGACACCTAGATTCTCCTGATTTCCACCTTGGTTTTGTCCACCCCTGATTTTCCTCCTAACCGTACTTCTGTTCCCTGATTGCCCACTCCTAGTTACTGACTCGATTCCAGAGCTTGCTCTGGTTTTCCTGCCCCGCTCTTGATTATATTTGACCTCTCCTCACATGCTGTCTTGGGATTGATCTCCTATGTCTTCAACTTTCCTCCCCTTCCCACCGGTGTGGACTAAGCCGGGTGTCCCACCACAGGCTCCCTGCATGTCCAGCCCTTCTCTGACTCAGCATCTGCCAATTCTCACATGTGAAAACAGCAAAGGACAGGACCAGGGTTGTCCTGGAGAGCCTTCGGAGATCAGATCACCAAGAGTCCTTTGGTGCTTCCCTCCCTCTCCCCATACCCAACACTCTTTCCACTTTTGAGACAAGCTGAAGGATGCACAGGGTATTTATGAAGCAACCTAAGTCTCCATCAATAGGAATGGGCTATGGTACATCCAAATAATGGGTAGAAAAATAAGACAGCTGTCTGTTTACAGACTCAGAATAATCTTCAAGGTTAAAGATTTGCAAGGAGCAGAAACCAAAAATGCACAGCTGTAGAGTCGATTCTGACACATAATGACCCTATAGGAGCGGGTAGAACTGTCCCATAGGGTTTCCACGGCTGGAATCTTTTCAGAAGCAGACTGCCACATCTTTCTCCCTCAGAGCAGCTGGGGGGTTCAAACTGCCCACCTTTTGGTTAGCAGCCAAGTGCTTTAACCACTGCACCACCAGGGCTCCTGCAAGGAGCGTAATAGTATATAAATTCTGCTACCGCTTGTTTTTTTTTTAAAAACCAAACCTTAAACCAAAAATGTTCTCTGCAGTCTTCTTTAAACCACATAATAGTTTGGCTTAACTAGTAAAGACTGTCTGCCTTGAGCGTTGTGTACTTTTAAAGAACTGTCTATAAGGGATCGAACTGACAACGGTAACTCAGAAGATTAGACAGGAACCTCAGGGGGCTGTGAGTCTATGTTAATGGGGGAGGAACAATTTGGAAAACGAGGGTGAGGATGGTTGCACAGCTTGAAGAATGTAACCAATGTCACTGAATTGTACATATAAAAGTTGTCGCATTGGTGCGTGTTTTGCTGGGTATAGTCTCAACAACAACATAGAAAATAAATTATGAAAACAGAAAAAATATCAGGAAATAACCCGCTTATTTGTGCATGGAGTCTCTCCGGAAGGCAGCAGAAACATCAGTTCTCTTGGAGCAAGTAACGGGAACGGTGGTAGCGAAACTTGCTCCTTCCTGAACTTAGCACCGCGTGTGTAGCACCTAGTCGAGAAAATGGGTTAAAAACAAGAGAAACGTTGTAGAATCACAGGAAATATTAGCTGCCGTGGAGTCTCATGGTACGCTCCATGTATAACAGACAAAACGCTGCCTAGTCCAGCGCCATCCCCATGATCGGTTGCACAACCTTTGTGATCCATAGGGTTTTCACTGGCTGATGTTTGGACGCAGATTGCCAGGCCTTTCTTCCTAGTCTTTCTTAGTATAGACGCACAGAGCCGCATGCAAGCCTCTGCTGACAGGTGGGTGGTGGCTGCACGTGAAGTACATTGACCAGAAATTGAACCCTGGTCTCTTGCATGGAAAGAGGAAATTCTGCCACTGAGCCAGAGTACCTGTTGGTGTGGAGTCAATTCCGTCTCATAGAGACCCTATAGGACAGAGTAGAACCGCCCTATAGGGCTTCCAAGGCTGTAATTGTTACAGGAGCGGACTGCTGTATCTTTCTTCTGTTGGGCGGCTGGTAGGTTCAAACCGCTGACCTTTTGCTTAACCACTGTGATAACAGGGCTCCCTGTAGAAATGTGGAAATAGATACCCAAAAAAACCCCAAAACCATCGCCGACCCATTGATTCTGATTCTCTTGGAAATAGATAGGCTACTAAGGAGATCACCTAGTCCAACTCAGTTGTACAGATAAGAACATTAAGCCGCTAAAGGATAAATAATTTGTCCAAATTCCGACAACTACTCCCTGACGGGGCTGTGTCACTTGGCACTTCCACTGACAAGCCTGGAGGAAATGCAGCTCCAAACCTTCTCATCAGCATGGCTGCAGAATTTACTACACAAATGGCAGCCTTGTAACCTGAGGTGAGACAATTGAGACTCAATGTCTTCGTTATAAAATGTGGACAATAAAGTTATTGTGGGATTAAATTAGATAATGCATGTTTATCCTAGAACCTAGCACATGCTAAGCATTTAGTAAATGCCAACTATTGTAATTAATTATTTTGAGGCTATTACAGAGTTGACTGGGGCAGGGAGGGCTGAAGGACAAATTTTAGGAGTCCCTGGAGCTGAGGACTTGCTGGGTAAAGGAAGCGTGAGACAGAAAAAGAGTCCTCAATCTAAGTATCGTTTATTCAGATAGCCACTAGAGAACCTAAGAAATCAAATGACTTTAGCGTGGAAAACATATGTGAAGATGTGTATGAGAGGGTGCTGTGAAGAGAACTTCCTGGCCCTTCACTCTGCAATGCCAGCAACGGCCACCCGTGACCAGCGCTGCTTCTCATGCTGAACAGTAAATGACACAACCCAGGACCGCTTGGTGTGCTTCTTTATGTTTCTCTTTCAGTTTCAATTGTCCAAGCACCTTCATTATTCTTGCTAGCTATTTCCTTTCTTATTTTTTCTTCTTCTGGGGCCAAGGGTCAAGTGATGACTCAAAGCTCTAACTGTTCTACTGGACACTTTGCTCGCGCCTTCCTTGGAGGGGTGCTGAAAAGATCGTCTCGTTCTGCGCAGTGTTGCCTGGGCTGAGGTGCTTCAGAGCAACAAGACCCCAGCAAAGCTCAGGTTTCCGGGAATGTTTCCCCTCCCACTCCTCATGCCGGAAAGCTACCTTCTAGTACAGGCTGAGGGGCGAGAACATGAGGTTCGCCACTTTATGAACAAACTTCATGATCTACAATCATTGATTGCTTCCCTCCCTGACTGGGAGTCAAAAGCATGGGTTCTGCGATCAGCCCTCCTAAGCTCAAATCTTCATGCTGCCATGTTAGCTCTGTGACCTTGGGCACGTCGTACAACCTCTTTTGTCCTAGTTTCCTCATCTGAAAAAGCGGTAAGGACAAAATGGATAATCCAGGCAAAAGGCAGAGCTTGGGGGTCGGCCCTCAGAAAGTCCTCAATAAAGATTACCCTGAAATAGTAGCAGTGTCTGCAGCAGGAGTAGAGGCAACGGAACTGACCTGGGTTTGCAGTGGTCATTACAGGATGAGCTGAAGGTCTTCCTTGTAGCCTGTTATGGTGTTGTCTACCATTCATTGTGGCCCGCTGAGGAAAGAATCATGGAAAAGTTCTTTCTAAACTGAAAGCTATGCAAACGGGGAATTCTGCTGCTTTAAACTATACAAGTTAGGCCAGGACTCACTTAATATCTAACTCTAACTTAGCTCCACAAGTTAAGCCAGACTAACTTAACGCCTAACTCTAACTTAGCTCTACGAGTTAGGCCTTGACACTATAGAAAGACAAAATTTGCTATCGCAGAGCCAATTCAGTATTTCTACCTAGCTTCATGATTGTGTGGTGATGGATTCTTTGAGTTGGGTTAAAACATAAAAACATTCATCTGGTCATAGTCTAATTATTTTGGTTATATATGTAACATTTCAGTCTCCCGCAAGACCAGGGAAACCCACCATAATGACTGTGGTAAGTGCCATCTGAAACTATCAGAATCAATTACAAACTACAGAGTATAGCTTACAGGTGTTCCTCACATGCATATACCAAAAGCGGGATTAAAAAAAAATTAATGTCTACCATTTATTGGCTTCTACCCTTCAGGTTAAGTGACTTTGTCCTATGCTTATAAGCCTCTGACATAAGTCAATAATATATTCACACATATGTTAAAAGCTTTTTTGTATCATGTATCACCCTGGACCAGCAAAAAAAGTTTTCCACCAGGATGACTTCCTCGTTGAAGTCATCCCGAGCGCAGAGCTGTAGTGACCAAACAGCATGGGCCACTGGTAGCCCAGGCCAGTACGGACTGAACGTGGGGGTGGGGCAGGGGTAGTATACACAGGTGCTGTTGTTGTAGCGTTAGCTACTGTTAAGGCGGCCTCCGACTCGTGGCGAACCACGCACAAAGGGATTGGACCGTCATAAGGTTTTCATTGGCCGATTTTTTCAGAAGTGGATCACCAAGCCTTTCTTCCTAGTCCGTCTTAGTTTGAAAGCTCTGCTGAAACCTGTTCAACATCATAGCAACACACCAGCCTCCATTGACAGACGGCGGTGGCTGCACGTGAGATCCATTGGTTAGGAATCAGACCCAGGTTTCCTGCAGCGAAGGCACGAATCAACCACTGAGCCACCACTGCCTCCATCACTGGTGGCAGTGACCCTTATTCCAGGAGGTCAGAGCTGGGGACCTTCCTTGGATACCCAGAGCCTATGGGAAAGTTTTTCAAATAGACATCCTTTCCCATCCACAGGATGATCTTTCAATACAATCTGAGGTCCAAACAGAATAAACTTGCTTATACCTTGTTAATAGGGAAAGTTCTAAAGATGCATCTTGTTAAATAAATTAAAATATTGGCATAGTTTCTTTAGTCTCTGAGGGAAATTTCCCTAGAGAATGTGAGATGCGTATCATTTTATTTTGCATCCAGCAAGATTGCTGTCAGATCATGTCAGTGGCAGACTCAGTTCTATAAAGAATGTGACGCCTGACACTGATCCCAATTTCCAAGACTTTCAGAGAATTCCTTTCCATTGATCGGGAACATTTTCATCAAAAATTGGGACACAGTGCATTTCATCACATCTAAAAGTGTTATGTGGCAGGTACTTAAATTTCAGTAAATATGAATTTTAATTTATTCAGAAATTTTGTTAAAATATCATGACATCTCTTTAAATAACAGGAGATTCCCTGGAATAGTATACAACTTGGCTTGGGAAATCGTGCTTGACATGACAAAGCTTCCCGATGCCCTTTGCTTAAGCGCCTCAAGTCTCTGGTCAAGGGTCAACTGCCTGCCTTTGTGAGAGGTTTATCTCCAGGCTCTGATTCCATGTTCCATACACTCCAGCTTGAGTTACATTTATGTTTAATCAGTACTGTGTCATACCAAACTGGAAGGCCAGGTACAATATATCAAGTGTATCACTGGATGCAGCTAGGATGAATTTAAAAATCATTGGAAGCATGACATACTGGCATTGTATCCATGGCACTCTCAGCTTTATGTGTTTTTCCACAGGTGATGAAGAGGACCCAGACCTGTCAACACAACTAACCTCAGAGAAGGAAGAAACCAATGAAGGGACTATTTTAAGCACACCTGCTGCAGCGACCACAGAAACATTTGCTATAGAGACGAATTCTACTGCCGTGGATACTGACGAGGCAAATCAGCTAGAGTTTATACTAATGGTGTTGATTCCATTGATTTTATTGGTCCTCCTGCTTCTGTCAGTGATACTCATTGGAACATACTATAAAAGAAAAAGAACCAAGAAAGGTAAATATTTAGTGTGGTCCTACTTCCAGACAAATGCTTCATGTGTTAACCAACAATCAACAAACATAATACTTTTTGCTTCTACACAGAGCCTTCTAGCCAAGGATCTCAGAGTGCCTTACAGACATGTGAGTATTATCTCAATTCTGCTTGGAGTTGGGGATGGGGTAGGAGAAGGAACTGAAATGTTTTAAAGTTAAGCAACAAGGACTACCTAAAATAGTAATGAATTCTTCCAGTTTTTAATGACGTCATATTCCTGTTTTTAATATTTTAGTATACTTTCAGCCTAAATTGAAGTTAAAAATATACTGCTACCATCTTTGTGAGTCTCTGGGTAGCGCAAACAGTGAAGCATTCAACTACTAGCTGAAAGGATGGCAGTTTGACCCCACCCAGAGGTGCCTTGGAAGACAGATCTGGCAATCTGCTTCCAAAAGGTCACAACCTTGAAAACCCCGAGAAGCAGTCCTACTCTGCACACAGAGAGTTGTCATGAGTTGGAATCAACTTGATGGCAACTAACAACAAAAAGCACTTTTGTACATAATCCAGGGGAGGGCTTTGTATAATCTTGGCCAATAGGTCATGAAACATTTCCCTGTTGGGAGAAATGGCGAACTGGCGAGGTAGTGGGTCAGATTAGGGTTAGGGATGGGAAGAACACGAGTCATCTCCACAAGAAGAGCATTCTTCCATCTGTGTTTATGTCACAGGTGTTATTTTGCTCTCCCCTCACCATCCCGCCTACAATCACAATTTGATCTTGGAAAGGCCTGGTTGAGACATAGCTCTTGTTCCCATTAAAGGTATGCTAATTTTTATAGTGAAACCACTAACTGGCTAAAGTGGACTTAATTTTGAAGATTACTATTAATCTGAAGGAAAATCCCCTAGGTCAGAGACACACTCAGAGTATCCAGTTTTGATTATATGAGCCTGAAATACTAGGTTTCAGGGTTGTTCTAGATCCAGGGTCACTATGAGTCGGAATCAGCTCGATGGCAATGGGTTCTAGGTCCAAAGCAGACTTCTGTACTTTTGACTCATGTTGGTAAAATGACTCCAATTTTTAGGTTTTTAAGTCGAAGTCTTTAAAGTCATTCAAAAAATTACACAAGGGATGAGGACTTTTCTAATGAAATACATATTCATACACTGCCAACAAGACTCCCTCCATGTCCCTCACACCCACTAACAGGGTGTGTCTGGCTTTCTGCCTTGGCCTGGGTGCCTCAGTCCCTCTCCTGGCACCAGAAGAAGGGAGACTTTACACTCTAGGTAGGAGCTGTAAGTGGTCATTTACGATATGTCAACAGATAAAGTGTCATTGTCCCCAGCATATAAGAGCTATGGGGAAGAAGCACTTAAGTATACTACCTTTTGTGGCAGGGGCTGATACAGTAGATTCTAAGAAAATAGTAAATTCATATGCTTTACCAGTATTTGAAATTTTAGGTGACCTAATGAGTCGGAATTGACTCAACGGCAACGGGTTTGGTTTGGGTTTGGTTTAATAACAGTGATCAGGTGGGAGGTCCTTTGTTAGCTAAAGAAAAAGCAAAGGGAAACAGAGCTACCTGCACCCCAATTTTTTTTAACCCCAGGGAAAGTAAGAACTGCCTGCCTAAAACCATAGCTCCACAGCTGGTCTTACCTAATTGGATATGTGTGGGGGTTTGGGGACATTCAGTCAAATGGTCATGCTCTTAGTCTCTGTCTTAGGCTGAGTTCTCTAGAGAAGCAAAATCAGTGAAGCATGTGTACAGAGAGAGAGAGATATCTCAAGAAAATGACTCCTGCAGTCATACAGGCTGGCCAGTCCCAAGTCTGTGGGTCAGGTGTCAGGCTGGAGGCTTCTCCTGACTCACACAGCTGCAGGGGCTGATGTACCCAAGATCAGCAGGTCAGACGGCAGGCAGCTGGCTCGAGTCCCAAGTCCCATTGCCATCGAGTCGTTTCTGGCTCCTAACAACCCTATAGGACAGAGTGGAACTGCCCCATAGGGTTTCCAAGGAGCGCCTCATGGGTTTGAACTGCCGACCTTTTGGTTAGCAGCCGTAGCTCTTAACAACTATAACACCAGTGTTTCCTTAATATAGCTACAGATGGTTAATTGTTTAACGGATGACAAAGACTAGCAATCACTGTTAAGTGAAGTCCATTCATTCATATTAACACTATAATACAAGTAAAAAAACCCACAATATTTAAAACAAATTTGATTGAAATGCAAATTTTTTTCCCTTAGAACTAAAACTCCTATACTGGGTCAAATCAGCATTTTGCTTGGAAAATTCCCAAAGGACTGTTTTGTGGGAAGGCATGGAAACCTGCATGCATGATGTCCCTCAGCAAGCTAGGAGCACACACATTTTTTTCTCTCCTGGCACACATAAACTAGTTGCCGTCAAGTTGATTCTGACTCACAGTGACCCCCTGCGTTTCAGTGCCCCATAGGGTTTTTAGTGACTGATTTTTCAGAAGTTGACCACCAGGTCTTCCTAGGCACCTCTGGGTAGACTTGACCACCAACCTTTCGCTTAGCAGCTGAGCACATTGACTGATATTCTTCTCCATCAGAAAACAAATCCAACAAGTAGGGAGGACTTGGTTAAAATTTTCAGAAAGAACACTTCGTCTGTTCAGACACTGTCTTCCTTCTTTGGGCCTGTCCTTTTCATTATCAGGAAGAGAGAACCATTGAGTAGTAACTTGATGTTCTGCTATCATTCTTCCTAGATCTCCATGCATTAAATCTGCAATTGTTATTATTTAACATTTATTAAGTGTCTGGATGTGCTGGGTCTCTCTCAAGGAGCTGCAGGGGAACACAGCTGGGAGTAAACCACTTTAGACAGCGCCATGGTTTCACGGTGCCTGGCTCTGCTCAGTACATCTCCAGAAAGAGAAGACCTCTCTTGCTCTGGGTTCAGCCTGGGAACAGGCAGAGGAAAGCAGTTTTCTGCTGTGCCCCTGAGCACCCCCCACCCCGACGACCCCGCTATCCAGCGCACAGAGGAGAAGAGCTGGGGGGCGTTGTCAGACTAAGTGGGTATAACGTCGGATCTGAACAGGCGGAATAAAGTGGCTTGGAGGATAGGAAATGGAAGGCCGCAGGAGGGAAAATGGAATCAAGTTGTAGGGCGGGGGAGGGGAGCCCGTATAAGGGCCACATCTGCCTCCTGGCTGTTGGGAAGGGAGTAGGTGGATATCAATAAAGACACAGACGCCAGGTGGAGTGGAGCCGGCAGGGCCTGGTGGCTGAGGACAAGTAATTGGTCTCCCTTCAGGTTTAATGCTCCGCTCTTGTGCGCTCGCCGGGATAGTCTGCTGTTGCCATGACGGCTGGGCCGGGGTAATGGCCGTGGGGCGGGGAAGACAAGGCCACAGAAGGCTTTTTGCTCTGCTTTAGTACTGATTACAGCAGCTTCACACATGGCACATCCGGAGCACTTTTGTAATGGGTTTTTAAACTTTTCCATCGTCTGCACGCAGGGCTAGCTTTTGCTCACCAGAAGCCTGCAGGGAACCCAGATTACAAAGATAAACCCATGTGCCCTAGTGCAGCTGTGGAACCACTTGCTCTGAGAAATTAGTTGGGGGTTATTAAGCAGGAAAAAAGGGGGTATAAGGAGGAGAGAGTGACAAAACAGGAGAGCCTTCTGAGCCTCCAGTGGGAGAGTCTCAATTGTGTGTGTGTGGGGGGCGGGGGGGTGTTATTTGAAATAAAATCCCTTAAAGAAACAGTCTGGAAATTTTAGATGCAAAATGTATACACATAAAATCTAAGAAGAAGATATTGCCCTCCCCCTGATCTAAGTATCTGAGGAGTCAAGCATCTGCAGGAAGCTTCAGAGGCCTGCGGTGGGGCAGGAGGAAATACCTACAGGGTATTTGCAAGGCCTGCAGTGAGGGTATGAAACTTACATCTCCCCCCAGCTTTCCTGGATTAGCAAGGCCATGAAAGCTCGCCAACCCACAGGAAATTACAGTGGCTCAGGCTGCCAGGAGCTCTGTTCCAGGTGCCCGCTGGTTGTGTTCCCTCACTGGGGGCCTGCATGTCTGCAAGCCAGACAAAAGGAGGCTTCCCACTGCCAAGGACCTGCTACAAAGTGGTTTGCCTTTCAATGGTTTCACATCCTTAAAGGTGGCGGTGGACCTAGGCTATTTCCTCGCTTGACATCATTGCCTCATTTTTCTGGGTGTGTTGGCCCCCTTTCCAAATAAAACAGAACTTGAGGTAGGGGCATCGGGCTCTGATTCTTGCCACACGTGTTCTGATCTATGTTAGAGCTGTTTCGCCCACTGTTACCTGACTGTCACCTCAAACAATAGCAACAAAGCACAGGGCTGTTTGAAGTTTCCCTATGATGATAAAACTAAGTCCAGAAGATTGGACATGAATTCAGCACTGAACATACAGACTGAGGCCTAGTCATCTAGTCAATAAATATTTACTGGGTGTTTACCACGTGCCAGGTTCTGTGCCTGCTGGATCGGGGCGGGGGGGGGGGGGGCGTCTGCCACAATGAACAGGGCAGACAAGATCTCTCCCCTTTTGGAGTTTACAATCTAGTAGAAGAGAATGACTGAACAAAGTCGAACAGGTGAATTAATCAATCACGGATTGTGACAAATGCTATGAAGGAAGGAAAAAGGTGCTGAGCTGGGGAATAATAAAAAAGATAAAATTGGGTGCCGTCTAGTCTACCCTGACTCATGGCAACCCTGTGTGTGTTAGAATAGAACTGTGCCCCTTAGGGCTTTCAATGGCTGAATTTTTGGAAAGGGATCTCTAGGCCTTTCTTTCCAGGCGCCTCTGGGTAATCCCCAATTTCCAACTTTTCTGTTAGCAGCCAAACGTGTTACTCCAATAGGAACGATGAGCCCTACCTAAGATAGAGACGTTGCTTCCAACCGGTTCTTCCTGGTTCAGTCATGGCTGAGGAAGCGAAACAGGAAGACTCGAATTTTTAAAATTGGGGTGAATCAGAGCGATAACTGGACTGGGAAAATTACGGGTCAAAGCCCTGCTAGAAACCTGATCTCCCTCTTAGAAAACAAGGGCAATGTACTCATGGCAACCAAATCTCTTGCCCATCAGGTTTTGAGCAGAGTCAGAAACAGGGGTGCCCGACTCAAAGATGGTGGCCAACCGTGACACTTTGAATGTGTGTCGCTCTCCACAGTCTGCCAATAATCCAGTCGCATGCATCAGGCTCCTTGAAAGGGGTCACTATGCCTCTTCTGGGTCTCCCATTCCAGGGCTTCAACCAGTAATTTTTCCCGTTCTGGTTATTGTTCCAGATCACCTAAATTGTAAAAATTCAAGCCTGTTCTGGTTTTGCTTTGTCGGCTACGACCAAACTGGTTTGAACCAATTCAAAACCCTGGATAGATGAAGACTCCCCAAGACTGGAAAGATCCAGCTGGAGCCTGTTCTGGAGTACCCGACTTTCTACTCCAGGACAAAGGAACAGTCTGTCACCAGGAGATGAAATAGCCATGTTCCTGAACTGGGACACTTTGCTGAAAGAGGGCAAGGAGGAAGTCCTCTTATTTAGCCCTTCCTGTCCCTCCCTTGTAGTCCCTGGGTGGTGCAAATAGTTAACACACTCCACTGCTAACAGAAAGTTTGGAGGTTTGAGCCCACCCATGGATGCCTTGGAGGAAAGGCTTGGCAATCTACTTCTGAAAAATCAGCCATTGAAAACCCTATGGAGCACAGGTCTACTCTGACACACATGGGAACAGCATGACTGGCGGGCACTATGACTTGGAGTCAACCAAAGGGCAGCTGGCTTGCTTCTCTCCCTTACCACTGTGTTCCTCTCTGTGAAAATGAAGAATAAAGAGGGATGAGCATCTGATCTGAAGCAAATGCTTCCAGGGGACCAATTATACCTAAGAGAAAACAGATTTCACACCCATTAGGACCTCATTTCCATATGGCACTCTGCACTTGCTTGACTTGGAGGTTTATTATTGCTCCTTTAAAATTGTGATTTACTTAAAATCACTTGTTTCTTTTTGTAAGGGAGATTTCAGCTGTTGAAATAAAAAAATTGTTCACAAAGCTAACATGACCTTCATATGTATTCTCTTTTAGATGAACTGGGAAGTGAAAACGTGAAAGTGTAAGTCTTCCCGATTGCTTCCAGCCCAGCTCAGTCGTCGACAAGAATGGTTAGGTAGACACTTAGATTAGGGAGCCACAGGCCCTTCTCAAGTGTTTTTGTTCGCCTGTCTTTCTTGCGGGGCTCTCTTGCCTCCCGGGCGCCCCTAGCGGCCCAGGGAGAATGTGCCGCGTTCCCCAAACCTCAGGACACTAGGGGTTGAGCAGGGAAGAGGGGCGGGTCTGGTTTATTTCATTGTCCCCAGCTCAGAAAAGAATCTTTCTGACTGCTACCCAATCCAAATGCATAGTAGTTCAATACTCTGACACTGGGTGTATTTCAAGGACATCGGTTCATTTATTCTGATTAAAAGTCGTATCACCTGGGAAGACACCTTCGCTGGTATTAGGGGAGGAGGGGATCCCAGGAAGAAGCGTGAAGTTCGCACAGCGAGAACCACCACGGGGTGGTGGGTGGCGGGGCTGGTGCGAGACAGAAGTGAAAGGGAGGGGTGGGTCGAGGGAGCCGGGGAGGGAGGGACGGAGGGAGGCAGAGATTCCACCGAAAGAGTGTTCTGGGGCGATGCCCCCCGCCCTGTCTCCTCCCTTTATTCGTTGTTTAGACATTTTTCTCACTTCCTGTCCTGAGCGTGACGCCTTCGCTGCGGCGCAGAGCTGGTGGTTCCCCCCGCCCACCTCCAGCCCCATCCACAGTAATCAGACGGCTTCTCTCCAGTCCTCTAACCGCGCTCCGAGCCCTGGCAAGGGAGGGCAGTGGGTTTCTGAAGTCAGCGGGTCCATTTCCCCAGAGAGAGGCCTGGGCGCTGGAGAAGGGCTGTGTGTGACAACAGTACCTTGTCGACAGTGGCCTCTTGACCTTGGGCACTGATCAAAAGCACCGAGGAAGGCCATGGGGTCGCGAGGAGTCAGAATCGACTCGACGGCAACGTTTTTTGAAAGGCTAAATGTGGCAACCCCCAGAGTAGCCGCAAGGTGGAAGCTTTAGTAGCTTTAAGGGACGGAGCGAGCTCCCCGGTTTCCCTTTGCTGTCCGCCGGCTGGGCTTGTGCGCCTTCTGTTTTTGGATCAGTGATATGATAGATTTAGATTTGAGTTTTATCCTTCGTTTCCGTTAAGAGTTTGATAGTGCTAAATAGGACAAGACCTGCCAGGCTGCCTCGGAGTTTAAGGCACTGAATCAAGTTCATTCTCCCCAAAGTCACCCCGGATGAAATTTGGCCTACAACACGTTCCCCCCGCCCCCATTCTTTTTGTTCTCTGTCTCTAGCCCTATTTTTGAGGAAGACACGCCCTCTGTCATGGAAATAGAAGTGGAAGAGCTTGACAAATGGATGAGCAGCATGAATAGAAACGGTATGTGGTCACCTGACGTTTTTACTTGTCTCTCTAGTAATAGAGGGCTGCCGCAGCTGTATAAATATCTCAGCCATATCCTGGAGCGTGGCAAAGCCTAATAAACTTGGATCTGACTGTCCTTAAATATCCAGTTTAATTGTTGCAGCAATGGTTTCCGCTTGTTTTTATTTCGGTACTAGTTTGAAATGGTCTTTTTCAAGCAGAAAGTTTTTTTTTTTTTTTTTCAAGCAGGGAAATCTCTGAGACCAAATTATCTGCAAAAAGTTAACACCTGGCACTACCTGGTATATTTATAGAACTTAGAGATCTATCATTTCGATCTATATGTGGATATAAGACTAGCAGGTATAACTTACATAGACCTGGTGGCGTAGTGGTAAAGGGCTCAGCTATTAACCAAAAGGTCGGCAGTCTGAATCCACCAGTCACTCCTTGGAAACCCTATGGGGCAGTTCTACTCTCTCCTGTAGGGTTGCTGTGAGTCAGAATCGAATTGAGGGCAACGGGTTTGGTTTTTGGGTGCTGCCCAATACGATAGATACTAGCCACATGTGGCTATTTAAATTTGAATTAATTAAAATAAAATAAATTCAGTACCTCAGTCACTCTAGCCACATTTCAAGTGCTCTGTAGCTGCTTGTGGCTAGCAGCCACTGTGTTGGACAGCACAGGTACAGAACATTCCTGTCACTGCAGAATGTTCTATTGGCCACAACACTATTACAGGTGATAATATAAGTATCATAATACAACTCAATTTCCAACTGATATCTGGAAGTAGTTGTAGTATATGTGCCTTACTTTTTATTAAATCAACAGTCCATTCTTCTTTTTCTATTCCTTTATAAAATAAGCAAATTATTTTTAATGCCCAAATTAAATTAATAAAATCACGGTTTATATTATCGTATCATTTGTATTTTTAACAATTACTTTAAAAAATACCCTGGGATCTGTCAGGCTCAACAATCTACAATGGAGTTTTCGAGTCATTTGAATTCAAATTATTGGCATTTGAATTATTGTACCAGGGGCTTATCAAGATGGGGTTTTCAGAAGATCAAAGCCACTCAACTAACTTGCATTATTTCTAAGTTTTTCATAATCCAATACTGAAGGGAGAATAACTGTGAAGTATTTTAGGATAGGACTGGGTCATTGAGATAATTTAAAAAAAAAAAAAAGTTATTTCATTTTCTTGTTTTTAGTTTATAAAAGTAATATATAATAGAATCTGGAAAATGGAAAAAATAGAAAAAAAGATTCCATCACTCAAAGACAATCTCTCTTAATATTTTGGTGTAATTCATTTTATTCCTGAGATAATTGTAATTACACTCACTAAAACCAGAAAACTGTCTCCGGCTGGTGCAAATGATAAGCACTCACCTACTAGCTGAAAGGTTGGCGATTCGAACCCACCCAGGCGCACCTTGGAAGACAGGCCTGGCGATCTGCTTCTGAAAGGCCACAGCCGTGAAAACCCTATGGAGCAACTCTGCACACATGGGCTGTCCATGAGTTGGAATGGACTCCATGGCAACTAACAGCAATTTGACAACTAAAGCAGTTATTTTGACACAGAAGTGATAGATCCAGTGGATTTTTTTTCCCCTCAAAAACAATGGGTAGTGTAATCCGAGAGAATTCTGATAACTTCAAGAAGGTTGATTGTTCCCCTCCTCACCTGCGTCTTTCTCTTGTGCCATCTGACTGAAACCATTCTGCAGACACCTCAGAACCTCAGACAGAGCGGTATCACCCCAGGGTCTGTCCTGAAACTTGCAGCTTTTGGGCTCCTACAGAGCCTGAATAACCAAGCAGAGATGAATCGCGCCCTTTCCAATAGGGCAGGGCACGTTCACGTGTTGTATCTGTGCTATTAGTGCTTTTTGCATTTCCACTGCCTGGCCATCGTCAATCTTCTAACCTCTAGAACTCGCCCGTGAGGCCATTTCTGCACAAGTAACCACGCAGATTAGCGAAATGCAGTGATCAGCCGTGTGGGTTTTGTGGAGAGGAAATAGAATTTCAGTGACTAACAATGACTTTGCTTTTGTTCTATCCTAGCCGACTGTGAGTGTTTACCTACTTTAAAGGAAGAAAAGGAGCCAAACAACAGCCCAAGGTACTTCTAATTTCTACCATAGATTATATGCTATGCGTTCAGGGGAGGGGGCTGGAGGCCACAGTGTGACAGTTCTGTGCACCTTCTTCGTGCCTGTAAGTTTCATGTGATATTTTACATGGATATACATGTGTATGGTGAGGAGAAAAGGAGGTGTGAGTTATGGAGAATAGAAGACTACAAAGAAAATATCCTAATGGCCCTTTATCTTTAGAAATGGATCAGTATTGGCATTTTCTTGCACTTCTAAAAAGAGACTGTTTAGCTTACTTCTGTTTTAGTCATAAGATTTCCTAATGATAACAAACTGTAGCTTTGTTTACCTTGGAGAAATAGATGTTTGGTAAGGAAAACAGATGGAGGTGACAGTCTCAAAAGGGGTGACTGTAAACAAGCATGAGTAAAATGAACATTAAAAACAAAAAATGGAATTACCAAAAAAAATCCTTCCTACCACTAGGTGGCTCTGCTTGATTGAAAATTTTAGCGCATCAGCCTTGGGAGTTGCTTCCTTAACCAAACCCATTGCGGTGGAGTTGATTCCAACTCATAGAGACCCTATAGGTTGGAGGAGAACTGCCCCATAGGGTTTCCAAGACTGTAAATCTTTTACAGAAGCAGACTGCCACACCCTTTTCCTGCAGGGCGGCGGCTGGTGGGTTGCTTAGCACTCCATAATCACATTTAAATTATATTATTGTTTGTGAGTAAAATACTTAGCCTCTCTGCGGTGCCTTTGATCAGAGAATAGCTTGATCAGGTAGGGGGAGGTATTTGCAGGAAATAGAAATGGTGACTCAGCAAGTGGGGGACTTGCTCCACAGAGTACATTTGTAATTTGGGGGGCACCAAGTTGTTGGCCCACCACTTGTCTGTCAGTTTGTCATACTGTGGTAACTTGCATGTTGCTGTCATGCTGGAAGCTATGCCACTTGTATTTCAAATACCACCAGGGTCACCCATGGTGGACAGATTTCAGTGGAGCTTCCATATTAAGACAGACTAGGAAAAAGGACCCGGTGATCTACTTCTAAAAAAACTGGCCAGTGAAAACCTTATGAATAGTAGGGGAACATTATCTAGTATGGTACTGGAAGAAGAGCCCCTCAGGTTGGAAGGCACTCAAAATACTACTGGGGAGGAGCTGCCTCCTCAAAGTAGAGTTGACCTTGATGACATGGATGGAGTAAAATTTTGGGGCCTTCGTTTGTTGATGAGCATGACTCAAAATGGGATGAAACAGCTGCAAGCATCCATTAATAATTGGAACATGGAATGTACGAAGTCTGAATCTAGGAAAATTGGAAGTTGTCAAAAATGAAGTAGAATGCATAAAGATGGATATCCTAGGCATTAGTGAGCTGAAATGGACTTGTATTGGCCATTTTGAATTAGATAATCATGTGGTCTGCTGTGCCAGGAATGACAAATTGAATTTGACAAATCACATAGATTGTCAAAAAGAACATCTCAGGATATGTCCTGAAGTACAACACTGTCAGCGATAGGATAATATCCATATGCCTACAAGGAATACCAGTTAATACGGCTGTTATTCAAATTTACTTACCTACCACTAAGGCCAAAGATGAAGACGCTGAAGATTTTGACTGACTTTTGCAGTCTGAAATTGATCAAACATACTATCAAGATTCACTGATAATTACTGGTGATTGAAATGTGAAAGTTGGAAACAAAGAAGAAAGATTGATAGTTGGATAATATGGCCTTGGTCATAAACGACAGGAGATCACATGATACAATTTTGCAAGATCAATGACTTATTCATTGCAAATACCTTTTTTTTTAAGTGGTAAATATACACTTGGACCTCACCAGATGGAATACACAGGAATCAAATACAATATATTTTTAGAAAGAGATGATGAAGAAACTTGATATCCTCAGTCAAAACTAGTCCAGGGGCTGACTTGGGAACAGACCATCAATTGCTCCTCTCCAAGTTCAAGTTGAAGCTGAAGAAAATTAAAACAAGTCCATGAGAGCCAAAATATATGCCACCTGAATTTAAAGACCATTTTAAGTTGACACATTGAACACTAATGACCAAAGACAAGATGAGTTGTGGGATGACATCAAGGACATCATGAAGAAAGTAAAAGGTCGTTCAAAGACAGGAAAGAAAGAAAAAACCAAAATGGATGTCAGAAGAGACTCTGAAATTTCCTCTTGAATGTAGCTAAAGCGAACGTAAGAAATGATCACATGAAAGAGCTGAAGAGAAGATTTCAAAGGGCAGCTCGAGAAGGCAAAGTAAAGTATTATATGAAATGTGCAAAGACCTGGACTTAGAAAACCAAAAGAGAAGAACACACTCAGCATTTCTCAAACTGAAAAGAACTGAAGAAAAATTGAAGCCTGGAGATGGGATATTGAAGGATTCTATGAGCAAAATATTAAACGACACAGGAAGCATGAAAAGAAAGATGGAAGAAATTCACAGAGTCACTGTACCAAAAAGAGCTGGTCAACCTTCAACCACTTCAGGAGGTAGCATATGATCAAGAACCGATGGTACCAAAGGAGGAAGTCCAAGCTGCACTGAAGGCTCCAGGAATTGAAGAAATACCAAATGAGATGTGTCAACAGATGCAATGCTGGAAGTGCTCACTTGTCTATGCCAAGAAATTTGGAAGACAACTACCTGGCCAAGTGACTGGAAGAGATCCGTATTTGTGCCCATTCCAAAGAAAGGTGATCCAATAGAATGGGGAAATTATCAAACAATATCATTAATATAACATGCAAGTAAAATTATGCTGAAGATAATTCAAAAACAGTTGCAGCAGTACATCAACAGGGAACTGCCAGAAATTCAAGCTGGATTCAGAAGAGGATGTGGACCAAGGAATACCATTGCTGATGTCAGATGGGTCCTGGCTGAAAGCTGAGACTACCAGAAAGATGTTTCCCTGTGTTTTATTGAGTATGCAGAGGCATTTAGCTGTGTGGATGATAAGAAATTATGGATAACATTGCGAAGAAAGAGAATTCCAGAACACTATATTGTGCTTATGAGGAACCTGTACGTAGACCAGGAGGCAGTCGTTCAAACAGAACAAGGGGATACTGAATGGTTTAAAATCAGAAAAGGTGTGTGACAGGATTGTATTCGTTCACCATGTTTACTGAACATGTATGCTGACCAAATAATTCTAGAAGCTGGACTACATGAAGGAGAATGCGGCATCAGGCTTGGAGGAAGACTCGTTAACAACCTGCAATATGCAGATGACACAAACTCGTTTGCTGAGAATGAGAGAGCTTGAAACACTTACGGATGAAGATCAAAGTAGGGATTATACCTCAAGATAAAGAAAACAAAAATCTTCACAACTGGACCAACAAACAACATCATGATAAATAAAGAAAAGAAAGAAGTTGTCTAGGATTTTCTTTTACTTGGGTCCACAAGCAGCACCCATGGAAGCAGCACTCAAGAAATCAAAGGACTTATTGTATTGCATTGGGCAAATCTGCTGCAAAACACATCTTCAAATTGTTAAAAAGCAAAGATGTCACTTTGAGGACTAAGGTGCGCCTGATCCAATCCATGCTATTTTCAATTGCTTCATATGCATACAAAAGCTGGATAATGAATAAGGAAGACCAAAGAAGAATTGATGCCTTTAAGTTACGGTGTTGGCAAAGAATATTGAATATACCATCGACTGCCAAAAAAATGAACAAATCTGTCTTGGAAGAAGTACAGCCAGAATGCTCCTTAGAAATGAGGATGGCAAGACTTCATCTCACGTACTTTGAACATGTTATCAGGAGGGGCCAGTCCTTGGAGAAGGACATCATGCTTGGTAAAGTAGAGGGTCAGCAAAAAAGAGGAAGACCCTCAGTGAGATGGACTGACACTGGCTGCAACCATGGGCTCAAGCATAGCAATGATTGTGAGGATGGCATAGGACCGGGCAGTGTTTCATTCTGTTGTGCACTATGAGTCGGAACTGACTCAATGACACCTAACAGCAACCACAAATTGTTGGCCGTGGTGACCGTAGGATGACCAAAGAGAAAAGAATTTGAGCCATGACTGAGATATCACACTTCTGTTAGAATAAATAGAATAAACCTTCAAAACAAACAAAAAAAAAAGGCCAAACAAGTTGCCTTTGAGTTGATTCCAACTCATGGCAATGCCATGTGTGTCGTAGTAGAACTGTGGTTTATAGGGTTTTCAAATGGCTGTGATCTTTTGAAAGTAGATCGCCAGCCCTGTTTTCTGAGCCGCCTTTAGGTGAATTCGAACTACCAACGTTTTATTTAGTAGCTGAGCTCTTAACCGTTTGTACCACCAAGGGACTTCATAGAGTAAACCCTCAGATCGGGATAAACACTACCCTACCTCCTCATACTCCATGTTATCCAGAGGCCCTGTGCCAATCACCTATTCAGGTGCCAAGTGTTCCTAGAGTGCACTGATACATAGTTGGGCAGGCTCTGAGGTAAGAGTGTTGTGGGAGAAGACCGGTTACTAACTAGTGGTTGGAGTGATCAGATATTTCTCTTCTAGACCCTATTTCTGCATCTTTTACCTAGACCAACAATATAATTCAATGGCATCAATTCTTCTGCAGTCTTCCTTATTCATTGTCCAGCTTTCACATGCATATGAAGCGATTGAAAATAACATTGCTTGGATTAGGTGCACCTAGTCCTCAAAGTGACATGGTTGCTTTTTAACACTTTAAAGAGGTCTTTTGCAGCAAATTTACCCAATACAATGTGTCATTTGGTTTCGCTTCTCTGGGCATTGCTTGTGGATCCAAGTAAAAGGAATTCCTTGACAACTTCAGTATTTTCTCTGTCTATTGTGATGTGGAACAGTGGTTAAGGGTTAACCAAAAGAGAGGTAGGCACTTGAAATCCATCAGCCGCTCCTTGAAAACCCTGTGGGGCAGTTCTACTCTGTCCTATAGGGTGTTCGTGAGTCGGAATCGACTTGGTGGCAACAGGTTTGGCTTTTTGGACTTATCGTAATGTTGCTTATTGGTCCAGTTGTGAGGATTTCTGTTTTCTTTATGTTGAGGTGTGATCCATGCTGAAGGCTGTAGCCTTTGATCTTCATCAGTTAGTGCTTCAAGTCCTCTTCACTTTCAGAAAGCAAGGTTGGTCATCTGCGTATAATCTCAGGCCTTTCAGAACTTTTTCCATACATCATATTGGCCAGCCCATGCTCATTACTTTCCCCTGCCCTCATTGAATGGACACTTCTTTTCTGGAGCTCTGGAATCCAGAATTTAGCACAGGATTTCATCAAGGTTCAGAGACGTACAAAGTATTATGGGAAGTTAATACTGTGGTTTTCCTGTTTCCTAAGAAAATCAGTAGGAAGAAGAAACAACAAAGGAATCGGTGGGAGGGATGACTTTCTAGATTTTTATTCCCCACGTTAGAATCTTTTCAATGATTCGTACCTGTCACATGCCAGGCATTGTACAAGGTCCTGGAAATAGTGTCAGCAGTATCCCCAGAGGTGCGGGAATGGTCTGCCCTGGAGTGGAGGACTTGTCACTGACATTGGTAAGCACTTCAAGCACATTGTGGTAGCAAAAAATACATTCTTTTAGTTGGTTTTACTGTTGTTAGGTGCCGTCGAGTTGGTTCCGACTCATGGCGACCCCATGTACAACAGAATGAAACACTGCCCGGTCCTGCGTCATCCTCATAATCGTTGTTATGCTTAAGCCCATTGTTGCAGCCACTGTGTCAGTCCATCTCGTTGAGGGTCTTCCTCTTTTCTGCTGACCCTGTACTTTACCAATTATGATATCCTTCTCCAGGGACTGATCCCTCCTGATAGCATGTCCGGAGTATGTAAGATGCAGTCTTACCATGTATGCCTCTAAGGAGCATTCTGGTTGTACTTCTTCCAAGACAAATTTGTTTGTTCTTTTGGCAGTCCATGGTATATTTGATATTCTTCACCAACACCATAATTCAAAGGCATTAATTCTTCGGTCTTCCTTATGCATTGTCCAGCTTTCGCATGCGTATGATGGGATTGAAAATACCATGGCTTGGGTCAGGTGCACCTTAGTCTTCAAGGTGACATCTTTGCTTTTCAACACTTCCAAGAGGTCTTTTGCAGCACATTTGTCCAACGTAATGCGTCTCTTGATTTCTTGACTGCTGCTTCCGTGGCTGTTGATTGTGGATCCAAGTAAAATGAAATCCTCGACAACTTCAATCTTTTGTCCATTTATCATGATGTTGCTCATTGGTCCAGTTGTGAGGATTTTTGTTTTCTTTATGTTGAAGTGTAATCCATACTGAAGGCAGTAGTTTTACTATTGTTTTTAAATTCTTTATGCAAAATACACTTCCTTATTGCCTACCCCACCCTCAGAACCCTCCTTCCAAATGCTACTAGTGGTAAAAACAAAGAAGATAAGTCTCTGTTCTAATGAAGTTTATGGCCTAGCCAGCCTCTTCCTTCTTCCTGAGGCCTTCATAGTAAGACAATTTCCTGAAAGCTTGGTGTTTCTGTGTCTGCAAGCTTAGGTGAATAACCACAGAAAAGGGGTGGCAAAGATTAGCCAAGCCCTCATCTTCTTTCCCTTTTTGCTTCCTGGTCATAGGGATGATTTTAAATTGACTAACAGCATTGGGAAAGATGGAGGGAAAAATTAGATTTGGTCCTATCCAAGTGGGTTTATAATTTTGAAAGTACAGTAAGTAATGACAACAACAATATTAAAACATTTTCATATCATTTCCCATGTGCCAGATGCCAGGGTTCTCTTACCTAAGCAATGAAGTAACTCGGAGAGGCTAAGTAACGGTATTCCTGTTCTTGTATTATGATCATTTTGTTGTTGCTATTCTGTGGTTTATGTTTCTGAGCTCAAAGGCATTATAAACATGACTCACTTCATTATTTCTCAGGAAAATGGAGGTTAGTTTAACAGAGAAGTTTGTGAATTCCTTCCTGTGTCTTCTTTCCCCTTTGCCTTTTTTTGAGAAAATAACGTTGTCTGCGTAGTCTTTCGAAAGGTATTTATTGAGCACCTAACATTGCCTGGCCGCGTCTACATTGCCTGAAGACAGCCAGATAAAAGGGAAATAATCCACCTGAGAAAACCTGGAACTCAAGAGTTTGTGGTAAAGCTCAATCTAGAGAAGAGCTGTTTTTAAAATGGCTGGTTTCATTTTCTTTTATTAATTAGTTAAAATAAGAGAGATTCAATACATTAAAAGACAATCTATAGATTAAATCAAAAGAACATTTAACAGTGAGAAAACCAGCACCGTGATGCTGATACATGAGAGTATCAGGTGAATGATACACCCATTATCCAGTGCAGTCCTTGATAAGGCTGTAATTACTTGCAAGAAAACAGTAAGTTTGCGTAAATCTCAGTATCCACCTCCAGTTGTTTTCTTTCTTTATGAATTTCTTTCCTCTTTTTCTCTTTGGTCTCTCAAGAATTGCTTAAAATTATATCTCAAGTCAACAAGGGTTTAACTACTAACCAGTTTCCCCAGTTACAGTCTGAGGAGAGTATTACAACGGATAGAAAGTTGCTGTTGTCAATTCTGACTCAGAGCGGCCCTATAGGACAGAGTAGAATTGCCCCATAGGGTTCCTAGGCTGTAATATTTAGGGGAGCGGACTGCCAAGGCTTTTCTCCCATGGAGCCACTGGTGAGTTTGAACTTCTGACCTTTCAGTTAGCAGCCGAGCACTTAACCATTGTACTACCAGGGCTCCTGGATAGAGAGTAATGGGCTATAATCCTTCAGGATGCATACTTTAATAATATTGTTACAATGCAGGTGTGTCTCTGGGTGTGTGCGCGCGTGTGTGCGTATGGCGGGTGAGGGAGGATGTATTAAATACAATAAACCACAGCATTGCTTGACTAGTGGCCCAGATTATGTCTACACTATGGACGTGATCTATGTGTGTTGGACTAATTCTAGGCCTGGCACTGATGTTCACCAGGTGCGTGACCTCTGTAATTCCTCCCAGGCCAGGGGTTTTTCCGGAAGGAGATGAGACATTATAATGATGTAGAGAAAGGGAGCTTGATCTAATTGTTACGTGACTTTGTGCTAAGCTGAACTCTGCACCTCAAAAATCGAGTTAGAGAACATCATAACACAGGAAAGATTTAGCATAGGTTTACAGCCATCTTTGGAGCTAGGGAACATTAGCTATGGTCATAAAGAGGGATTGTAGTAAGGTAAACTGGTCAGGGAACAAAGGTGACTTATCTAACCCTGACCATAACAAAGGGGCAGTTATGACACAAGGTATCAGAGTTGGATCTAGCCCCATTTTACTAGTAGCATTCTAATTAAATGCTTTCTTAAAAATAACAATAAGATGATGCTTTCTAATCAATTCAATTCATCTTTAGGGCTTGTCAGCCTGTTACAATACAGGCTTGTGGGAAAGAGGTTCCACATTCTTAAAATATCTGTATAAAACACTCCTAGAAAAATTACTCATTAACGTCGCTGTCAGATAAGTTGCGAAAACCACACATTAGCATAGAGACAAGCAACAGAGGTTTGAAGCAGGATCACTTATTTTATTTGTTGCAATTCTGTGGCAGCTTGCCAAGATATTTTTAAGAGGGAACTCTAGAATTTGCCAGTGTTAAAAATGTCTAGGCTTATTTGATCATTTTGTAGAGATGATGAGTAGCCACACAGAATGTGGGGAACACATCTAACTAAATAAAGCAATGAGTGCCTGCGAGAATGCCTCCAGGCCCAGGTGGGGGCAGATCCCAGTTTTGTGATTTAATACCAGGCCTGAGAGGTTCCCTGGGTGGTGCAAGTGGTTTGCAATCAGCCAATAACCTGAAGATTGGTGGTTCAAAACCACCTAGCAGTGCCCTGGAAGAAAGGCCTACCAAACTGCTTCCGTAAAGATTACAGCCAAGAAAACCCTATGGAGCACAGTTCTACTCTGTAACACATGGGGACACCAGGAGTCGGAATAGACTTGACGTCAGTGAGTACCAGGCTGATTGCCATCACACCAGGAGTGGAAATTTGCACGAAGGAGTTGCTATACTCTAGGAGTGACCGGATGTCCCACTGCTGAAGCATCTTGTACCCACGTTGGGACTGTCTCTTGTGTGCCAGTGCTTGTAACATTGCTTCAGTGCACGGAGGTGTAGCTGTAGGCACCATACTGCCAACGCCTCCTGTTCTTTGGTACTTTGATTAAAGGAATTCTTGTTGATGGAGGGTGTTCCATGATAGGCCCTCAAAATGAAGGGTTTCCTAAACAAACCACGTTAAAGTACATTCTCCTTAGAAGTTTAAAGTTTGTTTTGGAAGATGGTTTCTTAAAGCTTTTGGATAGTTGAAGCAACGTTCAAGCTAGTGTATCACTGACAGACACTTGGTCACATAACAATTTACTGCCAAGTAAGAATAACAAACACATTCTGAAGAGTCCCTGAGTGGTGCTCACTGAACAGTTAGAAGTCGAATCCAGCCAGGGGTGCCTTGGAAGAAAGGCCTGGTGATCTACTTCTGAAAAATCAACCATTAAAAACCCTATGGAGCACAGTTCTCGTCTGACACACGTGGGGTCTCCGTGAGTTGAAATTGACCAGCAACTGGTTTTTTAACATTCGTTGATGTGTCTATGTGCTGGGTCTATAGCATGTCCTTTACCTGAAGTTTCTCAGTTATTATTGACAACAACCATCTGAGGTACATAGTATTATTATTCATGTTTTACAAATGGAACAAGAAAACCTAGGCTAAGAAAGGCTAACATTCTCAAGGTCGCACAACATAGAAGTAGCTAAGTTGTGATTCAAACTACAGCCGTCTGATCCTGTGCTCTTATCTGCTATGCTAAAATAGCCAGTTTTTTTTTTTTTTTTTTTTAGTACATATGAACACTAACCAAAAAAATGAATAATAATAAAAACCAAACCCACTGCTGTCCGTTCTGACTCATGGTGACCCTGTGTGTTAGAGAGTAGAGCTGCTTCGTATGGTTTTTTCGGCTGTAATCTTTACAGAAGCAAATCACCAGGCCTTTCTTCTCTGGAGCTGCTGGGTGGGTTAGAACCACCAACCCTGAGGATAGTAGTCAAGTGCAAACTCTTGGTGCCACCCAGGACCTATACCAACATTGTTGTTATTAGCTGCATGGAATTGGCTCTCTAACTCATGGCGACCCATTTGTTACAGAGTAGAACTGCTCAACTGGGTTTTCTTGGCAGTAATCTTTACAGAAGCAGTTAGCCAGGCCTTTCTTAATGGAGCTGCTGGGTGGGTTCAAACCACCAACCTTTGGGTTAGCAGTCAAACGCAAACTGCTTTTGCCACCCAGGCTCCTACACCAACACTAAAACCGAATCAAACCAAACCGTTGCCATCGAGTCAATTCCAACTCATAGCGATCCTACAAGGCAGAGTAGAACTGCCCCATGGGGTTTCCAAGGAGCAGCTGGTAGATTCAAACTGCAGACCTTTGGTCAGCAGTTGAGCTCTTAACCACTACGCCACCAGGGCTGCATACCAACACTAAAAAAAAGAAACAAAAAACCAAACCCGTTGCCATCAAGTTGATTCCAACTATAGTGACCCTATAGAACAGAGTAGAACTGCCCCATAGTGTTTTCAAGGGGCAGCTGGTGGATTCAAACTGCTGATCTTTTGGTTAGCAGCTGAACGTTTAACCACTGCACCACCAGGGCCACTAGTACTATCATAAAAGCAATCCAAACTATGAAATGTCCGGGGAAAAACTTAACAGCAACAACAACAACAAAAAAAACCAAACCCACTACCACCAAGTCGATTCCGACTCATAGCGACCCTATAGGATAGAGTAGAACTGCCCTGTGGAGTTTCCAAGGAGCACCTGGCAGATTCAAACTGCCAACTTCTTGGTTAACAGCCGTAGCACTTAGCCACTACGCCACCAGGGTTTCCACAACAAAAAAAGCACGGGAAGATATAGAAAGAAAATATTGAAATTTTTATTGAGGTACATTAGAGATTTGAACATACTCTGTTCCTTTACGACAGATTCAAGACTGTAAAAATCATGATTTTAATTCAACTCAGTATCTCAAAAACCCAGTGCACATTACATCTGGAAAAATCACTACATGAATAGCCAGAACAATTCTAAAAGAAGGAATAAGAGCAGTTGGGAGATAAGGAGGAGGGAGGTTGGCAGGGAACATGCCCAACAATAATAAAACATTATACACCTGGGACCAAATATAAATTATTAGTGAAATAGAATAGAAAATTCAGAAACAGCCTCAAGTATATATAAACATTTAATATAAAAGTAGCATTTCACAGTAAATGGAGTATTCGATGAATAGCTTTGGAACAACTGGCTAACATATGTGGGAAAGATTCAGGTCTCTACACTTCACACTAAACAGCCAGAAACAGACTCCAGATAAATTGAAATGTTAAAGAAAAAAAAGAAATTATGAAAAAGCTAAAAGATATATAGGTAAATATTATATAGTTTTAAGGTGGGAAATAGTTTGAAAGCATGACACCAAGTTAGAAACCAGATTAGAAAAGGTTAGTATAATCACCTTAAAACTCAAAATTTCTGTAGTTCAAAATACTGAATAAATGAAATTAGAAAGAAAACTAGAGGAAATATTTTCAGTGTATGAGATGAACAATAAGGTAATCACTCTGTTTTAAATAAGAGCAGGGAATATCAATAATCAACTCAGCAAAAGAAGAAATTAAAATGACCAATAAAGCTTTGAAAATAATGTTCGTTCTTCCTGGTAATCGAAGAAGTGTAAAGGTAAATATGGCGCCGTTCTCACCTAATGGATTTGCAAAAAGAAAAAATAATAATACCCAGTGTGGGAGAGGATGTGGGTAAAAGGATATTTTTCTAAAAGGGAAGATTTAGGAGAGGATAAATTGTACAGAATTTCTGGGAAAGGGAGGAAATTTTGCAATGGACTATTAAAAGCTTTAAAATGGCACACACTGGGACCTAATAATTTCTCTTCTAGAGATTTATGCAAAGGTAACAATTGGAAGTGTGCAAATATAGGGCAATGTTTGCGATAAAGGAAAATTAAAAATTGGAAATAGCCTCAATGTATAACAATAAGGGATTGGCTAAAAAAAATTTTTTTTGATATAGCGAGACAATGAAATGCTATGTAGCCACTAAAATTATCTATCTATGAGCAAGGAAAGATATTTATCTGTAAATGAGAAAAGCAGATTACAGAACACAGAACTATATGCATAATATGATCCCATTTTTCTACAAAGGAATATATATATCACAAAAAAATTTGGATGGATAAATACAAAAATTTTAACAGTATTGAGATTATTGGTATTTTTGTTTTGCTTATTTGTATTTTGTATTTTTCAATGATGAATATGAATTGGTTTTATAATAATTTTTTAAATCACTTCTATTGTAGCAGCTGGATATAGATTAGTGTTGAGGACAAAAGAAAGCTTGTGCCCAGTGCTATTCAGCTTTGTATTATACCCCTGCTTAGTGGCTGAAATTTCAAGATAAGGGCACAAAAGGAAAACATGTAATTCAGAGACTTATGTCCCACAGAGATGAACTTCTGGATCTTAGAAATATTATCTTGCTACCACCCAATTTCCGAGAAATGAAACCTCCTTGCCCAGTTTAAGAGTTTTCAAGGTGGTTTAAGTGAAAGGGGTTGTGGTGTGTATCTACTCTTCAGATAGAAAATCTCTTAATTTCACTCAGGTTTCCATTTTAAATCAGTTTTGCTAAAGAGGTTGTCCTTTTGTTCATTTCCTTCCTCAAACAAATTCCAGCCTTCTCCTCCTTTCCCACTGACCTTCCTTCCTCCTCACAGTTTCTTCCCCCACCCCTGTCTTCAGGACACACACACACACACACACACACACACACAACGTCCCCTCCCCCCTTTCATGGATATATACATATACAGTTAAGTCCTTGGTTACTATTTAAAAAGTTGGTGTTTTGAGCCCACCCAGAGGCACCTTGGAAGAAAGCCCTGGAGATCTACATGTAAAAAGCCACAGCCATTGAAAACCCTATGGAGTACAGTTCTACTCAGAAACATATGGGGTCACCATGAGTTTATTTATACACACACGTGTGTGTGTGTGTGTGTGTGTGTGTGTGTATAACAATATATACATTGCTTACTTCAAAGTTTTTCAGAAACACATGGTGTCACCCTGAGTTTATCTATACACACTCGTGCACACACATATATATATGTGTATAAACAATATATGTATTGCTTCCTTCAAAGTTCTTTTTGGACACACATGGCATATAAATAATTGCAGGAGAACACCAAGGTAGGAGTGAGAAGAATATAGTCTATTGCTGACTATACACACCTATGAGCCAAGGAGATACCAGGTCTTGCGATTGCTGTCATTCAGGCACTTCTTGGGATACAGAGATGGCTTCAGGTAGACACAGGCTAGAAATGAAATGACCAGCACCAGTTGCTCTTGAGTTGGCTCCGACTCATGGCAACCCCATACGTGTCAAAGTAGACCTGTACTCCAGTTCTACTCATGTTTTCGATGGCTCATTTTTCAGAATGAGGTCACCAGGCCTTTCTTTCTAGGTGCCTCTGGGTCAGTTCCAACCACCAACCTTTGTTGAGCCCCCAAGCCTGTTAACCATCTGCATCACTCAGAGACTCCAGAAGCTAAAGGAAGGAGGCACAGAACTAAGAAGAGAAGCAGGAGGAAGGGTAGTGCACCCTGCTTTCCAGGGAGACTCAGGCAGAGGTAGGGTCCCACTGGGAAAAAGTCACAGAGCCAGATATTGGCAGAGATGTCTAAGTTAGAAACAGAAGCGCCAGTTAGCCAAGAGCATGGTCATGATCAAATAACCGTGTCCACAGTTATGTCTGCTCACACCCCTAGATGCTGATGATTGAATTCTAAACTACAGTGAGAAGGCACCTCCAGATCCTTTGTGGGTGTGAACAAAACAGGCTATTGACAGCATGCCAGGACCACAAACTCCTGAGGGAAAACAACACATGGGAGATTTTTTAAAAGGGGGGAAAACGGCAATGTGGCATCTATTCATAGAGAATCGGATTTGAGTTAATTAAAGGAGGGAACCCCCCAGCTCCATCTGGTTCTCTCCACAGCAGCTCTGGGGAGAGACATCAGGGCTGGAGCTCGGGATTCTTCCTTGGCATTCGTGAATTTCTGCCTCAGGGATCAAACACAAAATCCAACTGACGTTTGTTTCTGAAATTGCGTACTGGACACTGTTGGCTTCCTGTTTATTTTCTCTTGAGTCGCCCCCATAGTGGAGTGACCCGCTCTCGATAGCTTCTTGGAAACATATACCATTGTTCTGTTTTCACAGTGACAGTGAATCCCAAAGCTGAACGGTGCTAATGTTTTCCAAGAGAAGCAGTCCCTGAGGGAAACTGCCAGGCCTGCAAACAGAGGATGAAGAGGATACGAATTTAATTAATTTCAAATCAGCATAGATACAAGAGCCTTTTGCTGTTTCTTCCAACACCCACTCTTCGTGATGATGGCATCACCTGTACTTGGAGCGATTCAAAAGGCCTGGCCGACGTCCACTGCTGCCTCTGAGGGTGGAGAAGGAGTCCTAAGATAAATTCACTTCTAATCAGTGGGCATTCCGTCCTCCTTGCCAACTGCTAGCTCTCCTCACTCTGCCATTCTCTCTAAGCCCGTGTTACCATCCTGCTTCATTCCTTATGGTATAAATCAGGAAATCATGTTTGATCTATGGTTTCCTTCTGGGTCACCCTCGTTACCTAACTAGCTTTGGCTAAGTTCTTCTGATTGTTCAAGTCCTGTGATAGATAAACCACAATCCACAGGAACTTTTCCCAAGGAGAGTTATGTCACGGAAAAGACTCCAAACATAGCTAGTATTTCCGTGCATACACCACCCAGAGGATCAGTAGACTCACTTCTCTCCACCAAGAAGGTGCAGTGTGAGAATCCACAGCCCTAATGAGATGTTGTTGGGGGACTCATGGACCCTGACCTTGACCAGGCCCCACCACCCTTGGGAACTTCTCAGAAGAACTAGGAATCTTCCATGAAAAAGCAAACGTTTTCCTTCTCGGCTAAGATTTCCTCTACTTGTTAATATTTCCCGAGCTCGTGCTTGCTCTTGCCCTCCCTCCCTCCCTCACCTGTGCTGTGTGAGTAGGGAGTATGCGCAGGTGGGGGGCATCTGTCAGCCTTCCTCTCTCTCTGAGATCTTCAACGTTTAAAATGAACAGGACTAGGAAATACCTGTGCTGTGGCAGATGTCACTCATTGCACTCAGCATTCTTCCCTCCAAGCTGGGACAGGCCTCCATGACCTCCTTAACTCAGGAGGTCCCCATCTGCCCATCAGAGAGATCTCATTCTACATGATGTCTATTCACCTCCTTGTGCCGGAAGCCCTGGCGCCTCTATCACTTCCACTCACCAAAAATCAATCTCTGTTTAAATCTGAATTTTCTAATCCTGGCCTTTAAAGCAGTCTAGCAAATTGGGAGTCCTTAGCTGTTCTGGGATTTTTTATTCCAGGCAAGCAATAAAGAATAAAAATTTTATGTATCTTAGTATGCTCATATGAATGGAGACAAGGTTAGCCAAACATTTGCTGCTGAATTTTGGGTCTTGTGTTTGAAAGGCTGCCATAATACATAACAAAAGCTGTATTTCCCCCACTTTTTAGCATCCTTTTAACAAGGAACCCTGGTGGTGAATTGGTTAAGTGCTTGGCTGCTAACTACAAGGTTGCCCACCAGCCGCTCTGTGGAAGAAAGATGTGGCAGTCTACTTCCCTCATGATTACAGCCTTGGAAACCTTATGGGGCAGTTCTACTCTGTCCTCTGGAGTGGGTTTTTTTTTGTTTGTTTGTTTTGTTTTAACAAATACTTGCCTTCAGAGCTATGCTGATAATTTAAAGGCAGAGTTCCAGACCAGCGAGGTCTTTCCACATGGTGGAATGTACAACTCTCTGATTCGTGTTTAAGGCTCAATCACTGTTACCATGCTATCCTGGGACTGCATAAAGCTAAAGACGGCCTTCGTGGTGTAGAGCTTGGGTAGATTATCTGTCACTCTTGTGAGCACATCCTGCTATGGCATTTGTATTTTCATTACTGTTTTGCATACTCATACTCAGGTTGTGGTCCACAATGACTCAGAAATTTATGCCAAAATTCCTTGTCTATTTTTCTGCCCATGTTTGTCACTCTAAGTTTGTTTCTACTCAGTGTTTGGACTCTCAGAGGAGTCTCAGTTTGCTTCTTCCTCCTTCTGGGTCCCTAAGATTTTGCTGACCACTTAGGCCTTTACAACTTGATCCCACCCTATTAAATAATGAACTTTTGAAGTTCAGAGAAGCACAAGGGTTCCTGGAACCCTGCTTTGATGAAGCAATATTTTGTGATACAATAAAAAATTCTCATTCAGTATTTAAAATAACTTCGAATCCCAGAAGAAGTAAATTTCACCAACATGTCATTGAGTTTATAGCTGAACAACACCCTAACCTCTACAACTGCACAGTAAAAAAAAGAACATTTTTGAAAAGATAGTTTATTCTGGCAAGATATATGAAGTTAATGTGGGTCACAACAGTCAAGGATGAACTCCAGCACCCTGTCACCTTTTTACTGCTACTCAATATATAAAAAACTGAACCCATCGCCATGAAGTCGATGCCGACTCAGCAACTCAGTCTGTAGGTGTCATGTATTTATGACAATTTCAAGAATTGCTTTTAAGCCAAAACTGAGTATTATGTTTCAGATTATTGTCAGTGAAAATCTCATTAATTCGCTCTCATTGGGTAGCCAATCAGAACAAAATCTGGCTTTAGACTATTTTAAAGATTCATATGTTTCACTGCGCTTTTGTACATTTTAAGCAAGCTACAGTAGGCTAACAACATTGCCTAGTAGAACTTCTCAGGAAACTTGTTTTAATAAATACATAAAAATACTGATGCATTAGTCATAACCCAATAATGTGACTCCTCTCTCAGGGAAGGTCGTTACCCAAACGTGCACACAGCTAAGGGGAACTAGTGTGGATCAGCCCTGATGTCCACGGAGTGACGGATGCTGCTGCTCACGGCCCTATATCTCCAGCAGCGTGGATGGATGCTTTAAAAAGTACTTTTGTCTGTTCTTTTTTTCCACTGTTTAAACTTTCAATTCCCACCGTCTCTGGAGGAAGGCCTTATGTTGAATAAACATAAAACGTAGACTTTAGTTTCAACTTCTGTCAGAGTTGATACAAATCCTGGATATAGTGGACGGATAAGATAAGGCTTCATGCTTAGCATCTACTGCCTAAAGTCCTTATTGTGGGGAAACATTTAAATTTTATACCGAATTAAATTAGCATATGAGACTTTTTCACATGCAGAAGACACTCAGGATGAATTCTGAAGTTTGCATTTAACGTCTACAATAAAGTCTAGAGTAGCTTTCACTCATAGATGGCATTTCTGTAATGTTACAGTAGCTAGAAGAGTCACTGTGTACCGGTGTGAAGTGGAATCAAATTGGTTATTAATAATTGCCTAACCCAAATAACTAATTGCCTGAACTATTTATTTTTTTTAAGCAGCTTTCTGGCATTGCCTTGACACTATCTCCTCCGGTGCCACAGTTTTCTTTTCCTCTTAGTCCTGCTGGCGGTGGGTATTTGCAGATGCTGGATTTTCCCCCCCATTACCTTTTCTAAATAACATGTGTCACGTTCGACTCTCTAGATGCTTTGATCTCTTTATGAAATGATCTTTCAAGAAATTTCTAAACCAAAGTGATAAAAGAAGATTTCAATTTTCGTGCAAGTACAAGGTTAAAAGTACAATGTGGAACTATTTAAGATAGCCAAAGGCACATGGATTCTTTAAAAAATTGAATTTCAGGTGCAGAAATTTCTGTCAGTCATACTTCCCAGTTTACGTCATGTTACCTATCACCATTGGCCTTTGGTACTTTGTAAATAAGTGATTGGACTTTTTACAAAAAGCATATTCTTTGCACTTTCATTCCATGGGACTGCGTAGAAAGGACTACCGAACGACCTGTAGATCCTACGGTCAGCCACATTTTTCCAGTGTAAAACTCGGTTGGGAGCAATCATTCCATTACTCCAATTTAGCTGAAACCCTGGGTTATAAATAACATCAGGAACATGTGAAAACTCTGCATGTTTAATAAATGCCAGCTTTCAGAAAAAGTAGGGATTGTAGTTATTTGCAAAGTTAAAAAGCAATCTGGTAGACCACTAGTAACTTAATATGTGTGTATTTTATATTTAAAGTTAAGTGAAAATCATAAAAAATACTGTCTTCAACGTGCTTTCATTTTATAAGCAATGTAAATATTTCCTCAGAAGGTCAGTAAGATCATTAGACGTGCTATTAATCCCCTGAATTTTAAATTCTGCCTGGTAAGCCTCATAAAAAATGGTCCCATTGCTACTGATTAGAACCGATTTGTAAAACTATCAAACTTTTAAGACTGATTGAAGATTTTAAAAGTTTTTTCTCCTACCCTATTTGCAGAGAATAATATATGTAACAGATTTTTCCTTTGTTACTTATGGCTTTATAAATGTCAGGTATACATGTATATATATGTGTGTATATACGTATAAATTATTCTCAGCTGCAAGTTTTTTGATAGAAATAAGTATATACATGTGGGTACACTAAGTTGCTCATTTAGCAGTGACAGCTTGAAAAGCGTTTCCAAATTTAACTGAAAAGTAAAGCACTGTAAGATAGGAGGAAAGAGTATCTCCTATACTAGCTTTATGTAATTAATGTGTATCAATATTTAGAATAAATGTTTATCGGAAGGCAAGGTAGTTGTTTACCAAAATTTTTTTTACTAAGAGTAAGAGTGAGATATGCTTCCTTCCAAAGAAAAATCCTTTTAACTTAACTTCTGTGACTATGAGAGAGAAGAACTATTACCTTTATAATTGCACTCTTTTGATCCATATACCTCTTGAAATAAATGAAGAAATATCCAATTCAAAGGCTTCTTATAGAATTGAACCTACTTTCTACAAAGTTGTCTAGGCTGAAAATTAATTGGATCTTTTGTTTATCTAAAAGATACTATTACATATTCTTGTCTTTTTTGTTCCGTATAAAACATTTTTCAAGTGAAGAATGGAATTTTAATTGTCTATGGGAATGTAATAAAAAATATTTTTATTAAAAATGAGAAAATCTTAGCTATAAAACCATCTCTTTTTCCTGATTACTCACTTCTCTCCACGCCTGTAATGTTTGTGTCAGCTCCCACACTGTGGCATTTTAACAGCGAGTGCAAGGCTGAATGGCAGATTGGTAACGTAATATTCAGGCTTCCTTGAATAAGGTCACAAACACCAGTCAGCACATGGACAGACAACAGCCAGGATGGTTCCACCTGAAGGGCCCAACTAAAGGAAAGCCTGGTCAATATGACCATCAATATACCCCTACAGCCTGCTGCAGTGTCTATTTCCTTCCTACTTTAATGAGAACTTAGTGATGGGATAGGTTAGCCTGGAGATGGCATGGATCCAAAGAGAAATGATGCTAAGAGAAAACAGTAATCTTGACTAGCACTTATTATGTGTATCACTTAGGAATTTAGCCCAGCATCTAGTATTAGAGACACAAAATAAAATTGATTTAAACAAATTTTTTTCCCCTATATATAACAGAGGTAAGCAGTCCAGGCCTGTTACGGTGGCTGTGTTGCAATCTGAGACTATGTTCCTTCCAACTTTCCCCCACCTTCACTAATGCAGGGTTCCCATCCTCAGGGTCACCACATGATCCAAGGTGGTTGCTGTAGCTCCAGCCATGATATTTGCAAAAAGAAGGACAGAGAGAGGGAAATAGTGGGTGAGTCTCCCAACTAGGTCAGCCACTTTTAAAGAGTTTTCCTGCCAACCGAGTGACACAGCTCTGACTGTCTCTCATTGGCCAACCTATGTGCAAGGCAGCAGAGAGACAGTTGGGTACATTGTCACATCCGACAGCAAGGGGTTCTGTTATGAAGGACAAAGTGGTGAAAGAATTTTAAGCATCTGACCAAGTAGCAATCTTGGCCACAAGGTACCAAGTACTTAACATATATCATCTCATTTTAATCCTCATAATACGCTTATGAGGTAGTTTTAGAGAACTCAGTAACTTTCCCCATGTCTCTACAACTCCAAAGCACATACTTTTAACCACTGTACTACACTGGCCAGTAATAAGCAAAAGGAAAATGTTTATGAAGGTATCAATCATTATCAAGGAGGCCTGAAGGTGGGCACAGTCCGAAATCAGAAGTAGTAGGAACTACAGGATGGCAGTGAAGGTGAGACTCCAGGTCCGGAAGAAATTGTATCTATTCCATGCTGAGAAAAAGAACCAGGGCTTGGGACAGAGGTGATAAGGAAAGAACCTAGTTTCTGGAGCTACGTAATGCTAAGGGTTTGGCCACCAGGAGAAAAAAAATAAAATGCCTGCTTACAAAAGCTGAGGCAAACAGGATATTAGTTGTACTCTTTAAGGTTGCACTGGAAAGATATATCCAGATACTCTCAGAAACAGGTGTTCTGTGCTAGAATTTGACATAATTTCAAAGAGTCCAAAATATCACCTCTTTCACAGCCATAGCTACCTGGTTTTCAGCACACCAAAACCTAGCATATGCATAGGACTTGTGTAGAACAGGAAAATCAGCATTGTTTGGGATTTAGCCTGAGCTCAAGTGACCCACCTTTGGATGCACCTAGCATTCATACTTCCCAACACAGAAAATATGATTGCGTTGGTGTTCCAGTCATCTATTACTGCTTAACAAACCACCTCAAAATTTCGTAGCTTAAAACAACATTCATTTATTTTGCTTATGAATCTGCAATTTGGGTATGGCTCAGCAGGAATGGCTTATCTCTGCTCCAGATAGCATCAGCTGAGCAGCTCTATTTGTGCTCAGTCTACTTTCAAGATGGCTCATTCACATGCTGGCAAGTTGGTGCTGGCTTTTGGGTCAGAGCTAAGCCAAGACGTGGGCCAGGGGCCTTGGTTCCTATTCATACGGGCCTTTCCATGTACTTCTTGGTCTTCCTCAAAGCATGGTGGTTGGGTTCCAAAGAGCAAGTATCCCAAGAGAACAAAGTAGAAATACATGGTATTTTTACAACCTAGACTCAAGTGTCACATACCAACACATCTACCATACTCTACTGGTCAAGGCAGTCACAAAGTCTACCCAGGTTCAAGGGGAGAGAGGACATAAACCCCAGCACTCAATGGCAAGACTGTCAAGGTCACATCGTGAAAAAAGCAAGTGGGATGGAAGATTTGTGGCGACCACCTTTGAAAAATGCAATCTGCCAAAAATGGTGTGTCCTCATGCAAGATGGAGGAAATATATTAGGTGATCTCATGCCAACATCACTTCAGGGATATTTGACCTTGCTGGAGTCTAGTGCATGTGCCTGTGTGGCTGTCTTTGGCTTGGACATAGATTCCTGGTCCAATAATCTGTGGTGGGTAGTAGAGCTGGTTTCACCCACTACATGATGTATAAGCCATGGCAGCATGACACAGAATGGCTTGTGGGTGGGTCAGACACACAGAAATTGATGACTATTCTTCAGTACGTAAGGCTAAAATGGGACCAAATTAGATTGTGAGCACCTTGAGAATAGGGATCAAAGCTTACTCATCTCTGTATTCTGAACAGTGCTTGGCACTGGTAGGTGCTCAATAAATACGGAAAAACCAATCAGCTACTGAGCAAAGAGTCATCGTGTCATTCTTACTTAAGTACCTAATCAGTCTTGATCATCAGGGAAAGCAAAACGCAAATGCAGAATTGCTCGTTTCCCCTAATTATTTTTTCCCAAGTTTCCTGGTTCAATTGTTTTCACCACTTTCTATCTAATGGATCCTGATATCACTTTTTGTCTTTATTTTAAATTATCCTATTGCATGTGTGTTTTATTTTTAGCTACCTAAATGCGTTCTGGAAGGAGGCAGAGAACAATTTAAAATTGAACTAACAAGGAATTACAGATGGAGGAGTTAAAGTGGCCCCTAATTTGGAAGATTGAAGAAATATTGGAGAAGGAGCCCAGTGGATCATTAAAACCTTCACAGCAGCTCTTTCTGCCCTCAGTTCTGGACTTCTCTCCTTTGCCCTCAGGAGGGTCTTTGGAAAAAATATGTTTTATTCAGAAAAGAGGACATAATCCAATTTAGATGATGATATAAGCCACAAGATGACTGTTTCTGCTATGGGCAGGAAGAAGAGGTACTATAAATTCTTCAGGTGTTCCCCAGGCAGCACTGAATGTAGATGAAGCCAACCAAGCTAGTTCATGGGGCAAGATAGTAGACTATGAGACCCACATATTTCTCACCTCATGGAACCTGTATAGAAATACCTCCATCTTGCTGCTTGCTACTCTTTACCTGGTATGACTTTCTGTTCATAATCTAATGGACTCCCATTTTCCTCTTTGAAGGACTGCCATACTTTCAACCCTCTGTCTTAAGGGAGCTAGGGTGGGCATATCTGGGAAGCAGCCAAACAAATTAAAGTCAGGATTTGTGTCTTGAAGAGGGTGGAGCATGAGCAGGGAAAACACAAGAGGCGGCGAGGAGGAGTGTGAGACACAGTTCTTAGAGAGTTCTCTGGGTAAACAGGAGAAACCAAGATTAGTCGTGAAGACAAAAGTAGCAGGTCAGGGGACAAACACTGGAAGACGAGATGGAGGCAGGAGTTAGACAAAAGTGGACTGGACAGGAGTGAGGCCAGGAGGGTTCTGGGTGATTTCCAGAATGGAGCTGAGCTAGCCAAAGTCTGCCTTTTTGGCCACTGGATGCACAGTGAATGATGGTCGCCTGGCCTACGAGTGGAAGGGTAGAAAGTACACTAAATTACCAAATACTGTTTTTTTCAGTGTACCCATCCTGCTTATTAAGTTGGGAAACAGCTTCAGAGAGACAGTGTGATCCTGAGGCAGATTCTAAGTTAGGATCTGTGCTCCCACAGAGTTGGGACACATATTCCAGCTCCTTCCAAAGCTATGAGAATGGCAGGGTCACTTCCTGTGGAAGCGGCAGCAACTCCTAAACCTCTGGCCATGCCCAGAGCAGGTGTCATGAGATTTGGACAGGGCAAAGCCCAACACTTTCTTCTGAATAATAAAAAAAATTATCCTAAATAAATACACTTCTACTAATTTTCTCTCCTCAAAAGTAATGTTGGTGTGTTTGTTTAGACTTGACTTTTGGCTCCAGTGAGGAAATATCCAACTTGAACTAGCCCAGACAAAAAGGAAACTTATCAGCTCAAATAACCAAACTGGGGAAGGACAGGAAGTTGCTGATCCTAGGGACAACCGGAAGCAGGTACAAGTGGAACGAGAGACAACTAGACCAGCAATTCAACACAGTAGATTCTCTAGTCTTTGTCTTCCCTTCAGTCTCAGAGACCAGCTTTCCACAGACTGCTGACCGTTGCACCCTGTGCAGCTGGTAACTACAGGGATGCCATCTTCCCATGCTTACCACCAGAGTAGAAGAGAATCTCCTGCCTTGGACACAACTAAGAGAAATCTCCTGGAAGAAATCTGATTAGACTGTCTGGGTTTTATGCCTAATCTTGTGCAAATGGGTATCAGTTACTGGGACTGACATATCCCTCTAATACCACAGGCTGAAGTGTGTGTGTGTGTGTGTGTGTGGGTGTGTGTGTGCATATAGTTGTGCTGTACACATTGGTTGGTTGGTTTGCTGCTGGAAGGATGGATGGACGGATGGACGGGTGGACGGATGGACGGGTGGGCGGGTGGATGGGTGGATGGATGGATGCAGAAGCAGTTTCTAAATAGAATCAGAGTGCCCTGAGCAGATGCTGAGTATTCAGCACCAGCAAAGTACACATATCCACTAGTATACATGCCCTGTCCCCTTCCTTATCCACATCCAGAGTCAGAACTCCAGGACAGGCCAGGTTCTCTACGTGGGGGATTTACTGATGCTTTTCATTTCCTTTGTGCATTTCGAATATTTTCCAAATGTTCTATAGTTAAAAAAAAAAAAATCTTTGTAATGTATTTTTTTTAAGATTAGGGTGGGTAAGTTTTCATTAACCAAGGCAGAAATATTGAGAACCAAAACATAGAAAAACTCTAATTTTAGTTCTCATATTGTTGACATAAGACATAAATGTTTTTTGAAATGTATTTGCAAAGCTGAATGAATATATTCAGGTGTGTGTAGCCATGACCATATTTTGTAGGAAGGAGAAAGAATTCTGAAGGGTAGGAAGGCCTTCAAAGACTTGCTTCATAGTGTGGACTGTATAGTTTTTTCTGCATGGATTCTTGTAACCCAGGCTGAATTTGGGCACACTTTATTCATTCCCTTTCAAGGACTATGGGAGAATCAGGGCAGTTTCTGGGCCTCTGGATTTGCCTTATGGCTCAATGTATATCTTTGACAGGAGAGGAGGATACAAGAAACTGTGATGGTTAAGATTGTGTGTCAACTTGGCTAGGCCATGATTCTCAGTGTTTATAATGTGATTACTCCCATGAGGGATCTGTTGTGAGCAGCCAATCAGTTGAAGGGGAGTTTCCTTGAGGGTGTGGCCTGCATCCAAATATAAGCAGACATTCTGGCTTTTTTGCTTGCTCTGGATCCTGGGGCTGCCTACCGTTCCTCTGACTTCCAGTTCTTGGGATTTAAACTATCAGTTTATCTGCTGACCTTGGGATTCGTGGATCTTCACAGCCTATGAGTGGAGCCCTGCTCTCTGATCTGCCGATCTTGGGTTCTCCAGACCCTGCAGCTACGTCAATCAGGAGAAGCCTTGTGGTCTTGCCTACCAATCTTGGGATTTGCCAATATTCATAGCCTGTGAGCAAGAGGCCTGCTTTCCAACTAGCCCCATCTTGAGTTCACCAGCCCCTGCAGCTACATGAATCAGGAGAAGCCTCTATACTAATCTGCTGACTTGGGACATTCAAGCCTCTACAACCGTGTGAGCCATTTCTCTGATGTAAATCTTCCTACGTATATATTTGGAAACCCTGGTTGGCTAGGCTGCAAACCAAAATGTTGGCAGTTTGAATCCACTAGGCGCCCCTTGGAAACTGCATGGGGCAGTTCTACTCTGTCCCATAGTATCACTATGAGTCAGAATTGACTCAATGGTAACAGGTTTTGTATATATGTGTATGTGTGTATATATATATATACACACACACACACACAGAAACCCTGGTGGCATAGTAGTTAAGTGCTACGGCTGCTAACCAAGAGGTCGGCAGTTCAAATCCGCCAGGTGCTCCTTGGAAACTCTATGGGGTAGTTCTACTCTGTCCTATAGGGCCGCTATGAGTCGGAATCAACTTGACGGCAGGGGGTGGGTTATATATACACATGTATAATATATATATGTGCGTTATATATACACATATATAATATATATGTGTGTATATATATATATATACCTTTACCGCTTTTGCCTCTCTAGAGAATCTAGCCTAAGACAGAAGCTGAACGGGGAACAAGGCAGAACTGGAAAGATTTTTTCTCCCCATAATGCCTGAGAGGAAATGAGGAGGAGGTATCATGTCTAATCACCTGAGTTCTTTTCATTTTTTTTTTTTTTATTGTGAGGATCATTTAACATTAAAGAGCACTTTGAATAAAGAGCAAAATAGCCTCCATTTTAAATTCTCTTCCTTGTGCATTTCTGTAGTTGACAAAGTTTCTATAATCACCACACACATCTTTCATAAATTAAAAAAAATTATTGCTAATAAAGTCTAGTCAGAATTTAAAAAATAATAATTCTTAATTTCACTGGCCTAGCAAAGCAATTTCTGTTTGGAGGTGTTTTGGAGTCTCCATTTATCTCTAGGAAAGAAAGTGAGAAGAGGACTGGCAGTGGACTGTGGTGTGGGGTTACACAGGACAACTTCCACCAGCAGCCCAGGGGGAGGCATCCATTGTTTCCTGAGAAGAGCAGGAGCACTTAACATCTATTTTGAGAGGGCATAGAAAGGTCAGTGAGGGAGGAAGCTGGTTAGAAATCCTGAACAGAGAAAATACTAGAAGGCTTCCCCAAAGATGCCACTGGGATCCATTCACTCAGCTAACATTTATTGAGTGCCTACAATGTGCCAGGTGCTGAAGATACAGAAGGGAGTTGGGATAGCATGGAAAAGCTCATGGCCCTCAGAACCAGGCTGCTTGGATTTAAATCCTGACTGTGTGACTCTGGGCAGGTTACCTAACCTTTCCATGGCTGTTTCCTCATAGAATTTTTGGAAAAATTACATAAGTCAATACATGTGAATGCTGTGAACACTGAGTGCCCAGTGTGTGATAAAAATTATGTAAGTGCACCCCGAAAGTATGGCCCCTGGACACCCTGAAGTCACTCTTGAGGTTCACCCTTCAGCCAAAGGTTAGACATAAAACAAGACTAAATGGATATACCAACCCAGGGGCAAGGACTAGAAGACAGGAGGGGACAGGAAAGCTGGTAATAAGGAACCCAAGGTGGAGAAGGGGAGAGTGTTGACATGTCTTGGGTTGGCAACCAATGTCACAAAACAATATGTGTATTAATTGTTTAATGAGAAACTAATTTGCTTTGTAAACCTTCATCTAAAGCACAAAACCAAAAATACCAGGTTTTGATATCAAAAAAAGAATAATTATATAAGTTCTGGTAGTTACATGGTCACTGCCCTTAAGGAGTTCACAGTCCCATAGCTGAAATAGCCACAAACCTGGAATCCGTGGAACAAGACAAGGAATTGACAGCTTCATTTGTTAAGATATAGAGTTGCTAGGAGGTGCCCCTGCTGAACAGCTGGTAGGAAATCATGCTGCCCAAGACTCTGTCCCCAAGTGCCATTTCAAAGGTCATTGGGTCACAGGTGTTCTCACACAATGAGAGTCTTTTGATGTGGGAAGGAAAGAATAATAATAAAGACTTTTGTTGAGTACTTACTGTGTCGCAGGCACTTTTCTTAGTTGGTCATGTGAATGAATTCACCTAACCTCCCAAGTAGGTTCCTAATTTACAGATGAGGAAACTAGGGCACAGAGAGATAAAGTAATTTGCTCATGATCACACAGATAGTATGTGTTGTGGCTGGGATCTGAACCCAGGCAGTCTGTTTCCAAAATCTCCCCACATGCTACCGGGGTAACCTTGCAGATGTGCCATCTACATCAACTACAGTGGAATTGTGCCAAGGGTGAACTTGGATACTACTCTGTCCATTTATTTGAGTATCATTCATTTATTCCTTCAGTCAACATATATACTGAGCCCCTGTGTAAGAAGGGCACAGGTGGCCCTATGGAGGTGCCAAAAGGAAGCCAGGATCCTCCTCTTAGGAAGCTGTTTTACACCAAGGACACATGGTAATTATGAGCCCAAGAGACAGAAAGGGCCACATAAACCAGAGACTACATCAGCCTGAGACCAGAAGAACTAGATGGTGCCCGGCTACAACCAATGACTGCCCTGACAGGGAACACAACAGAGAACCCCTGAGGGAGCAGGAAAACAGTGGGATGCAGACCTCAAATACTCGTAAAAAGACCAGACTTAATGGCCTGACTGAGACTAGAAGGACCCTGGTGGTCATGGCCCCCCGACCTTCTGTTGGCCCAGGACAGGAACCATTCCCAAAGCCAACTCTTCAGAGAGGGATAGGACTGGACAATGGGTTAGAGAGAGATGCTGGTGAGTAGTGAGCTTCTTGGATCAGGTGGACACTTGAGACTATGTTGGCATGTCCTGCCTGGTGGGGAGATGAGAGGGTGGAGGGGGTTAGAAGCTGGTGAAATGGACACGAAAGGAGACAGTAGAGGGAGGGAGCAGCCTGTCTCATTAGGGGAAAGTAATTGGGAGTATGTAGCAAGGTGTACATAAGTTTTTGTGTGAGATACTGACTTGACTTGTAAACTTTTACTTAAAGCACAGTAAAAAAAAAAAAAAGAAGAAGCTGTTTTAGAAGATAAGACTTATGCTCAAATGCAGAGAGCTGCAAGCTCCCCATGAACAGCAGATATAGCGCCAGAGACCCGGGGGGAGGAAGGATGACTTTGGGTTGAGAAAGCAGGCAAAATCTCAATGAGAGAGTAGAGTTTGACCTGGGTCTTAAATGACAGAAGATTTTGGCAAATGGGTATTCAAGAAAATGTCACCCAGGTGGGGGCACAGCATGAGGAAAAGCCTGGAGACGGGAAAGCAGAGCTCAGTATGGTCTGGCTAGAGCACAGAGCCTTCTGAGGGGGAGTGGGTGGAGAGGAGGACTGATGGGAAGGTTAGAGCCTTGTTGAATTCTGGGTGAAAAGTTGGATTTCATTTGTCAGGAAGCGGGGAGCCCTTGAAGACTTCTGAGAATGGGAGCAAAATGATGAACACTGGAGTTTGGAGGAATGATTCTCAGTACGAGTAGGAGGAGTTTCAGGAAGAAAGGCAGGTGACAGGGATAGAGTGTAGCAGCAGAGGGAATCAGAAGGAGGAAAGACATGGGAAGGACACTGAAAATATGATTACATCACTCCCTGCCCTCCCTTCACCACTTTGTTGTTGTTGTACCATCCTGTGGATTCCGGCTCATAGGGACCCTATAGGACAGGGTAGAACTGCCCCATAGGGTTGCCCAGGCTGAAACGTTTACAGGAACAGATCACCAGATCTTTTCTCCCATGGAGCAACTGGAATGTTTGAACTGCCGACCTTGTCTTCCATCAGTTTTAAGATTAAGCTCAAAGTCCTTAATGGAGCCTGAACCTTGCCTTTGGCTCTTGGATGCCTCATAACTCTTTGTGCTTCAGCCAACAACTTTCTTCCCATTCCTGGAATATACAGTGCCCCTTCCTTCCTCGGGCCTTCTCATGTGCCATTTCCTCCATAGTATATTCGACTCTGCCACCCCACACACCTGCCTACCTTTTGCCAAGTTAGACCCATTCACCAGCAGGCTTCAGCTCATTTTTACCTTCTACTCCAAGCCTTCCCTGACCCCCATCGTCTGTTCTCAGTACTGTTTCTTTGTAGCACCTGTCACAGTTGCAATTTTACATTTGTTTGTGTGGTTATTTAACTAATATCTCTTTTTATTGTGGGGGCATTGGTGGTTCAGTACTAGAATTCTTGCCTTCCATGAGGGAGATCCAGGTTCTATTCCTGGCCAATGCTCCTTATGGGCAGCCACCACCTGTACATCACTTGAGGCTTGCATGTTGCTGTGATGCTGAACAGGAGCCAGCAGAATTTCTAGACTATGACAGACTAGGAAGAAAGGCCTAGTGATCTGCTTCTAAAAATCAGTCAGTGAAAACCCTATGGATTACAATGGTCCGATCCGAAACTGATCGTGGGGATTGGTGTAAAATCAGCCAGAGTTTCGTTCCATTGTGCATGGGGTCACCATCAGCTGGGGACCAACTCCATGGCTGCTAATCATCTTGATTGTAAGCTTTATGAGAAGAGATAACTGCCTGCTGCTGATTGTAAGCTTCATGAGAAGAGATAAATATCTGTTTTGCTCACCCGAGTACCCGCAGCACCAATCATCTCTTGAGATATGCTCTCAAAGTGTTAGACCTATGAATGAAAAATACATAAGACTCAGTAACTGATTGAATAAGAGGAATGAAAGATAACACTTTCATTGAGCACTAGTGACAGGAAAAGTGGTGTGTGTTGCCACTTACAACAACAGGAAACACAAGAGAAACAATTTTCGGGGAAGATCAGGAATCCAGCATTATACATATTGATTCTGAGGTGTCAGCAGGTCATCAATTTGTTCAGCAAACAAAAGGAAATTTAACACTAGAATTTAAGAGAAAAATTACAGCTAGAGGAAGAAAGAGTGAAAAGGTAGAAGGGGTATCAGTGAGGATTAGTTTGCCTGTATATAGCAGAAAATTCAAAAGACCAGAGGTTTACATACATGAAGATTTATTTTCTCTTCTATAAGAGAAGTTCTGAAGTAGGAAACCCAGGGCTGGTGTGGTGGCTCCACAGTCATTCAAGAACCAGGCTCACTCTTTCTTTCTGCTCCACCATCTTAGCATGTGGACTCTATCCTCAAGGGTTCCTTGTGGTCCAAGATGGCTGCTAGAGCTCTAGTCATTATATCTGCCTCCCTGGCAATAGGAAGGAAGAAGGGGGAAGATAAAATGCACCGTCCTGAAGGCCCAACCCAACGGCTTACACTTACACTTCATTGGTGAGAATCTAGAAAAGGGGTGCATCTCTCTTCAAGGAAAGCTGGAAAATGTAGCCTTTTGGCTAGCATTGCTATCTTGAAAAAACTCAGGGATTCTGCTACTAAAGAAGAATTATTATTTGGGCAACTGACTGATTCTGCCAAAGAAGGTAACAACCTAGATGAGAAAGTCAAGGTCATGAAAGAGATGTGAAGCTGCATAAATGTTCCCCTAGCTGAGAGGACTGACAGTACCTTGGTGACAGATGTGGGGAAGTTTAGAGCAAGGAATCTTAATAATCACCTAGTCCAATCCCTACATTTTGCCAATGAAGAGACTTGACCCATAGAAGCAAAGAGACTTGGCCAAAGTCACACAGCAAGTGTATGGCAGAGGTGGCTATAGGACTGGATCCACTTAATTAAAACCCTTTCAAGACCCAATTATTTTCTACTTTGAATTTTTTTTTATACCATGTGTTTTCATTAATAGAAGCATGCTGGAGTCATGGATCACATTTAAATTATGGCCGTTAACCAAATGGTTAGCAGTTTGGATCCACTGCTGCTCCTTGGAAAGCCATGGGCCAGTTCTACTGTGTTCTATAGGGTTGTTATGAGTCAGAATCAACTTGAGGGCAACAGGCCTTTTTTAATTTTTATTTTTAATATGGATGTGGAGAAATATTATCTGGTACTACACGGTTGCCACAAAACTTTTTAGGTTCTCAAACCCGGTAGTTAGCAGTCACATATCTATACCTCTGGGCCTTGGTTGCTGATATTTTTCATGGTGCCTTCCACTAGGTACATAGGGAACCTCTGGTTTCCCAAATATGACACAAAACAAAACCTACCAGAGCTGCCAAACTATCACATGGGAAGCCATAAATATGCTTACAAGGCTTATCTAGGTGTATAAAAGCCAAAAGAGACCAACTTTTTACCCAATGACAATTCCTGGTTGCTCTACCTCGCTTGCAAGTCTCAAGAAACTAACATTTCTTTCTCCTTTCACCATTACACAAGTCCCCACTGGAGGGCAGCAAATACTTTCAGTGGTAAAAGTATACTCAAAGAATCTGAGAGTCAGAAAAGGTAGGTGGTATACCACATGTACCACAGGTCATGAAAGGGTTAAATGATAGAGCAGATTGTAGGGAGAGTTTGTAGCAGCTCCACCTGAACATTCCTGAATAAATGCTGACTGTATGCAATATTACAATGATTCAAAGGACAACTGAATGGCACTGACTTGAGTTTGAATACCAGCTGTGTGACCTTAGGCTTCAACTTCTCTAAGCTTTAGCTCTGTGTAATGGATAATGGCACAGAATCGCACCCATTAAGTGGTAATTATTGTAGTTATTATTAGAAAGCAACAAATGCGTTTAGAATAATTGAATGAATCAGTGAATAAATTAATCACGAATGAGTGAAATAGAACAGACAACTGTTTATTGGATGGTTTAGCTGCTCGCTTGCTAAGAGATATAAAGCTGGAGGGATAGCTTCTTATATGCCCTAGCTTTAAAGTCTCTCAGTCTAGCTTTCTACATTGCCTTGCTAGCATCTGTGCTTCCTTGGGCTCATTGTGGCCTACCTGCCAAACCATGCCCCTCCTCTCCATGAGCCTGATCCCCTTCTAAACACATCAATCCTCTAAAGGATTAGCTAGCACGAACTGCCTCTACTTCTCGATTTAATTTTTCTTTCTCATCCTCATATCCCCCCTCTCATGCATTCCACTTTCTCGTCATCAGCTTCCTCTCCCATTCTTTAGGCGGCATAAAAGAGTGTTCACGTAAGACTAAGCTTAGTGATGTGAGACAATGTAAAGAAGACAGTAGCTACAGACTGTCAATTTGTTGCAGTGTGGTGGCTTGTATGTTGCTATGATGCTGGAAGTTATGCCACTGGCATTTCTAATACCTGTGGCGGACAGGTTTCAGTGGAGGTTCCAGACTAAGAGAGATCAGGAAAAAAAGGCCTAGAGATCTACTTCTGAAAATTAGCCAATGAAAACCCTATGGATCACAACAGAATATTGTCCAATATAGTGCTGGAAGATGAGCTTCCTAGGTTAGAAGGCACTCAAAATACATAGTGGCTGCAACAATGGACTTAAGCATACCAACAATGGTGAAGATGGCACAGGACCAGGAAACATTTCTTTCTGTTGTACATGGGGTTGCCCTGCATGGGAGCTAAGTCAGTGGCAACTAATAAGCTACAGACTCTGGCCTTAAATTCTGCAGTATGATGACAGATGCATGAGTCGTAACAACACCTCACAAAACATGATTATGTTGAGGTAAGATGCACATACCTGTGCTGTAGCTGTACTTCTTACACCTTCCCCCTTACCTCTGACATCTTCCCAACTCTCTGTCATTTTCTCCTCATTGCTACTTTACATAGTTTTGAGTGATTATTAGTAATCCTTGTGGAAATTAAAAGGCTAGGGAATAGCTATATTTATGGTCTTTTCTTTTTATATTAAAAAGAACTTCATCAATTTAACATCAATGCTCAAGGTAAGATAGCATTAAATTAACAAATGAAACATGCAAAAACCTGTAAACACTATAAGCAAGAGTCTCACTAAAGTTAACTTATTTTCATAGGGCATATACCGGATACTAGTTTTTATCTGGAAATGAAGAATTAACGTCTGTTGTAAAAGATCCCTTTCATGACCCAATTATTTTCTGCTTTGAATTTTTTGTTGATACCATGTATTTTCATTAATGGAAGGCAGGCTGAATGAAGGAGCATTTTTGAAATGTGGATTTTGATACATATTATGTGGGGCACATATACCCCTCTGGATTCTGGGGTGGGGTTCTGTGGCACACATGTCCCTCTGGACTCTCCGTCACCTTCTAGATCCCTTAACAGGTGTGCACCATGTATGACGCCTGAAACTGCGGCATTTGCATGCACACGGAATCATCGAGAGAAACGCCACTCCTAAATAATGCAAAAAAATATATACTTATAAGGCTTATCTCACTGTACAAAAGCCAAAAGAGATAAAAGTTTTGCACAATCACATCTCCAGGATGCAACACCTCATACAATACCCCGTAAAAACAGTAATTTGTGGCACAGGCCCGTTTCTTCGGTTTCAAACAGTTATACAGGTTTCCACCTGCTGGCAGCATGTACTGTCAGTGGGAAAACAGTTTCCCAATAAACCTGAGAGGCTAAAAATGTAGGTGGGTGCTATATGTCCCTCTGGTCATGAAAGGGATATGGCAATAAGTCCCACATTGCTATAAGGCAGCTGGATAGGAAACAGAACTCAAAATTTTCTTCTCTTGGAAGGTTTCATAGCCAGAGAGCCTGAAGACATCTCTGCAGTGAAAATATTCCTGCATTTCCTCTCCTGTGGGGCTCTGCTTCTGCCACTAACTGGATTTTGGAAAGCTGCTTCACTTCCCTGGGCCTCAGTTCCCCCATCTTCAAAATAAAGAATCTAAATTAAATTTTATCCAAGTCAACCGTTCTCCCATTAAAGTGTGCATAAAAAGCATCTGAGCAGCTTCTTAAATATGCAGAGTCCCAGGCCACTACCCAGACACTAACTCTGTAGCCGGGGGTGTGGCTGAGTAGTCAGCAGTTTTAAGAAGCACCCAGATGATTCTCAAGCAGGGAGTCCAAGGATCACACTTGGAAAAAGTCACTCTAAGCAAATACCCAGACTCCACTTTCTGAGTCTGTCTCTGAAATACATTGCAAATACGTTCTTTAAAAAAAAAGACATAAGAAAGAGCCCTATATCTCCAAGAAAAATGGTCTGAAGAGCAAGTGCTGTGGTTTTCCAGGGCTGCGCTGTCCCGAGCTCTCCCGTCTTAACCACACTTTGGGAAAGCTTCATGGGAGACTGCCTTTTATATTATCTTGCTGTTCCCCATGAAAGTCTTATCTTCTTCAAAGGGTGAGTTCACTGACAGTAGGGCCTGCTTTGACTTACAGGGCATCTTAAGCGGCCCCAGCACAGTGCCCAGGGAGCCCCAAAGGCTTGCTGGGATACCAACGCAAGTGAGCCAATGGCCAGCTTAGTCCTGCAGGAGAAGGTCTCTTCAGTTTCCAGAGGAATGGGGAAGAGAATTGTTCATTCACCAGTGGGAAAACCTTCCTCAATCATTTGCCCCTCAGCATCGAAGTGCTTTTGTTGTTGACAGCTCTAGAGTTGGCCCCCAGCTTGTGGTGACCCCATGCGCAATGGAACAGAACACTGCCCAGTCCTGCGCCATCCTCATGATCGGTTGTGAATTGCTCCCTTGTGATCCATAGGATTTGCAATGGCTGAGTTTTAGAAGCAGATCGCCAGGGCTGTCGTTCTAGTCTGTCTTACTCTGGAAACTCTGCTGAAACCTATTCAGCATCATAGCAACACATACAAGCTCTACTGACGGATAAGTCGTGCCTGTGCCTGAAGTACATTGCCCAGTAATAAAACCCAGGTCTCCTGCATGAAAGGCAGGAATTCTACCGTTGAACCACCATTGCTTCCGCATCCAGGTGCAATTACCTTGAAAGATCAATTCCCTTCACTACGAATCTGAGAGGGAGAGGTGTTGTTGTTGTTAGGTGCCGCTGAGTCAGTTCCGACTCATAGCGACCCTATGCACAACAGAATGAAACATTGCCCTCACGTATTGTTTTGTGACATTGGTTGCAATCCCCACAATGTGACAGCACTCTTCCCTTTTCCACCCCGGGTTCCCTGCGTCCAATCATCCAGTTCCTGTCCTTCCTGCCCTCTCATCTTTGCTTTTGGGCGGGTCACACATCTTAGTAAGCCAGAGATTCAAGATAAGGCTGTTCGACTTTTGGTCCAGTTTTTGTTTTTGTTTTTTTTTTGATTGTGGTAAAATACATATATCCTTCAAAAAAAAAAAAAAAGCCATTTTAACCATTATTAGATGTACAATTCGGTGCCATTAATTATCTCTCATATGTTTTGGGGAGTCTCAGCTGTCCCTCAACAGGAGCCTGTAACCCCAAAGATCTCCTTAAAAAAAAAAAAAAACAGTTGCTGTGGAGGTAATTCTGACTTAAGGCGACCCCACGTGTGTCAGAGTAGAACTGTGCTCCACGGTGTTTTCAATGGCTAATTTTTTTGAAAGTAGATCTCCAAGCCTTTCTTCCGAGGTGCCTCTGGGTACACCTGAACCTCCAACCTTTCAGTAAGCAGCAGAGTACATTACCGTTTGTGTGACCCAAGGACTCCAAAGTGTTCCGTAACCATTCCTTTCCCAATTTTCTCATTTGTATCCTTATTCCGCACAAGAGCTATGAGGAGGAAAAGCCAAGCAAAGAGGAATAAGTGCTCTGGTGGATAACCAAGGGTAGCCCCAGTGCCCTACTTCAGAGCAAATCTTCAGAAACCTCAGAAAAGCCAGTACCCTCGAGACTATGGCCCCCGGATACTCTGCTAACCCAGAACTGAAACCATTCCTGAAGCTCACTTTTCAGACAAAGGTTAAACAGGCCTTTTTTAAAAAAAGGGAAACCCTGGTGGCATAGTGGCTAAGAGGTACCACTGCTAACGAAGAGGTCAGCAGTTAGAATCCACCAGGCGCTCCTTGGAAACCGTATGAGGTGGTTCTACTCTGTTCAGTAGGATCGCTATGAGTCAGAATAGACTTGACGGCAATGGGTTTTATAAAACAAACAATAACACACGTGAGGAAGGTGCGTCTTAGTTCAATCAAATATGCAAGACCAAATAGGCAGCTCCTGTCCAAAAGCAGGATGAGAAGGCAGGAAGGGACAGGAACTAGATGATTGGACACAGGGAAGCCGGAGTGGAAAGGGGGAGAATGCTGTCACATTGTGGGGATTGCAAACAATGTCACAAAACTATATGTGTATAAATTTTTGAATAAAAAATTAATTGGAGGTGTAAACTTTCACCTAAAGCACATACACACACAAAGCCAATAACCTGGTGGGCAGAGAAAATACAGGAACAGCTCATCAGTGAAGATGAGACCCTTCAGGGCCATGCTGTAAACATATATATGCATTTGCAAGAGAAGCTGATCCAATAACTTTCAAGATAACAGTCTAGTGCATTTTCTTTCTTTTCTTCCTTCGGGCGATTAGATGAAAAAGATAAAACGCCTTGTGCATATAAAGCTTCTTTCTATAGAATGTGAGCTGATGGGAGAGATTCCCTGTGATGGTGACTCACTGCCTGGGTTTGAAACAAACGCCCCTACGATAACACACAGGGTCATGCTTAGTAAATAACCTGCTGACTGGGACTTCTGAAACCAATTTCTGCTGCAGCTTTGTTTTCTCTTCATTCTTTACTGCCTTGGAGCTGTCCTATGCAGCAGCCTTCTCACTCTGTCCATTAAAATGCAGAACTATCCTTCCTCTTCCACTTTCAGAGTCCTGGGAGCCAGACTCAGCACAGGGGGGAGAAAGCAGGGCAGGGCTAAAGAGGAACACATAAAAAATAAATGAGCCATTCATAAAAATGAGTATTATTACCAAAAGGAACCGTCTGCCAGCATCTCCGTGTATATTAACTCAGTTGCTGAGCTCTGTAACAACACGGAATTCAGCCAATGAATCATCTTTTTAGTGGTTGCTCAGTTGATTTACCATTAGCTTTAAACAACCAATTGTGAAATGAGCACTTTGTCGTGATGATGATGAGGCTTTGCCTAGTACTGTATTTTTACAAAAATAACGCATGCCTTCTACATTTGTTTGCCAAATGCACCCTCCCCCCATGAGGTATCTTCTTAAGCGCCATTGTAAAAAAAAAATTGGCAAACAATTGTACAAGATGTGTGTTATTTGAGTAGAAATATGGTACTATATTTTTTATCATGTAAGCTTGAAAATTGGTAAAATAAATTTAGCTGTGCCTAGAATACCTTTACAGGTCTCCAAAGGAACCAAGATACTCAGGGTGGGAAAAACTGCCTAATTTACCGGCTTCAGGAAGTCATCTCCACAGATTCTAAAAACTGGCTTTATTTGTCCTTAACTTAGGTATCTTTCCTCAAAACCCACAAATGCCAAGATGTTGGGCCTTTTGCTGTCTATATAAGCAACTATAGATTTCTTTTTTCTTCACACTGGAAGACATGCATTTTGGACGTCTCTTTTCCTTTGAGGCTACAAGCATATCTAGGCAACAGTATAAAGGAAGCTCACAAAGAGCCTTCAAGCTGACAGCTCAGTCGTGGAGACAGTCTGAGCACCTGTTTATTCCTTGCTTGGCTTTTTGCTGGGTCAGCTGTGTCTTTTTGTTCTGTGCTTCTCACAGTTGGTTTTGCACTCTGTCCCCTCGTGTAAGTTGTGACTGTAAAGAAAAATGACTGGTTTCCACATGGGGCTGGCGGAGTCATTGTCATTGCTTTGCAGCCACACCTTGTAAATCTCCACAGGCTACAAGACTATGTCTGTCCCCTGTGGTTCCGAGAACGAGTCTTAGCGAACACTGACAGGAAAGGCCATTATGGTCACTGATGTTCTCACCATCTGGAATGGTTACAGTTGTCAGGATCTGAGATGACTCACTGTGCTGAGGAATCATTTCTCTAATGGCAGCACTAATCAGGAGGGATGAAGCTGTTGCTAAGTGCCGCTGCTTGAAGAAAATACCCTGCCAGATGAAAAGGAAGGGCCATTGATTTGCTTTTGCCCATCTGAAAATTAAGTGGCTTAGAATGTCATCCGCGGTTCCAACTAACAAACAACAGATCATCCTTCATGTTGGGAGTTTTCAGGAGATGAGGGCTGTTTCTATATGCAGGGGCCCTACACTGGGCTCTCTATCCTTCCTCTTTGTGGTCAGCTGTGCCCTAAGGAGACTAATTCTTTTGGTGTGGAAAGGGAAGCACAAACAGATGTGGATGCAGTTTTTTAAAAATCATAATTCCTTCCTCCAGCATTTGGTACTATCTGTGCAAACACTAACCTTGCCACAGGTATACCTACTACTGTCAGTCTGTCCCTTTAGTAATTCCCATAGGCAGATGGATAAAAGAGGCGGAGGCACCAACAAATGCATCTTGTTATTATTTGGTAGCTGCTGGCGAATCAGCCCTGACTCATAGTGACCCCATGTACAACTGAATGAAACACTGCCCAATGCTGTACCATACCCATGATCAGTTACGGATAGGACCGTTGTGATTCATAGGACTTTCATTAGCTGATTTTCAGAAGTAGATCACCTGGCCTTTCTTCCTAGTCTGTCTTAGTCTGTAAGCTTCACAGAAATCTGTTCATCATTACAGCAACAAGAAAGCCTCCACTGACAGGTGGCGGGGCCAGGGGAAGAGGCGGGCAGCATATGAGGTGCGTTGGCTGGGAGTCAAACCCAGGTCTCCTGCAAGGAAGGTGAGAACTCTACCACTGAACCACCACTGCTCCCCAACAAATGCATGCTGAATCTTAACTGAGCATCAGGTACCTTGTAAATCCTGGAGACAGAACAGAGCATAGGGCAGAACTCTGCCATCAAAGTGCTTGCAAATCTTCAATCAGAAGAATGAGATGATGCCCAGGTACCATTACCATACTCAGCATTTTGATCAGAGATTCTATAGAAGAACCCTGATCAAAAGGGAGAAATGTAGAACAGAAGTGAAAATTCTGAAAGAACTCAGAATTGAAAATTCTGAAAGAACTCAGAATTGAAAATTCTGAAAGAATTCAGAATTTCTGGAGCCATGGAGACTAGATGAACCTCCAAAACTGTAGCACTGAGATAATCTTTAAACCTTAAACCAAAAATGTCCCCTAAAGACTTCTTTGAACCAAATAATAAGTTAGCTTATGTAATAAAGAATGTCTTGAGCATCCTCCTGTTTTGAAGAACTATCTATATGGGATCAAATTGACAACAGCAACTCCAAAGGTCGGATAGGAAGTATAATGGTTAAGGTTCTGTGTCAACTTGGCTGGGCCATGATTCTCAGTGATTTGATAGTCATATGATAGTGTGATCACTTCCATGATGAGGTTTGATATTATGCGATCACCTCCACGATGGGATCTGCTGTGAGTAGCCGATCAGTTGAAGGGAGTTTCGTTGGGTGTGTGGCCTGCAATGAATATAAGTAAATATTCTGGCAGGGCTTGTGGGCTTTTGCTCATTTTGGATCCTGCAGCTGGCTCCTGTTCATCTGATCTCCAGTTATTAGGACTTGAGGTAGCAACTTACCTGTCTTTCCTGCTGATCTTTGGGATTCATTGATCTTCACTGCCTGTGAACAAGAGCCCTGCTCTCCAACCTGCTGATCTTGGGTTCGCCAGCCCCTGTGGCTACATGCATCCGGAGAAGCCTCTATCCTGACCCATGGACTTGGGACATTCCAGCCTCTACAACCGCATGAGCCATTTCCTTGACACAAATCTCTCTCTATGTATATTCACACGCTTTACTGGTTTTGCTTCCCTACAGAACCCAGCCTAAGACAGGAAGCTTAGGGGGTAGTAAGTTCATGTTAATGGGAGAAGAACAATTCAGAACAGGAGGGCAAAAGAATGGTTGCACAGTTTAAAGAATGTAATCAATGTCACCTAGTTGTACGTGTAGAAATTATTGAGTTGGTATATGTTCTGCTGTGTATACTTTCAACAACAACAAAAAAAACTTCATTCCAGTGACCCTCCTCTAATATAAGTAATCTTTCCAGCCTTCTCTGAATGCAGGAGTAATCAATTGCACAGGTGTTTTTAGAAAGCCCACTGGAAGACAGTTGAGAGTGAGAAGTGGGCAGACAAGGCAATTGATGCCCTGATGGCACAGTGGTTAAGCACTTGACTGCTAACAAAAAGGATGCTGGTTCAAACCCACCAGCAACTCTACAGGAAAAAGACCTGGTGGTCTGCTCCCATAAAGATTACAGCCTTGGAAACCCTATTGGGCAGTTCTACTCTGTCCTATAGGGTCGCTATGAGTCGGAATCAACTCGTTGGATCACATCAAGAGATCTATCTGCACCAGAACTTTCAAGTAATAGAGGACTCAGCCAGGAGTGAGCCTGATCGTGAAGCCTCTCTAGCAGAAAGGTTAGTAAGATAGGTCCATCCCATCCAGAACCTGGAGGGTTCTGCACCTCAGAAATTCCTGATGGTAAAAAAAAAAAAAAAAAAAAGGAGGGGATTAAAATAAATGTACCTTCCATATGGAATGAGAGTGACAGCTTTCTTTGTTTTACAATACAGTGACCTTAAGCCCAAACTCTAAAGGATATTTGATGTGGCAATTCACAAAGGAGCTGATGAAAACCCTTAGTCATAAGGGAAATCTGGCTCTGGTCTGGCATCATCTTCTTGTGATATATAAAATCTGCTGGTTTCAGGCTTAATTAGTTTCTTAGGACTGATGTAACAAATTACCACAAACGAAGGTCGCTTAAAACTACATAAATTTATTCTCTTACAGTCCTGGAGGCCAGTAGTCCAAGGTTAAGGTGTGGGCAGGGTTAGTTTCTTCTGGGGGTTCTGAGGGAGAATCCATTCCATGCTTCTCTCCTTGGTGTTCCTTGTCTTGGGACCACATAGCTCCTATCTCTGCCTGCATCTTCACATGACCACCTCCTCTTTGGGGCTCTGTGTCTTTTCCTTTTCCTATAAGGACACTTATCGGTGGATTTAGGGCCCACCTCTTTAATCCCGAATAATGTCATTTTGAGATCCTTAATTTAATTACATCTGAAAGACCCTTTTTCCAAATAAAGTCACATTCACAGGTACAGGGGTTTAAACAAACAAACAAACAAAAAAACTGTTGCCATTGAGTCAATTCCGACCCATAGCGACCCTATAGGACTGAGTAGAATTGCCCCACAGGGTTTCCAAGGAGCGGCTGGTGGATTTGATCTGCTGATGTTTTGGCTAGCAGCGATAGTACGCCGTAGCTCTTAGCCACTGTGCCACCAGGATTCCTACAGGGGGTTAGGACTTGGATATATCTTTTTGGAGGCCACAATTCAACTAACCTGGGTGATCTTTCTCTATGCCAAGCTTTGCTGGGATGCCTCATGGTCCTTAACGTGATTTAAATTATATTACCAGAAAGAGAGGCTTCCTCCGATGTGCTAAGCAAAATTGTCTGCTACTAATTTTTCTTATCCTAGGAACAGATTTTCAGTTTTCACAGGCTTGACCCTCTAACCTGGCCACTCTTGGCTCAATGGCAAGCCCTGGATCCCTCTGGGTTTCTTTCTATGGCAAAGAGAAGAATCATCTTTTGCTCTGTTTGGTGGCAAGACTGTGGTCCAAGCTGAAAAGCTACCCCTGTCCTTTCCTCATTGGGCAGAAACATGATCACTGTGATGTTTCCTCTGGACATGGTAGCTCAGGGGTGCTCTTTTCAACCACTTCACATTCATTGCCATGTGGAGCCTGCATCTTCCTTTTCTCTGATCTTCTTAACCTTTCTCTTCTCCTTGGCCTTGCCTTACACAGCTGCTCATCTTTTTCACCAGTGTTCCTAAGAATCCTGTGGTAAGGAAGCCCATAGCATCCTTAATCTTAAAATCATAATATTTACTTGTATCAGATGCTGTTTTAAGCCCTTTTCCAAAGAAACTTATTTCATTCTTCAGGCCACCCTGTTGCTTTTACTCTCCCCCTTTCACAGACAAGAAAAATTGAGGCCCACAGAGGCTGTGTAACTTGCCCAAGGTCAATGACCATTAAGTGACAAAGTTAAGGCACAAACCCACAAAATCTGGCTCAAGAACCCTATGCTTAACTACTATGTAAACAGCTCCAATGTTGACAATAAAGGGAAGATCATCACGTGAGCATGGTGCCCAGCTTCTTTTTCCCAGTGTTCACCATCTCTTTGGGACTACCCTGCTTGAGACTGAAGCTGCCCCTTGTAACACACTGACCCAGGGCAAGACTCAGAGCTTAGCTTCATTTCTCTCAGCACAAGCAAGGCTGTGTTGAAATAGTTGAAGCAAGCCTAAACAAACACATGGAGAGTAACATGCTACAACATCCCATGACTCTCACAATGTATCTCATCACCTGCCTCCACAGTGCAGGCCAATTTATCCCTCCTCCAGAGAGATGACGTCAGAAGATTATGAACTGTAAGCAGGCACTCAAACAGATACTTGTCCACCCATGTTCATTACAGCATTATTCACAATAGTTAAAAGGTGGAAACAACCCAAGTGTCCATCAACAGATGAGTGGATAAACAAAATGTGCTATATATACACAATGAAATATTATTCAGTCATAAAGAGAACTTTAGTTCTGATACATGCTACAACATGGATGAACCTTGATAACATTATGTTGAGTGAAATAAGTCAGAACAAAAGGACAGATATTATATGATCCTACTCATGAAATATCCGGAAAAGGCAAATGTATAGAGAAAAGCATATTAGAGATTACCAGGGCTGGGGAAGAGGAAGTGGGGAGTTACTGCTTAAGAGGGACAGGGTTTCTGTTTGGAGTAGTAAAAAACTTTTGCAAATAGATACTAGTGATATTAGCACAAAATCGTGGATGTAATTAATGTCATTGAATTGTATATTTAAAATGGAAAATGCTATGTTATATATATTTTACCACAATAAAAAAAGATTAAGTCTAAATCTAGGCTTAAGGATGGGCAGTCCATTGTTGTTGTTGTTGTTAGGTGCTGTCAAGTCAGTTCCGAGTCATAGCGACCCTGCGTATAACAGAATGAAACACTACCTGGTCCTGCGCCATCCTCACAATCATTGTTATGTTTGAGTTCATTGTTGCAGCCACTGTGTCAATCCATCTCATTGAGGGTCTTCCTCTTTTTCACTGGCCCTCTGCTTTACCAAGCATGATGTCTTTCTCCGAGGACTGATTCCTCCTGATAACATGTCCAGAGTATGTGAGACAAAGTCTCACCATCCTGGCTTCCAAGGAGATTCTGGCTGTACTTCCTCCAAGACAGATTTGTTCATTCCTTTGGCAGTCTGTGGTATACTCAATATTCTTCACCAACACCAGAATTCAAAGGCATCAATTCTTCTTTAGTCTTCCTTATTCATTGTCCAGCTTTCACAATGCATATGAGGCTATTGAAAACACCATGGCTTGGGTCAGGTGCACCTTAGTCCTTAACATGACATCTTTGCTTTTTAACACTTCGAAGAGTTCTTTTGCAGCAGATTTGCCCAACACAATGCATGGGTTGATTTCTTGACTGCAGCTGTCATGGACGTTGATTGTGGATCCAAGTAAAACAAAATCCTTGACAACTTCAGTCTTTTCTCTGTTTATCATGATGTTGCTTATTGGTCCAATTGTGAGGATTGTTGTTTTCTTTATGTTGAGGTGCAATCCATACTGAAGGCTGTGGTCTTTGATCTTCATCAGTAAGTGCTTCAAGTCTTCTTCACTTTCAGCAAGCAAGGTTGTGTCACCTGCATATCACAGGTTGTTAATTAGTCTTCCTCGAATCCTGATGTTGCATTCTTCTTCATATAGTCTTTTTTGCAGATGTATAGATGTTATCCTATCACTGACACTGTTGTACTTCAGGATAGGTCTTGAAATATTCATTTTGACAGTGAATGTGATACCATTCCTCTTCAAGTTGTCATTCCCTGCTAGTAGAACATATGATTGTCTGATTCAAAATGGTTAATACCAGTCTATTTCAGCTCACTAATGCCTAGGATATTGATGTGTTCCATTTCTTTTTTGATGACTTCCAATTTTCCTAGATTCCTACTACATAATACATTCCATGTTCCAGTTATTAATGGTTGTTTGCAGCTGTTTCTTCTCATTTTGAGTCACGCCACATCAGTAAATAAAGATCTGGAAATTTTGACTCCATCCATGTCATTAAGATTGACTCTACTTTGAGGGGGCAGCTCTTCCCCAGTTCTATTTTGAGTGTCTTCCAACCTGAGGAGTTCATCTTCTGGCACTATTTATCAGACAATGTCTGCTGCTATTCATAAGGTTTTCACTGGCCAATTTTTCAAAGGTAGACTGCCAGGCCCTTCTTCTTTGTTTTAATCTGAAAGCTCTGCTGAAACCTGTCTACCATGGGTGACCTTGCTGGTATTTGAAATACTGGTGGCAAAGCTTCTAGTATCATAGCAACACACAAGCCACCACAGTATGAAAAACTGACAGACACAATAGTGGGCCGACCATTGTTGTTGTTGTGTGCTGTCGAGTTGATTCTGACTCATAACGACCCTATATAACAGAGTAGGACTGCTCTATAGGGTTTCCAAGGAGCACCTGGTGGATTTGAACTGCTGAACTTTTGGTTAGCAGCCTGAGCTCTTAACCACTTCACCACCAGGGCTCCAGGGAGACCATTCCAAAAAAAAAAAACAGTGCCATTGAGTCAATTCTGACTCATAGGGACCCTACAGGACAGAGTAGAACTGCCCATAGAGTTTACAAGGAGGGCCTGGCAGATTCGAACTGCCAACCCTTTGGTTAACAGCCATAGCACTTAACCACTACACCACCAGGTTTTCCAGCAGACCATTAGAGAGATGCAAATCATAATTACGATGAGATGCCATCTCACCCCTGCAAGAATGGCACTAATCAAAAATTCAGAAAACAATAAATGCTGGCGAGGCTGTGGGGAGATTGGAATTCTCATACACTGCTGGTGGGAATGTAAAATGGTACAACCACTATGGAAAACAATATGGCACTTCCTTAAAAAGCTAGAAATAGAAATACCATATGGTCCAGCAATCCTACTACTAGAAATATATCCTAGAGAAATAAGAGCCATCACGTGAATAGACATATGAACACCCACGTTCATTGCAGCATTATTCACAATAGCAAAAAGATGGAAGCAACCTAAGTGCCCATTAACAGATGAATGGATAAACAAACTATGGTACATACACACAATGGAATACTACGCAATGGAAAAGAACGATGATGAATCCGTGAAACATCTCACGACATGGATGGATGTGGAGGGCATTATGCTGAATGAAATAAGTCAATCACAAAAAGACAAATATTGTAGGAGACCATTATTACACAAACTCAAGAAAACGTTTACACACAGAAAGAAATAATCTTGAATGATTACAAGGGAGCGGAGGAGTGGAGAGGAGAAATCACTAACTAGATAGTAGACAAGTGTTAACTTTGGGGATGAGAAAGACAATACATAATATAGGGAAAGTCAGTGCAACTTGACCAAGGCAAAGGAAGACACTTAGAGGAACACAGGGGAAAAAAATAGACAGTCACAATAAATACTATCACATATATGACCCCACAACAGTAAAAACAAATAATAACTTGCAAGCAGATACACAGGCAGGTATGTATGCTGAATAGGGGAAGGAAGGTGTATAGAAGGATACCTACATACATATACAGATAAGGCTGTGGATATTTTTACATACATATTTGTGTGTACAGCATGTATATTCATATATATAATAGAGCACAAGGGGGGCATAGTCATAGAAGTTCCCTAGACACATCCAAACACTTCGAGGGACCTAGTCAGCGGGGCTGAGGGCTAGGGACCATGGTCTTGGGGAACATCTAGATCACTTGGCATAACATAATTCATAAAGAAAATATTCTACATCCTACTTTGGTGACTAGCATTTGAGGTCTTAAAAGCTTATGAGTGGCCATCTATGATACATCTATTTGTCCTATCCCATCTGGAGCAAAGGAGAAGGAAGAAAACCAAAGAAACAAGAAAAATATTATGCCACAAGACTAATGGACCACATGAACCACAGCCTCCGCCATCCTGAGCCCAGAAGAACTAAGTGATGCCTGGCTACTGCCACCTACGGCTCGCACAGAGATGACAATAGAGGGTCCCAGACAGAGTGGGAGAAAAATGTAGAGGAAAATTCAAATTCACAGCAAAGACCAGACTTACTGGTCTGACAGAAACTCAAGGAACCCCTGAGACTATGGCCCCCAGATACCCTCTAATACAGAACTGAAACCACTCCCAGTGTTCACCTTTCAGCTAAAGATTAGACAGGCCTATAAAACAAACAGTAACACACATGAGGAGCATGTTTCTTAGATCAATGGAGTATAGGAGACCAAATGGGCAACACCTGCCCAAAAGCAAAGATGAGACGGCAGGAAGGGACAGGAAAACTAGGAACAGGGAACAGGGAACCCGGGATGGAAAGGGGGAGAGTGCTAACACATTGCAGGGATTGCAACCAATGTTATGAAACAATTTGTGTATAAATTTTTTATGAGAAACTAATTTGCTCTGTAAACTTTCACCTAAAGCACAATAAAACAAAGAAAAAAGAGTGGGCAGACGTGACAAGAAGAGGTTGTCCTTTCCGTCTGCCTGCCCTCCAAGTTCTGGTTCTTTCTTGAGGACCGGCCTCTTCCCTGGGAATGGCATCATCAGGAGAAATCCCTCCCTCCTACTCCCCTATTCACAGAGGTGTGGTCTTACCCTGTGCCCTCAAAAGGACCTCTGTATCCTGATAAAAAAAAAAAAAAATTTTTTTTTTTTTTTTTTGTGATGCACACAATAAACCTGCATCATTCCCTGAGATTCTTTAGGCCCAGGAGCTAAAGGAGGGGATGCCCCTTCCATTCTCTCTACAATGAAGGGGAGCAGTTTCTGGCCATTAGGACAGTCATTTCATCCTCTTCTAACTTATCAACATAGACTCATTCTTATCTCTGTCAGCCATTTTACTCACTGCTGAAGTCAAAGAGATATTCCATTAAATAGGTGAATAAGAAAAAAACAAACTGAATTTCTAGAGGATTATAAGGAGCATTTTTTTTGTTGCTGGCAATACACACAAACAAACATATATCTGTTCACAATTCCTACTTTTGCAGTTCAATGACATTGGTTGCATACTTCACAGCATGTCAGCACTCCCACTATCTCTACGCATATTGTTACATCACCATTAATTTAGGCTCTCTGCCCCTTAAAGTTCTCATCTGTGTTTTAGATTAACTGTTGTCAGTTTGAACTCATACAGATAATTCAAATTAAGAGCTCAAGGCAGACATTCTTTATTAACTGAGCTAAAATGTTGTTTAGTTTAATGATGGCTTTATGCGATAGTTCTGGTTCAAGGTTTAAACATTTTTTTTGAGCAATAGACTCAGGGGTGCCCCCAGTCTCAAGGGATCCAGTAAGTCTGATTTCCGTATGAATTTGAAGTTCTGTTCCCTGATTTTCCTCCTTTTGATCAGGATCCATCTATTGGGTCCTTGATCAAAACGAGAAACATTTGTTTCTTGCTTCATGTATTCATTGAAATGTGAAGACATTAAGGCTCCATTGAAATAACCTCATTGCCATCAAGTTGATTCTGACTCATAGCGACCCTATAGGAGAGAGTAGAACTGCGCCATAGAGTTTCCAAGAAGTGGCTGGTGGATTTCAACTACTGACCTTTTGCTTAGCAGACGTAGCTCTTAACAACTTTGCCGCACTGTTACCTAATTAGCTCAAAACAATTAGAAAATAAACCTGACAACAACACTGGCAGTAAAAGCAAACATGTGACTTCCAGGAAGCTGTCCTGAGTTGATATGCTTTATTTTCTCTTGTCCACACTGCCAAAAGCGTTAGGACTTTGCGGGCTCTGACTTCTGATTTCTGCCTGTGGCAATGACTCCAAGAGTCAACTCAATGCTAGGGTGTGGGGTGTTTGAAAATGATCTCGAATTTCATGACCTATCAATCTGGTCAAAGGCTGTACATGCTGCAGAAGTAAAACCATGGTTTTTGCCTTTGGGATAACCTGCAGTGTATTTTCTTAAACCACTGCTTGATGAGCGAGAAAGGGTTGTTTTTCATCCCCAGTAGAAACCTATTTCTAAATTTGAAGTAAAATGCAAGCTGTGTGTTACTATGGATTGAACTATGTCCCCCCAAAATATATGTTGTAAATCCTAACCTCTATGCTTGCGGTCATAATTCCATTTGGGAATGGATTTCTTTGTTATGTTAATGAGACAGGATTAGTGTAGGGTGTATTTTGAGTCAATCTCTTCTGAGATATAAAAGAAAGCAAGCAAGCAGAGATGAGGGAATAAGCATGCTGTCATGGATTGAATTGTGTTTCCAAAAAATATCTGTCAACTTGGCTAGGTCATGATTCCCAGTATTGTATGATTGTGTACCACTTTGTCATCTGATGAGATTTCCCTACGTGTTATAAATCCTATCACTATGATGTAATGAGATGGATTAGTGGCAGTTATATTGATGAGATCTACAAAACTAGATATATCTCTTTTGAGGTAAAAAAGATACAAAAAGAGAAGCAAGCAGGGAGACATGGGGACCTCCTACCACCAAGAAAGCAGCACCGGGAGCAGAGCGAGTCCTTTGGACCTGAGGTTGCTGTGCTGAGATGCTCCCAGACCAAGGGATTTCTAGCCTACAGAACTGTGAGAGAACAAATTTCTGTTTGTTAAAGCCATCCACTTGTGGTATTTCTGTTATAGCAGCACTAGATAACTAAGACAGATGCAAAGACATATGGCGATCACCCAGAAGCAGAAGCTCAGAAAAGACAAGGGCCTACCTCCAGAGCTAACAGAGGAGAAAGCCTTTCTCTTGAGCTGGCACCCTGTATTCGAACTTCTAGCCTCCTAAACTGTGAGAAAACAAATTTCTGTTTGTTAAAGCCATCCATTTGTGGTATTTCTGTTATAGCAGCACTAGATAACTAAGGCAGAATTTGGTACCAGAAGAGTGGGGTGCCGCCCTAACAGATAAGTAGAACGTGGAAGTGATTTTGGAATTGGGTAACGGGCAGAGGCTGGAAGAGTTTTTATTTATTTTTTATTTTGCTTTAAGTGAAAGTTTACAGTTCAAGTTAGTTTCTCATACAAAAATTTATACATACATTGTTATGTGACCCTAGTTGCTTTCCCTATAGTGTGACAGCAAACCCCTCCTTTCCACCCTGTATTTCCCATATCCATTCAACCAGCTACTTTCTACCTTCTCATTTCACCTCCCGACAGGAGCTGCCCATTAAGTCTCATGTATCTACTTGAGCTAAGAAGCACACTCTTCACAAGTATCATTTTATGTCTTATAGTCCAGTCTAATCTTTGTCTGAAGGATTGGCTTTGGGAATGGTTTTAGTTTTGGGCTAACAGAGAGTCCAGGGGCCATGTCTTCTGGAGTCTCTTCAGTATCAGTCAGACTGGTCTTTTTATTAGAATTTGAGTTCTGCACCCAGCTTTTCTCCTGCTCCATCAGGGACTCTCTGTTGAGTTCCCTGTCCGAGCAGTTATTAGTGGTAGCCGGGCACCATCTAGTTCTTCTGGTCTCAGGCTGAAGGAATCTCTGGCTTATGTGGCCCTTTCTGTCTCTTGGGCTCATATTTTCCTTGTGTCTTTGGTGTTCTTCATTCTCCTTTGCTCCAGGTGGGTTGAGACCAGTTGATGCATCTTAGATGGCCGCTTGCTAGCTTTTAAGACCCCAGATGCCACTCACCAAATTGGGGTGCAGAATATTTTCTTATTAAACTTTGTTATGCCAATTGATCTAGATGTTCCCTGAAACCATGGCCCCCAGACCCCCACCCTTGCTACTCTGTCCCTCGAAGTGTTTTTGGTTATATTCAGGAAACGTCCTAGTTTTTGGTTTAGTCCAGTTGTGCTGACTTCCCCTATATTGTGTGTTGTCCTTCCCTTTGCCTAAAATAGTTCTTGTCTACTATCTAGTTAGTGAATACCCTTCTTCATCCCTCCCTACCCTCATAACCATCAATGGAAGCGTTTTGAGGTGCCTAATAGTAAAAGCATGGAACCCTGATGGTGCAGTGGTTAGGAGGTTGTCTGCTAACCAAAAGGTTGGCACTTTAAATCCACCAGCCACTCCTTGGAAACCCTATGGGGCAGTTCTACTCTGTCCTATAGGGCCACTATGAGTTGGAATTGACTTGGTGGCAAGGGGTTGGGCTAATAATAAAAGCCTAGATTGCCTTGAAGAGGCTCTTGGTATAATTACGGACATCAAAGGTGACTCTGATGAGGGCTCAGGAGGAAATTAGGAGAGATATGGAGGAAGTCTCTATCGTCTCAGAGAATACATATGGCACCAGTTAGAAATGTGGACGTTAAATGTGCTTCGGGTAAGGCTTTAAAAGAAAATGATGGACATGTGATTGGACAATGGAGGACGGGTGATGTTTTTATGCAGTGGCAAAGAACTTGTTTGAATTATGTTCAATTGTATGGTGGAAGGTAGAACTTGTAAGTGATGAACTTGAGTATTTGGCTGAGGAGATTTCTAAGAAGATCTTAAAGGGGCAGCATGGTTTCTCCTTGCTGCTTATAGCAAAATGGGAGGGGAAAGAGATGGATTTAAAAATGAGCTGTGCAAAATGAAAACAAAACTTAAAGATTTGAAAAATTCTGTTGTGCAATTTTATTTTTTCCACAAACTAAGAACATGTGTCCTAGAATTTTCACCAAGGGCACTGTCTGCCTCTTGGAAATCTACCTGCAGTAAACAGACCAAAGGACTTCCATCTGCTGTCCTCCAAGAAAAGAAAAGGACCATCCCTGGAGGAGCTCCAAGATCAGCAGAACTTTTGGAAGGAACGCAGAAATCAGGGCCTTCTCAGTTTCAAAGGGTGGGCCATAGTCTCCTGGATCTCAAAGCCATTGAGATAGTCTCCAACTTGGTTCAACAGTGTGGGGCTGCAGTTAAGGCGTGCCAGAGGGATGGGACTGCCACTCAAAGCTGAGAGGGTGGGGCTGCCATGTCCAGGGGGCAGAAGAACAGGCCCTGGTAGGGCCAAGGGGGTGGGTCACCACTCAGATGGTCTAGGAGAATGGGGCCGCCCAAAGCCAAGGGAGCAGAGTTGCCATCCCAATGGGCCTATAAGGCAGAGCAGAAGCCCAGGGCCAAGGGGCCTCCACCCAGAACCCAGATGGTATGGCCAACACCCAGCATCTGGAGGGCAGGGCCATTGCCCAGATAGTCCCAAAGAACAGAGGATTATTTTCAAGCCTTGAGACCTAATGTAAATTGTTCTGCTGGGTTTTGGATTTGCTTGGTGCCCGTCATCCCTTCTTTCCCTCCAAAATTTCTCCTGTTTGTAATGGAAATGTATACCTTGTGCCTGTTCTACCATTGTACTTTGGAAGCAGGTAATTGATATTCTAGATTTCACATGTTCACAGATGAAGAACTTCGCCTCAAGATGGAATATGCCTAAAGTTTCACCCATATTTGATTTAGGTGATTCAGAAGCCAGGATTTCAGACTTGATTTAACACTTTTGGGATGATGTGATAGGGTTGACGTGTTTTGCATGTGTGAAGGACATGAATTTGGGGGGCCAAAGGGTGGAATGCTATAGATTGAACTTTAGCTCCATAAAATATATGTTGTAAAGCCTAACCTCTATGCCTGTGGTTATAATCCCATTTGGGAATGGTTTGTCTTAATTATGTTAATGAGACAGGACTTCTGTAGAGTATACCTTGAATCAATCTCTTTTCAGATATAAAAGAGATTAAGTGCAACCTAGCAAGCAGAGATGGGTGAAGAGAGATGCCAAATCACATGAAGATAACTCAATAGCAGAAGCTCAGAAGGGACAAGGACCTTTTCCCAGTAGCTGACAGAGACGGAAAGCCTTCCCCTAGAGCTGGCACCCTGTATTTGGACTCCTAGCCTCCTAAACTATGAGAAGATAAATTTCTGTTTGTTAAAGCCACCCACTGGTGGTATTTCTGTTACAGCAGCACTAGATGACTAAGACATGTGTTATGTGCTGAAAATTAATTTATCTATTTTTTAAAACCATTTCTGGCTTAAAACATCAAAATGCTCCAGTGACTATGATTGTGTCCTAGGGTAAAAAGCATTCTTTAAAAGATAAATAAGATTCTTCTACTTGTTATTACATTGCAATATTAAAGGCTGAATGCTCAATTTATCAACAGTTCATAGTTTGGGTTATTATGAAAGTAATGGAGTCAATGAAAGGAGATTCAAGTGTTCTGGAGGATGCTTATTGGGTATTCAAGGCACCCTGGTGGCACAAATGGTTAAGTGCTGGGCTGCTAACCTAAAGATTAGCAGTTTGAACTCACCCGGCATCTCTGCAAGGAAAAGACCTGGCAATCTGCTCCCATAAATGTCACAGCCAAACTTCTGCCAAAGATTAGACAGGCCCGTAAAACAAAATGAGACTAAATGGGCACACTGGGCCAGAGGCAAGGACGAGAAGACAGCAGGGGGCAGAAAAGCTGATAATGGGGAAGCCAAGGTTGAGAAGGGGAGAGTGTTGATATGTCGTGGGACTGGCAACCAATGTCACAAAAAGTGTGTGTTAATTGTTTAGTGAGAAACTAGTTTGTTCTGTAAACATTCATCTAAAGTACAATTTAAAAAAAAGAAAGAAAAAAAGATTACAGCCAAGAAAACCCTCTGGGGCAGTTCTACTCTGTCACATGGGATCACTACGTGTTGGAATTGATTCAACGGCACCCAACAATAACAACAACATTGGATATTTGAGTTAAGGAACAAGAAGGAAACCTAGTGATTCAACTTCTTATCTTATAGATGAGGGAGAGAAAAGAAGTTTGTTGATAAGTTTGGAAAAATTCATCAACCAACAAAAAGGAATTATTTTTTTAATAATAATAATAATAATAAACCATTGTGGCCAAGTTGATTCCAACTCATAGCGACCCTATAGGACAAAGTAGAACTGCCCCCATAAAGTTTCCAAGTCCTGGTAGATTTTAACTGCCGACCTTTTGGTTAGCAGCCGTGGCACTTAACCACTACACCACCAGGGTTTTCTTTTCCTTTTTTTTTTTTTTTAATAGACTTTAATTTTTAGAGAGTTTTAGTTTGACAGAAAATCAGTGCAGGAAGTATAGAGAGTTCCTGTATGTCTCGTCTACCCCCTTGTATCCTGTTCCTCCTATTATTATCTTGTATTAATGTGGTACATCTGTTACAGCTGATGAACCAATACTGGTACACTATTATTAACTAAAGTCCATAGTTTACACTGGGGTTCAATCTTTGTGTTGTACAGTCCTACGGGTTTTGGGAGATACATAATGTCATGTGTCCACTATTACAACGTCATAAAGAATAGTTTCACTGCCCTTGAAATGCCTGTCCTCCACCTCTTTATTCATCCCTCACCCCTTCCCCTGAGCCCTGGCAACCACTGACCTTTTTACTGTCTCTACAGTTTTGCCGTTTCCAGAATGTCAATACAGTAAGTAGATTTTTCAAACTGGCTTCTTTCACTTAGATGCAATATGCATTTAAGGTTCCGTCATGTCTTTTCATAGTGACAGGGGATTTCTTTTTATCACTGAATAATACTCCATTGTGTGGATGTATCATAGTCCATTCACCTATTGAAGGGTATCTTGGTTGCTTCCAATTTTTCACAATTATGAACAAGGCTGCTACAAACATTTGTATGCAGGTTTTTATGTAGACATACGTTTTTAACTTATTTGGTTACGTAAATACCTAGGAGCCCTGGATCACATGGTAGCCCTATGTCGTCCAATGTGCCTATACCATTTTGCATTCTCTTCAGCAATGAATGAGAGTTCTTGTTGCTCTCTATCCTTGCCAGCATTTGGTGCTCTCAGTGTTTTGGATTTTAGCATTCTAAAAGGGGTATCTTTCAGCCCTATGCAGTGTTCACATTTTGCCTCTGAGCAGTCCAGTGCTATACAGAGCCGTGGGTTATTTCTAGTAGTTGACCTCAACTGAACGCCACAGTGAACCAGACGAGGGCCTCTGCGTAGTTTTTAATACCTCTCCTGCACTTTATTCCCATCCAGCTCACTTAAGGTTGGGGATATTTAACATTTTTACACATTTTTTTAAACCCTCTGGGCTGACTGGTTGCATTAACCACGGTGACCACACTCTGGCTCAGTCTTGCTAGTGATGGGAGAATCGTAATATTTAGAGCATCGGTTCTTGTTTGCTGGCTTTCTCTCATTTTGTTTTTATTTTATTTTATTGCTAGTTAATGTTCTCTTAACCTTTTGACTGCCTTCTCTCTCTTTTTTAATTTTTTTCCCAGACTGTCTGCTAAGCTAAGAACCAGGAGACCTGGATTTCAAGCTTAACCCTGTCATACTATAAGTGTTTGAACTTGGAATTGTCATTTAAACCCTTCTGCACCTCACTTCCTCATTTGTAATATGAAACTCATGAACCAAAGAATTTTACATTTGAAGAGACCTTAGATAATTTTTAGTACAATAAGGTGTTCTCACCCTTTCTCTCTCTTTTTTTTTTTTTTTGCAGAAGAAGAAGTCAAACACCAGGGAATTAAACGAATTGCCTGAAACTACCACTTCAAAGGGTAGAGAATAAAAATTAGGTAATAAGCCAAAGATACTGTAATAACATTTAATATTCTGAATTCATAGCTGTCTCTGGCAAAATATTGAGGTAGATAAAGCCTGTTTTCTTATCTTGCCTTTCAGCTCCCCACTCACATCAGAACAACATTTAAACTCACAGCCATTGTATGCCAGGAGGGCTGTAACACAATCCTAGCATGTCTAGTGTTACTTTTGACATTACGCTTAAGGACAGCTGTATTTGTATACCTCAGGAAATATACTGTAAGAGGGCTTGTTAATTAAGTAATTTTTAGAAGTATGAAGGTTACATGCAGGTTGCTTCTCAGTCTTAGCCTTTTATTGCTACCACAATCTTGAACATAAAAGGATCCGTGTACAATAAGGAGAAAAATGGACCAGATATTGGCAGCTCAGAAGACACTCTCTAGTTATAACAACAGCAACAAAAAAATTCTCTGTTCTTCCTTCCTAAAACCTTGGTCATTTTCATTTATTACTGGAAGGCAACCCATTATGAAACAAAGTTAATTCACAAAGTGCATGTGAATCAAATGTGATTCATTTTCAAATACCTTCACTTTAATATTATTTTAGTTAAAAAACATTGACCTAAATTCCTTTTTTTAAAATACTTTATTGTGGTTTAGGTGAAAGTTTATACAGCATATTAGATTCCCATTCAAGAGTTCATTCACAAATTGTTCTGTGACATTGGTTGTTGTTGTTAGGTGCCGTTGAGTCATTTCTGACTCATAGCGACCCTGTGTACAATGGAACGAAACACTGCCTGGTCCTGTGCTCACTCATCTATGCCAAGAAATTTGGGAGACAGCAACTTGGCCAGCCGACTGGAGGAGATACATATTTATGTCTATTCCAAAGAAAGGTGACATTGGTTACAATCCCCATTATGGGTCAGCACTCTCACCATTTCCACCCAGCCCGCCTTATTCCCATTCCTCCAGTTTCCCTGCCCTCCTTGCCTTCTCATCTTGGCTTTGTGTAAAAATGTTGACCATTTGGTCACATATAGTTGATTGTTTAAAGGAGCACACTCCTCACAGGTGTTATTGTTTATTTTACAGGTCAATCTAGTATTTGGCTAAAACATGACCTCTGGGAGTGGCTTCAGTTCCAGGTTAAAAGGATATCTTAAGGTGATAGGCTCAGGGGTTCCTCTAGTCTCTATCAGTCCAGTAAGTCTGGTCTTTTATATGAATTTGAGTTTTGTTCTACATTTTTTCTCCATTCTAGCCAGGACCTTCTATTGTGTCCCTGGTCAGAATGGTTGGTAGTGGTAGCCAGGCACCATCTAGTTCTTCTTGTCTTAGACTTGAAGAGGCTGTGGTTCAAGGGGGCCATTAGTCCTGTGGACTAATTTTCTCCTTGAGTCTTTGTTTTCCTTCACTCTCCTTTGCTCCATATGAGTAGAGACCAATAGCTGTATCTTAAATGGCTGCTTGCAAGCTTTTAAGACCCTAGACACAACTCATCAAACTAGGATGTAGAATATTATCTTTATGAACTAAGTTATGCCAATTAACCTAGTTGTCCCATGAGACTATGGTCCTGAGCCTTCAAACCCAGTAAATCAGTGCCATGAGGTATTTGGGTATGTCTTTTTTTCTTTAGGAAGTATCCATAACTGTGCCCCTATGTGCTCCTATATTGTGTATATGAATATATACGCAGGACATGCAATCATGTATATACATATGCCCACAAATAGACCTATAAATGCACATGCATGTACTCCCATATACCTTTCCATACCCATATAGCATACATATTTAATATGTAACTACTCACATATTTTTTTGCTTATTACCGTTGTTGTTGCAAAATTGTGTATGTTACAGCTTTTACCATAGTTTTCCTTTATTCTTGCATAACTCTCAGTGTCTTCATTTATCTTGGTCAAGTTGTGCTGGTTTCTTCTATCTAGTAAGTGATTCCCTCTCTCTCTCCCTGCCATTCCTGGAAACCATCAAAGAACATTGCTTTCTGTGTGTTTACCTATTCCTGACTTTTTATAAAGGTGGTATCATGCAATATTTGTCATTATGTTTATTTCATTCAACATAATGTCCTCCAGATTCATCTGTGTTATGTTTCACAGACTCATCATTATTCTTAATCACTGCTTAGTATTCCATTGTACATATGTACCACAATTTATCCATTCATCTGTTGATGGGCTTTTAGGTTGTTTTCATTTTTTGCTATTGTGAATAATGCTGCAATGAACATGGGTGTGCATATGTCCACTTGGTCTAAATTCTTAAAGCAGACCTAGAACTACACCTTGGTTCAATGCTGCAAACAAGAGTCCCAATGCCTGGGGTTCATACTAGACCTTGGACCAACAGCATTGGAATCCCCAGAAAACTTCTTTAAAATGCAGATTTTCTAGGTCCTGTTGTTGTTAGGTGCCGTCAAGTCAGTTCTGACTCATAGAGACCCCGTGTACAATAGAATGAAACATTGCCCGGTCCTATGCCATCCTCACAGTCATTACAGCTGAGTCCGTTGTTGCAGCCACTGTGCCAATCCATCTTGTTGAGGATCTTCCTCTTTTCCTCCTGACCCTCTGCTTTACCAAGCATGATGTCCTTCTCCAGGGACTAGTCCTTCCTGATAACATGTCCAAAGTATGTGAGATAAAGTCTCGCCATCCTCGTTTCTATGGAGCGTTGTAGTTGTACTTCTTCCAAGACAGATTTGTTTGTTCTTCTGGCAGTGCAAGGTATATTCGATATTCTTCACCAACACTATAATTCAAAGGCATCATTATTCTTCTGTCTTCCTTATTCATTGCCCGCTTTCACATGCATATGAGGCTATTGAAAACACCATGACTTGGGTCAAATGCACCTTAATCCTTAAAGTGACACCTTTGCTTTTTAACACTTTAAAGACATCTTTTGCGGCAGATTTGCCCAATGCAATGCGTCATTTGATTTCTTGACTGCTGCTTCCGTGGGCATTGACTGTGGATCCAAGTAAAATGAAATCCTTAACTTCAGTCTTTTCCCCGTTTATCATCATGTTGTTTATTGGTCCATTTGTGAGGATTTTTGTTTTCTTTATGTTGAGGTGTATTCCATACTGAAGGTTGTAGTGTTTGGTCTTCATCAGTAAGTGCTTCAAGTCCTCTTCACTCTCAGCAAGTGAGGTTGTCATCTGCGTATTGCAGGTTGTTAATGAAGTTTTCTCTAATTCTAATGCTGCGTTCTTCTTCATATAGTCCAGCTTCTTGAATTATTTGCTCAGCATAAAGACTGAATAAATATGGTGAAAGGATACAACCCTGAAGCACACTTTTCTGACTTTAAACCATACAATATCCCCTTGTTCTGTTTGAATGACTGCCTCGTGGTCTAAGTTCAGGTTCTTCATAAGCACAATTAAGTGTTCTGGAATTTCCATTCTTCTCAATATTATCCACAATTTGTTATGATCCACACAGTCAAATGTCTTTGCATAGTCAATAAAACTCAGGTAAACATCTTTCTGGTATTCTCTGCTTTCAGTCACGATCCATCTGATATCAGCAATGATATCCTCGTTTCATGTCCTCTTCTGAATCTGCTTGAATTCCTAGCAGTTCTCTGTTGATGTACTGCTGCAACTGCTTTTGAATGATCTTTAGCAAAATTTTACTTGTGTGTGATATTAATGACATTGTTCAATAATTTCTGCATTCTATTGGATCACCTTTCTTTGGAATGGGCAGATTATGGACTGAATTGTGTCCCCCCAAAATGTGTCTCAACTTGGCTAGACCATGATTCCCATTATTTCATGATTGTCCACAATTTTGTTATCTGATGTGATTTTTCTATGTGTTGTAATTCCTATCTCTACAATGTAAAGGAGGCAGGATTAGAGGCAGTTATGTTAATGAGGCAAGACTCAATCTACAACATTAGGTTGTATCTTAAGTCAATCTCTTTTGAGATATAAAAGAGAAAAGCAAGCAGAGAGACACGGGGGACGTCATACCACCAAGAAACAAGAGCCAGGAGAATTTGGATCCAGGGTCCCTGAGCTGAAAACTCCTCAACCAGGGAAGATGGACGAATAGGACCTTCCCCCAGAACCAACATAGGTAGAAAGCCTTCCCCTGGAGCTGGCATCCTGAATTCAGACATCCAGCTTCTTAAACTGTGAGAGAATAAACTTCTGTTTGTTGAAACCATCCACTTGTGGTATTTCTGTTATAGCAGCACTAGATAACCAAGACAGGGTACAAATATGGATCTCTTCCAGTTGGTTGGCCAGCTAGCTGTCTTCCAAATTTCTTGGCATAGACAAGTGAGCACTTCCAGTGCTGCATCCATTGTTGAAACATCTCAATTGGTATTCCGTTAATTCCTGGAGCTTTGTTTTTTTAACCAATGCTTTCAGTACAGCTAGGACCTGTTCCTTCAGTACCATCAGTTCTTGATTATATGCTTCCTCCCAAAATGGTTGAATGTTGGCCAATTAATTCTTTTTGGTACACTAACTCCGTGTCCCTTTGACTTTCTTTTGATGCTTCCTTCATCGTTTATTATTTTCTCCATAGAATCCTTCAATATTGCAACTTGAGGCTTGAATTCTTTCTTCAGTTTCTTCAGGTTTAGAAATGCCAAGTGTGTTCTTTCCTTTTGGTTTTCTATCTCCAGGTCTTTTCACATTTCATTATAACACTTTGTCTTCTCAAGCTGCCCTTTGAAATCGTCTGTTTTCTCTTTTGGTCCTAGTTCTAGACATTTTAAGTCAATTGAAGTGGACTGGGCCTGAGAGTCTTTATTATCTTAAAGCTCCAGATGTTTGTCAGTATCTATTGGGGGGATGAATTGGCCATATGCCCAAGTACTCTTGGAGAGGAATTCAGTTATCTCAGACATAAAGGACAGCCAGTTTACAAAACAGTTCTTTAAAGTCAGAATATTGGCAGGGGATGGATGGCACACTCAGACTGTGTCATTTGAAGACAGGTTAATAAAGACAGACTTACAAAGGTGTAGGAGTTCCTGGGGGTGCAAATGGTTAACATGCTCACTGCTAACTGGAAGGTTGGAGTTTCCAGTCCACCCAGAGGCACCTCAGAAGAAAAGCCTGGCAATCTACTTTTAAAAAGTCAGCCATCAAAAACCTTATGGAGCACAGTTCTACTCTGGCACACATGGTGTTGCTATGTATTGGAATCTACCTGATGACAACTGGTTTGGTTTTGGTTTACAAAGTTGTGAGTAGGGTATAGTAGGATGATACAGCACCATAAGGTTAGCAACAGTGGGGACTCACCACAACACTAGACATAAGGGGCCAAAAAGAGCACATAGTTATTGGTACAAAGGGAGGGCAGCTTTATGAAGAGGGCCACCTGCCAGATTTGTGCCTTGCAAAAGCATGCAATCAATCCATAGCAGCTTTCAGAGAGGAGCCTGGGGGATACTCCCAACCTCCAATCCTTGGCCAGAATCTCTCATTGGTTGAACCCAACTGGAATGCAAAGAGCAGAGGAGCCCATTGATGTAGTTCCTGAAGACCAGTGTTTCAGAGCATAAAGCAGGGTGGGGAAGAGCAGAGAAAGGATCTGGAGGGAAAAAAAGAAGCTGGATGGCACAGGTCCTGCCACTCAGTCATCTGTTCTCTACAGGGAACATCAACCTACTACCGCACAGCAACATCAAAAAGCATTGGTGTGACAATAACTGACGACAAGTGTTTGGTCCTTCCCCAGTAGCAGCCTTATGCAGCCAGTCAACACAGTGGTGTGTTTTCCAATTAGCACAGAAAACCTTTGCTTAAGTGCCATGATGGCTATTTACATCTTTTGATCTAGAAATCCCACTTCTAGGAATCTACCTTAAGGAAACTATCAGAGATGTAGACTGAAAATTATGTGCAAGGATATTCATTGAAACTTTAGTTATAATCACAAAAAAGAAACCACCTAATGTCCAGCATTCTCAGCATAATAGTGTCAGAAAGCAGACCACACATGATATAATTCCAGTTGTGTAACTACAGATATGTAAGAGGCTAGAAAGTACAGTAAAATGTTAGAGTGGTTATCTTTGAATGATGAAGATTTTTTTTTCACTTCAAGTTTTCTTAATTTTGAACATTTCTTTATCAAACATGATTTACTTTGCTAAACAGGAAAAAACAACAAATGTTAACCTTTAAAACCTCATGGCTGCCTCACATGATAAATATTCCCAATGCAGAGACCTACAGACTCTGCTCTGCTATGTTGCATAAAATGCATTGATTTATCTGCTGGCTGCCCATTAATTTGAAGGGAAGCAAGGAGGGGAAGGGCAGCCACCTCCCCTGAAATAGACAGTGTGTGTGACTGAGGGAGCAGCTTTCTTTGATGGAATATTGCTAAATGACGAAATTCTATCTCCTGCAAGAAATTATTTCTGCTGGCTGTGCAAACGTCAGGCTGGAGCCTGCCCTTGGAAAGGCGAGTGCATTTCTATGTATTTGTAAAATCAGCAGAGCCTATGCACAAACGGTTACAGTGGCTGATTTTACAAGCTACTCACTAGGGGTGTCTGCACATTGAAAACCACAGCTCAGAATATATTTAACCTATTGTGATTCCTTCTTATTTCATGTATTACCATTTTGAGAGGGTGTCACTTTGCCCAAGGGAAAATGTTCTGTGTGTAAAATTACTTCACAGACATAGGAGAATGCAATGTATTAACCTAAATTTGGAACAATCTTGCCTCCTTTTCATGCCTTGTTTAACTACCTGTCACCCTTATGTCCCTCACATTCCAGGGCAGTGACCTGTCTCACCCAGAATGCCAGGTGTGTGCAGAAATAGGTGTTTCCAGAAGAATTGTGAGCTGGTTAGGAATGACAGCCGTGGAATGCCAGCTCTATAGATGCTCTGCTTAGTTCTTCACCAGGGTTCAGGGGTTCTCTGCTAGAACGGGGACACCTCCATGGGCCAAAGACCCCTCCTGGTAAGCCCAGCACTAGGCCTTTTAGTGACAATGGCAAAACCAGTATTAGCAGTACAGAGGTATCTGCAGGCTCCGGGCTTACCACCACGTCGTTTCATAAAGTCGGCAGATGGTACAAGCTAAAAAGCCTACAGAGACTGTGCTGGGAACTGGGGTAAGTCCCCAAATTTTTCATCGACTCCCCCCAGATATCATTTGCGGTCAGTTTCATCCTTGAAATCATCCTCTGGAGTTGTGACATCTAACCAGGGAGATTAATTTTGATGTCAGTGAAATCAATAACATATTTTAGAAGTTACAAGAGTGCTTTAGATTTAAAAACGAAACAAAATGAAACAAAACAAAACAAAAAAGAATACAAAAATAAACCATCTGGAGCAATCGCTCTCATCCAGTTATGATAAACACAGCAGAAAACACATTGCCTGAGTCACATCCCTAGAGAGTCTAACCTAGTAGGTCTCAGATGGAGAAGGCACATCAGTACACCTACTCCTCACTTATAGACATGGTTAGGTTCCGAAGATCAGATCATTATGTGAAAATCAGCATTATGCAAAAATTGAGGATGACTACATCAGATCACAAAATGGAGGAGGACTTCATCATTACTATTACATAACTGCCAAATTACAGCATTGTGTGACTGCCAAATTATATCATTACATAATGGCTAAATTACATCATTACATAACTGCCAAACAACTGAGAATCATGGTCCAGCCAAGCTGACAAATAATCTTAACTATCACAGCCCCAATTACTCTTGCCTTGTACCTCAGCATTCGTTACTGCCATACATATGTCATTTATACACAAAAGAGTCGGACAGTAGATTTTTTACTATTGTTGTAAATGAGAAATTTCAGATAATGAGATAGTCAATAAGTGAGGAGTATATTGAAAACGGAAACCCTGGCGGTATAGTGGTTAAGTGCTACAGCTGCTAACCAACGGGTTGGCAGTTCAAATCTGCCAGGCACTCCTTGGAAACTCTATGGGGCAGTTCTACTCTGTCCTATAGGGTCATGATGAGTCATAATCGACTTGACGGCACTGGTTTTTTCTTTTTTGTATATTGAAAACATTTCACTTATGGACCATTGCATTAGAAAAATTCCTAGAAGAAATGAGACAATTCTAGTGGCATTTATTATCAGTAGAGTACCTTCTGTTGTCTGTTGTTACATGCCATCAAGTCGTTTCTGACTCATAGCAACTCTATGTACAACAGAAGAAATGCTGCCTGGTCCTGCCATCCTCATAACAGTTGCTATATTTGAGCCTATTGTTGCAGCCACTGTGCCAATCCATCTCGATGACAGTCTTCTTCTTTTTCATTGACTCTCTACTTTACCAAGCATGATGTCCTTCTCCAGGGATGATCCCTCCTGATAACATGTCCGAAGTATGTGAGATGTAGTCTCGCCATCCTTGCTTCTAAGGAGCATTCTAGCTGTACTTCTTCCAAAGCAGATTTGTTCATTTTTCTTGAAGTCCATGGTATATTCAATAATATTTGCCAACAGCATAATTCAAAGGCCTCAATTCTTCTTCGGTCTTCCTTGTTCGTTGTCCAGCTTTTGCATGCATATGAGGCAATTGAAAATACCATGGCTTGGGTCAGGCACACCTTAGACCTCAAAGTCACATTTTTGATTTTTAACACTTTAAGAGGTCTTTTCCAGCAGATTTGCCCAATGCAATACATCGTTTGATTTCTTGACTACATCGTTTGATTTCTTGGCTGGTGCTTCCATGGGTGTTGATTGTGGATCCAAATAAAATGAAATTCTTGACAACTTCAATACTTTCTGCATTTATCATGATGTTGTTTATTGGTCCAGTTGTGAGGATTTTTGTTTTCTTTATGTTGAGGTCTAATCCATAGTGACAGCTGTGGTCTATGATCTTCATCAGTAAGTGCTTCCAGTCCTCTTCACTCTCAGCAGGTTAAGTTATGTTATCTGCATGTTGCAGGTTGTTAAGGAGTCTTCCTCCAACCCTGATGCCCTGTTCTTCTTCATACAGCCCAGGTTCTTGAATTATTTGCTCAGCATACAGATTGAATAAGTATGGTGAAAGTATACAACCCTGACACACTCCTTTCCTGACTTTAAACCATGCAGTATCCCATTGTTCTGTCCAAACGACTGCCTCTTCATCTATGTACAGGTTCTGCATGAGCACAATTAAGTGTTCTGGAATTTCCATTCTTCTAAATGTGATCCATAATTTGTTATGATCCACACAGTCAAACGCCTTTTTTGCATAGTCAATGAAACTCAGGCAAACATCTTTCTGGTATTCTTTGCGTTCAGCCAAGAGCTAGCTGACATCAATAATGATATCCCTCGGGTCCACATCCTCTTCTGAATCTGGCTTGAGTTTCTGGCAGTTCCCTGTCTATCTACTGCTGCAACCTTTTTTGAGTTATCTTCAGCATAATTTTAATTACATGCGATATTAATGATATTCTTCTATAATTTCTGCATTCCATTAAATCACCTTTCTTTGAAATAGGCACCCATATGGATCTCTTCCAGTTTGTTGGCCAGATAGCTGTTTTCAAAATTTCTACATACAGACAAGTGAGCACCTCCAGTGTTGCATCTGTTTGTTGAAACATCTCAGTTGGTATTCCATCAATTTCTGGAGCCTTGTTTTATGCCAGTGCCTTCAGTGCAGCTTGGACTTCTTCCTTCTGTGCCATTGGTTCTTAATCATATGCTTCCTCCTGGAATGGCTGAATGTCAACCAATTCTTTTTGGTACAGTGACTCTGTGTATTCCTTCCACCTTCTTTTGATGCTTCCTGCCTCGTTCAAATTTTTGCGCATAGAATCTTTCAATATTGCAACTTGAGGCTTGAATTTTTTCGTCAGTTCTTTCAGCTTGAGAAATGCCAAGCGTGTTCTTCCCTTATGGTTTTCTAACTCCAGGTCTTTGCACATTCATTATATTACTTTACTTTGTCTTCTCAAGCCGCCCTTTGAAATCTTCTGTTCAGTTCTTTTACTTCATCATTTCTTCCGTTCTTTTTAGCTGCTCTACATTCAAGAGCAAGCTTCAGAGTCCCTTTGGATATCCATTTTAGTCTTTTAAAAATGTTCTGTCTTTTTAATGACCTTTTGGTTTCTTCATGTATGATGTCCTTGATGTCATCCCACATTTTGTCTGGTCTTCAGTCATTAGTGTTCAGTGTGTCAAATCTATTCTTGAGATGGTCTCTAAATTAAAGTGGGATATGCGCTGGCTCTTGTGGACTTGTATTAATTTTCTTCAACTTCAACCAAAGTTGCATATGAGCAATTGGCAGTCTGTTCCGCAGTTGGCCCCTGGCCTTGTTACGACTGATGATATTGAGCTTTTCTATCGTCTCTTTCCACAGATGCAGTTGATTTGATTCCTGTGTGTTCTGTCTGGTAAGGTCCACTTGTGTAGTTGCTGTTCATGTCTTTAATCTTGCAAAATTCTGTCCTGTGATTTCCAACATTGTTTCCATCATTATGGCCATATTTTCCAACTACCAAGCCTTCTTCTCTGTTTCCAACATTTGCATTCCAATCACCAGTAATTATTAATGTATCTTAATTGCATGTTTGATCAATTTCAGACTACAGAAGTTGGTAAAATCTTCAATTTCTTCGTCTTTGGTATTAGTGGTTGGTGTGTAAATTTGAATAATAGTCATATTAACTGCTCTTCCTTGTAGGAGTATGGTTGTTATCCACAGCACTGTATTTCAGGATAGATCTTGCAATGTTCTTTTTGATGACGCATGCAGTGTCGTTCCTTTTACAATTTGTTATTCCTGGCATAGTAGACCATATAATTTTCCAATTCAAAATGGTCAGTACCAGTCCATTTCAGCTCACTAATGCCTAGGATATTGATCTTTAAGCATCCATCCTTTAGATACCTTCTAAAAGATTTTTTTTCCCTCTTTTTTATACTGGATTGCACCGAGGTAAGATGTTTATCCGCTGCTCATTGCTGCCCCAAACCAAACTACTGACATACTAAGATTAGAGCAAGATCTAAGAAGGTAGCCACCTAAGCACAAAATAAAGGGAGTATCCTCCTGTGTTAGTAATGTCTTTCCTATATGAGCAACTCACTTTCCCCACAATTTTTGGGGTTATGCCAGAGAGCTTCCTGAATTCATGTTTTTAAATGACTTTGTATGGCATTATTCCTAGAGAGAAATTAAGTGTGAATATAAATAACTTGGCTATGTGTGCAAAAGGCAAAGGCAGATATATGTGAAGATGTCTGGAGCACTGTGGTTGCATTTGACTCTAAATATAATGCATCTATTCACATAGAAGAAGATGGAATTTTTTTTTATTTTTAATCAGTATTGGGCAAAAACTTAAGTCTTTCTTCTTTTTCTTCTGTCTTACATGGATATATCCCACTACTGAAGTTATCAAAACACCATCAGGCAAGGCCAGAAGGAGAGGTAAGTCTGCCTAGGTTTTCTATGCATGTGGACTAGAGTTCTGAAAAAGTTATGAAACTACCATGGCAGGTAGTAAAAGTTCAGTTAACACAAAGGAAAATGTTGCAATCAAAGAATCATTTCTTTATTAACTTAAAAATACAGAGCAGTAATTGTATGTTACTGTTACTCCGTGGCCAGTTATTCCATCTGTCTGGTTGGAGCCCTTAGAAAAGGCCTTGATAGCGCCTGCTGTGAAGGAAAGGACACAGATTCATTTTCAAGCAGCAATGCTTTCAAAAACAATGACGCATTGTGGGCTCTCTGCAAATACAAAGTGATCCATACAGAAGGCAGAGATTTATACTCCCAGAAAAAGAGATATTACCCACTTGAATGAACTCTTCCAAATTTCTCAGGTGGTTTAGGATTTCTGTCCCTATCTTATGAGGGATAGGTTAGAAGGACAGGCTCCCAAACAATCCAGGAATGAGATTATAGTAATGGCTGGACGAGAAATTCCCTTGAAGATGAGACTAATTGAGATGTATTCATCCAGAGAACTGCAGCTGCAGCTTTGGGGGCTTCCCTATAAGCCTGCCCTTGCTATCTGGGAGTTTATGTTTAAAGCTCTGCAGCGTCTGCTCCAGATCTTTCCAGAGAAAGGATTGTTAAGCAGAAGCAGAATGATCACATCATTCACACTTGAACTCAATGCGATGAGCACATTTGTTTGTCCTCATTAAGTGCAGTGTTGCAGGGTGCTAACTGACACGCGGAGGCAGCGTGCTGGGGCCGGGCCAGGGAGCCGGAGGCCTGGTGGGGCATCAGGAGAGCCTGCAGCTCTGCTCCTGAAAATCTTTGCAATCTGGGGAAATCAGCTGCTTCTCTGAGATCTCCAGTAACTCATCAAGAACAGGCATTTACATAGAGGTTTTCCAGCTGTGATTTCCAGAAACCTTGAGGGTCCCATGAAATGCCCAAAGCTACCTCTGGGATCAGGAAGAAAGCCAAACAGGGGCCATGCCTACAGGTCCTGGCCCTCACTTCAAACAGGGTGTCCCTGATTGGATCCTTTATATATTAAGTAAGACTGGTTTGGGATAAACCAGTTGCCAGCGAGTTGCCTTTGATTCATGGCGACCCCATTTGTGTCAGAGTAGAGCTGTACTCTACAGGGTTTTCGATGGCTGAGTTTTGGGAAGAAGATCGCCAGGCCTTTCTTCTGAGTTGCCTCTGGGTGGACTCAAACCTCTGTCCTTTAAGTGGGCAGCCAAGTGCATTAACTGTTTGCACCAGCCACGGACTAATCTTCACATTCTTTACTTACAAAAGGCAAAACGATGGGTCTGCTCATCTTTCTTCACACTCACACATAAGTGTGTGCCTTAGTCATCCAGTGCTGCTGTAACAGGAATACCACAAATGGATGGCTTCAACAAACAGAAGTTTATTCTCTTACAGTCTAATAGTCTAGAAGTCTGAATTCAGGGTGTCAGCTCCAGGGTAAGGCTTCCTCTCTGTCGGCTCTGGAGGAAAGTCCTTGTCATCAGTCTTCCCCTGGTCTAGGACCTTCTCAGTACAGGGACCCTGGGTCCAAAGGACATGCTCTGCTTCTGGCACTACTTTCTTTGTGGTATGAGGTCCCCAAAAATGTGTGTCAACTTAGCTGGGCTGTGATTTCCAGTATTGTGTGACTGTCCAGCATTTTGTCATCTGATGTGATTTTCCTACCTCTAAGTTTGGCTGCTAACCAAAAGTTTGGCAGTTCAAATCCACCAGCTACTCCTTAGAAACCTTATGGGGCAGTTCTACTCTGTCCTATAGGGTCCTTATGAATTGGAACCTACTTGATGGCACCTAACAACAACAACAATGATGTTAATGAGGTAGGATTAGCAGTAGTTATGTTAATGAGGCAGGACTCAATCTACAGGATTAGGTTGTGTTTTAAATCAATCTTTTTTTTTGAGATATAAGAGAAGTGAACAGAGAGGCATGGGGATCTCATACCACCAAGGAAGTAGAGCCAGGAGTGAGTGTCCTTTGGACCCGGGGTCCCTTTGTTGAGAAGCTCCTGCACCAGGGGAAGATTGATAACAAGGACCTTCTCCCAGAGCCGACAGAGGCAGTAAGCCTTCCCCTGGAGCCGGAACCCTGAATTTGGACTTCTAGCCTCCTAAACGGTGAGAAAATAAACCTCTCTTTGTTAAAGCCATCCACTTGTGGTATTTCTGTTATAGCAGCACTAGATGACTAAGACAGGGTGGTTAAAGAATGGACTCTAGAGCCAGCTTGCCTGGGTTTGACCATCATGTCTTCTGTCTAGTACTGTGTGGCCCTGGGCAACTTTCCTAACTTCTCTATGCCTGTCTCCTCATCTGTAGCATGGAAGGAGGTAATCATAGTACTTATCACATAGGATGGTCATGAGAATTAAATGAGTTAATACACACAAAGCTCTTAGAACAGAGCCTGGCACATAGACAAATATTTCCTGTTATTATTGGCCCAAGCTAGTAGCGAGCTTCTGGGCCAGCGTCGTTAATAAAGCCACAAAAGGGAATGTAGAAGGGCTCACTCATTCCGTGGAAAGGTGCTTGGGAGCATAATTGGATTTACTGAAAGTGCCTTTTTAAACGGTACTGTTAGTTTCTGATTCACATTTGGGAAGAAAAGCAGAACAGAAGGTGATAAATTCCTTTATGGGAGGGCTTGGCAGGGAAGGCAGATGCGACTGTGAAGTTAATTGGTGAATGGGAGGTGGACACTCCTGGCCGAAGGCAGGCTGGCTGCACGAGCATGTCCTCCCTCCCTCACTCTGGTTTATGGTGATTAATTAATTAGGGATTCTGAAAGGCCATTCTTGGGTGGCTGCTGGTCCTGCCTTGGCCCAGACAGGGATGATGTCAGCATATAGTTTATGGAGTTCTACAGGCCTCAGGGGATTCCAAAGGCTTATAGAGCTGCCTCCAGGCTGCTCGCCAGCACTCTGAAAACTGAAGCCCCCTTGAATTTTGTGTATCCCACCTTGCTTGTCTCAGCTATGATTTTTGCTGTTGTTCTCTGTACAAGCTCTAGGGCATGAGGAGTAACCTCCAAAGTTCCTTAAGTAAGATTAATTTTTCTAGCCCTCCTAGCTTGGGTCTCTGAGAATTCTGCTCCATTTCTCAGGCTCTTCTCTGACTCAAAAAGGGCATGAAATTCTCAAGATGACACACCCAGGAATATACCAAATTTAAGATGTAGGAATTAAGATTATAAAACGTGTCATTATTTTATGTACAAAAACCCAAACTCATTGCTGTCCAGTTGCAGTACAGTAATTACTTAGTATAGCCCTTCTGGCCTAGTCTTTGTAACCCCCACCAAATGACTGGGTGGGATTATGCAAATGAGGTACTCATGGCCTACCAAGGGGATTACATAAAAATACCATGGTAATAATGTAAATAAGATGCATAGAACCCTAATGAGGGAATTGGTCAGTTTTGCCATCCTGCTAGGCTTGAAGGGAAACAGAGAGAGAGAGAGAGAGAGAGAGAGAGAGGCGCTGTAACACAGAACAGAGCAAGAGGCAGCAGAACCGGGGCAGAGAGAGAGAGCTGTAACACTGAAGGCTGTGAGAAGCAGCGGCAGAAAAACAGTGGCAGCAGAGGCAGCAGGACCAGGAGACCACCAGGAGATGGTGAAGAGACTTCCCAGCCCATGGAGCAAGAAAGTTGAGCACCTTTGGGCCGAGGCTTACTGGCGGAGTGGGGTGCCTCTGGCACTTATTGGCAGAGCTAAAAGAGATTTGTCACACTTGCCCGAGCCAGGCAGAGGCCAAGGGGCCAGAGAAAGGCCTGCTTTCAGACACAGCTGAGAAGAGGCTGTCCTGATGGAAGAACTGTACCCTGAGTCATTTCTGAACCTGGATTGTAACCTGCTATTTCCCTAATAAACCCCATCATCATTATGTTGTCTGTGAGTCCTGTGTGGCCATTACAACAAATTATCGAACTCAGCAGAGAAGTAGAGAGTGCTGTGGGAAGGACAATTGGTGTCAGAACTGGTAAAGACAGCAGAGAGAAGAGGCATATCTGACCTCCACCTCACAGGAATCAGCCTTGGGCTGTTGATCTCGATTCTCCTTCCCCCTAGAAAAGTTAGAGGAGGTCAGCCGCCCCACCACACTAGTTTTCACCTGAGTCAATTCCTACTCATGGAGACCTCATGTGTTTCAGAGTAAGATTTTCAAGGACTGTAATTTTACAGAAGAACTCCAAGCACTGCTGGGTAGATTCAAACTGATAGCCTTTCGATTGGTAGTTAAGTGCAAACCGTTTGTACCACTCAGGGGCCTGAAGAAAGAAACAAAAAAAAACTGCTAATTAAACCGCTGTGTTAGAAAAGCTTTTTAAAATTTTAATTCTTTAAATCAATTTGAAAATACACTTTTAACTTAGACCCAGATATTTAAAATCACGCATCACTCCTGTGCATCCATAAAAAAGGATAATGTAAGGTTAAAAGTATTCCTAAAAAGTTTTTTTACATTCAGATCCTGAGTCTTCCAGGTCACTTTTTAACCCCCAGTCAGCAACATCTGTGTTTCTTCACATCACACCATGTGCCATCAGAGCAATGGGTATGCAGAATTCCAGTGTCAAACCACAGAGTAAATGGTCTGGGGACCCACCACAGGTGGTGCCAGCTGTGTAAGTATCTCAGTGGAAATGCCCCATGAGCAGCTATGACAGGTTTGTGTAGGTGCCAGCAATGACAACCCCATTGTGACTGGCACGGGCCAGTAGCCACTGTAATGTGCATCCCAGTCTGAGAACCGCTAACACAGGAAATGCGCATCTTGGAATTTATGGAAGTGGTTATGAAAGTTTCTACTTGTTTCTTCAAGAGGATGGGTTCAATTCCCAGGAAATTTTTCGAGAGTTATTGAAAAATTGTACTTCATCCTTTTAGTGAGAAAGTACATGGTGAATTTTTGGCCTTTTCAAAAAAAACTTGACAATTCCTTCAAGCCGGGTGTGCTGGGGCGACACAAGATTGCAGAGGCCAGAGACAGCCAACTTTGAGAGAGGACAGCTGCTCCTACGATGTTTTACGTTTGCCCAAAGTACCTTCCCCTTAAATACGCAACCCAACCCATTGTCTTCGAGTTGATTCTGACTCATAGTGCCCCTACTGGACAAAGCAGAGCCGCCCCATAGGGTTTCCAAGGCTGTAAACCTTTACGGAAGTAGACTGCCACATCTTTCTCCTGTGGAGCAGCTCATGAGTTTGAACTGCCCACCTTTTCATCAGCAGCTGAGCACTTTAACCACTGCACCACCAGGGCTCTTTCCTCTTAAATAAGAGTCATTTGTGTGATGGTATTTTTATTCCCTCTTAAAACACAAATACTCTTTAAAAAGTCACTCAATAGTCCTGCCTGATAAATGGTTTATCCCTTCTACAGTGGTTTTGCCCGAGGTTTAAAGGAGCCAACTGTTTAAAAGGAGCCCCAGCAGCACAATGATTAAGCGCTCAGCTGCTAACAAAAAGGTTAGCGGTGTGAACCCACTCAGCAGCTCTGCAGGAGGAAGACCTGGCGACCTGCTTCCATAAAGGCTGCAGCCTTGGAAACCCTATGGGGCAGTTCTGTACTGTCACATGAGGTTACTAGGAGCTGGAATCGACTCAATTGCAACTATCAATAATAACAACTTTTTAAAAAGAGAAAAATCTCTGAATATTTCGATAGCATAAAACTTAACAGATCACAGCAGGCTCCATATTCTATGATTCTATTTATACCACACGTCAGAGTAGGCCTGTCTGTAGAGACAGAATGCAGATTAGTGGTTGCCAGGGGCTGGAGGCCTGGGGACAGAATGTTAATGGATCCAGGGTTTCTTTTTGAAGGGATAAAAATGTCTTAAAATTAGAATATGGTGATGCTTGCATAACCCTATGAATATACTAAAAACATTGAGTTGTACACTTTAATGGATGAATTGTATTGTATGGGATTTGTATATCAATAAAGGCATTGAAAAGAAAAAACTTAACAGAATGTGTTGTGTGTGTTAACCTAAACAGAAGTTCTTTTACACTTATCCCAGTGATATTTCATAAAAACTTAGCAAGAATTATTTTATGCAAAGCAATTCAACAGCCTCTTAGTAAACAAATATTATGCACAATACAAAATGCTAGGGGCTGCGGCAGGCAAAGAAGAGTTGATCCCTGCCTGTGAGGAGCTCACCACCAAGGAGATGTGGTGGGGGAGAAAGCGACATACAAAATAACTCTTGAGGGCAGAGGAAACATTCTGAGCACCTTGGAGGATGTTTCTTGGTGAATTCCGGGTTTGACCTGGCCCTGAAGGCATTGGACTTTGATAGGTAGATACGGAGGGCTGGGAGAGGAGACGTCATAGAGCAACGTTTCAGGTCCTCTGCAAGTTGAGAGATGCCCTAGCCCAATGGCTCCAGTCCACCAAGAACACCTCTGAGTAGAATTTAAGGATGGATGGGAGAGAGATGGCAGGTGGAGTCAAGCCGGAGAAGACTCTGGGCTCAAGGTGGAGACTGGGGGCACTACACTGTGTGGGGCTAGGTTCTGAAGAGATGTAAAAGGATCAGGAGACTTGAACAGGGTCGCCCAGCTCATAGCTGGTGCAGACCATGAACTGAAATCTACTTTTCCTAACTCCCAGCTCAGTCTTGCTCTACTGGAATGGGCATAATAGTGCATTCTGTGCCTCCCCAGCAACAGCCGCCAGCAGTCTTGGGAGATTGCCACCTGGCTCCTAGAGAACAGACACATGCTTTGGAAGGGCAAAAGCCAAAGTGATGGTAAAGTGGGAGCCTTACATTAGTCCTTTTCCCTATTTCCTCAACCCTTCACATTAGGATCAGAAGCTCTGGTGTTTTGTTAACATTAGTTCCTAGAAGTATAAAATAAAACCCACGGAGGCGAAAACAAACTTTTTCATATCCCTGTTTCCTAAAGGATGCTGCATACCTGGTCTGCTCACTACAGAATCTTGACTGCAATTGCTTTCTTGTTTAAAAAATGCCCCTAATTTTTCTTTTAACTTAAAAAACCTGTTACTGTCAAGCTGATTGCGGCTCATAGCAACCGTATAGGACAGGTTAGAACTGTCCCCATTGGGTTTCCAAGAAGTGGCTGGTGGATTTGAACTATCAACCTTTTGGTTAGCAGCTATAGCTCTTAACCACTGAGCCACAAACATAGAGTTAATCCAAGAGTTAACCTAATCAAAATTTATACTGACTGAACATTTCAAAATATACAGAATAGTTCTGGCGTTAACTTTTAATCCCTCTTCACCAAGGATTTAATTTGATTCTCAACCAAATTTCACCAAGGTCTCTGTGTCTGTGTTGGCCTGTCAGGATCTTCTTTTCTTTCCCTGGATATTTTCATTCAGTAATCCCCGACTAGGCCTCATGCTGTCGTCATCAAAATGGTTATTTTCTTACACGAAGGCTTTTCATTAATTTTCTTTCTCCGTCTGTGGTTGTCCAAAGTTCTCCCTGTAAGAGCAGAATCCTCATCAACTGTGTCTCTGTCGTAAGCCAGATATGTGTGACTGCGGAACATAAGGTGTGCGTTTCCTCCGTCAATACACACGCTGCAAATGCCTGCAGCGGCCACCTGTTACCCAGGAAATGGTCTTGCTCTCGCCCTCTCTCAACTGATCCTTTGCTCTGTGTTGAGCTGTCCTTAAAGCTCTCAGGGAGTAGAGAAGGTATTTATAATTTCTCGTTTTAGTACTACCTTAAAAAAAAAAAAACCAAGTGACTGATATAAACACCCTCTTCATCAATCCTCTGTGTAGCTCTTCGCAGTTGCTGTTCTTTGCATGGACATCTTTGAGCCACTGGGTCTGTACCTAGCATCGTTAGGAAACCCTAAAGCTGCACACATACACACACACACACACACACACACACACACACGCACGCACACACCACTTCCATTATTCAAGGAAAAAGCTGAGAGATTCTAGGAGGGTCTGCTTGGCCTTCCAGCCCAGCTCTGCTTATCACTGATCATGTAATTGAACTATTTCCTTCCTTGTTCAATTGATGCACGCTAATATAGTGGTAAGGTTAAAGATACAGACATAGTTAATTCACACAATTAACATCCCTGTCCTTCTCCAACGCCATGGTGGATAATTGAGAATTTGAAGACTTACTTTTATTGGTACAAATAACAAATAAAGGCGTATAATAAAATTCACTTGCTTTCTAGTTCCATAACTGAACACCATTTCCCTTCCAAACATTTGAATAGCCTGGTTAAGTCACACTATGTGGCATTTAAAACTGCTTACCAAATCAAAAAAATGAAAGGAATTCAAACCAGATGCTCTAAAAAAAAATGTATTCTTCATAAGCTAGGAAAAGATCCCAAACCTGAGAGAGTTTGAATGTTTTATCTAAACCAGTCTCACAATGATAAAAACCGCCTCGTCATTCACACTGTCAGATCAAATGACTTCCTTATGGTATTGATAACTGAACAAGAGTAACCTTGGCCAACACCGTTATTGACGTTATCTCTTCCCATAAACACCTAGTAGAAGAAATTCTAAATTCTTAAGGATAGTCTTGCTCTATGACTCTTTTGTGATTATTTTCACCGACATCTTTAATCTTCAATTAAATACTCCCAACAAAACAAATTAACCCCTCTCTTTCCTTGTAGGTCACTTTATTGAAAGTACTGTTCCTTAAAATTATTTTATTGGTAATTTTGCAAATGATTATAAGCCCGAAGACTTCTAAACAACAGGAACATTTTTTAAATCTTGGCAATTTAAATGGTCTTCTTCCTTTTTTAAGGCAGGTATCTTGTGTTCACAGTTTGTAAGTTATTTGTTCAACAACCATTTATATACTAGTGAAAAAACAGAGTCCCTGAGTGGTGCAAATGGTTAATGTGCTCAGCTGATAAGCAAAAGATTGGAGGTTCAAGTAAAGCCAGAGAGAGGTGCCTCGGAAGAAAGGTCTGGTGATCTGCTTCTAAAAATCATCCATTGAAAACCCTATGGGGGACAGTTCTACTCATCACCATGAGTTGGAATTGACTAGACAGCAACTAGTGGTAGTGGTATTAGTGAGAAAACAGGATAAGTGGCAGAAGCAATTGATGGTCAACAAAGAAAAAGTACATGACTAAATATGTGATAAATGCTATACATAGAAAGACCTCAGTGGGATATTAATTGTGGGGGGTTGGGGTGCAGTTAGGTAGAGGGAGCCCTCTTGGAAGAGATCACACTGAAGCTGAGGCCTCAAGAATGAACACAAAGTAGACAGGCAGAAAGGAGGGGAAGAGGGCCCCAAGCAGAAAGAACAGTGAGAACAGGGCTTTGAAGCAGAAAAGAGATTGATATATTCAAGTTAGAGAAAGGATTTCAGTGTGGCTGAAGTGTAATGAGCAAGGGAACAGGTGGGGCAAGGCTGGAGAAGGGGAAGAGGCAAATCACGTAGGCCAGGAAAGAAGTTTAGATTTTATTGGGAGTAGAACCCATTGAAGGTTATCAAACAGTGGCATAACACCATTCAATTTATGTTTTTAAAAGAGTGTTCTGGCTGTATTTTGGAGAGAGGCAAGAGTGGTGGCAGGGAAATCAGTTAGGCTACTGCAGTGGTCCAGGCAAGAGAGGAGAATGACTCTAGAGCTGGAAAGAAACCGAGGAAGGTGAGAGAGAATCAGGGAGTAGAAATGTCAGTATTAACTGGAAGTGGGCAAACAGAGAGAGGGAAGAATTAAGTATGACAAGGGGCTTTTAGATTTAGCACCTGGATGGGGATGGTACTTGTGATGGTTAAGATTGTGTGTCAACTTGGCTGAGCCATGATTCTCAGTTTTTTGGCACTTGTATAATGTTGTGATCACTTCCCTGTTGAAATTTGATACGTGATCACCCCCATGATGGAATCTGGTGAGTGGTAACAGCAGGGGCAGCTCACCGCCCCCTCGACCTTCATCTCTTGGCGCTCCACCACCTACTTCCTTCCTGCTCACCTTGCCAAGGTTTTTGGCTTGTTCTGGATCCGGCAGCTACCTGTTGTCTGACCTCTGGTTCTGGGACTTGAGCTAGCAGCTTACTTGTCGATCTTGGGATTCATCAATCTTCATAGCATGCGATCAAGTGTCCTGCTCCCCAACCTACCGACTTTGGGTTCGCCAGCCCCTGCAGCTATGTGAATCAGGAAAAACCTGTGGTCTTGCCTGCAATCTTGGAATTCCTTGACCTTCACAGTCTGTGAGCAGGAGCCCTGCTCTCTGACCTACTGATCTTGGGTTTGCCAGCTTCTGCAGCTACGTGAATTGGGAAAGGCCTCTATGCTGATTCATGGACTTGGAAAGTTCCAACCTCTACAATCACTTGAGCTGTTTCCTTGATATAAACCTCTCTCTATTATACGCTTTACTGGTTTTGCTTCTCTAGAGAACCCAGCCTAAGATAGCACTATTCACTAAGATGGAGGAAAACTAAGAGTGGGAACGTTCTAGGTTGGGGATTGTTTTGGAGATGGTAAGTTAAAGGAGCCAGCGAAATAGCAAAGAGAAATGGCAAGGAGGCAGTTTCATTAGTAAGGTAAATATATATATATATATATATGTAAAATATGGCACAAATGATTTGCTCTCGACTACTAACATTGGTGGTTTGAAACCACCCAGCAGTACCATGAAAGAAAAGCCTGGCGATCTGCTTCCATTAAGATTACAGCCAAGAAAACCCTATGGAGCAATTCTACTCTGTAACACATGAGGTTGCCATAAGTGGGAATTGACTCAATGGCAACAGGTTAAATGAGCCTAGGGGAGGGGGTTGGGGAGGTATTTAAAGCCATGGGAATAGGTGAAGTGCCTATGGAGAGGATATTGACAAGAGAAGGAATGAGGGCTCTGGAATGAACCCGGGAAAACTCCAACTGTTGTTGGTGGAAGAGAAGCCAGCAGAGAAGCCTGCGAAGGAGCATAAGTGGGAGGGGTACCAGGAAAACATGGAGTCAGGAAAGCAGGAGGAGAGTGTTTTGAGAAGGTAGGGATGGTCACTTAATTCAAGATTTTAATGGAGTGGTGAAAGCTGAAACCATATGGAAACTTGGAAAAATCGAAGGTCACTGTGGTTTTAAAATGCTGTTTAGTTCTACTGTATTGTTCAGCTTCCAAGCAAAACCCACTGATGGTACAATTCCAAAAGTCAAGCAAGATGTCCAATGTCCATTTCTGGAAAGAAAGAGGAATAAGGGCACTTACGCAGAACTTGTAAAAGAAAGGATTTGGCAATTTACGTAGTAAATTTCAGAAACGGATCAAAGAACAGGTTTTTGTTCAAGTGGGTGGGTTTATATTTTAAAATATTTATATATTTTAAACATTTTTGCATAACATGTATGTACACTACGAGTACAACTATATGCAAACCATGCATGTGGGAGGTAGCATTCAATAATTTTGTTAGAATTACACTATTTATATTTTTTAGCATTACGATGTTTACATTGCCTCTATATTATCTTTTCTGAAAAGAGTGGAAAGAAAAATTTATTTTCCATAACATGTAAAGAAAAACTTTAGCTCAACAGGCATGCGTTATTTTTAATAATTTATTATATTTTTGTTGTTGAGAATATATACAGCAGAAAGTACACCAATTCAACAATTTGTAGGAATTGTACAATTCATTTCAGGTATACATTTTTGCAGATGAGAAATTCCCGCACCAGATTGGTAAGAAATGAAAGAGTGAGGCATTATGGGAGGCCCAATAAGAGGCCCCCCTTATTATTCTGAGTAATTATTTTCCCACCGTTTCTTTAGTGTTGCAAAATAACCAATTCCTGGGCCCTTAAAATCCACTTCTCACCTTATTCCCTAACTGCTTCTTCATGAAAAGATTGGAGTTGGCTATCAAAGAACCATTATATAAAGCTGTATAATTTCTCACTTTGATTTTTATACCTAAAGATGATTCCATGGGTTTATTTCTCCTGGTGTCTGCACTGCCATGGCTTCCCAACAGCTGTCCAAGCCTCAGTACTGGCAGGAGGAACTCAAGGGGGCATCTGCCTTAGTATTATCAGCTAGTACATTGTTACTTAATTATTGGCACCTTCTCACCATGAGCCTCAACATAGTTCCTGAGGTCAGAGGTAGAATCGAACAAAGGAAGAATAAGGGCAGAAGGAAAGTGGAAGAGGCAAAAGCCAATCTTCATCAACTTCCCAGTGTTGGGAAGGGCAGCTTCAGCCTAGTGTGTTTGTTGCTGACCAGATTCTTAAAGGAACTTACATATTCTGATTATGAGAGACAAAACAATATCAGGAGGTGTGGCCTTTTGAAATGTAAATAACTCCAAGAAAAATAATAAGAATTGCCACTGCTTTTGTAGAATTCAGAAAACACGGACCATGCTCCTATAAGCCCTATTTATCACCTCCGCTTATTCTACCCACTCAGTTAGAGGAAATTGACGAGATGGGAGAAATAGAGCTTTCAGATAAAAATAAATCTCAAGAACCCTTTCCATGCTCCAAGACAAATTATTCCTAGAATTAATGAGCAAAAGTATCCCTTTTTTAACTTCAAAAACTGTTTAGAGTGAGCAGCCATCTAAGATATTCCACTGGTTTCACCCCATCTGGAGCAAAGGAGAAAGAAGAAAACCAAAGACACAAAGGAAAGATTAGCCCAAAGGACTAAGGGACTATAACTACCACAGCCTCCACCAGACTGAGTCCAGCACAACTAGATGGTGCCTGGCTACCACCGCTGACTGCTCTGACAGGGATCACAGTAGAGCGTCCCAGACAGAGCTGGAGAACAACGTAGAACAAAATTCTAACTCACAAAAAACAAACAGACAAACAAACTTACTGGTCTGACAGAGACCGGAGAAACCCTGAGATTATGGTGCCTGGACACCCTTATAGCTAAGTAATGAAGTCACTCCTGAGGTTCACCCTTCAGCCAAAGATTAGACAGGCCCATAAAACAAAATGAGACTAAATGGGCACACCAGCCCAGGGGCAAGGATGAGAAGGCAAGAGGGGACAGGAAAGCTGATGATGGGGAACCCAAGGTCAAGAAGGGGAGAGTATTGACATGTCATGGGGTTGACAACCAATGTCACAAAACAATATGTGTATTAATTGTTTAATGAGAAGTTAGTTTGCTGTGTAAACCTTCATCTAAAGTACAACAAAAAATTTCTTAAAAAACTGTTCAAAATGTTTCTTTTTAATATTCAAATTATTATATATTATCATTTTTTAAATTATTATTATTTGTTTTGTTTTAGAACAAGCCAGATTCAGAAGAGCACGTGGAACAAGGGATATCATTGCTGATGTCAGTTGGATCTTGGCTAAAAGCAGAGAATACCAGAAAGATGTTGTGGATTGAGTTGTGTCCCCTAAAAATGTATATCAACCTGGCTAGGCCATGATTCCCAGTGCTATGTGATAGTCCACCATTTTGTGATCTGATGTGATTTTCCTGTGTGTTCTAAATCCTACCTCTATGATGTTAATGAGGTGGGATTAGCGGCAGTTATGTTCATGAGGCAGGACTCAATCTACAAGATTAGGTTGTATCTTAAGTGAATCTCTTTTGAGATATAAAAGAAGTGAGCACAGAGACATGGGGACCTCATTCCACTAAGAAACAAGAGACAGGAGAATAGCATGTCCTTTGGACCTAGGGTCCCTGTGCTGAGAAGCTCCTTGACAAAGGAAAATTGATGACAAGGACCTTCACCCACAGCCAACAGAGAGAGAAAGACTTTCCCTGGAGCTGGCACCCTTAATATGGATTTCTAGCTGCCTAGACTGTGAAAGAATAAACTTCTGTTTGCCGAAAACATCCATTTGTGGTATTTCTGTTATAGCAGCCCAAGATAACTAAGACAGATGTTTATCTGTGTTTTACTGACTATGCAAAAGCATTCAACTGCATGAATCATAAGAAATTATGGATAACATTTTGAAGAATGGGAATTCCAGAATACATCATTGTGCTTATGCGGAACCTGTATATAGATCAAGAGGCAGTCATTAGAACAGAACAAGAAGATACTATATGATTTAAAATCAGGAAAGGTGTGCTTCAGGATTGTATCCTTACATCATGCTTATTCAATCTGTATGCTGAGCAAATAATCTGAGAAGCTGGACTATATGAAGAAGAATGAGACATCAGGATTGGATGAAGACTCATTAACAACCTGTGATATGCAGATTACACAACCTTCCTTGCTGAAAGTGAAGAGGACTTGAAGCACTTACTGATGAAGATCAAAGACCTAGCCTTCAAATATGGATTACACCTCAACATAAAGAAAACAAAAATCCTCACAACTGGACCAATAAACAACATCATGATAAACAGAGAAAATATTGAAGTTGTCAAAGATTTCCTTTTACTTGGATCTACAAGCAACACCCATGGAAGCAGCAGTCAAGAAATCAAAGGATTTATTGTATTGCACTGGGCAAATTGGCTGCAAAAGACTCCTTTAAAGTGTTAAAAAAGCAAAGATGTCACTTTGAGGACCAAGGTGCTCCAGACCCAATCCATGGTGTTTTCAATCACCTCATATGCATGTGATAGCTAGACAATGAATAAGGAAGACTGAAGAAGAATTGATGCCTTCGAATTATAGGGTTGGCAAAGAATATTAAATATACCATGGACTGCCAGAAAAATGAACAAATCTGTCTTGGAAGAAGTACAGCCAGGATATTCTTTAGAAGGGAGAATGGCAAGACTTCATCTCATATACTTTGGACATATTATAGGAAGGACCAGTCCCTGGAAAAAGACATCATGTGTGGTAAAGTAGAACATCAGCGAAAAAGAGGAACACACTCCATGAGATGGATTGACACAATGGCTGCAGCAATGGTCTCAAATATAGCAACAGTTGTGAGGATGGTACAGGACCGGGCAGTGTTTCCTTCTGTTGTATATAATAGGGTCACTATGAGTCGGAACTGACTCAGTGACACCTAACAACAGCATTTCTCAGTTACCGTGACATTCATTTATGTGTCAAAGAATGTAATCTAAGATCAGGAAGTACTGAAGTTATTTAAAAGGTTGGTCAAATACTTGCATTGAGAAAGACATGTTTGTAAATGACATGTACAAAATGTGTGTAAGTGTCTTTAAGGAGCGTGTCCATTACACACTCCCTTTTGGAATAACCTGATTTTAAAACTCATTCTTCTTCCATGCCGTTTCTTAATGCTCTCTTTGCACAAATGTGTCTCAGAAGGATGGACGGAAAAAAAAAAACTTTTTCAAAGGAGAACAAGACGTTTCATAAAAGCGCAGTATAAAGAGAAAATGCACAGACTCAAGAGACCTAGATTAAGCTTTTCTAAGTCTCAATTTCCTCTTCTGTAAAATGGTGGCACAGTGGTTAAAGCACTCGGCAGTTAACCAAAAGGCTGGCGATTCAAACTCACCAACCACTCCATGGGAGAAAGATGTGGCAGTCTGCTTCCATGAAGATTTACAGCTTTGGAAACCCTATGAGGCAGTTCTGCTCTGTCCTATAGGATCGCTGTAAGTCGGAATCGACTTGATGGCAGTAGGTTTTAAGGTGGGTATAGTAATAGTACCCACCTCCTATAGTTATTGTGAGTTGTGCAATAGATCGTAGCTATTATTGTTACAAGAGTGCTTGTGTGAGACATACAATGCACTCGACTGCTAACCAAAAGGCTACAGGATTGAGTCTACCCAGAGGCACCTCAGAAGAAAGGCCTGGCAATCTACTCCTGAAAAATCATCCATTAAAACCCTAAGGTCACTACAGTTTTAAAACATATGGGGTCATCATGAGTCAAAATCTACTTGATGGCAACTGTTACTATTATTGTTGCTATTGTTATAAAGCCACATTTAGGGCTTGGGTGCTAGTGTGTTTTCCAGGGGGTGGAGAGATATTAATATGTCAGTTGGGATGCTAAAGATGATCCAAACCTTCAGGGCCCTACATAGATTTTAGGATTTCGTGAAAAACTTATATTCATTATTGGTGGCACGGTGGGTAAATGGTCAGCTGCTAACCTAAAGGTCGGCAGTTCTAGCCCAGCAGCCCCTCTGCAGAGAAGGATGTGGCAGTTTGCTCCTTTAAAGATTACAGCCTCGGAAACCCTATGAGATGGTTCTACTCCGTCCTATAGGGTCACTCTGAGTCGGAATTGACTTGACAGCAATGGGTTTGGTTTGATTTGTTTTTTTTTTTCATTCTAGCTTATAAGGCATGTGGGACAGCCCAAAGCCTTTGTGGGAAGAAAAAAAAAAATTTTTTTTACAGAAATCTTTTTGAAGGGAACATTCATTTATTCAGCAAATATTTATTGAAACCCTATGTAGTTACACCAATGGACTCAAACATACCAATGATCCTGAAGATGGCCCAGGACTGGGCATAAGGTTGCCATGAGTCAGAGCCAATTCGACAACAACTAACAACAACGACAACAATAACAACTCTGTATCAAGCATTGTACTAGTCGCTGGGGATTAAGCTAAACAGTCTCTGATCTCGTTGACTGAACTTAGAATTTAATGGAGAAGACAGTCATTATAACCACAAATAAACACTACAATCTGTAGTAAAAGTGGCAAAGAAAAATTCTGACTTTTTAAAATCTTGGCGAATAGAATAGACATTGAAAAATACTATCCTCAGGAAGTGTAATTTGCCATTTGTCAGTCTCAAGCTCTTTCATAATTGACAGTTATGACGGCATAATTTGTATGTAGTGGCACTTGGCTGCTATACAAAGGTCAGCAGTTCGAATCCACCAGCTGCTCCTTGGAAACCCTATGGGGCAGTCGTACTCCATCCTATAGGGAGGGTCGCTATGAGTTGGAATTGACAGCAACGGGTTTTTATGATGCCATACTGTGTAGGTAGTGTCACTTTAAAGGTGAATTGTGCTGAGTAAATCTAGAATTTTTAAAACTGGATTAAAACATGGAAACATTAAAATGGCGAACTGATAAATCTCTGAAGCTACAATTTCATATTGTGGCCATGCACATGTTTTTAAGGGGCAAGAAAGCCTGGGTTGGGGGTTAGGAGTGGAGTCCTAAGGATAGCAAAGACAAGGGCTATGCAGCCAAGGCTCCCCTCTGGGTCACGGAACCCTGGGTCAGAGGGACAACGGAAGGAGGGAGGCAGAGCCAGAGGCTAGGTCGTGGTGTCCAGGAAAGCAAGCCTTCAGTGGGGCCCACTTTTATAAGCATTCATTTGTGTGCAAGAGTTTATCTAGAAGGCCTGCTCCGGCATCCTCTGAAGAGAGCAGTGTTTTTCAAACAGCAGATCATGGCCCATTTTGAGTCATAAAATAAATTTAGTGGGTACCCACTACCCACCTGTATTTTTTTAATGAAATAGAAAAAATTAAAATAAAAAATGTCAATGTGCATGGTATATAGTGGGGCTGAGAGGGTCTGCGTTTTGGTGTGTATGTGTGCAAAGTGACCCTTTGGGACCCAGATTCTGTTCAGTGGTGGGAATTCACTGAGGAACCTTCTGTCCCCTATTTTTCTCAGGACATGGTCCTTCTGAAGTTAAAACCAGGGCCAAAGAGGAGTGCTGCTCTTCTGGCTGCAGCCCAGGAATTAATCTGAACTAAAGATAGTATCTAGATAGGGTGGCGGGCTCTGCAAAGAAACAATCCAGGAGAGATGTCCCTGTAAGATGAATGAGGTGAGGCCAAGTACAAGGCAAGCGCCACCTCCTATGATGAAAAGAGAACGTATAGGTTGGAATTGCTGATACTTGGCCATTTTTTGACGGTGGGTTATGCATTTTGACCTACAGAAAACTCATACTTAGAATGAATTGCCATAGAGCCTATTATGTTAAAAATTTGAGTTAAAGACAATCGCTCGTAATAATGAATACACACACCACTTTGTGATGCTCATGAAAACATTGCACGGTGTAGAAGTGTTCAAGTGTTTTGTATGTGTACTCCCCCCAAAAAAACCCACTGCCATTGAGTTGATTCCGACTCATAGCGGCCCTATAGGACAGAGTAGAACTGCCCCATAGAGTTTCCAAGGAGTGCCTGGCGGATTCCAACTGCCGACCTCTTGGTTAACAGCCATAGCACTTAACCACTATGCCACCGGGGTTTCCTTTATATGCATTAAAAAAAAAAATTTTTTTTATATGCATAAAAAGGTAAAATATGTACTATGGGGTCGCTCTGAGTTGGAATTGACTCAATGGCAACGGGTTTGATTTTAGGTTAAGACAAACATTTGACTGACGCTAAATAAGAACCATATGTACCTGTTCTGATTTACATACAAATTCAGCTTAAAGACAGGCTCAGGACTTGGATCTCATTCGCAACCTGTGGAATGCCTTATCCAAACTAATAGGTAGGTTAGGAGGATGAATAAAAAGAAGGCCCTGGACTGGTTCCCTGAGGATGAAGCCTCCTTGGGACGTCACCTGTGAGTGGGAAAGGAGCTGATAACAGAGACAATTGATAGTGGGATTAAATAATCAAAGGCTTGCATCCATGTTTTCTTTGCTGGGCTCTTGGCTGTTGGACAAGTGCTCCCACCACATGTCAGCTGTCTGTAACTGAGCCATTGTGTTTTAAAGAAGGTATGCTTAGAAGGAGTTTCCTTCTTTCCTTAGCATCTTCGTGACTAAGCCTGCCTTCCAAATACTGTAAATGTTTTCAGCCTTTCCCTCTTGATAAGATACTACTTTTGCTCTAGTATTAAAAAACAAACAAAACTTATTTTATGTAAGAATTTTTGATTTTCTGAAAGGATCAGGGATTGACAATTTTATTTGTAGACATAGTTTCTAACCTCAGATCTTCTCACACTGATTTTGAACAGAGAAAATTCTCAATGAAAGGAAAAGAGCTTGCTTAGAACGCTGTGCTTCCTTATGGCACTAGAGCACTCCAAAGAGGACTCCTTGGTGCTCGGACAGGAGGGGAAGCTGGGGACCCACAGGGGTCATTTTGTACCTTGGCAAACAGCATGAGCACGTTCTGCTAAAAATTAACAGTTGGTGGAGAGGGTAGTGAGCGACTAGGCTCTTAGCTGGGGATACCGCCAGACCGGATAAGCTGTGGAGAAAGGAAAAGTGACTGCAAAGATGAAGGAAGCCAGCTTTCCTCCTGGACGTGAGTGGTGAGGGGCAGTAGGGGCTGAGGAAAAGTCTCAATCCAGGGAACCCAGAACATGGCATCAACTGTGAAGACCAAAATCAAAACTAAACTCATTGCCGTCAAGTCAATTCCAACTCATAGCGACCCAATAGAACAGAGTGGAACTGCCCACAGGGTTTCCAAGGCTGTGAATCTTTACGGAAGCAGACTGCCACATCTTTCTCCCATGGAGAGGCTGGTGGGTTCAACCTGCCAGCCTTTCAGTTAGCAGCCTGGTGCTTTAAGTACCGCAGCACCAGGGCTTCTTAGCTGTGGTAAAGACAGAGATGGCAAATCCCTAGGATAACCACTTTGTCTTGGCAATAGCCCTCTCTCTTTTTACTACCTCGGCCTGAGTCTGACCTATTCTTTTAGAATATAAATCCTTCCAAGTACTTTTCTTGGTCAAGTCCAAAGGCCCTTTCAAATCTTGTGTAGAAAAAGAGATGTTTCTTTTAAACTCATACTCACATGAAGCTTTTATATTGTGGAGAAAGCACGTGCTTAGAAATGAGGCAGACCTGGATAACATTTTTTTTTAAATGCTCACCACAGACTGACTAGTGTGAGACCTTGGGTAAGGTAGCTAGTGGGTTAGGAAGCTCAAAGGGCTGAAGTTTCTCAACCTGTAAAATACGGAAAATAATACCTCTTTTGTAGGGTTGTTGTTGAGGATTACATAAGGTGTAAGGTCATTGCTGGGCACTTAATAAATGAAGTTAGTATTATATTATTCGAGTCGATTGCGCTCGACGGCACTGGGTTGGGTGGGTATTATATTATTATCTTTTTTGTAAGTGCCACCATGCCAACAAGCAATTAATGGACAACCTCAACAGAATCTACAGCTCTTTTAGTTGATCACAATACATATATTTTTACAGAACTTATAATTCAAGATGGTTTTTTTTTTAGGGCTTTTGTGAAAGCGTTGCATGAAGTTGCTTAGACAGTTGTGTGAAATTTCTATGTCAAAAATCAAAGGAAATGTATCCAGTTTTAATTTTTGAGTGATTATCAAGTCTAAGAATTATCCAAGCACTTTACTTCTCTTCCTTTTTACTTCTTATATTTAACTTTTGTCTGTTTCATTTAATTTTGGCTTCTCTGTTAAGATTAATGTCAGTAAGGCTTGGAACAAAGGCTTAAAAATCATAGACATTTAGACTCAGAGCTAAAACATATCTTAGAGTTTATTTGGTCCAGTGATTTCCAAATGCCAGTCATTCAAAAATAACATATCTTCTTATGTCATATCCTCGTATCATTTACTTAACATTTCTCTTTGAGTTGAGTGGTTTTTAAAAAAAAAAAAAACTACTCACTTTACTTCTAAGCAATACTATTCACAAACATCATAGGTGTGATAGGCTAATTAAAATAAATGTTGTTAGTTGCTGTTGAGTTTGCCCCCAACTCATGGTGACCCCATGTATGACACAGTAGAGCTGCCACATGGGGTTTTTTTGGCTATAATGTTTAACCAAGAGGTTGGCAGTTCCAATCTGCCAGGCGCTCCTTGGAAACTTTATGGGGCAGTTCTACTCTGTCCTATAGGGTCACTATGAGTCGGAATCGACTCGATGGCAGTGGGTTTTTATTTTTTTAATGTTTGTGGAAGCGAATCACCAGGACTCTTCTTCTGTGGAGCCTCCGGGTGGGTTCTAATCACCAATTTTTACTTTAGCAGCTGATTGTAACCCGATTGTGCCACCCAAGCTCCTTAAAATAAATACACAACTTAAAACAATTGCCCACTAACCATTTAAAAGCATCTCATGTACTACTAGTGGCATGGCTAGCACACATGAGTAAACATGGATCATATATCCTCCCTCCTATTTTATAAATGAGGACACTGCAACCCAAGGAAGTGAAGTTATTTGCCGAGTCTCTCCATGATTGCAACTCTGGTAAAAGGTTTGATGTGTTCAAGAATTTGGTAAATGAACTTTTGAGAATCACCTGGGTACTTTGTTGTACCAACTTCCCCTTTTCAGGTTTCCTATATGTCATGGATTGAATTATGTCCCCCAAAAATGTGTGTATCAACCTGGTTAGGCCATGATTCCCAGTACTTTGTGGTTGTCCTCCATTTTGTGATTGTAATTTTATGTTAAAGAGGATTAGGGAGGGATTGTAACACCACCCTTATCCAGGTCACAGCCCTGATGCAATGTATAGGGAGTTTCCCTGGGGCGTGGCCTGTATCACCTTTATCTCTCACGAGATAAAAAAGGAAAGGGAAGCAAGCAGAGAGTTGGGGACCTCATACCACCAAGAAAGCAGCACCAGCAGCAGAGCGCATCCTTTGGAAACTGGGGTCCCTGCACCTGAGAAACTCCTCCACCAGGGAAAGATTGAGGACGAGGACCTTCCTCCAGAGCCGACAAAGAGAAAAAGCCTTCCTCTGGAGATGATGCCCTGAATTTGGACTTGTAGCCTACTAGGCTGTGAGAGAATAAATTCTTCTTTGTTAAAGCCATCCACTTGTGGTATTTCTGGTACAGCAGCACTAGATGACTAAGACACCACGTATTCCTAAAAACCCAAGAACCCATTGCCGTCAAGTGGATTCTGACTCCTAGCAACTCTATAGGACAGAGCAGAACTGCCTCATAGTGTTTCCAAGGAGCAGCTGGTGGATTTGAACTGCCAGTCTTTGGGTTAGCTGCCGAGCTCTTAACCACTGTGCCACCAGGGCTCCAAAAACTCAACAGAATAGGAAAATAAGGATTGATTTTAGTGAAAGAGAAAACACTATTTACTTTACATAGCCCCTTCACAAAAATACTGAGATGCGTCAGAGGACAAAGAATTTTAATAACCATCTGAACACATCTAAAAGTTGAAACACATTTACCTTTTTGCTTATACCCGTTTGTGGAGCTTGCTCCTTCTGAGCAGATTAAGGTCAGCAGTGTTAGCCTCCTCCTGACCCTGAATGCCTTGTGCACTGAAACCCGAGTGTTAGTTCCTGTTTGCGCCATTGTACCTTGTTAGAGAAGGTATTTCTATTCTCCAGAGAGTGAACAATAAGCTACTGTATGTTTGGTCTCTGGAGTTCATTTCTTCATGTTTTCATTAGTTTTATTCATAAGATTCTATTAGAGTCAATTGTTAAATTGCTGGAAACATCCCCAACAAAGGACAAAAACATTCTTCTATAAAGCAAGAACAGCCCATCCCCTGCCCAGACTTGAAGGACCATAAATTAGTGTAATAAATTGCAGAACATAAGCAAGTAACTTTTCTTCCTGCTCTCCTAGGGACCTGGGGTTTGTGAGTCTCTGTCTGAAACTAGGTCAGTAACACAGCGAAAAAAATCTTACTACATACAAGTTGGAGTTCAGTGCTCTAAAAATTGTAGTCCCTTCTAGTTAAATCAGAGTCCAATATGTTCATTTGGAGGGATTCAGGTTAAAATGCATAACCTGAAATAACTGGAATAATTGTTATAGTTGTTAACAACACCGCACTTGAGATATTTCCTCTTTAAAAAAATTTCTCCTTCCACTTCTGGAGTTTATGGTAAGAAAAACATTCCTCAGTTTATCCCGGAGGATTTATTTCATACAATTTCACTGACGAGTCACATTTTCTTGGCGCTTTGAAGGTCCTAGAATCTCTCTCTATTTCAAATTGAATGAAGTATTTGAATACAACTCTATTTTGATTGCTTATTACAAAAAGCACATTATGCAAAAAGGTGCAAAATTTGAGAGTATGCCCAGTCATGTAATTTCTAGCCAAGAACATAAAAAGCAAGTACATTACTTAATATTTATTAAGAATTAAGTACTCAGAGGGGGTTAGTCACTAACAAAGAAAGAAGCACATGTGTTCCATGTCAAATGAAACATTTGGGCACATTCACTGGCGCAAGCCCTAACCTTTTATGAATTGTAAAATTTTAAGTGAAGCAACATGGGGACATTACAATAGACTGAAGAAAAAAATGCAATGTTTTGGAATTACAATGTATTAAAAACACATGCCGAATACTTTCCTCAATACTGATGAATGTGAGCAAACCACATTCTATTAGAGCTTCACCTTGTTTTTCTATTCTATAATCCAAGCTGCACTAAAGTTATCAGTGAAAAACAAAGCTTCAGGAATTGATGGAATACCAATTGAAATGTTTCATCAAATGGATGCAGCCCTGGAAGTGCTCACTTGTCTATGCCCAGAAACTTGGAAGACAGCTACCTGGTCAACCAACCGGAAGAGATCATATTTATACGCATTTCAAAGAAGGGTGATCCAACAGAATGTGAAAATTGTCAAACGATATCATTAATATCACACGAAAATAAAATTTTGCTGAAGATAATTCAAAAACGGTTGCAGCAGTACATTGACAGGGAACTGCCAGAAAGTCAAGATGGATTCAGAAGAGGACCTGGAACAAGGGGTATCATTGCTGATGTCAGATTGGCCTTCGTTGAAAGCAGAAAATACCAGAAAGATGTTGTCTTTGTTGTTGTTAGGTACCTTCCAGTTGGTTCCGACATATAGCGACCCTATGTACAACAGAACGAAACACTGCCCCACCCTTGCAGTCACTGTTGCAGCCACTGGGTCAATCCATCTAATTAAGAGTCTTCCTGTTTTTCACTGACCCTCTATTTTACCAAGCATGATATCCTTCTCCAGGGACTGGTATTTCCTGATAACATGCCCAAAGTACAAGAGCACGGAGCACCCTGGCTATACTTCATCCAAGACAGTCTTGTTCATTCTTCTGGCAGTACATGTTATACTCAATATTTTTCACCAACACTATAATTCAAAGACATTAATTTTTCTTCAATCTTCCTTATTCATCACACAGCTTTTGCATGCATATGGGGCAACTGAAAACACCATGGCTTGGGTCAGGCGCACCTTAGTCCTCAGAGTGACATCTTTGCTTTTTAACACCGTAAAGAGTCCTTTGCCGCAAATTTGCCGATGCAATATATATCCTTTGATTTCTGGACTGCTGTTTCTCTATGTGTTGATTGTGGATCCAAGTAAAAGGAAATCCTTGACAACTTCAATATTTTCTCCGTTTATCACAATGTTGCTTACAGGTCCAGTTGTGAGGATTTTTGTTTTCTTTATGTTGAGGAGTAATCCATATAGAAGGCTTAATCTTTGATCTTCATTAGTAAGCGCTTAAAGTTCTCTTCATTCTCAGCAAGATAGGTTATGTCATCTGCATCTTGCAGGTTGTTAATGAGACTTCCTCCACTCCTGATGCTGCATTCATCTTCATATAGTCTGGCTTCTCAGATTATTTGCTCAGCAGTCAGATTGAATAAATATGGTGAAAGGATACACCGCTGAAGCACACTCTTCCTGATTTTAAACCATGCAGTATCCCCTTGCTCTGTTTGAACAACTGCTTCTTTGTCTATGTACAGGTTCTGCATGAACACAATTGTTCTGGAATTCCCATTCTTCACAATTTTATCCATAATTTGTTAGGATCCACACAGTCAAATAACTTTGCATAGTCAATAAAATATAGGTTAAAATATTTTTGGTGTTCTCTGCTTTCAACTAAGATCCATCTGACATCAGTAATGATAGCCCTCATTCCAGGTTCTCTTCTGAGTCCATATTGATTTTCTAACAGTTCCCTGTTGATGTCCTGCTGCAATTGTTTTTGAATTATCTTCAGCAAAATTTCACTTGTGTACGATATTAATGATATTGTTTGATAATTTCCACATTCTGTTGAATCACCTTTCTTTGGCATGGGGACAAATACGGATCTCTTCCTATCGGTTGGCAAGGTAGCTGTCTTCCAGATTTCTTGGCATAAATGAGTGAGCACCTCCAGAGCTGCATCTGTTTGTTGAAACATCTCAATTGGTATTCTGTCAACTCTTGGAGTCTTGTTTTTCGCCAATGCCTTCAGTGCATGTTGGTTCTTCCTTCAATACCATCAGTTCTTGATCAAATGTTACTTCCTGAGATGGCTGAATGTCAGCCAGTTCTTTTTGGTACAGTGACTCTGTGTATTCCTTCCATCTTCTTTTGATGCTTCCAGCATCATTCAGAATTTTGCCCACAGAATCCTTCAAAATTCTAACTCAAGGCTTCAATTTTTTCTTCAGTTCTTTCAGCTTGAGATGCCTGCCAAGTGTGTTCTTCTCCTTTGGTTTTCTATCTCCAGGTCTTTGCACATTTCATTATAATATTTTACTTAGTCTTCTTGAGCTGCCCGTTGAAATCTCCAGTTCAGCTCTTTTATTTCACAATTTCTTCTATTCACTTTAGCTATTCCACGTTCAAGAGCAAGTTTCAGAGTCTCTTCTGACATCCATTTTGGTCTTTTCTTTCTTTCCTGTCTTTTTAACGACCTTTTGGTTTTTTCACGTATGATGTCCTTGATGTCATCCCACAACTCATCTGGTCTTTGGTCATTATTGTTCAGTGTGTCAAATCTATTCTTGAGATGGTCCTTAAATTCAGGTGGGATATACTCAAGGTAGTATTTTGGCTTTTGTGGATTTGTTTTAATTTTCTTTAACTCCATCTTATACTTCCATATGAGCAATTGATTGTCTTTTCTGCAGTCGGCCCCTGGCCTTGTGACTGATGATATTGAGCTTTTTCATTGTCTCTTTCCACAGATGAAGTCAATTAGATTCCTTTTTCTTCTGTTTGGTGAGGTCCATGTGTGTAATAGCCGTTTATGTTGTTGAAAAAAGGTGTTTGCAAAGATGTTTACCTGTGTTTTATTGACTATGCAAAGGCATTCAACTGTGTGGATCATAACAAATTATGGATAACACACTGTGAAGAATGGGAATTCCAGAACACTTAACTGTGCTCAGGAGGAACCTGTACATAGACTAAGAGGCAGTCATTCAAACAGAACAAGGAGATACTGAATGGTTTAAAAGCAAGAAAGATGTGCATTGGGGTTGTATCCTTTCACCATACTTAGTCAAACTGCATGCTGAGCAAATAATCTGAGAAGCTGGGCTATATGAAGAAGAATGGGGCATCAGGTTTAGAGTAAATCTCATTAACAACCTGCAATATGCAGATGACACAGCCTTGCTTGCTGAGAATGGAGAGGACTTTAAAGCACTTCCTGATGAAGATCAAAGACTATATATAGCCTTCAGTATGGATTACACCTCAACATAAAACTAAAATCCTCACGACTGGACCTATAAGCAATTATCATTATAAATGATGAAAATATTGAAGTTGTTAAGGATTTTCTTTTACTTGGATCCACAACTAGCACCCATGGAAACATCAGTCAAGAAATCAAAAGACGTATTGCATTGAGCAAATCTGCTGCAAAAGACCTCTTTAAAGTGTTAAAAAGCAAAGATGTCACTCTGAGGACTAAGGTGTGCCTAACTCAAGCCATGGTATTTTCAATCGCTTCATATGCATGCAAAGCTGGACAATGAATAAGAAAGACTGAAGAATTGATACCTTAGAATCATGGTGTTGGCAAAGAACATCGAATATATAATGGTCTGCCAGCAGAATGAACAAATCGGTCTTGGAAGAAACACAGCCAGAATGCTCCTTAGAAGAGAGGATCATGAGACTTTTCCAATGTACTTTGGACATGTTATCAGGAGGACCAGTCCCTGGAGAAGGACGTCATTCTTGGTGAAGTAGAGGGTCCGTGAAAAAGAGGACTCTCAATGAGATGGAGTGACCTGGTGGCTGCAACAATGGGCACAAACATAGCAACAATTGTGAGGATGGTGCAGGACTGGGCAGTGTTTCATTCTGTTGTACACAGGGTCACTATGTGTTGGAAACCACTTGGCAGGTACCTAACAACAGCATATCCTATCAAAGTCTGAAAATAGCAAGGTAAGGAGGTAGGAGGGGAAGTATTACAAAATATTTGTTTTACAGTACAATGGATGTAGATCCTATTATAAATTAAATGTTCCTTAACGGCCAGCTGCTTAATGGCTCTCATGCATATTCCCTCACCCTCTGCTTCTGTAATTTTTGCCCATGGTCATTCTTGAAACTGCTAGATTGCTTTTGCTATTCTTTGAATTCTTTAAAACAAATGGCCAACCATCTCTCTAAAGCACTGGTAGAGTGTTCCCAGAACAGCTATTAGTCCCTCAGTTACACAGTAATGCCTTTTTCATTCTATAAACTTCAAGACAGTTTCCCAACTCCTTACCTGCTTTTAGCACTTTCCCTATAAACTCAGAAACCAGCTGCCATTCCCTTTGTACCCTTAAAATTAGATGGGAGTGTGTAAAACAATGAAAAATATAAGGAAGGGCCTCTTTCCTCCTCATTGCACCTCCCCATGCAGCTGTGCAACCTTGCCAAGGACCCTGCCCCATGTCTGGGCTGTGGCCAGCCAGCGGCACATACAGAATCCTATCTTGCTGTGGAGAACACTTGCCAGGCTATGCCAGCTCTTGAAGCTTGCACATAAAAACAAGACAGAAGGATGAGAGTTTTGACTTAGAACCAAGAGTCATGCTCTGACAGTGTCTTTGTGAAGACCTGTCTGCTTATCCATCTGGTCCCTTGGGCTGCACCATGTTTTTCATCCACTCCTTGGACCCCTGCTTGGACACCTGGGCTCCACATCTGCCTTTGCCTTCTTGCCCAGTTGAGGGCCTTGGTTTCAGCAGCTGGTTTACCTACTCAGAGACCATACTTCACCATTTCCTCGAGGTCATTCAGATGCCTCCCATCTTTCATATTGGCTGATTGATAGCCCACTTTCCCTCCCTCTGTGTGTGGCCTCTCTCATGGTCTAGCAACCCCTGTTGACCTGGAACATCTTTGGTTCTAGCTGTCTTGCCTACCCTTTCCCCTATTTCCTCTGATATTTTACTGATTCCTGCCCCATTTCCAATTCCATGAATTAAGGAATTCAAAGGTAGATTACAATTCTGGACCTGAATAAAAAAGAGCAATGTAATTTTATCAATAATATGAAAAATGTAAAGTACATAGGTTATTAATATTCTTGAAAGTTACCATTTATTCAGAGGAATTAGTAGCTTATGCCAGTGTGTATTTCATAGTATTGTCCTTCTAGAGGGGAAGTGTTCAGATCCTCAGTCTGAGGGGAGAAATCAAGAGAGAGCATGGGAAAGGCCAGAAAAATGCTAATAGGGCTGGAAAATGGACAAATAAAAAAAGAGGAGAGAATGCGGGGTATTTATTTGTGAGAAGAAATTAATTTGCAACTCCTTTTTAGAATGTGATGTTACTACTTGAACATTGAATCAGATTGTCCTCTCATTTCCTCTGTTCAAAAAATACTACCAAAGCACCAAACAACAACAACAAAAGAATGTGAAGAGGGCTTATTCATTCTAATACTTACTGAGGGCAAAAGAGGCAATGACTCAAAAGGCATATCATGGAGATAAGGAAGAGCTTCTTGAGAGTTGCTAGACTAGTATTTCCCAACACCCTTACTTCCTCTCATGTCGTCAGCATGGCCCAGCTCATGTTGTCAAAGGAATTAGTCATGAATCTGTTCTGACTCTGAGACCCATTAATTCTAATTTGAAGAGCTTACTCCAAAAACAAAGAAAAAAAAATGACTTTTACAAATTGTTTATGTAGAGTAATGTATACTTTGTTGATGGGATTTTTTTTGAAACATTGCTTATACAATAACTTTAAAATAAACCTTAGATTACTGAGATTTGAAATAGTCTGCTTCAAATGTTTCTCAGAATATTCATTGTTCTGATATTGATATTCCCCATCAGTCTTCCCCTAAAACTTGGACATTGACCTTGAGTCCTGTTTGTCTTTCATTCCCCACATGTAACCCAACAGCAAGTGCCTTGGCCATGCCACCAAAACATATTTCAAATCAGTCCAGTTCACGCCAATTTCTTGGTCAATAACTCAGACCAAATGGCCGTTACCTCTCACCTGTACTACTGCTACTGCCTAGGTAGTTCCTCCAATTATATTCTTCCTCTTTTATCCCATTCTCCACGTAGAAACAAGGATGATTTTAAAATCATACCTTGAATTGTGACTTCTAAATACCATTTCCCAATAAAAGGAATCAGGGCTCCTTGGAGAATAAGCTGATTACAGGTCGAGGGCAAGAAATGTACAAGGCTAGCCTGGAACATCTTGCCATACTAGATAGCAATGAAGCAATCCAGGACACTGAAGTCATGTCAGAGGAGCTCGGGAGGCAATCTGAAGAGACTCCCAATGATTCAAGATGAAATAATTTGACTATTGATAAAAATAATTGCAAGAGATTAAAACGAATCAAAACATTGAAATGCATGAATTCATAAGGATATATATATTTCAAAAAGTCTTGAAGGCTAGTAAGGAACACCTCATTATTTTGAAAACTGGTAAATAAAGGAAAAGAATAAAGAAAAAATCAAATGAGGTCATATCATTGTTCAGCTTAAAACCTTTCAGTTGTTTCAAATTGCACTTTAAATAAAAGCCAGCCTCCTTATCATGACCTGTAAGACCATGCTTGGTCTGACATCTTCTCACCACACTAAGCTCATGCACACCACTTAGCCTCTTGCTTACGATGCTCCAGTCATATCAGCCTCCCAAGAAGCTGTGCTTTTTCCTGCCCTAGGCTGACCCTTTCTCATGCCTCCACTTACCTTTTCAGAGGGGCCTTCCCTGACCATCCTAGCAGGACATCCTATTTGTTTCCTTCCTAGAATTTACCAACATTTGTATTAATTTATTCACTTGTTTTAGTTATTTCTCTCAGTAACCTGTAAGCTCCAGAGGGGGAAGAATGCCTTGTATGCCCAGCACCTACCATACACAGGTACTCAATAGCTATTTGTTGGAAAAGTGAGTGAAGTTATCCATCAAGTTGAGACTAAAACCAAACCTGTTGCCATCGAGTCGATTCCAATGCACAGTGACTGTATAGGACAAGGTAGAACTGCCCCATGTGGTTTCCAAGGCTGTGACCTTTACAGAAGCAGACTGCCAAATCTTTCTCCCATGGAGTGGCTCAAACCGCCAACCTTTCGGTTAGCAACCGACTTCTTTAACTATGCTGCCATCAGGGCTCCTAAAGACTCCTGAGACTAGGTGGCTGAAAAGAAGGTGAAGCTCTCAAATAAACCAGCAAGGGTGATTGTGAGGTCTCTGGGAGGGCCGAAATGCCGAGGTCCATGTGTGTGAAAGAGTCGGGTGAGGACTGGGAATGAAGATAAAATATGATGGAGCAGAAAGGTCCCTGTGGACTTAAGATACTCATGTGGTCACCTTGGCATTTGGGAAAACTTCCATGGATTGTCAAGTAAAACAATTGCAAATGCCACTTTAAAAATAAAAATTACAGAATTTCTTGGCTCTAGGTCTTTTATTCTCAATTAGCTACTCTCAGGTTGCAGATAATAAAAACGCTGGATACTTTTTCATTATGCACTTGACTCCGGCATTGGGTCAAACAATTCTAAGCATTTTTACTACTGTGTCTGATCTTTGGCATGTCTTGATATGAGCTCATGTGTATGCAAAGAAAGCCTGTCTTGGTTACATTTTGTGTTTTGTTGGCTTTAACAAACGATTCCATAAAAGTTTTTCCCCTTATGATTAGCTACACTATAATGAACTATCGCACTAAGCATTCCTTTTCATTTTTTTCCCCTTTTTCTTTTAAAATTGGGGGATTTTCTGATGCTGGTTGTTGGCGAAGCCTGTCATTATAATTTCTGAAAATCAAGACTGGGGAAACTGAAATTCTTCATAAAAATACCAGGAAGCTTAGTGAGTTCTCACTTTTTTTTCCTTCTGTTTTAATTAATCAAACATTACAGAAAATTTGGAAAACAGAAGAAAGAAGAAGGGAATTTAGATACAATCAATCCCTATTGGCTCAGTCGTATAAATCTGGTATATTTTCTGTCAGTTTTTTCTCATAGGCTTATTGTTTCACCTCAGTGTACATATAGGTTTTCATCCTAAAAAACTCCTCATTCTTAAAAAGAAGGCAGATAATATGCAAGTAATAGATAATTTAAGATTTATATCCTGTTGCTGTTGAGTTGATTCTGACTCATAGGCAGTCTGCAGTAAAGGAGCCCTGGTGGTGCAATGGTTAAGTGCTCAGCTGCTTACCAAAAGGTCAGTGATTTGAACCCACCAGTGGCTCTGCAGGAGAAAAGACCTAGCGATCTGCTCCCATAAAGATTTACAGCCTAGGAAAGCCTATGGGGTGGTTCTACTCTGTCCTGTAGGATTGCTAGGAGTCAGAATTGACTCGATGGCACACAACAACAACATCATGAAGTAAAAGAGAATGTAGAGTGAGCAGTCACGGAAGGTCTTACAGAGGTATCATTTGAGATAGGACCTGAATGACAAGAAAGAAGCAGCCTTGTGAAGGTCTGGGCCGGAGTGCAAGGCCCCAGGAGAGGAATGACCATTGTTGGAGGAACAGAAAGTTGACCAGTGTGGAACTGGTCATGAGGTGTAGGTGTGGTGGAAATGAACAAGAGTATCGTGGAAAGATAAGCTGACTGGGGAGAGGCAGGGGAGAGGGAGAAAGGTGGGGTATCTGGGGGGAGAAGACCCTGAGGGCTCTCATAGGACACAGTAAGGAGATGGTTTCTTGGTCTAAGGGCAAGGCAAAGCTATGTAAAATTTTAAGCAGAGAAGTGACATGATCTGTTCTACATTTTTAAGAGTACTCTGGTCCCCAAAAATATTGTACAAAAATTATTTCCGTATGAGTTAGGACACAGATGTCAAGGACTGGATTCCAACTCAAATCTGCTTAAGCATTACAAACCTTGTGTCCAGAATGCCCACACAATGGGAAGTAAAGGGGCTTCAGGTATGGCATTATCCAGGGGCTCAGAAGATGTCCTCAGATCTTTGTATTCTCTCTCCAACTCTTCTTGTCTTTGTATGTTGCCTCCATTCTCCCTGCTGCACTTCTGAGCCTAACCAGCAGGGGATACAGCTGCCAAAAGTCCAAGGTCAACATCCTTCAAACCTACTGCTGTCAAGTTGATTCTGACTCATAGCAACCCTATAGGTCAGAGCAGAAATGCCCCCATAGGGTTTCCAAGGCTGTAAACCTTTAGCAGAAGCAGACTGCCACATCTTTTTCCTGTGGAGCAGCTAGAGGGTTGGAACACTGACCTTTTGGTTAGCAGCCATGTGCTTTCACCACTGCACCACCAGGGCTCCTCCCAACATCCTTATAGACCCAAAAGAAAGAGAGAGCCACTGTCTACTTCCAATTTGGAAAATTCTGGGAAAGGATTCATATTGGTCAGGCGCGGAAAACATATCCTTCCTTTGACCGATTATTAGATCCAGGAAGAGGTTACATTGTGACTAGTCCAACGTGGGTCATATGCTCACCTGCTGGCAGAGATGATATTTGGGCCACCACAACCTACATCTTCACCAGCATCACACAGAATTGGAAAGGAGTTCTTCAAAGGAAAGGGATGCTGTTATCAGAGGGAGATTGGTAAGTACGCTGGGTAGAGGAGGGGGAAAAATCCCAATATAACTGCAGTGAATTGCTATTCATTTAGTGATCATTTTTTGCTGAATAACATTCCATCATACGTATATTCCATTCATTCAGGTGTTTTTGTTATTCAAAACATATATATTGAATGCCTACATTTGCCAAGCTCTGTACTTTACCGAAGTAATTCCTGATTATTAGAGAATTTGGTTGCTTCCAATCTCTCATAATCGTAGAAAATATTCTGAGTGCCCTAGTGCATATGGCTTTTTCTGCACCTTTGAGTGTTTTCTTTATCTCCAGAAACGTGACCCCTGAGTAAAAGAGTATGAGCTTTTTTTCTCTCCTTGATATATTTTGTCAAATTAATAACTTAGAAATTAACAATTTCTAAAAGGTTGTTCCCCTGTGAAATGCCACTAGGAATGCATAAGTGTGTCTGTTTCTCGGCATCCTCCGTATTACCGTGTTATCCTTTTTAATTTTGCCTATTTAATAGGGGAATGATGCATCTTTCTTGTATGTGCTGCTCTTTTAAATCACAAGTGCAGGTAAACCTTTTTGTTTAATATAGTTGTGATAGCTCTTCCATAAATCTCTGAACATGCCCTTTGCTCACTTACCTATTAGGGTCTGAGTAATTTTTATTCCTATTTATCTAAACTCTTTAAGGTATTAATCCCTTCCCATAGGTGATTGTGTTTCCTAGCTTGTTGTTTGCCTTTTAAATTTTTAACTTTCAAACTTAAGTTGTTCTTGTGCTGTTAAATCTGTATTTCTTTTACTGTTGCTAACCTTAGAAATTCACTTTTTCCAGAGGCTTGAAAATACTTATTTTCTTTAGTTCATCTAAAGCTTGATTTTTCTGTTTCATTTCTTTACAGATTCTAAAATTTATTTTTTTATTTATGATGCGAGGTAAAGATACGAGTTGGTTTTTCTCCCAATAACTAACTATTCAGATCATTACAATTTATGCAATGATCTTTTCTTCCCAATGGACTTTTATCTTTTGAGATGGGGTTTTATACATACTAGAATCCATTTATGGACTACTGAGTTCCACTGAGAGATTTGTCAATTCAGTTCTCATATCGGTACCACAAAATTTTAATTATTATTCATTCATAATATGTTTTAATATCTGGTAAATTTAGCTTCCTACCTCATTGCTGTTTAGAACATACATGTTATTTTTCACTTGAGTATTCTTCCAGGTGAAGATTAAAATAACTTTTCCAAGTTTATTTTATTTTTTATTTTTTTAAAGATCCTATTGAGTACAACTTTAAGGGAGAAAACTCCTGGAAAATCTCCAAATACTAGGATCTGAGTTCCCTGCCTTCAAGTAGACCAGGGCTTTAGTATCATGTTCTCCTTTTTCCAGGTCTCTCTCTCTCTTTTTTTAGAGCAAAGTTCATTTGCATGAGGAAGAAACTTCCTGTTTTCTTAGGGCTATTATTTAAAATTTTTTTTTACTTTAGGAGACACTTTGTTATGGCTGGTCTCAGAACTAAAAGTAGGACTTAATACATTTCTAGCGCTTTCTTTGTGGTAAAATAGTACATATTTCAAAATAAGTGTGTGATGCTAAACTTTTAGTTTTAATCTTTGTATATTTTATATTTTAATAAAACTTAATAAAAAATGCTTAGTTAAAACTTTGGGGCGGATTCCTTTTTTCATTAAATTTACTGTACTTCTCAAATTTATTTATGCCACTTGCATGGGTAGCTAGCTATCTGGTTCTCTTAACCATTTATGAGTTTATTATAGAAAGTGTCACTTGAAACTTCTCCCTGCCAATCCTTAGTTTTCAGCCCCAGATTCCAAGTGACATGAATGGAGTTGCACAGTGCATAACCAGCATGGCCATATGCTGCAGCCCGGGTGGTAACAGTCTGCTGAACTTGAAAGCACATCTATACATCACCAGTCTTCCAAGGTCATATCAAGGTCTGAATTATACCCAAAAAACACGTGGGCATTTTCCTTGGGCACCTGTTGTGTATTTTTTAGGGAGGAAAAGGAGCAATGACAATGATGATGAGAGTTTACAAATTACTTTTGCTTTCATTATCTCATTTTACCTTCATCATAGCTGTGTGTCGTAAATTACAATTCCTGTATTACAGAGGTGGAAAATCAGGTTGGGACAGACTGTGACTGTCCCAGCTAGTAAGTAGTAGAACTCAGCCTTCTGACCCTAAAGCACCACCTCCACACTAACTCCTCCTTTACGGATATTTGAAGAATACCCCCACCCTGTTGTAGTCCAATGCTTTAGGAAGGTTTGTCCACTGGTTGGAATCTTGGGGGTTTGTGTGTGCTTCCTTGTTGATCTATTTTGAGCAGGTTATAGATGGCTCCCAAATTCTAAGTTCAAGTCTGGGGTTCCTGTGTGTGGTATAGAATTTAGGGAGGATCATATTGCTTCCTTTACTGGTTGATGCGTTGCAATTAGTGTACAGGTAAAACCAGCTTAAACCCTATATACATCCAGGCCAGATCTGAAGAATAAAAGGAGTCACAAAGGGTCAGCCAGAGGAGGAGTGGGTGTGGAAGCAGGAAGGGTCAACACCAGTACTGCTTCTCTGGCCATTTGTTTTTGATGATGAGAAAGGTGTCCTAATTCGTATAAGCCTGTGTTTGCTTTGCTTTGTTTTATGCACCAAGTCAGATGCCTCCTTCTTCCTCACCAGTTTCCTCCCATGGCTGCATTCAGAGAATTATGCATAACTCAGAAATCCTCAGAAACGAACAGCTAGTGTATGTGTGTTTGTGTATGTGTGATACGGGGTGTGATACGGGGTGGGTAGGCAAAGAGGTTGGCTGATTTTGTTCTACCCTTTGTGCAGTTCTGGGTGATTACAGTGTGTCTCTGTTGGCTGACAAAATCATACACAAGCTTTCCGACTACTTCAAGAGACAGTGATTCTTGGAGCCATTTATAAGCTACGTGGACTGTTTCACTTTTGCGTTTGTTGAGATGTTTGCACCGACTCCATACATTTGCTCTAGTCTTAGAACCTTTGTTTTGATCCGAACCTATTTTATTTAAATTCCTACTTAATTGTCACACTCCTTTAAGTTTTTCTTCTTTCTTTGGCAGGTAAACGTTCTCTCTCCTCAAGAATCTTGTGTTTAAGAGTATAAAAAGCTCTTGTTTGTAGTTCTCAGAAAAAGGAGCAGTTCCTTTTCTTTCTATATCATACATTACCTAGCAGTGCTTTAGTTGGTGCTCAATAGGTATTATTTACTGAAGATAAATTACAGTCATTTGCTTGCCTTGTTTCTCATAGCTCCTTTATAATATCCTGGAGTGGGAGTCAGGGGCCCAATGAAGTTTAGAACCTTTTAAAATTTCATCAACAAGTATGTATTAAACACATACTGTTTACCAGATTACTAACCTAAAGGTTAGCGGTTCAATCCTGTCCAGTGGTACCAGGGAAGAAAGGCTTGGCAATCTGCTTCATAAAGACTACACCCGAGAAAACCCTATGGAGTACTTCTACTCTGTAACACATGGGGTTGCCATGTCATTGACTGGATGACAATGGGTTTTCTAATTTACCAGACATACTGATAGATGCTAAGTATACTGCAATAGACAAGAGAAGCAAGATTGCTGCCTTTGATCTAAGGTTCGAAACTATCTCAGATATTCAGTACCCAGCAACAACAGACTTTCTAAAGCACCAAGTACCTGTTAAGTTGAAGGTCTTCTCTTCCTTCCCTGATGAATCACTTGCTTACAGCAACAACTATGAGACCAGTGATACCCGCAACTGATTTGCCAATTTCCAGACTAACTAGTTCCCTCTCCTTAGGGTAACAGCAATGAGCCCTCCTGGTCTACAATGCACATCCTGTTCTACTTCTTTACTACACAATTTGAGGAAGCAAGAAAAAGACAACTGCCTCAAAAAGTGGTCTACACTGCTTTCTTAGCCTGGAGCATATCTGGATCATCTTTCCCAGCGAATGACTAACTCCTATACCAATTTAGTTCAGCCTATGGTCAGTAAACACAAGAGTCAGCGAAAAAGAGGAAGACCCTCAAGGAGATGGGCTGACACAGTGGCTGCAACAATGGGCTCAAACATTTTGAAGACTGCAGGACCATGCAGTGTTTTGTTCTGTTGCACACAGGGTTGCTATGAGTTGGAACCGACTTGGGGGCACCTAGCAACAACAACAACATGGTCAGTAAAAGGAGACCTGGTGGTGCAGTGATTAAGTGCTCAGCTGCTAACAGGAAGAGGAGTGGTTTTGAACCCAGCAGTTGCTGCACAGAAAAAAGATGTGGCAGTCTGCCCCCATAAAGATTACAGCCTTGGAAACCCTATGGGGCAGCTCTACACTTGTCCTATACGGCCTCTGGGAATCAGAATTGACTTGGTGGCAATGGTTTTCTTTTTTTTTTTTAATAGTCAGTAATAAAATCTAAAACTGTAGTTAAACTTTCAAAAGATAATTTCTGAATCACCAAAAATATCGATGCAAAGGAAAATATGAGGCATCCAAGTCACTGGCTGATTTATTCTCCAGGCACAGGCAACATACATCTTAACTGTGCTAGATTTTCTTGGACTAACAAAACGAGCAATCTAGCCCCAAGCTTGAATCAGTTTTATTTCATGTGAAAAATATTTCATGGTTTTTAAAAAATTATTCATTATTGTTCAGTCTTAAGATGGAGCTAAAGAGATTGCTCTCCACTATAATTAAAGGCAGTCGTACTCTAATTCAAGAAACAAGAATTTATCCTTTTATACAGACAGTGCTTATCCAAGCCATTTAAATTCTGCTTGTATTTATGTTCTGATAACAATAAAAAAAATAGATAATGCTAAAAACAGAGCATATTACTAAGCAAAATAGTATTATATATACAACTAGAAACTATACTTTTACGGTTATAAAAAAATGTAACTAGTGTCACTGAACATTTTGTGTGGAAATTATCAAATCGGAACCTAACTTGCTGTGTAAGCTTTCACCAAAAACAAAATAAAATACTGTCAAAAAAAAAAAAACTGCAGTTATGAATATGAAAATGTACAGCATCTCAGTAAGTTACTTTAGGAATTTTTTTTCCCGTGAGTACTGAGGGTTTTCAGTACTATATATGGATTTACAGAACCATGAGAGCCAAACTGGTTTTAACCAGATTAGTAAAGAGACCACATATGATGATATCATGATGCCTGAAGAAATGACTTGAATAATTAAACCTTTGATTAATACATGAACACAATGGTAATACTGAGATACCCTACTTGTCTCTGAATACTTTCAGATTTTATTTTAAAGTCTCAGGGCCTACAAAAAAGGACTGTTAAAACGGTTATTAAATCACAAAGAATGTGAACACCCACAAACAGATAATTCTTTTCATCCCTGCTTCAAGAAAGAAATCTATAAACTGAAAGATAAGACGATCTGGAAAAGGGCTGTAACTTATATATTAATATTACATCCAGAATGGATATCTGTTTATGACAAAAAATTATCTACACCAAGGATAAAAAGGGGCCAAGATGACTTCCATTATTCAGGATGATTATTACTGGCACAAAAAAATGGCATTTTGAAATGAGAAATATTTAATAGTTTTTTTTTTTCTCCCCTTGTGGTCTATTTTCACATGTAGGATGCAGCTGAAGTTCTTTGTCTTGGAAACAATCTAATTGCCTTTGAATACAAACCTGTTACATATTCTTCCCTTCATTAGCCTTCTATCCTCAGGTGTCTTAATCATGGCTGCTGCTTTATTTTACTTCTTTTAATGAGAGAAGGATTAGGTGGAAGGAGCAGGAAACTGTGGTTGATGTATGCGTGCCTAGGACTCGCCAGGCCCTGGGTTAGGAGCTGCAGGGGAACAGAATGAATGCATCTTTGCCAACATGAAAGAGCCAGTGCCAGGTGGAGCCACACTGGAGCCTAAGACACAGGAAAAGTCAGTAATACCCACCCTGTCTTCATTAAAACATTTTTGATTGTTCATCACCTATTTTGTGCATTGAATTTGATTTTTAAAAACATTTCATTAAAACAGTTTAAGTATTGCAAAATGGGATTCTACAATACGTACTGAATATGGTACACTTTTTTTCTTTTTACAAGATAAGAGTAAAAAAAAGTGGCGGGATGTTCTGAGTTAAAAGAGACAAAAGAAACAACAAAATGCAACGAGTGAAATCTGATTGGAGACTGGTTTGAAGACATTTGATTACTGAGTTTTTTGGTGTCCCCTTAAATTTTGTACCTAGACAAGTACCTCACTTGCCTCACCCTAGTCCTTGCCCCGGAAAGAGCAACAGTGGCAGTGTAAGCCAAAGGCCAGGAGGATTACAAAGTGAGGAGCACACATCTGGTCAGGGAAAGCAAGCAGCGAAGTTTTTGGAGGAAGCCTTAAACGATGAGTAGGATTTCTGCCTGTCAGAAATGGCTGAAGGGAGAACACAGGGAGAAGAGGCATCTTAAGCAGAAAGAGCAGTACATACGAGGGCATGATTAGTGCAGGGGGGACCTCTGCAAATAGCGGGGCAGGGCCCTCAGTTTGGGAATGGGGTATGTGTAAGGTAGTGTCTGAGTCACAATAGGCCAGGAGCTCTCGCAGTCTTTGTCTGAAGTTGGTAGACCAGGCAGTGGGCTGGAAATTCTATTTACAGTCTTAAGGCAGAATTATTCTCCCTTCGGAGACATCAGTTTTGGCTCTTAAGGCCTTCGACTGATTGGGCAAGGCCCACCCACATTATGGAGGGTAATGTGATTTATCTAAGCTTAGCTGATATAGGGAACCCTGGTGGCATAGTGGTTAAGTTCTATGGCTACTAACCAAAGGTCAGCAGTTTGAATCCACCAGGTGCTCCTTGGACACTCTATGGGGGAGTTCTACTCTGTCCTATAGGGTCGCTATGAGTCGGAATCAACTCGATGGCAGTGGGGTTTTTTTGGTAACTGATTTAAATGCTAAATATCATCATGGCAACATCTAGACTAGTGTTTGACCAAATAGCTGGGCACCAGAGCCTAGCCAAGCTGACGCACAGAACTAATCCGCACAAGCAGTAGTGGGAGAAATGGCTGAAAGGATATTTACGCTGTTTTGTCAACTGCCTCTATATTTAATTCAGGAGGCAATCAGGAGCTGTTGAAAACCTTTTGTTTTTTAAATTAACGTGTATTTTAAATGTTTTTAAAAACTCTTTTCAAGCACTTTGATAGATGTAGTTTAAAATGTAAAGTGTATTGTTGCCATTTAAGACATATGCTTTTTCTAAACGCAGTGTAAAGTGATGAGAGTGAAAACAGGGTACCAGAGAGACATGCAGAAGCAAGTAGGCAAAAGATCTGGTGGTTGGTTATAAGCACAGCTCCCATGCAGCCTAGATTTTCCAGGACAGTCTCAATTTATCTTTTTCTGTTGTTTTTTCCATTAGTATATTCTGCCCCTCTTCAACTTATTATAGCTTAATTGAGGTGTACAATAAATGGCACGTATTAAATTGTACGATTCCATCAGTTTTGATCAATACACAATATACAGCTCTGAAGCCATCACCGTCATCAAAATAATGCACTCCGAAAAGTTTCTTCAGACTCCATTCCTCTTGCCTCCCCCCGATTCCCAGACAACAAATACTCTATTTTCTGTCACCAAAGATTGCATTTTCCAGAATTTTGCATGAATGGAATTATGTAATATGTACTGAATGTGGTACATTCCAAGTTCTAGGTTTAAATGTTCCAGGTTTAAAGAGACATAACAACCAAATGCAATGAGTGAAACCTGTTTGGATGCTGGTTTGAAAGCAATAGAAACAACAAGGAAAATTTGAATGGGACTAGCTATTAAACTGAATAATAGGAAATAATTTTTTAAAAATAAATTTTATTGTGCTTAAGGTGAAAGTTTATAGATCAAATTCGTTTCTCATTCAAAAATTTCTACACGAATTGTTTTGTGACCTTAGCGGCAACCCCTGCAATGTGTCAGCACTCTTCTTTCCCACCACGGTTCCCCACGTCCATTTGTCCAGGTTTGCTATCCCTTTCTGGCTTCTTGTCTTTGATTTTGGGCAGGTGTTGCCCATTTGTTCTCATATACTTGATTGAACTAAGAAGCACGTTCCTCACGTGTTTTTGTTTGTTTTATAGGCCTGTTTAATCTTTGGCTGAAGGTAGACTTCTGCAGTTGTTTCAGTTCTGAGTTAGCAGGGTGTCCAGGGGCCATAGTCTCAGAGGTTACTCCAGTCTCAGTCAGACCAGAAAGTGTGGTCTCCCCCTGCCCCCCCCTTTTTTTTTTTTATGAATTTGAATTTTGTTCTACATTATTCTGCTGCTCTGTCCGGGACCCTCTATTGTGATCCCTGTCAGAGTAATGGGTGGTGGTAGCCAGGCACCATCCACTTCTAGGTTTAGACTGGTGGAGGCTATGGCTCATGTGGTCCCCTAGTGCTTCGGACAGTATCTTCCTTGTGCCTTTTGTTTTGTTCATCCTCTTTTGCTCTGGATGGGATGGGACAAATAGACGTATCTTAGTAGGCTGCTCGCAAGCTTTTAAGACTCCAGACACTACTCACCAAAGTAGGATGTAGAATATTTTCTTTATGAGCTATGTTATGCCAATTGACCTAGATATCTACTGAGACAGTGGTCCCCAGCCCTCAGCCCCAGCAACTCAGTCCCTCAAGGTGTTTGAATTTGTCTAGGAAGTTTCTATAACTTTGCCTTGGTCAAGTTGTGCTGACTTCCCCTATATTGTCTGTTGTGTTTCCTTTAACCGAAGTTACCACTAGTTTACCGTCTAGTTAGTGATTTCCTCTCCCCACCCCACCCCTTTCTCGTAACCATCAAAGATTGCTTTTTGTTATGCGTAAACCTTTTTTTTTTTTTTTAATAATAGTGGTCTCATATACTACTTGTCCTTTTGTAATTGCCTAATTTCACTCAGCATAATGCACTCCAGATTCATCTATGTTGTGAGATGTTTCATGGGTTCATCAGTTTTTTATTGTTGCATAGTATTCCATTGTGTGTATGTACCATAGTTTGCTTATCCATTCATCTGTTGATGGGTATTTAGGCTACTGTGAATAACGCTGCAATGATCATGGGTGTGCATACGTCTATTCATATGACAGCTCTTATTTTTCTAAGATATATTCTTAGCAGTGGGATTGGTGGATCGTATGGTATTCTATTTCTAGCTTTTGAAGGAGGTGCCATATTGTTTTCCATAGTGGTTATATCATTTTATATTCCCATCAACAGTGCATAAGATTTCCAATCTCCCTGCAACCTGTCCAACATTTGTTATTTTCATTTATTAATTTGTGCCAGTAACGTTGGGGTAAGATGATATCTCATTGCAGTTTTGATTTGCATTTCTCTAATGGGTAATGCAGTGAAAAAGAGGAAGACACTCAATGAGATGAACTGACACAGTGGCTGCAACAATGAGCTCAAGCATAACAACAATTGTGAGGATTGCGCAGGACCAGGCAGTGTTTTGTTCTGTTGTACACAAGGTTGCTATGACTCGGACCCGACTCGACGGCACCTAGCAACAACAATGGCTAATGATCATGAGCATTTCCTCATGTGTCTGGATGTCTTCTTTGGTGAAGTGTCTGTTCAGCACTGTTCAGCAGCTGGTTGAGTGGTGGAAGGGGAGGGGCGGTGAGGACCCGTGTGGTAGCAGGCCTAAGCACCAAGGATGCTCTAGTCAAAGTGGTGTAGTAGTAAGAGGGTGAGGTAGCATGTGGGGCTAGGTGGGAAGGAGAAAAATAAAAATAAAAAATAAAAAAGGGGCAGTATGGTGGTAGCTGGAGGGTAGGGGTGGGGCAGACCCCGGGGGCTGGTGGGAAGGGGAAAGAAGTGGCATACAGGGCAGAAGGATCAAAGGTGGGAAAGTGTGTTTCTGTGGTTACCGGGTGATCTGTCTCTCCTGCTGGGAGCTCCATGAAGTTGCCTTCCCACACTCCCTGTCTGAGGTGATTGCTGGCTGTTTTCCTAGATGGTGATACAGTGTGCTGTTTATGGCAGAGGACCTTCACTCCATATCTCTTCTCGTCCTGTTTTCCCTCATCTTATTCTTCCATTCGGTGTTTGACCTAGTTCTTTATCCCTTCATTTGATGCTTAGGGTTCCAGGACTAATGTCTGCATCTGTTTTACTCAGTTTTTCAGGTCTTTGCTGCAGAGGGACAACATGGTGTGGCTGTCTAGGGTGCTGTGTTGGGTCTGCCTTGTTAATTTTCTTGAGTGTGATATATTATTTTAATGTATGAGAATACCCTAACATCTTACTGTTAAAGCATGTAGGGGTAAAGTATCAGCATTTCTGCAATTTATGTTCAGATGGTTCTGAAAAATAAAGCAAATATGGAAAAAATGTTAATAATTGTTGAATCTCTGTGACTGATGTCTTACTTTCTTAGTGCTGTTATAAATACTGCTTTGACAAATGAATTTATTTTCTCACAGTTTAAGAGGCTAGAAGTCTAAATTCAGAGCAGCAGCTCTAGGGGAAGACTTTCAGTCTTTCTTGACTCTGGATGAAGGTCTTTGTCTCTTTTCAGTGTCTGTTCCTTGGTTCCTTGGCAATCTTCATGTGGCATGGCATCTATGTTCCCTCAACTGTGCTTGCTTCTCTGGTGCCTAATCGGCTCTTTTTGTACCTTGAAAGTGACTGGCTTAAGACACACCCTACACTGATATGGCCTCATTAACATAACAAAGAAAGCCCTACTCCACATATATGTTGTTCTTAGGTGCCCTACAGTTCATTTCTATGCATAGTGGCCCCATGTGACAGAGTAGAACTGCCCCATGGGGTTTTCTTGTCTGAAATCTTTATAGGAGCAGATCATCAGGTCTTTCTCCCACAAAGCTGACGGGTAAGTTCAAACTGCCAACCTTTTGGTTAGCAGCTGAGTGCTTAACCATTGCACCACCAGGGCTCCTTATCCACATGTATAAAAGTTGAGATTCTAACACATACTTTTGTGGGATACAATTTAAACCATAACAGTAGTTATATGGGTATTTATGAAAGTTTTTCAACTTCTCTGCATGTCTGAATTTTTTAATAATAAAAGTTGGGGAGAACAATAGGGTAAAAACTAAAAAATTTGTACTGTCTTGGGAAATCTAGGCTGTATAGTAAACATGCTTATAATCAACCACCAAGGTTTTTTCATACTTGTACCTAAATTTTTCAGTAAAATTCTGTCTATAATTCAATCTTATCACTTCACACCTCATATCTTAAACCCTAGCAAAAAATGAATCCTGACCCTTACCTCACATAATATGCAAAAATTGACTAAAAATGAATCATAGGCCAAAATGTAAGCACTGCACTTATAAAACATCTAGAAGAAAATCTTTGTCACCTTGGGTTTGTCAAAGATTTCTTCAATATAAAACAAAAAGCATGAACTATTAAAATAAATAAATAAATTTATACTTCATCAAAATTAAAATCTTTTGGTCTTCAAAATACTGTTAAATTAATATACAAACCATTGACAGGGAGAAAATATTTGCAAAGCATATATCCAACAAAGGATTTTTACTTATAATATATAAAGAATAAATCAATAAAACAATGAAAAATTGGCAAAGGATTTAAATAAATGTTTAACATCATTAGTCACTAAAAAAAGAAACGAACAAAAAAACCCCCGTTGCCATCAAGATGATTTCAACTCATAGAGAAATGAAAATAAAAACCACAATGAGATACAACTACACATATATTAAAATGGAAAAAATGAAAAAGACTGACCATACCAAGTGTTGGCAAGGATGTGGAGCACCTGGAACTCTCACACAGTGCTAGTGGGAATATAAAATGATACAACCACCTGGTAAAACTGTTGAAATGCTACTTTAAAAAGTTAAACATACACCTACCAGATGGCCTAGCCATTCAACCCCTAGGTATTTAAAAAAAAAAAAAAAAAGAAAGAAAGCATATGTTCAAACAAAACTTGTACACAAATGTTCATAGCTTTATTTGTAGTAGCCCTGAGCTGAAGACAAAACAAATGGCCATCAACAGGTGAACAGTTAAACAAATTGTAGTATACCCATACAACAAAGAACAAACTGTTGATCCAATGGGTAAAAAAAAAAAACAAACTTCAAAAATTATGCTAAGTAAAAAAATTCAGATACAAAAGATTTGTCTATTTCCTTATGCTTCTTTGCTTTGGAGGTTAGTTCTAAAGGCTTGATTTATTTTTTGAAAGAATACTTCATAGTAGGTCATGCTGTATACTTCACATGGTTTCACATAAAGAGGAAAACAGATTCTTCTACTTCGTGATACTAATTTGATCATTTGGTTAAGGTGGTGATTGTCAGATTTCTCCTCTATGAAGGTTTATTTTACTTTGCCATTAGCAAGTAATCTGTGGCTTACACATTGGCACCAAGCGAGTATCTTGTTCCCCATTAACTTTCCTTCTAATATCCATTGATAATTCTTGCCTGAATTGATCACTTCATTAGGTTTTTTAAGCATTGATTTTGTAATTCTATCACTCCTTCTCAGTGAACTAGCTGGTTTTCTTCTTAATCTTCTGAGCACCGAATGTTTCTGAACAGAACACTTTCTCATATTTTTGTTCCTTGATAAGCTCACACTCGATTTTCCTGGCTCTGTCCAAGGAGCCCCTTTCCTGAAACACTAACTTCCATCTCATCAGTTCCACAGAAGTTAGATGTTCCCAAATCACGTTGAAAATAACACTTTTCATTCACTTGTTCATTCAAAAATATTATTTTGTCTGTATCATGTTTTAGACACTGTTCTGGACACGGAGGATAACAAAACAACACAAAATGCATCACCAAACCCACTGCTGTGGAGTTGATTCGACTCATGGTGACCACATGTGTTACAGAGTAGTACCGCTCCACCGGGTTTTCTTGGCTGTAATCTTTAAGGAAAGGAACCATGTTGGTGTAATGGTTAAGCAATCAGCTGCTAACTGAAAGGCTGGCAGTTAGAATCTACCCAGTGGCTACCTAAGAGAAAGACCTAGCAATCTACTCCCGTAAAGATTATAGTCTAGAAAACCCTTGTGGGGCAGTTTTACGCTGTAACATGAGGTCACTAAGTGTTGAAATGGACTCGACGGCACCTAACAACAATCTTTAAGGAAATAGATTGCCAGGCCTTTCCTCTGTGGAGTAACTTCATTTCTGTGGTTTGAACTGCCAACCTTTAGGTTAGTGCCCAGAGCAAACTGCTTGTGCTACCCATTAGATGTCTTTCTGAGTTTTAGTCTTTGGCCTATATTCTAGTGAGGTTTGGAGAGACAAACAGACTTCTTATAAATAAATACAGACATAATTGATACAATATTAGGTAAAAGAGAAAAGAAAGCAGAAGAGGAAAGGGTATGTGGTATTTTAGATAGAAAGTCAAGGAAGCTGTAGCTGACATCATCAGTGCCCTGCCCACATTCCCTAGGTACTCTGGGACAATTCTGTACAAGCCAAACTTACTGAAAGCACTTGTGACCCAATGCCTGTGGCCTGAGGGGTTCTCTCTAGATATACATGGTACAAGCCCATGCTGGGGGAATAGTCTTCAGCCAATGGCAAAAGGGAGTTGAAGGACAAACACTCCAGTTTCCCTGCCCCCCTTGTGTGGGACAAATTTGCTGTGTGTCCCACACATCTTGCAGAGGTTCCCAGTGGGATGGAACTCCAGTTGTCCTCAGTGGTAACCTGCTCATTAAAGATCTCTGTATTGGTTCCTTCACGTTGCTGTCGCACTTCTCCACTCCTCTGCCAGTACTTCCTGGTATTTCATTTTAGAAATACCACTTGCACTCAGATCCTTAGTTTTGGGGGAAGTCAGCCTAAGTCAGTAGGTTCTAGAAGTGGTCCAAGGAAGAAGACCCTCAGAATGGGATTCTAGAATTGGATCACTTCCTGGTGAGATGGCAGCAAGGACCCCATCACTGTTGGTAAGTGATAATCCCTGGTGTGCTGTAGCATCACAATGACTAAGATTCTTACTTGTGGGAAATTAGGGTGGTGTGCAGGTGGAATAAAATGCACTGGCTTATACAGTAGCTCTTGTAATTTAAAGATATGGGGGCAATGGTAATTATAAGAATTATGGAGTTGGTCGGTTGTTGTTAACTCCATAGAAGCCACGAAGGAAGAAAATAACAGGCTCAGGTCAGGTAGCAATTAACTTTGAACATGTTTTGAAAGCCAGAAATCCTCCATGGCATCATTTAGAGGGAGTCTCATGCCCTACAGACAGAGGGTGGACTGAACTGAAAAATAAGACCCAAGATTTGATCTTAAGTGCAACAGAGCTAAAAAGGAGATTGAAATTACAGCTCCAGGAGGTCTCTCTAAAGTCAAGGACTTGAAAGGGGGGGAGTCCTGAGACCTCCGATGTGGATATTTGGGTGGATGGCTTAAGGACCTTGAACCTCCAGATTCTTCTAAATACCCTGCCCCAGCAGAAACAGCCCCCTTTTCTTTGCTAGAGGAAAGCAGTCTCCTGTTGCCTGGAGACTGTGCAAAAGCCTCACCTAGGGCTGATGCCTTGCAAAATGATGCTCGTCAGGAAGATCTTTCCCTGTTTCTCTTCATTGCATCTAGACCATTAATTATAAGTTTTAATATGGGCCAAGCTGAGAAATAGTGTTATATGAAGAAAGTGATTATTTCCCCAAAGTACCACAGATCCTGGCTTATACGCATCAACAGGAACTGGGAGAATATGCCTGGAGATGGATCTTAAAGGTGTGGGACCAGGAAGGGCAGATTATAAGGCTAGGTAGGGGAGAGTTTATTGATATGGGTGCATTACCCAGTAAGCCAGGATTTAATATCCTGGTAGGATACAAAGAACTGTCCCTAATACATTGTTAGAATGGCTCCTTGAAACTTGAAAACAAGGAGGTAGAGATGCTACAACTTCTTAGATGAGATGAGGAAGGAGTCAAAAGTCTCAGTGAGATTAGAAGACTGCATTTATTATGTAATAGCAGAGAACCCACCAGATGACTATGTTCCCAAGGAGGACACAGAGGACACTTTTTCACTTAAATGATAAGGAATGTGTTATTGTGTTCTGAGAAGCTCAGGACTGCTTATCCTCTACATCAAGACTGAGGGTAGGAGATGCCCCAGAGTCAGTGGGAATAATAAGATTGTAAAGGCCAGGTTGGTGGCACTAGACCATCAGAGGCAAGGAGGATGTGATTATGATCACATACATAGACATGAATAAGTCTTAGGGACATAATGTTGAAGAGTGAAAAAAAAATCAAGTCCCAGAAGAACACAAGAGTCATTTAGATTTACAAAATATACACATTGATGTTAGAAGTCTTAAGATGGGCCAAGGTGATGGGTACACATAATGAAATTGTATATGTCTCTAAGTCGTTGTTGTTAGGTGCCATCCAGTCAAATTCTGACTCTTGGTGACCCTATGTACAACAGAACGGAAGACTGCCTGGTTCTGTGCCATCCTCACAATCTTTGCTATGTTTGAGCCCATTGTTGCAGCCACTGTGTCAGTCTACCTTGTTGAGGGTCTTCCTCTTTTTCACTGACCCTCTATTTTACCAAGCATGATGTCCTTCTCCAGGGATTTGTCCCTCCTGATAACATGTCCGAAGTATGTGAGACGAAGTCCTGCATCCTAGCTTTTAAGGAACATTCTGGCTGTACTTCTTCCAAGACACATTTGTTCATTCTTCTGGCAGTCCACGGTATATTCAATATTCTTCATCAACACCATAATTCAAAGGCATCAATTCTTCTTCAGCCTTCCTTATTCATTGTCTAGCTTTCATATGTGTATGAAAAAAAAAAAAAGAATGTGTATGAGGCGACTGAAAATACCATGGCTTGGGTCAGGTGCATCTTAGTCCTCAAGGTGACATCTTTGCTTTTGAACACTTTAAAGAGGTCTTTTGTGGCAGATTTGCCCGGTGCAATTTTGTCATGTGATTTCTTGACTGCTGCTTCCAAGGGAACTGAATGTAGATCCAAGTAAAATGAAATCCTTGACATCAATATTTTCTGTTTATCATGATACTGCTTACTGGTCCAATTGTGAGGATTTCTGTTTTCTATATGTTGAGGTATAATCCATACTGAAGGCTGTGGTCTTTGATCTTCATCAGTGTAGGGTAAAGCTATTCAGCTATATGCATTCCCTCCTAATGGAATCAGCTTTGCTCTGCCCTGAAGCATGCTGGGGATGAATTCGGGATGGACTCAGGCTAAGGCACAACACTGGGAGTGGCATGACTGGGCCAGCGGCCAAGGCCGAGAAATGCCTTAGCAACAGGAAGGAAAACATCAGGGCCTGGATGTGAAGTCCCTGGGAATACTGACTGCCCAAGGACATGGAAGAAAAACAATGAGCCTTGCTCCCAGCTGGAAGGGTACATAAGTCTGTGTCACTTGCTAGGTGGTTGTGGAGCACTAAACTGGTCCAGCCGCCACCCTGGGCCACAGTCCTATAAGCTTCCCAAATAAACCATATGTCATGATCGCTGGTTCTGGAGTCTTTCTTTGGTCTCTTTGAGATGCGGCTGACCTTGGGTTAAGGTGCCACGGGGTTGTAGCCAACAATCAGTAAACGCTTAAGTCCTCTTCCCTTTTAGCAAGCAAGGTTGTGTCATCTGCGTAATGCAGGTTGTTAATGAGTCTTCCTCCAATCCTGATGCCCTGTTCTTCTTCATATAGTCCAGCTTAGCATACAGATTGAATAAGTAGAGTGAAAGGATAAACCCTGATGCACACCTTTCCTGATTTTAAACCACAAACAATCCCCGTATTCTGCTCGAAGGACTGACTGCCTCTTGGTCTAAGTACAGGTTCCACATGAGCGCAATTAAGTGTTCTGGAGTTCCCATTCTTCGCAATGTTATCCGTAATTTGTTATGATCCACACAGTCGAAAACCTTTGCATAGTCAATAAAACACAAGTAAACATCTTTCTGGTATTCTGCTTTCAGTCAAGATCCATCTGACATCAGCAGTGATATCCCTTGTTCCAGGTCCTCTTCTGAATCCGGCCTGAATTTCTGGCCGTGCCCTGTTGGTGTGCTGCTGGAACTGCTTTTTAACAGTAATAAGTTTTTTTCCCTTAAGCCAGGTGGTCACTTTATTATTATTCTCTACACTTTACACACCTAAGTTTTGAATGTATTATAAAAAAATAATTAAAAAAAAACCTAACCACAATTCCTCACTTTTTGTGAGTCTCAGTATAGTTAAAGGAACTTGGGTATTGGGCTTTGGCATCAGGTACACTCAAATTCAAGCCCCAGGTCTGTCTGTATGTTAGAAAAGTTGCTGTGTCTGAGCCATGGTTTCTCACCAGTAAAATAATCTAATATCTATCCAGCAGGTATTAGTAAGGATTAAATGAGGTAATTTAAATAGATCTTATAACCAGTGCCTGGCCCATATCAGGTACTTAACAAATAATGATCATTATTCAATAACTTTGTCTGACTTCCCATGTTTTCCCCCTTTTAGAAATTTCCCATCTTCCTCATTTACCCAGATTCAACTTATTTCCTGCAAGCAAAGCATTGTGATGGGTGGGCTACGCCTTAATGTTTATTTATATTTTAAGTTAGTTTTCAAATGTTCTTATTTCTTTTGATCCTCTCTTTCAATCCTCAGGGGCCTTGGTGGCACAGTGGTTAAGAGCTCAGGTTGCTAACAAAAGGGTCAGCAGTTCGAATTCACCAGCTGCTCCTTAGAAACCCTATGGGGCAGTTCTATCCTGTCCTATAGGGGTGCATTAAGTTAGAATCAACTAGACGGCAATGGTTTGCTTTTTTGGTTTAGCATGAGGAGCCCAATGGTAGAAACTCAAAAATCTTAGCAAATGAATAAAGGTAGCAAATAGGAAAAGCACTATTATCTCCAATTTATAAGTGTTTAAACTGAGTTTCAAAGGTTAAGATGTGGCATAGAGCCACATAAGCAGTAAACTGGGCAGAATTTGCACTTGAATCCAGATGCCAGATTCTGGTTCTTTTCATTACCCTACTTCCTTTCAAATTGTGCTATATTAACGTAGACCATTGTGATTAAGATGTATCAATCTGTATGAACTTGATTTTGAAATGAAATTCTTAGTTTTATCGAAGCAAGACAGTGCTTATAAGGATAAACAATAGCCACCTGCCTTTCCCCTCATCTAATTATGGCTTTCTTAGAGGCAATCACTTTCAACTCTTTTAGAGGTTTCCACCGAGTATTTATATCTAAAGAATATGCTTAAAGAGACATATCGTGGTTTTTTTTCAAATCAAGGCATCGTTTGTTGATTTCCTACTACGAAAAGAGGAGTCTTTAATTATCTTAAAATACTAGCTCACACACACTATCTCACTTCCTTCATCTTAATACGGTTTTATCACAATCTTTGATAATTTTCTTCTTCTATGTTGTCTCAGTTCTCTCCAGGTTAGTTTCCTTTCTCTCCTACTTTCATGTTAGACTATCCTCAAATGTCTGGTGAGCCTTGGCTGTCCATTTATATTTAAGAAAAGTCTGTTTTCAGCATTCCCCGGGCACCTCCGCCTTCGCACAGCACAAGCAATCCCTGGGTTAGGAATGTCCTTGGTTGCCCTTGAATGTTATGTAAATTTGCCCTCACTCTGAAATGACTGAACCAACCCCTACTTGCAACATATGCATCACAATCACCTTCACTTGCTGTGTGCGTACCTTTTAAATCACTGGAAAGGCTTTGGGCCTTTTTTTTCTTGCACTATATAAGGCTAAATGAGAACCAGATGCACCTGTTCCGACTTACTGACAAATTCAACTTAAAGACTTTAAGGTACGGTTAGGAATGGACCTCGTCAGTAACTCAGGGACTGCCTGTAACTCAAAAACCAACCAACCCAGTGCCGTCGAGTCGATTCCGACTCATAGAGACCATATAGGACAGAGTAGAACCGCCCTATGGAGTTTCCAAGGAGCGCCTGGCGGATTCAAACCTGTAACTAGTGACTTCCATTTCTGACATTTTCTGGAGTTCCACAACGGTGACCAGCTTGTTACTGCTGGACACTCTACTGCAGGAAGCCGGGTTTTATCTTCCTTTTCTCTAAGTCAGTTATTCCTTGTCCATCGACTTTTCATCTTCTAAAATGTCCTTGTCATCTCTCTCCTGTTCTCTTTGGAGATTTTTTATACAGGTTTTAGTCCTTTATCATTATTTTTAGGGATTTTTGAAAGGAAGTGCAGATAAACACTTTTTACCCAGAAGTCTACATTGCTAATTTTGACTTCTCTTGAATTTTCAGTATTAGCCAATTACTAATGGTTAGTATTGGCTCAAAGCACATGCATAAAAATATCTCTGAATAACTATTTTACCAGTTGTCTGTCAAAGCCTGTTTTACACTGAAAACCTCAGCCTGCATTTCTGGTAATAATAGTAATAAGATACTTCATACTTAAGCATCACTCATACATGAGACTTTCATACCGAGAGCAAGGTGAGCAGGGTGAACCCATGGGGGGCAGGACTGGTGTGGAGCATCGGATCCTGAGCAGGGTGAGGTAGGCTTCCACAGGGAGCACTGCTTGGTGCGGGTGGGCAAAGTCAGGGCAGGCAGAAAGGAGGATCCTTGCAGAGTGGTGGCCTAATACAGGGTGCCAGATCTCGAGCAAGATGAAAACAACATCTACACTGTGGAGTGGCCTAGGGTGAGGTGTCAGAGCCCAAGTGGGGTGACTGGGATCTCTAGATGGTGGAAGTGGCCTGGCACAGGGTCAGAGCGCAAGCAGGGTGAGGAGGGCATCCTTGCAGGGAGGTGCAGTGGCAGCAATGGGAGATTGATTATTTACCAAGAGGTTACTCAAATAAGTAAATATATTAAGGATAATGGGTGTCAGGTTTCTTACCACAAGAGAATGGAGTCATAAATATGGAGAGGAAAAAAACTAGAATAAATTCTAAGGTGTTAGACTGGAATGAGAAGTTAATGGCGTGAATTTAGGAATTGTAAACCAGTTGCCATCGAGTCAGCTCTGACTCGTGGTGACCTCATGTGTGTCACAGTAGAATTACGCTCTGTAGGGTTTTCAATGGCTGATTTTACGGAAGTCGATGTGCTTCTGAGGTCCCTCTGGTGGATTCGGACCTCCAACCTTTTGGTTAGTAACCAAGTGTGTTAACCATTTGTACCACCAGGGACTCCCATCTATAACTACCTGGATGTAACTAGGGATGTAAATGGGTAAATGTATATGTATGTGAACACTTTCCCTAGCTCTGTCCACTGAAAATGCCTGAGAACTATGAACCCAAATTGCAACCAGCAGGTCTACCCAGATTGTGGCTCTTGAATACCATTCACAACTTAGAGGAACCAGGGCTCCTCGGCAGTGTGCCAGGTCTAAAGCAAACAAAAATACACCAAATAGTAAGTGAATAAGAAATTACTCCTACATAAGTAGAAAAACATACCTTGCTCATGGACAGGAAGGCTTAACATTGTAAAAATGTCTATTCTACCAAAAGCCATCTATAGATACAATGCAATTCTGATCCAAATTCCAACGACATTTTTAATGAAATGGAGAAACAAATCGCCAACTTCATACCAAAGAGAAAGAGGCCTTGAATAAAGCATTACCGAAAAAGAACAAAGTGGGAGGTCTCACTCTACCTGATTTTAGAAGCTATTATACTGCCACAGTAATCAAAACAGCCTGGTACTGGTACAACAACAGATACATAGACCAATGGAACAGAATTGAGAATCCAGACATAAATCCATCTACAGATGAGCAGCTGATACTTGACAAAGGCCCAAAGTCAGTTAAATGGGGGAAAAGACAGTCTCTTTAACAAATGGTGCTGGCATAACTGGATATCCATCTGCAAAAAAACGAAAACAAGATCCATACCTCACACCATGCACAAAAACTAACTCAAAATGGATCAAAGGCTGAAATATAAAATCTAAAACGATAAAGATCATGGAAGAAAAAATAGGGACAATGCTAGGAGCCCTAATACATGGCATAAAGAGTATACAAAACATTACTAACAATGCAGACAAGAAACTAGATAACTGGGAACTCCTGAAAATCAAACACCTATGCTCATCCAAAGACTTCACCAAAAGAGTGAAAAGATTACCTACAGACTGGGAAAAAGTTTTTAGCTATGACATTTCTGATCAGCACCTGATCTCTAAAATCTACATGCTAGTACAAAAACTCAACTACAAAAAGACAAATAACCCAATTAAAAAATGGGCAAAAGATATGAACAGGCACTTCACTCAAGAAGACATTCAGGTAGCTAAGAGATACATGAGGAAATGCTCATGATCATTAGCCATTAGAGAAAAGCAAATCAAAACTACAAGGAGATTCCATCTCACCCCAAGAAGGCTGGCATTAACCCAAAAAACACAAAATAATAAATGTTGGAGAGGTTGTGGAGAGACTAGAACACTTCTACACTGCTGATGGGAATGTAAAATGGTACAACCACTTTGGAAATTGATTTGGCACTTCCTTAAAAAGCTAGAAATAAAACTACCATATGATCCACCAATCCCACTTCTTGGAATATATCCTAGAGAAATAAGAGCCTTTACACGAATAGATACATGCACACCCATGTTCACTGCAGCACTGTTTACAATAGCAAAAAGATGGAAGCAACCAAGATGCCCATAAATAGATGAATGGATAAGTAAATTATGGTATATTCACACGATGGAATACTACACATCCATAAAGAACAGTGATGAATCCATAAAACATTTCATAACATGGAGGAATCTGGAAGGCATCATGCTGAGTGAAATTAATCAGTTGCAAAAGGACAAATATTATATAAGATCACTATTATAAGAACTGGAGAAATAGTTTAAACAGAGAAGAAAATATTCTTTGATGGTTACGAGGTGGGAGGGAGGGAGAAAGGGAGAGGGGTTTTCACTAATTAGATAGTAGATATGAACTACTTTAGGTGAAGGGAAAGACAACACACAATACAGGAGAGGTCAGCACATCTGAACTAAACCAAAAGCAAAGAAGTCTCCTGAATAAACTGAATGCTTCAAAGGCAGGGTAGCAGGGGGAGGCGTTTGGGCACCATGGTTTCAGGGGACATCTAAGTCAGTTGGCATAATAAAATCTATCAAGATAACATTCTGCATCCCACTTTGTAGCGTGGCACCTGGGGTCTTAAATGCAAGCACCCATCTAAAATGCATCGATTGGTCTCAACCCGCCTGAAGCAAAGGAGAATGAAGAACACCAAAGACACAAGGTAATTATGGGCCCAAGAGACAGAACGGGCCACATAAACCACAGACTACATCAGCCTGAGACTAGAGGAACTAGATGGTGCCTGGCTACAATCGATGACTGCTCTGACAGGGAACACAACAGAGAACCCCCGAGGGAGCAGGACAGCAGTGGGATGGAGACTCCAAATTCTTGTAAAAAGGCCAGACTTAATGGCCTGACTGAGACTAGAAGGACCCTGGTGGTCATGGTCCCCAGACCTTCTATTAGCCCAAGACAGGAACCATTCCAAAAGCCAACTCTTCAGACAGGGATTGGACTGGACGATGGGTTGGAGAGGGATGCTGGTGAGGAGTGAGCTTCTTGGAACAGGTGGACACTTGAGACTATGTTGGCATCTCCTGCCTGGAGGGGAGATGAGAGGGCAGAGGGGGTCAGTAGCTGGCCCAATGGACACGAAAAGAGAGAGTGGAGGGAAAGAGTGTACTGTCTTATTGGGGGAGAGCAATAAAGGGTATATAGCAAGGTTTGTATAAATTTTTGTATGAGAGACTGACTTGATTTATAAACTTTCACTTAAAGCACAATAAAAATTAAAAAAATAAAGAAATTACTGCATGGGAGGTACCTATGCTAAAATTTATTCATTATTTATCTGAAATTAAAATGTAACTGGGCATCTTTTGTTTTATTTGGGAAGCCTACTCCTTGGAGAAATGGCTGATTCCAAGGCCAGGGCAGGGAAAGTACAAGGTGAGCCTAGAACAAGTACAAGGTGAGCTAGAAAGCGAGAAAATGTTTGAAGAACAATCGGGCCAAAAAGATAAGAAGCCAATTTAAGGGGATCCCACGGGCCAAATATGGGACAATTGAAGTATCAAGATAAATAATTGTAATAGATTATAACCCACTGAACAAAATAAGAAATCATAAGCCCATACTGATATCATAAATAAAATAATAAATGAAAAGTTTGATGAGGGATAGGATATTTATTTAGATCTAAAGTATCTCCTCACAAAATACTGGTTAATTTCAAAGGGAAAACAATAGTAACTTCATCATGGAGAAGCCTGGCAACACCACTGTAACCAACTGATTAAAGTGGATATCATTAGTAATAGGACAAATCAAAATTGTGCACCACCCGATGAGACCCAAGGACACAGCATCACTTCAGTGATATTCCTGCTGAACACAAACACACTCAAACTAAGGGATAGTCCATAAGCTAACTGGCTGTAATCCTCAAAAGTATCAGGGTCATGAAAGTCAAAGAAAGGCAGAGGAACAGTTTCAAAGTAAAGGAGACTAAGGAGATATGGCAAACGTATCCTAAAGCGAATCCTTTATTTTGCTATAAAGGATATTATTATGACAATTGGTGAAACTGGAGTCCTGGTGGCGCAGTGGTTAAGCATTTGGCTAACTAAAAAGGTCCACAGTTCAAATTCACCAGCCACTTCTTGGGAACCCTATGGGACAGTTCCACTCTGTCCTGTAGGGTCACTATGTATCGAAACTGACTCGGTGGCAAAGGGATTTGAGGGTTAGTTAGAAGTCCCTGTGTGGTACAAATGCTTACTGTGCTCAACTGCTGACCAAAAAGTTGGAGGTTCAAGTCTACCTGAGAGACGTCTTGGAAGATCTATCTGAAAAAAAAAACAAAAAACAATTGAAAACGCTGTGCAGCACAGTTCTACTCTGACATACGTGGGGTTGCCATGAGTTGGAATCAACTTGATGGCAACTGGTAGTTTACTGGATATTTAGATGGTAAAAAAAAACCACTGCCGACTCATAGTGACCCTCTAGGACAGAGTAGAACGGCCCCATAGTTTCCAAGGGGCACCAGGCAGATTTGAACTGCTGACTTCTTGGTTAGCAGCCGTAGCACTTAACCACTACGCCACCAGGGTTTCCAATTTAGATGGTAATGATTATCAATATTAATTTCCTGATTTTGAAGGTTGCACTGTGATCACGTAGGAGAATGTCCCCCTCTGTAGGAAATACTAAAGTATGTAAGTGTAGTGAGGCATCAGGTTTGTAACTTTAAGTAGCTCAAGATAAAAAAAGTTCTTTGTACTGTACTTGCAACTTTTCTGTAAGTTTCAGATTGTTCTAAAATAATAAAAAAAAAACCAGTGCTTAATTTTTGGTCTTACAAGGAAATGAGTATTTAATCATTCTTACACATGGGACTAAAAAACAGCTTAAAATGCCACTAATAAGATGTGTTTTACAATGATGGTGGAATAGACTAAAAGTCAACCATCTGGAGAGCACAAATTCATTTATTTAAAAACCTCTTGAAGTTAAATTGCTAGAATTTTTAAACTACAAGAAGCAAAAAAAGAGGATGCTATATATTACTGATAATTGTATGCAAAGCATTGGGGAAAACTGCTACTTAAAAAAAAAAAACCAGTGGCAGCTGTTTCTGCCATTTAGGGGCATAATTCATTCACTCTGGGGTAGATGATCCTTTTGTTAAAGAAAAACATCTTTAACGGCATTATATACTGCTAATTTCCTACCCTATATCCACTCTTCCCACTTTCCTTATTGACAGAACTCCAACCTCACTTTTGGTAACAATGCCCAGCTAAGTATATATCTCAGACTTCTTCAGAGCTAGGCATGGCCTTGAAACACCGCTCTAGTCAATATGACCTAAAAAGAAGTCTGCTGGGAACCGTGGGAAAGGACTGGCTTTCCTCATACAGGCACCAGCCTTTCTTTCTTACTCCAGTCTACAATGTGGATGTGACTCATTGGGCACTAGGCTTGATGAAAGCCAACATGATACGGAACATGATACGGATAGCAGTAAGGACGGTCTAAAAGGAGCCCTGGTGGTGCAATGGTGAAGCTGCTAACAGAAAGGTTGGGGGTTCGAACCCATCTGCTGCTCCACAGAAGAAAACACCTGGCAATCTGCTCCCGTAAAGATTTCAGCCTAGGAAGCCCTGTGGGGGCAGTTCTGTTCTGTCCTATTGGGTTGCTATGAGTCGGAATCAACTCGACGGCATACAACAGCAAGGATGGTCAATGATGAGAAAGAGCCTGGGTACCTGATGCCATTACTGAGCTGCTGCACCAGCCTTCAACTTCCTACTATTGGACTTTTTATTAAGAAAAACAGTGAATGTATATTTATGCCTGTTGGGTTTTCTGTTATTTGTATCTGTATACATTATCAACAATGAATTTTGGTGCAATTTTTTTTTTTTTTTTTGGTGCAAAGTGGAGATGCAAGAGATTTGAATTGCTTGCTCAATAAAGGAATCTTGTGTTCAAGGAGACAGCTCTGGAAAGATGTGAGGAGGGTGTGGGAGTTAGAATAGCAAATACAGTGTGATTGGAAGAGACCTATGAAGAGACATAATCTATAAGAAATTCCCTAAGATTATAACCGGCCAATACAGTTTTAGGACAAGATATACATACATACTATTTGGCATCAATTTTGAAGTTGTTTCCTGTGCTATCATGTAAGTTGATTCCCATACTATAATAACCATCTGAGAGCCCTAAACCAAAAACTTTGCTACAAAGAACAGTCTTATGTTGATAAAATGAAAGGGTAGTGGCATCCAATATGGGGGCAAGTTATTGAAATAATTTGGGGATATTAGCTGTAGCAGGGAAAGCTGCCTCTTTACTTCTCATAGCATATAGGGTGGCATGTCATGATATTTTGTTTAGTTATTAAAAGAAGTATCAACCCTGGAATGAAAGGCTGAAGAACCTGAGGATATTTATTGAAAAAAACGGGGGGAGGAAAAAAACCAAGCCCGTTGCTGTTGTGTCGATTCCAACTGGAAGAGCCCTGGTGCTGCAGTGGCTGAGTTTGGCTGCTAACCAAAAGGTCATCAGTTCGAACCCACCAGCCACTTCTTGGGAACCCTATGGGACAGTTCTATTCTGTCCTATAGGGTCAATATGAGTCAGATTTGACCTGACAGCAGCAGGTTATTTGTTGAAAAGGAAGATTTACACAAATACCTGGAGGGGAAGGGGTGCTGATGCTGGAATATGTGGCACCTTTTTTCCCAGAAGAGTCAATCTCTAACTCTTTTAAAGGTGCTTTTTTTCTTTTCTTTGGAAGTTCTTTTGTAATTTGGGTTGGAATTCAGAACTCATGTTTCTACAAAAACAGTATAACAAAAGGGGGTAAGATTCTCATGCCAGGTCACAAAAGCCCGTATAACCCAATCTCTCTAGACAAGAATGCCAATAACGTAATTGCTATTATTTACAATAATGTTTCTAAATGCAAACTTGGTATAAAACTCACCCACTTAGCTTAATAAAACTCTGTTTTGCTCAGACGACAATCTGATAGAGATCAGACAGTACTCCTCTAAGAAATAACCCAGGAATCTGAATGTCTATCATGTGATCCAGTATTTTAAAGTTCTTTGCTTCTGGCATTGTTGGAAGGGAGAAATCACAAACTGATTATCTCGTGGGAGACTTTAGGGATCAAGTCTAGAAGTGACACATATCACTTCTGCCCACATTCTAGTGGCCAAACTTATCACATGGCCTCAAGAGAGACTGGGAAATACAGTCTTCCTACATAGTCAGGAAAGAGCACTGGTGGTGCAGTGATTAAGTGCTTGGCTGCTAACCTTAACGTTGGCGGTTGGAATCCACCAGCCACTCTGTGGGAGAAGGATGTGGCAGTCTGCTTCTGTAAAGATACATTCTTGGGAACCCTATGGGACAGTTCTACTCTCAGTTAGAATCCATTCTGTGGTAAAGTTTTTTTTTTTTTTTTTGAATGTGGGCAGGAAAAGGGAAAAGGAATGTGGGCATCTTGCACCTACTTTGCAAGGTTTTGTGAAGATTAAATAACTGCATAGTCTAGGTTCTTGACAGACCATGTGGAGCAGTTCTACTCAGAGCAGAGTTGCCATATGACCCTTTCCTTCCTTGGGTATCAGTTCAGGACATAATTGTGCTGGTGGTGGGTTCTGGTGGCAGAGGACTCCTGTCAAAGGACCTTGTAAAGGAAAACAGGTGCATATTCTAGTAGGCCTAAGCTGAAGATCTGGTAGCCTGAAAGGTGGGTAGAAAATAAGAGAAGGTAAGAACTGTGAAGTTATGTGCTCTTGAGAGGGTTCCTAGAAAGTTAGAACAAATTTGAGATGGGAAAGAGGTATTAAAGGTTTAGCTGGGAGAAAGGAATCTTCAGAGTCTAAAAAAATGTATAGGTTACCTTCTGAAGATGGGGGGCGCTTGGTACCTCAGTGGGTGACTCTTCCAAATACTAAAGCTGCATTAAGTGCTGTGAAAGGTGAGTAAAACACAGCTATTAAAGAGGGGTGGATCATCCTTTACTAAAAATACACGATGCTCTTAGCAGACTTAAAAATACAACACCTTTTAAAAACAAGGGATATATGATATAAAGCAATTACTTCCAAATATTATTGGATAGTTCAGTTTTTAGTTTCCCTAAGACTACATTTAAATGCTACTAGAGAATGCAAGAGTATGAGCCTTGATTGGATCCTGGTTGGGAGGGGTGTCTATCAGAAACACTGTTGGGGCAATTAGGGAAATATAAATATGAACTAGATTTAGATATTAGAGATTTAAAAATTTTTCTTAGGAGATACCTGCTGATCTCCTGGGAGCAAAGCATCACGGTATCTGCAAGTTAACTTCCAAACTGTTCGGAAAAAAGTACATATATAAAACAAATACAGGAAAATGTTAATAATTATGAAATCTAGGTACAAGGTACAGGGACATACACTGTATTACATTTTCAAAGTTTATTTAAAAAAAATTATCATAATAAAAATTTGAAAAATGACAAATAGGATCAAAGGTTTCTAGCATGTGATCATGAATTTGCTTATCAAGAGAACACAGTCACCCATTTATTCATAGAATACATCATCAGATGATAAAGTAGATTGAATAGTTCCGGATGGTAATGACTCGGGTCAAGTATTGAGCCTGGCACACACTAGGCATTAGACTGCAAGTTCCTGGAAGCTAGGGACAAGTTTTTTTTTGTTTTTTCACTACTATATGTCTGGAACCTAGTAGAATACTAGGAAATAAAAAGAAAAAAAATTTTTTTTTTTTATGAATAGTAGGTAATAATTACACTTTTTTGTTAATTGAATGGTGAAGTAAATGCAACAATTCTATGCTCATAGTAAACATCCTAACCATTTTGTTTCCTACATATCACTGCTTTTTGGAAGTTAAAACAAACATAAATACTAGTAATATTTATGTAACTAGTCAAACCAAATCCAGTGCCATCGAGTTGATTTCGCCTCACAGCCATCCTATAGGACAAAGTAGAACTGCCCCATAGAGTTTCCAAGAAGCACCTGGTGGATTTGAACTGCCAAACCTTTGGTTAGCAGCCATAGCACTTAACCACTATGCCACCAGGGTTTCCATGTAACTAGTACCTATTGTTAATTCAATAACTCTAACTCATCTATGAAGTTTGAGCCTTGAAATTTTAAAGCCTTGGTTCTTCAAAATTAAGTGACATCTAAGCCTACCTTAATACTTCTATAAAACTATTTTCCTTAAGCCTATTTTTAATATTTTATTTTAAAAAGAACAGCTGGATTTTATCAGGCAAAAATATTTCACGACTATGACTAAACCAAATGGCATGTATCGTGAAAAATTCCTCCGAAACTTTAAGGTTAAATTATCATAGGTTACAAGTGTTCAAAGTTATTTATTTATTTATTTATTTTTCTATTACAAGCAGTAGTCATTTATCATTCATTTTTACAATCAATTTTTCTGAAAGCCCAATTGACGATAAAGGCAATACAGAGGCAATCTCATCAGTCTCTTAAGTTTTCTAGTTCTTTTTCTTTTATTTAAAAATATCATTAAATTCTGATTTCCTCCAACATTTTAAACAGAATACTGAAATTACTAGGGATTGGATCACCAAATCCAAGGGCCTTTTTTGCAACATAGACACTCTAACCACTGTTTCATTTGCGTAAACACTTTTCTCAGCTATCGAGGAAATATGACAACTCTTTGAAGGAAGAGGCAGCGGGGCCTAGTGAGAAATTGGCTATCAGGATGAAGGGGAGAGTGGAGAAACCTTATTTTTTTAAAGAAAGTCTTCCATTTAAGTTCTTTTTAGCATTGCTATTATTTACATTACTCTTTTAAAAGTTTTATTTTTTTATCAATCTTAATCTGATCCTAAAGCTTTCAGATTTAAAATAAACTTATTCAACGGTAGAAGAGATTTGCCATGTGGAAGTGAAAAATACTCTACAGCCTTGGGCGTTAATTTACCTTATCGATCCATAAGACCAACAGTCAGTGTGATACAATGGCAAGTATACTGTATTGAAGATTGAGGTGGAGTCTAGGCTTCCTATTTACTTGCTCTCATGACCCTGGGTAAGTAATTTAATTTCTTTAGGTTAGGTCTTCTCCAATCTGGGTGGCGTAAACAGTTAAGTGAGCGACTACTAGCTGAAAGACTGGCAGCTGGAACACACCCAGAAATGCCTCAAGAGACAGGCCTGGTGATCAGTTTCCATAAAGTCACAGTCTTGGAAACCCTATGGGTCAGTTATACTCTACACACAGAGTTGCTGTAAGTCTGAATCAATTTGTCAGCAACTAATAACGAAAATGGTTTTAAATTATCACTGACTCTACACAAAGAACTGACAGGTAAGAAAATGATAAAAAGTTAAATGCAATGAATTGGGAAAATTGTTCAGGCAGCGACATGGATGGTGTGTATTTGATGTTAATGAAGGGAAATAAAAAATATCCACATATTTTAGCAGAAACTTTAGGAGGAAAGAAAAAGCCACTGCAACTTCTGTAAAATAAATGAATCTGGCAAATGAAAAAAAATCTGTGCTGTGGGGAATGGTTTGTTATATAGTTGCCTCTTAAAAAATACAAATCAACAGAAACAGGGTTTACTTACGCAGATTCAAGAGAATAAAAATTGCCTTTACATATTTGAGGGATACTAAACACAGGCAAAACAAAACTACCATGAAGGATTCCAGGATGCGGTTAAAAAGCCCAGTGCTGTCTGGTCGATTCCGACTCATAGGCACCCTGTAGGACAGAGCAGAGTTGCCCCCTAGGGTTTCCAAGAAGCAGCTGGCAGATCAGAACAGCTAACTTTTTGGCAAACGGATGAGCTCTTATCCACTGCACCACTAGGGCTCCAGTATGCAGTGGCAGCAATAATTTAGTAGCTGAAGGCATGGCATAACTTGGAAAGGTAAGAAGTATATTTAAAAAAATAGTCCTACAGTCTTACTTTTAAGAAGTTTAAAAATAGAATGAAGTAAGCTATAATTATTATTTTGGAAAGAACTTAACACAGCTATAACTTATTATTTGGTGGTATAACCTTATCTGAAATAAGGTGGAATGCAAAAGAATATTGGAAAATGAGGCATCAGAGATTAGACATTAGTAAGGTAAGACCGCACTTCACAAAAGAGAAAATCCAAATGTCTAGTAGATATATGAGACGGTCCTCAGCAGCATCAGTAACTAGGGAAATGCAAGTTAAAAGCACAATGAGATACTACTACACACCCATCAGACTGGCGAAACTGAAAACGACTGACATTAGTGAGTGTAGTTGAGGGTAGGGAACAATGAGATGCAGACACAGCTGGTGGGAGTGTAACATTTTAGAAAATAGCATGGCATTATTTATTCGAGTTTGGTGATACGTATAACCACTCCCAGGTGTATATATTAGAGAAACTGAGGTAGATATGGTAGAAGACATATATGAAGAATGTTTACAGCAGCAGTGTTTATGAGCCTGCAAATGGAAACAACCCAGATGTCCATCAACAACCGAACAGCTAAATAAATTGTGACATGTTGCTACAATGGAACCCTGTAATGTGCACCAATGAAAAGGGATAAATTACAGCTAAATGCAACAACATGGATTAAAATCAATGTTTTGAGAAAAAGAAGCAAGTACAATAGATTACACGCTATGTAAATGCGTAGTCCCCGTTAAATAAAGTTCAAAAGAAAGGGCAAAACTGAACAATATATTGTTTAAGGATGCATGCTTGTAATAAAATAAAGGAAAGCGAGGAAATGGTTATCATGAAAGTTAGCATAATGGTTACCTAGAGCAGGGAGGGAAAGTTATGGTCAGGAAAGGTCACCAGGGGGCTTTGGGTATACTTGCAATGTTCCAATACTTGACCTGGTTAATTGGTTACATGGTGGTTTCCTTCATCATCACTCAATGTACTGTATAACTGTTTTATGCATTTTTATGTATACTTCACAATGAAAACGCTAAAATTGATGTACTAGATGAATTGCATATGGTATCTTCTAGAAATAAGCTATTTTGCTGAATAATTTAGCTTATTACATCTTTGACAGTAAAAACCACTGATGTGGGATATTAAAACATTGATTAAATAGTTTCTAAGACCTCGCTTTCGTGGGTTAGTGGTAAAAAAACACTATACAGATATCCCTTTGCTATGTTTTACCATGACACGCAGATCTTTGTCATGAACAAATTGATGAAACAGGAAGACCTGTTACCTAAACTTCAGATTTTTGAATTCTGAGTTAACTAGCTCCTCTGAGTTAATAAGCCACACAAGGAACAAAAGTAGAAATTGGAAATGTTCCTCCTCTCTAGTCACCAGTTCCAGCTGTTCCCTCCTGTTATGGTGGGTGGTAAGGTGGGCCGATCTTGCCTAGTAAGATTGGTGCAGCTGTTGCTTCGTAAGTAGGTGTCTCAGAGCTCTCCTCAGTGACGTTCTATCAGCTCTGAGGCTCTGAGGTGCAGTCACCGACAGTGCAAACAGATGGGGCTGCTGGAGAATCCTGTGCGGCACACTCTTCTGGAGATGCACCCTGCTGGCCTGTGGAAGGAACTCTGATGTTTGCACTCTTCTCATTTAAAGCCCCAGGAGCTAAAAATCTGAGTTGTTCAGTTTCACAAAATCTCCTAAGCCTGTGTTTTTTACTCATTCAATTTCCACCATTCCCCTACTGTACGACAGGAAGAGGGACAAAAACCAAAGATTTATTTTGTAGCCATCTGGGGCCGCTGCTTGTTTGTCTGACTTCCTGTGAGTCTTACTTGGAAGGATACAGCAAGGGATTGGTTAGGTAAAGACAATCAAATGCAGGGTATTTAACCTGGTTCTTGGGACTTGAGGTCAAGAACGGTAGGGTCAGATGCTGCTTTGTGAGTCATGCCTTGCTTCTGGAGTGCCTCTCATCCCCTTCTCTGCAACATTTAAATAAAAATGAATCCTTGGATTTGCCCAGTTAGAGGTTTCCTTAGTCTACAGTTTGCATATGGTGGTTGCTGTAGTACCCCAAATCTGCCAGCTTCTATCCCCCAGCTGGAAAGACTAATACCCATTACTGCTGCTTCCAAGGAGGTAAGGTGTGTGCGGTTCAGCGACAGAACTATCTAACCTGCTTCCTTTCATCGTTCCTCCTGCTTTTAGCTCCTTCTCACACTAGCCACCAGGTCAGGTTCAAGACAGATTTCTTAGAATTCTGATCCTTTTCTTCTTCCCCTAGAGAACTACACTTTTAACTTCATGAATTTTTACTTGAATTTATTTTCTAAGCTAACATTTGTCGGAAACGCTGCGTAACAATAATAATATTTATTTCAGAAAAAAAAAAAAGCCTTTGAGTCAGATCTAAAACACATGCAAGATTTCTTTAAGAGCTTAATGGACACTGAACGACAACCAAGACCAGTCAAGAAGCTACAACCACAGGCAAGAATGATTTTACTAAAAGTGAGGCAGTGCTAAATTCTCCCCTGGAAAAAGTCTGAAATCCTTCTACAATCTCCCAGAGGCTGGCTCTCTTCGAATTCCCCTCTCTCCTGCCCCAACAACGATCTACGGGAGGCTGGCTCCCTTTTACCCCCTCCACCCCACAGCAATTCTCCTCCTTTTTCAACAAAGACTCAGGTCGTGACTTCGTACTCAAGCCGCACCACTATGTAGTTCCATAGGAGGGGGGTACATCACAACTCTCATCTTTATAATGCATTGCAGTTTACAAAGCGCTTGCACTTCCATCATCTCCTCTGAGCTCCTCCAGTGACTCGTGAGGGAGGCATTCATTCATTCATCAAACATCTGCTTGGCCCGACCACAAGCTATCGAGCGCTGCGTCTCACCCCACACCATGGGAAGAGCGGGGCGCTCGCTCCTCCGAGCAGGTGTAGCGAAGCAGTCTACAGGACAACTTCTCGCTCAGTCCGGCTCAGGGCCCCTTTTGGGCCAAATGCCTCACCTTTGGGTGATGCACGCCCGAGCGCAGTCGCACGGCCTGGGCCTCCTCCTAGCTCCCAAAGGAGCAGTCACCACTTGCCCTGAAGGAAACCGCTACAGAGCAAGCTCCCTCGCCGCTCTCAGGTCAGGGGTAAGATCAGGCGGCAGCTTAGGCTCGACTCGGCTCCTCCCCTTCCTCTCTTCAGTTCTGACGCGGCCGCAGAGGCGGCGGCGGCGGCGGCGGCGGCCGCAGCGAGTCCCGCGGCCCGAGGCGCACCCACCCGCTCGCCGATCCCCGACTTCCTCTTCCCTTCGAGCGTCATCAGAGCGCGTCAGAGTTGCCCAGGGCGGGGTGGGTGGAAAGGGAAAAAAAAGGCCAGCGGCGGAAGCCTCAGAGCGGAAAAAAAGGGAGGGGGGACGAGAGCGGTTGCTAGGTGACTTGCGTCATCGGCATGCGCCACTTTCCTCCCGCCCCTCTCTCTAGAGTGAGGCGAGAGCTCCGCACAGAGCGAGCAACACTGCGAGCCGAGCTCCCGGCGCTACCGCCACCGAGAGAGTGAGAGCGAGGGAGCGTCCGAGAGACCCAGCCTCTGTGCACTGGCTACCGCCGAGACCTCCGTCCTAGCCTGGGCCAGCGGGAGCCGCGGCCGCCCCTCCTCACCCCCCCTCACCTTCCCGGCCGGCAGCGGCGGCTGCACACGCCGGAGCCCGAGCCCGAGCCGAAGCCGGAGCCGGAGCCGGAGCCGGCGGCTGGGGGCAGGGAGGCGGCGACCGCGGGCCGGGGCTGGGCAGCTTCTCCGCGCTGAGAGGACGCTGAGGAGTGGCCGGAGCTTCTGCCTCGTCCCGGGGCGTGAGTGAGGGACTCCCAAGGTGCAGGGAGGGGGTCTCAGCCGCAGCGACACATGCGGGAGCCGGGAGCGGGGGCGGCGCCGAGCGGAGCCGGCCGGGTCCCCCGTCTCGCCGCCGCGTCGTGTACCTGCCCGGGGCCGTAGCATCTCGCCCGGGAGTGTATGAGCCGGGACTCCAAGCTCAGAAGCCACCCCCCGATTGGGGGGGCGGGGACCCCGATGTGAAGCGGCGGCCGGGGCGGCGAGGAGAGCAGCACCGGCGCCGCCGACCTTCCCCTTCCCCTCAGCCCCCTCGGGGGCCTTCTCCGTTGGCTAGTCGCCGGCCCCCCGGCTCCTCGCAGGGCTCCGGGAGGAGTTCTCAGCGCCCCCTCCCCCGCCCCAGCCCCAGGGCGGCGGGGCCGGGGGGGACCCGGGGGGCCGGCCGCAGCCTCCGCCCAGAGGAAACTTTTTATAAAAACAAAATTCGGCGCCTTCAGACGTGACTGTCTCGGGTGAAGTGGCCCTGGAAGGGCAGAAGCCACAGCCTGACGAGACCCAGGAAGAGGAAAAGAGGAGGTAAGCGGGGCCACCGCCGCCTCTCACTCGGCCGCGCGGAAGAGACCCGGGTGGCCGCCTGGTTTAGAGACACTAGCACCGCTGCTTCCTCAGTAACGCGCCGGAGCCTTCCGCAGCCGCCGCCTCAGTCCGGAGGAGGAAGGGAACCAACCCACTTTCTCAGCGCCACGGTCATTACTCTTCGCTCCTCAAGTGTGAGTGGCCCTGGGGAAGGGAATTGGGGGGCGGGGGGTGTGAGAAGATGCGGGTGTTTTTTCCTGGGGTTTTGCTGATGTTCTCCAGGTGTCCTGGGGGCGTATCGATGAGAGTGTTGCCTGTATTCCCTACAGAGGGGAGATGGTATTAGGTAGTCTTGTGTTTTGTAACCTTGTACCTCTTTGTACGAGTTTTGCCAAGTTTACAGAATTCTCTTAGAGGAGTTCTGTCTTTTCTCCGGAGTGGGTACTTGCACCGGTTTCTGGCCAAAAGGGCAAAAAGAAGCCAGAGCATAGGTGCGCACAAAGAACATCTCCGAAATACACCTTTTCCTGGTACACCGGGTGTGATGCAGTGCTGTAGTTTTTGTTCCTGGGGAGCTCTCACATGGGTTCTCAGGTGGGAACCACTTTCCACAAGCCTCTGAAATTAAGTTTTTCTTTTTTTGCAGTCTTTCTTGAGACAGCTTCATTGATGCAGTTTTTTAATGTTCTCATTTCTATGGTCCAATGTCTGTGTGTAGGGAGGACAGTGTAACAGATTTCAGTTGCTCAGGAAATTCTCAGTTCTTGTGAATCACAACTTATTTGGGTGAGAGCATTTAGTACAGTTTATACAAGTTGTTGCATTTTTGCTTTCACCCAAATGCTTTTTCTTGAGTAGCATATGTCCTAAATGATGGTACTTTTTTATTTGGCAAAATGATTCGAAGTTTTCATTATTTGAGTTATTTTCACTTCTCCATCAATTTAGGAGAAAGTTTTGATATTTAACAGTTTTCAAGAATGATTTTTTTCTTCCGTCATTTTAAAGTTGAAGTCAGTAAGATCTTTGGCTTGTATTTCAGGTAACTTCTCAGAGTACCAAATTAGAGGTGCTTGAAAGTAATTATCATTTGATATGTTTATACAGCCTTAAGTGTTAAACATGGAGGGGGATTTTATACAGCAGAACGCAGGTAGTACTGTCTTGGGAATTGTGGTTCACCCAGTCCACTGTTGGAGTTCTCATGGAAGCCACTGCTAAGAGATGTTGAGTGGGAATGTATGCAAACCTGGGCTTAATTGTCAGTATCCTGAGTTCTCTACTCAGGATCTTGATCAGATTTATTTAAAACTTTCTCAGTGTTTCCATCCTGTACTTTTTTTTTACGTAGTGAGTTTTTCAGGTTTATTAGTCTCTGAATTATTTAACAGTGCACTTATTTATCTCAAACCTGCATCCTTAAAGTTTCAAAGCATATCCAGAGTTTGTGTTTTGAGAGATGCTAGAAAAAGCTGGAGTTCGTCTTTTCAGTTTCATGATTTTTCTTCTTTACCATCATCTTTCCCAACTCTTGTCTGTTTTAGAGTAGTTTTTTTCCATCTCCCTGATTACTTTGCTCTCTTCTAGAACTTCTCCAACTCTTTTTTTTTTTTTTCTTGAGATACCTGTTGGTGTTATGCTTTTGTAAGGAACTTTAAATTGTATATATTTTAAATGGCTACTGGGATCACAGTATTGAGTAGTGGATATAGCGTTAGACTTGGAATCAGAAACAAATACCCCTAAATCTGTTCTTATTTTGTGACCTTGGGTAAGTCATGTATTCCATGTTTCACAAAGATATGAGGAAGACAGATCTAGTCTTGCATAGGCTGTATTTTGGAAGAGGGTAGGACAAACCAACAAACTGTAGTTGAGTGTAGATTGTACTTGATCAGAATTGCTTACCGAGTTTAACCCAAACCAAACCCTTTGCCACCGAATTGGTTCCAACACACAGCATCCCTGTAGGACAGTAGAACTGCACCGTAGGGTTTCCAAGGGTATAATCTTTTACGGAAGCTGACTGCCATATCTGTCTCGCTGGGTGATGGGTGGGTTCGAACTGCTGAACTTTCAGTTTGCAGCAGAGCGCTTAACCACTGTACCACCAAGGCTCCTGTTTACCAGCTTTAGGACCTGCATTTTATTGCTTTGACTATAAAAAAAAAAAAAAGATTGGGTAAAAAACCATGAGAATGTTTTATTGTATATTTTGGTAGCAAAGAAGGACAAAGCAGTAGGGGGGTCCCTGTTTTTAAGATGCTTTTCCTTAACGGCAGTGGAGGCAATCAAACACAAATTGCACAGAATTGTAGGAAAGGGCGAATGAACTAAAGTGTATTTAAGACTACTATATGACTGAGGATCCCTGGTGGTGCAGTGGTTAAGAGCTATGGCTGCTAACCAAAAGGTTGGCAGGTCAACTCCACCAGCTGCTCCTTGGAAACCCAGTGAGGCAGTTCTGCTCTGTCCTATAAGATAGCTATGAGTTGGAATTGACTCCATGGTAATGGATATATGACTGATAACTGTGTTTTGGTACTTTGTAAATGTGAATGTATCTACATTTTTCATTAGGGTAATGTTTGTGCTGGACTGTACAGAACTAATTGGAGTATCTGAGCCAAATCTGGGACAGTCTTTTCAGGGAAGCTCATTTACGTTATGTTTTGGAGAGAAAAGAGCAAGTGGAAAGTGGAATTGGAGACTTCAGGTGGGAGAGGCAGATGTAATTAGGAAGCTAGTTTGATGGGAATACAGAGGGTGGGGTTGCGTATGGTTAGGGTCAGTTTATGTCTGTGCAGATTCATGGGTTATAGCCCAGAAAAGCAGTTGAGAACAATGTTCATGAGTGGGTAGTTTCACATGATTGGGGAGAGATTACATTTTACGCCAAAAGCATTATGCCTGGATTGGGATTTTGTTTTTGTAGGGAACCAAAAGTTTTTTGCCATGGTCACCAAGGGGCTATACGGAGGAAGGAGTGAAAAAGAGCACTGGAAAAGGCCTCCAGTATTTCAGTGTGATGGTAAACAAAAAACAATCATTGCCATCGAGTCGATTCCAACTCATAGTGACCCTAAAAAAAGAATTTAGTAATAGGACAGTGAACTTTGTTTGGGACATTAAATTCTAAGGTAAAAGTTGGATATATGGATGTAATCGTACTACAACAAAACAGTGAAACAAACGAGTGAAAAAACAGAGAATGGGTGAGACTCTCCCTAAAATTAGATGTTTTAAAAGTGGATTAGAGTTGAAGTTGAAAAGAAGGCGCAGCCTTTAAATGTGACCCCCAGTTTAGTCCCACGGCATATGATTCTGTATTTCTGAAACAGCTAGAAGCTTTTTATAGGATACATAAGTCCCTTGAGATTAAGTCCAGAAGAGTATGTAGAATTTCATTGTTAAGGAACTTATAAATGAAAGGACTAATTTTGTTTCCCCAAATTCATCTTTTTAAATTTTGCCGTACATTATTATTATTCTAAATTTGGTCTTAATATGACGAAGTGGGTCTAAAAATAGCTGGTAGAGAAGGCTGCTTCCCCTGCTCACAGTTGATGTGAGTCTTTGTGTCCCGTACAATGGAGGGGATATCCCTGTGTTGGCAAAGCAGTGCTGAAAATACTTTGTTTTTTAGCCTTTATTTAAAAAAAAAAAAAAAGACGCTTAAAAAAAAATTAAGACATCTTTGCAGTGTGAGACATTAGAAGACTATGCTTTTTTTGTAGTGAAATTTGCCCTAATAGCATTTATTGTTGACTCTAAGGATTGTGAGGTATGGATAATTTATTTAAACTTTTTTGTGTTCCTTGGTTTGAAATACTATGAGTCGGAATCGACTCGACGGCATTGGGTTTGGTTTTTTTGGCTTTAGCTTGAAATCAGCACCTTCTTAGTAGCTTCTTGGGCCTCTCTAGTGTGAATACTCTAATGGTAGGACCCTTTTGGAAAGATATTTAGAAAGGTAGAGAGATGTAATGTGATTCCAAGGTGAGCTTACAGAGACTGGAATATATGCCATCTGGGTGCTTTCTCCCTTTACCCTCCAGTTTCTGCCAGTTTGTTTTACACAGGAGAAATGATATTTAGATGAACTTGAAAGGTGGGAGTCTGTGGTAGTAGGGAATGGTAACCTTATATGCTTTGCAACTTTGAAATTGATACGGGATATTAGAGAGCCTTGAGGTTGCCTGTCTCCAAAGCCCATGCCCAGGCTAGCAGCAGCTCAATTTCTTCTACTCTAGAGATGGTTCTTGGAAAAGTCTTGTGGTGCTTCTGGTATCTCACTATGTTGACTAGGAGTCAGTGAACTTTGTTTTTTTCCCATGATAGGCCAGGTAGTAAATATTTTTGTGGGCCATATGGTCTCTGTCACAACTACTGAACTCTGCTGTTGTAGTGTGAAAGAAGTCATAGATAATAAGTAAACGAATAAGCGTGGCAGTGTTCCAGTAAAACTTTATAGACATAAAAACTGGATACATACAGAATTTGCCCATAGACCATACTTTGCAGACCCTAGTGTAGATAATTGCCAAATCCACCAGCATGCCGTATGAACTTCATTCCATTACAAAGCTGAGATTGGCTGTTTTAGGTGATCTCTTTTCTAGATGAAGTGTGTTCCTGGGAGCTGTCTTAAAATGATTCTGCATGAAACACAGAGCCTACTGTTCAAGATATTTCTGCCTTCATAGTGATGAAAACTATGGTTTGAGGAGTTAAAGGGGGTACAGTTTGAGGAGTTTAATGGGGTACAGTTAAAAAGGAAGGCGTCTACTTGGGTTTCTTAGTCAGAGATGCGGTAATTAGCAGGTAGTGATGTACTGGCTTTGTATCATAACAAAAAGTATCTGTGAAGGAGCTTAAGGGTATAGTTTTTAAAGATTCTGAATATAAATTGTAAAGCATTTACTTTAAATGTAAAACTAAAAGTGTTTATGGTAGATTTGAAACAATTTTAGTCAAATTATCAAAATATTAAGATTTGGTACTTCTACCTCTTCAAGTCTTGACCCCTTTCAATGGCTAATTCTGTGTGTAGAATTATTGACTGTACAGTTTTGTTTTGTTAATTATTTCAAATGTTATATGTTAACATAAATTTTCATTTAAATGTGTACTTTAAAAATATTTGCTACATTTTAAAGGGTAAACGTGGCATGGATTGATTTATTTCCTAGGCGACTCTATTTCAGATGTATTGTTTAGAAAGGATAGTTCACTTTGTGCAATTTTACATTACAGCTAATATCAAAGCATTTGTTTCATATGCTGGCAAATACCTGCGTCAGGTGGTGGTCTGTTTAGCCTAGTTTCATAAATACTGTTTATCTCAGAATTCCTGTTTGTGGCTGGGGAGGAAACGACTCTTGGAATAGTGATCACTTTCTAGTTAGTTTCAAACCTGCTTTTACTTTATGAAGTATTTCTCCTTATATTATTTATCTCTCAATTTGTCCTCCTCCCTTAAAAACAAAGTATGGAATCTGACAATTTTGGTCTACCTGTTAGCAGGTCACTGTAATGTTAGGTCTGTGGCCTTGTACAAGCTACTTGTTTTTTAACATTGGTTTCATTAACTGTTGATGGGGAAAACACGTCCTACACAAGGTTGTTGTTAGGGTTAAATGTGATTTTAACAGAAGTTTTATTTGTACCATTACATCTCAGATGAAGGATTTTTATTTAGGTGATTCTAGTTTAACTACTTAATTTTAGTTTTCTCCTTTTCCTAAAGTGATTAGTATGCTTTTTTAAAAAAATATTTCCTTTTCTCACGCTTAAAAAAAAAAAAAAACCCAAAACTCATTGCCATCAAGTCAGTTCCGACTCATAGTGACCCTACAGGGCAGAGTAGGACAGCCCCATAGGCTTTCCAAGGCTGTCAATCTTCACAGATAGAGACTGCCACATCCTTCTCCCACTGGGCCTTCTGTTAGCAGTGAGTGCTGAATCACTGAGCCACCAGGACTCCTTAGTATTTATTTAATACAAGATAAGTTTTCAGAAATCATTCTCAGAATGTATTATTTACTTTTTCTTCAAGCTTGGCGTAATCAGTGTTTTACTGGCTGTTACAATAAATATCTACTTGATCTTTTTTGTATTTGGAAAATATTTCTATTTTGAGGACAGTTTGGCTAAAACTTGCCTCAGTAGCCTTTATTTACTAGAGTTGTATATATTTAAGAAAAGCATATGAGAAGAAACCAAAGGCAAGAGGAAAGAAAAGATCGAGATGTATTTCTTAGCACTGATTACTGTCTTGCCAGTTCTTGTCCTCATTCTCTAATTTCTCCTTTTAAGGCAAGCGTGCTTTAGATTTTGGTGTAAATGCAGAAATTATATTGGTTTATCTGCCAGTGGATCTTGCGTTAGGCAGTTAACTTAATGAATATCTACTTAAAAAAATTTCAGTATTTTAAATATTTTTCTCTATTGCTGGCAGTGGAGTTATGCATCTGGCGCTCTTTGCGTTTCAGAGATTTTCAAAAAATGTTATCATTATGAATAGGTTATTGGATGGATGGGAGAAGAGCATACTTTCTGTAGTATGTTTGATTTCTTCTGGCTTGTGTATGTAATGCCACAAGAAGGTTATGTAGTTAAGTATTTGGATCATCAGTTTTCTTTTGTGTGATTGGTGCTTTCTTAATTACTACTGTGGGAATTAATATAAACTTTGGGACACTGATGCAATGCATGGGGAACCTTTTTCAAATATTGAGTATTACATGCTAGAATTTTTTTTCACGAGGGAAATATTAAAATTTTAACTTATTAGATTTAGAAATTTAGAACAGGAAACACAAAATTTCAGATTTTTTAATAAAGACCATTTCCTTTTAGGAGAGGAGAGCTGGGATGAACAGAGGAAGGGACAGACACTCAAAGCAAAGGAGGGAGGAGAGAAGCAGTAGAAGTCAGGGAGATTGTCTCCGGAAGTTTTGAGGTCGATCTCAGAAGTCACACCCTGTTATTTCTTTGGGTTGTGGACGTGGGGTGTTACCACTTGTTATCTATTACCCTTTGAAGTGTTGATTAGGTGATTGACTCTTGCTCCTAGCTTTTGAACATCTGGATTCTTTAAACCATTGAAGCTTTAATCTGAATGGGGTAATGAGTGTATCCTAGGGTGGGAAAATTTCCAGCCTCCTTGCTGGGAGAGGGGTGAACAGAGGGTTTTTGACTACAGTGGAGGCTTAGTTTTTTTTTTTTCCTTGTTGGCCACATTACCCTAGCTTTGCCTAAGAGAGATGCTTATAATTCTGTATGTGACATAGTAGTTGAGAGGCAGGGTTTGAAGCAGATAGACCCAGGTTGCAGCTCTGTTATGTTTTGTGACCTTGGGCAGGTTATTTATTCTAAGTGTGTTTCCTGTAAAACTGGGATGACAGTAGTACCTGCCTCCTTGATTAGAATAGTTACGAGGACTGAATGAAATAACGCATGTAAGCTTTTAGTTTCTGGCTTAGTGTTCATTCGAGTCGATTCCCACTAATAGCGACCCTGTAGGACAGAGTAGAACTGCCTCATAGGGTTTCCAAGGAACAGCTGGTAGATTCAAACTGCCGACCTTTTGCTTAGCACCCAAGCTGTTAACCACTGTGCCGCCAGGGCTTTGGCTTAGAGTTAGCACTCAGTAAATATTGTTGTTAGTTGTCTTCAAGTTGATTCCAGCTCAAGGCGACCCCATGTGTTCAGAGTAGATCTGTGCCCCATAGAATTTTCAGGGCCGTGACCTTGAAGAAACAGATTGCCAGGCCTTACTTCCTAGGTGCCTCTGAATGGTTTAAAACAGCCAACATTTTGGTTAGTAGTCCAGTGCTTAACCATTCATGCCACCCAGTGACTCCTCAATAAACGTTAGCTCCTCAATAAAGTTATTTCTGTGAGTTTGCTGGCTCTTTGAATGCTGAAGGCATTCAAATGAATGTGTCATCATTTTGAATACTGCCTTTATTCAGCAGCAGATATTTATTGAACATCTACTATCTGCCAGCCATTGCTCTAAGTGAACAAAACAGGTAAAAATCCCTGCCCTCATGAAATTTACATTGGGGGAGACAGACAGTATACAACATAAAGCAAAGTAGATTATGTATTACTCATCTTGTGAAATTTCGTTGTTGGACTTCTAGGCTAAGCTTTCATTAACCAACCCTACCAATCCTCACGCTTAAATCTTTTTTTATTCCTCTTGTTGTGCTTGAGAGTGTTTGGTGGTGGGAACATCCTAAAACGGTAGAATTAGCCTTTTTCAGAATTCATTTTCTCCAGCTGCAGTTCGATCCTAATTTCAAGGCAGCTCTATATTCCCCATTTTGTTGTCCTCCTTAAATTGGCTGTCTCCAAATTTTTCTTCAGCCCGCAAAGCTTATTTCACCTTCTTCACTGAAGTAACCCCAGCTTTTCACACCTTTTTTCATCTATGCTGTTTTCTTGAGAGGATTTTAGAAACTTCCTTCAAGATGTATTCTGTGACTAACTTTATACTTTTCTTTCTCCTGTTTTGTATTTCCCACTTACTATACATGGTTAACAGATATTTAGCTTGCTTATTCTTGCTTTAAAAAAAAATATATGTATGTATTTTCTTGTCCATATAACATATGAAAGAGGTCCTGCAGCCAGATCCTTGATAGATGATAGTTTCCTTTACCTTGATCCACTCTAGTTCTTAAAGTTAGTTCTGTGCACGCATTTAATGCTTAAAAAATGAATTGAGTTTGACATTTTAAAAAAATTTAACTTCCACTTATGTGAATACTTTTAGTTTTTGTTTCCAGATGAGATTCAAAATGTTAATTTCGAAGTATTAGATGGTAAATGTTAAGGCAGTAATGAAATGTGATGTCGAATAATGGTTAGGAACAGGGACCTTAGAGCCACCATTGTGAAGGTTCAAATATAGGCTTTCACTTACCAGTTGCAAGTTGTTTAACCTCTCTCTGCCTCAGTTACTTTATGTGTAAGATGGGGAAAATAATAACACCTCATGGATACTATGTTTTTAGCATTAAATACTATAATGAAAAGCCCAGAGCAGTGCCTGGCATATAACAAATACTCTATAACAATGCCAGTTTTATCCTACTACCCCCGAACATTTGATAATAATTGAAAATGTCCTTGATGGTCATACTCTAGGATGAGAGGGTGTTACTGGTATCCAGGGGGTAGAGACCAGATACACTATTAAACAATGTGTAAGACTTCACTCCCACAACAAAGAATTACCTGGTCCAAAGTGTCAGTAGTGCTGAGGTTGAGGAACCTTGCTTTATATAATTGAGCTGTTTCTTACTTGGTTATTTTCTTTTTATTAGGTACTGTTATGGACTGAGGAGCCCTGGTAGTGCAGTGATTTTTTGTTCTGCTGCTATCCAAAAGGTTGGTAGTTTGAATCTACCAGCCGCTCTTTGGAAACCTTATGGGGCAGTTCTCCTCTGTCCTGTAGGGTTGTATGAGTCAGAATCGACTTGATAGCAGTGGGTTATAGACTGAATTGAGTTCTTCAAAAATATGTGTTGAAACCCTAACCCCTATACCTATGGATGTGATCCCATCTGGGAACAGGGCTTTCTTTGTTATGTTAATGAGTGCATAATCAGTGTAGGTATGTCTTAAACCTGATTACTTTTGAGATATAAAAAGAGCAGGTTAGGTACTGAGGCGCAAGCACGAAAGGGGAATGATAGATGCTGTGTGGGGGAACTGAGGAACCCCAAGAATGATGCTAGAGAAGCCGAGAAAAGGATTTTCTGGACAGAGAGAGCCTTCCCTTAGAGCTGGTGCCCAGAATTTGAACTTCTGGCCTCCTAAACTGTGAAGAAATGTTAGTTTCTGTTTGCTAAAGCCAAAATGCCGAATATCGATAAAGACAAGTCACAGACGCGGATGGTGGTGTTGCTGATAGCTGCCATCAGGTTGGCTGCAGTCTCACGGGGACCCCACGCACAACGGAATGAAATGCTGCCGGGTTCTCTGCCGTCCCAGTGGTCGGTTGTGGATTGTGCCATTGTGAGCCATAGGGCTTTCATTGGCTGGCTTTCAAAGTGATCACCAGACCCTTCTTCCTAGCCTATCTTCATCTGGAACCTTCGCCGAAACCCGTTCAGCATCGTAGCAACATGCAGTCCTCCGCTGACAGATGGGGGCTGGCTGTGCACAAGGTGCATTTGGCGGCATTGGACATTCACTTTTAAAGAGAGCTACCTAAGAAAAGTAATAGATTTTATGGTTTTTATTTTTTGTAAGTTACATGGCAGTTACTCTGAATCTACAAGTGCGTACACTCATTATTCAGAACTAGGAAAGAGTTCCAGATAGATTTTACTGATTTAAGTTTTTTAAATGGCAAACTATTCAAATTCATGTAAAAGTATATCATGGGTAGGGAGCTTATCAAATAGAATGCTATAATGTGTGAATATTCGTGAAGTCGAATACACACTAAATGAAGAAGTTTGATCGAGGGTAATGGAATGATCTGTTGGTGGGAACCTTGGGTCACGTCTCCGAATTCTTTTTTCCCCTCATGTTTACTCACTCACTGGAACAAGGGCTGTTTGCCTTAGGAGATCTTTATTCTATCCGCTCTGTGTCTTTTTTTTCTCACTGTTTAAAATTGAACCCTTGCCATTCTCTAGCATAGAGTTTCCAAGGATCGCCTGGCGGATTTGAACTGCCAACCTTTTGGTTAGCAGCCGTAGCACTTAACCACTACGCCACCAGGGTTTCCGCTAGCTGGTTCACAGCCTCTTAATTGATTTCGTTGCTTCTGTCCATTCCTACATTCTCACCTAAATTGACTTTTTTGCTTAAGGTGGAGCTTTTTAGTCCAGATCCAATCCGCCTTTCAAGCCTCCCCCTATCCTCTCAATTCTTGGGGAGAATTAAGCCTTAATGCAAGAATTGGAATGAACTAACTTCTCTCCTGTGCATAGGATTAGTTGTGTGCCATCTTGGAGAATTGGGAATATAGTCAGTCACATCATTTTCTGCATTTTGTGGTCAGATGCCTTCTTTCACTTGTATCTAAATATTTGCTGTGTATCCATGTATATACAGTATGATATATATGTGTGTGTGTATATATGTACACGCACGTATATATTTTCACGTATATATTTGTTTTTTGACATCTTGTTCTGCTTGGAATATTCTTTTCCTTTCATCTGGGAAACATTTATCTCTGAAAGACCCTATTTAAGTATCTCTAGGAAGCCTGTCCTGATTAATGGAATTAGAATTAGTTGTTTTTCGCTCTGGTTACTCACATCTATGTAGCTCTTTTATAGCACTTAACATAGTTTTTTATTTTCCTCTCTACTACTTTATCGGAAATCCTGGTGGCATAGTAGCTAAGAGCTATGGCTACTAACCAAAAGTTCAGCAATTTAAATCCACCTGGCGCTCCCTGGAAACCCTAATGGGGCGGTTCTGCTCTGCCCTTTAGGGTCATTATGAATCGGAATGGACTCAATGGCTATGTTTTTTTTTTTTTTAACTAGTTTGTCAGTTCTTTGAGGATGAGGTCATGTCCTAATTCATCTTTTCAGATAATACCTCCTCGTCTGAGTGCCTAACATTTCCTGCCATATAGTAGGCACATAGTATGGTAACAAGCGAATGGAAGAGGAAAAACAAAAGCAAAAAGTACCTGGAAAACTGTTTTAATAGGAAGACAGACATTATCTGTCTTGCCACCTTTGTTTCCAAGTGCTTAGTGTAGTGCCCTGTTCCATAGGTGTTCAGCAAGTATTTATTGAATAAATTGATACAGTTTTCATTTGAGCTTTTTTCTCTTATATTTCTAGAAATCTGGAAAGCATGCCCTAGAAATAAAAGAGCCTAGTTGTTTTGGGATGTCTGATGCTTTTTTTTTTTCTTACAATTTTTATTGGGCTTTAAGTGAAAATTTACAAATAAAGTCAGTCTCTCACACAAAAACTTATATACACCTTGCTACATACTCCCAATTACTCTCCCCCCAATGAGACAGTTCGCTCTTTCCCTCCACTCTCTTTTCATGTCCATTTTGCCAGCTTCTAACCCTCTCTACCCTCTCATCTCCCCTCCAGGCAGGAGATGCCAACATAGTCTCCAGTGTAGAAGCTCACTCCTCACCAGCATCCCTGTCCAACCCATTGTCCAGTCCAGTCCATGTCTGAAGAGTTGGTTTCGGGAATGGTTCCCGTCTTGGGCCAACAGAAGGTCTGGGGGCCATGACCACTGGGGTCCTTCCAGTCTGGTCATTTTATGAGAATTTGGGGTCTGCATCCTACTCCTCTCCTGCTCCCTCAGGGGTTCTCTGTTGTGTTCCCTGTCAGGGCGGTCATCAGTTGTAGCCGGGCACCATCTAGTTCTTCAGATCTCAGGCTGATGTAGTCTCTGGTTCATGTGGCCCTTTCTGTCTCTTGGGCTCGTAATTACCCTGTGTCCTTGGTGTTCTTCATTCTCCTTTGACCCCGGTGGGTTGAGGCCAATTGATGCATCTTAGATGGCTGCTTGCTAGCGTTTAAGACCCCAGACACAACTCTTCAAAGTCGGATGCAGAATATTTTCTTAATAGATTTTATTATGCCAGTTGACTTAGATGTCCCCTGAAATCATGGTCCCCAAATCCCTGCTCCTGCTACACTGGCCTTCGAAGCGTTCAGTTTATTCAGGAAACTTCTTTGCTTTTGGTTTAGTCCAGTTGTGCTGACCTCGCCTGTATTGTGTGTTGTCTTTCCCTTCACCTAAAGTAGTTCTTTTCTACTAACTAATTAGTGAATACCCCTCTCCCACCCTCCCACCCTCCCTCCTCTCATAACCACAAAAGAATGTTTTCTTCTCAGTTTAAACTGTTTCTCGAGTTCTTATAATAGTGGTCTTATACAATATTTGTCCTTTTGCAACTGACTAATTTCTCTCAGTGTAATGCCTTCCAGGTTCTTCCATGTTATGAAATGTTTCACAGATTCGTGACTGTTCTTTAGCGATGCGTAGTATTTCATTGTGTGAATATACCATAATTTATTTATCCATTCAACCATTGATGGACACCTTGGTTGCTTCCATCTTTTTGCTATTGTAAACAGTGCTGCAGTAAACATGGGTGTGCATATATCTGTTGGTGTAAAGGCTCTTATTTCTGTAGGATATATTCCGAGGAGTGGTATGGTGGATCGTATGGTAGTTCTAGTTCTAGCTTTTTAAGGAAGTGCCAAATCGATTTCCAAAGTGGTTGTACCATTTTACATTCCCACCAGCAGTGTAGAAGTGTTCTAAGTGTCTGATGCTTTTTAACTCGTCCTTTTCCTGGCTCAGTAATGAGACTTGTGATTTAACATGTACTTAAAGATGGCTAAGTGTTCAGCTGCTAACCAAAAAGTTGGCAGTTTGAATCCACCAGCTGCTCCTCGGAAACGCTATGGGGCAGTTCTACTCTGTCCTATAGAGTCACTATGAGTTGGAATCGACTTGATGGTGATGGGTTTGGTTTCGATTTTTGGTTTCTGAAAGATACTTTTGGTGATTTCTTTTTAAGCCATAGGCGCTTTCTGTTGTTGAGATTATTGAAAAGATGAATGTGTAGTATCATTCTTACATCATGGAGAAGCCACCATTAGTAAAAGTGTTAAATAAGGCCTCTGGTCTCCTCTGTACATTTGGACCAAACAGAGTGAGTATATATTTACTCTCAAGTATGGATAATGATTGAGTCTGTTGAAGCATGAAAGCAAGAGGGAGCCAGTGGAGGTGAGGAAGTTGCCTTCTGGGTCTCTTTTTCTTTTGATAATGATAGATTTTTACCTCAGAACTTCCCCAGTTACTGGTAGACTTAGCTAAAAGAAAGGGGCGTGGATGAGAATCTAGGTTTGATAATTTGTTAAAGTAATACTTTGATAATTATTGTCATGATCATTACCATCTACTGAATGCTTACCTTATGTCAGGCACTGTGCTGAGGAATTTCACATGCATTATTCACTTTATTCCTCACATGAGTCCCTATCTATGAAATAAGTACTATTAACCCTGTTTTATGGCAGAGGAGACAGGTTCAGAGAAGTTCAGTGGGAGTTTTATAAGAACACATACCAAAACCAAACCTGTTGCCATCGAGTTGATTCCAACTCATAGCACCCTACCTAGGACAGAGTAGAACTGCCCTGTGGGGTTTCTAAGGAGCGGCTGGTAGATTTGAACTTGCTGACCTTTTGGTTAGCCACCAAATGCTTAACCACTGAGCCCCCAGGACCCCATAAGGGCACATAGCTAGGAATTTGAACTCACAGATTCAAATCCAAATCCAAACTCATCTGACGCCATGGGCTATACTTTCAATCACTATGGCATGCTGCCTTTTATGTTTTGATTGAGGATTTTTGTGTTGACAATAAGAAGTCATCAGTTGTACTGATATAGGGGAAAATGATAGGATTTCATCCTGTACAGATGCTAGAAGCAAGGAAATAAACAGATGGATTGAGAAGCAATCCCCAGGTTTATGTTCTTGTACAAGATGGTTTGAAGTTTAAGCCTAATTTGAACTGATTTGCAATAACCTGCATTTTTGTTTTGTTAATTTAGTCTTGTTCTTGTTATCATATCAGGACAGGTGTCCTGGATACATCTTTAATAGTAGAAGAAGGAAGCTGTCTAGTCTAAATCTATCTGAAAGATTGTGGAGCAAAGTGATTTTTATAAATACATATTTTTTCTGTTGTATAAAATGTCTTTTATTTTTGGGGGATGAGCCTCAGAAATAAAGTACTTAGGATTTGAAAACCTATGGTTTGGCATGCTTGGAAAGCATAGCAGAAAATTTGAGAATCAGTAGTTGTTAGTTTCTCAGGTATAAATCATTTAAGTCAGTGGGTATATTTGGAGAGTTTCCTATATATGATTTCTTAAGTTATTTCTATTGGCCTCCTTGGTGTTTGTCACTGGAAAAAATTTTTTCACTTTTTTCTTCTTTTTCATACTTCATGTAAGCCTATTCTCTACACAGTTTGCTTATTTACAGATGTTTTACATTTAATAAATACGGTGAGAACATGCTTTTGACATCAGTACACTGTTATTTTTGTCATTAAGAGATTTAAAATAGTTTTCATAATGTTGTTACCTTAAAAAGAGCTAATACCATATATTGACCTTTAAAAAATGTTCCATTTAAAATTTTTGTAACCATTATTATATGCATTTGAACTTTGTTCCTTCTAGGAATTTTATTTCCATATTTGTAAAATTTTTTCAGAAGTTACATGCAAACAGAACAGAATGCTGAATAGTGTTGTATTAAAGATTTTAAATACTTAAATGGAACTGAATTGTGTCCAGTAAGAATTTGGGGTTTTGAGGGATGGTGTGGTGGGAATCAGATAATCATTACAGGATTTTAGGATTCTAAAGTTTTAGGCTTGCTGGTATCCTCTGATGTTACCTACCACAGGTTGCCTTTCTTAGAAGTGAATATGGCACCACTATGAAAATAGTATTGGTATCTAACATTTGAGTGCTTAATATATCATGCCAGACATTGTTTTGCGTGCATCGTATATATTAATTCATCCCATCCACACGACAGCCCTGTGAGGTGAGTATTGTTAATGCCTCTACTTTAGAGATGAAAGAAAAAATTTTATTGTGTTTTAGGTGAAAATTTGCAATGCAAATTAGTTTCTCACTCAAAAATTCATACACAAATTGTTTTGTGACATTGATTGCAATCCTGTCAGTGTGTCAGCACTCTCCACCTTGCCCTTTCCCCCCCAGATTCCCCGCGTCCATTCGTCCAGATTTCCCGTCCCTTCCTGCCTTCTCGTCTTTGCTTTTGGGCTGGTGTTGCCCGTTAGGTCTCCTATACTTGATTGAACTGAGAGGTACGTTCCTTATGTGTGTTATTGTTTGTTTTATAGGCCTGTCTAATCTTAGGCTGAAAGGTGGACTTCGGGAGTGACTTCAGCTCTGAGTTAGCAGGGTGTCCAGGGGCCGTAGTCTCGGGGGTTCCTGTGGTCTCTGTCAGACCGTAAGTCTGTGGTTTTTTTTTTTTTTTTTTGGTGAATTTGGATTTTGTTACATATTTCTCCTGCTCTGTCTGGAACCCTCTGATGTAATCCCTGGGTCAGAGCCATTGGTGGTAGCCAGGCACCATCTATTTCTTCTGGGCTCTAGCTGGTGGAGGCTATGGTTCGAGTGATTCATTCCTTCTTTGGACTGATATTTTCCTTGTGTCTTTGATTTTTTGCATTCTCCTTTGCTCCGAACATGACGGGACCAATAGATGTATTTTAGATGGCTGCTCGCAAGCTTTTAAGTCCCAGATGCTACTCATCAAAGTAGGATGTAGAACGTTTTCTTTATGAACTATGTTATGCCAGTTGACCTAGATGTCCCCCGAGACCATAGTCCCCAGCCTTCAGCCCCAGCAACTTGGTCCCTCAAGGTATTTTATGTGTCTAGGAAGCATCTATGGCTCTGCCTTGGTCAAGTGTGCGGTCTTTCCCTATATTGTATGTTGTCTTTCCTTTCACCAAAGTTAACAGTTGTCTACTATGTAGTTACAGATGAAAATTTGGCACAGAGAAGTTAAAACATGCTGAAGGCACTACTTTTAGTTAGTAGTGGAGCTGGGCATGAATCCAGGCAGTCTGGCTCCAGAGCTAGGGACCTTAATCACTATTCTATGCTATCTATATCATCTCTAAATTTATATTTTAGTTATTATTTATAGAATAGTGCCTGGCACACAGTAAGAGCTATAGAAGTGCTGGCTATTTTCAGTGGTATTTAATTATACTGTATAAGGTTGGCAGAACATGCATTAATTTTCCTTTTTTTTTTTTTACTATTAACTAGATTTCAGACTTTGTGGTTCTAGTATTCCTTTTTTTAATAACCGAGGAGGCTGAGGTTCTTAGAGGCTAGATGATTGCCCCAAATCATGTAGTCAGATAGATCTCAAAATTAGCTTCTCACGACATAACCCTTAGGAATAGATAAGGACAGATGTGTGTGTGTGTGTATTGTCATTGCTTTAGAAAGGCAGAAACAAGTGTGCTAAGTTGATAGTGTTTTTTGTGTGCCCAGCTGGTGGAGGAAATACATTTGTAGAAGTTATAAAGTTTTCTTGCTTGTAAAGTTTTGAAAGTAGTGTTGTCTTCTCATGCTGACTTGTGAAATTGAATTGTATCGTTTATAATAATGTAAAGTATTAGAAACTGTTGATGGTAAGGCGGAGGTTAACAGCCTTTAAGAAAAGTAATATAAACCATATTTTCTGAAATCTAAGAAGCCATCTGTATTAGTTTTCTGTTGCTGCATAACAAATTACCACAAATTGAATGACTTAAAACAACAAACTTCTCACAGTTTTCGTTGGTCAGGAGTCTGGGTATGGTTTAATCTGGGTCTTCTGCTCAGGGTCTCATCAGGCTGAAGGCAAGGTGTCGGTCAAGGCTGCCAGGTTATCTGAGGCTTCGGGCCCTCTTCCAAGCCCACTGGTTGCTGGCAGAATTCAGGGACCACTCTTGGCTCCTAGAGACCTCCTTCCCATCCTTGACATGTGGCCCTCTCCAGTGGACATTCACAGCATTAGATTATGTGCCGTTTCAAGGACGGTAGGAGAACCTCCCTTCATTATCTCTGACTTTTTTGAATGGCTCGTTTATTTAGGTCAGGCTTACCCACAATAACAACAACAACAAAAAAAACCCCAAACCCAGTTCTGTTGAGTCGATTCTGGCTCATAGTGACCCTACCGGACAGGGTAGAACTGCTCCATAGAGTTTCCAAGGAGCGCCTGGCGGATTTGAACTGCTGATCCTTTGGTTAGCAGTCGTAGCACTTAATCACTACACCACCAGGGTTTCTGCAACAATACACTCCCTAATTTAAAGCCAACTGATTAGGAACTTTAATTACATCTGTAAAATCCCTTCACAGTGGCACCAAACTAGTTTAGTGCGTACACCAAGGGGTTTGGACTCTTGGGGGCCACCTTGGAATTCTGTCTACCACATCATCAGTTATAAAACACATTATTTTATGCATCCCTAAGGAAGAACAAGCTGGATTAAAATATGATACGATGCATTCTTAGTACTTGGATGTTGCCTTGCCCCCCAAAATAAATAAAAAAATAGACTTGCAGTTGTTCCTCAACCACAGATGTTTGCTGCTTCCCTAATATCGCGTTTGTTTCCCACTGCTCTGTTTCTGTCCCTCTTTGCAAACTTGCTTTTTTGTTTCAATGCTGAATCATGATGTAGTCTTAAAGGACATTTAAAATTGAGAATTAAATTTAACTTGTGTGTACCAGCAGTGCATGTTGGTGGTATTAGGAGCTGTCACATATGTTTTGACTCATAGCGACCCCATATGATAGAGTAGGATGTCCCCGTAGGGTTTCCTACACTGTAATCTTTATGGGAGCAGACCACCAGGTCTTTACCCCACAGAGTGGCTGGGCGGGTTTGAACTGCCAACCTTTCACTTAGCAGCTGAGCATTTAACAGTCGTACCACCAGGGCTTCTTAAAAATTATGATGATATAAACTCCTGTGACCAAATTTGCTCATGCACAGGGAATGGCAGCTACACTGTGCCTGCCACAGGGCTGACAGCCATTGTCAAGCATTAGTTTTTTTTCTTTCCCAGTGTATTTTCAGTCAGCTTCATTGATGTTGTTGTTAGGTGCCATCGAGTTGGTTCCGATTTGTAGTGACCCTGTGTACAACAGAACAAAGCACTGTCCCGCGCCATCCTCATAATCATTGTTATACTTGAGCCCATTGTTGCAGCCACTGTGTCAATCTATCTCCTTGAAGGTCTTCCACTTTTTTAGCTGACCCTGTACTTTACCAAGCATGAGGTCCTTTTTCAGGGACTGGTGCCTCCTGATTACATCTCCAAAGTATGTGAGATGAAGTCTCGCCATCCTTGCTTCTAAGGAGCATTCTGGCTGTACTTCTTCCGAGACAGATTTGTTCTTTCATTTGGCAGTCCATGGTGTATTCAATACTCTTGGCCAACACCATAATTCAAAGGCATCAATTCTCCTCTGGTCTTCCTTATTCATTGTTGAGCTTTCACATGTATATGAGGTGATTGAGACTCTGGCTTGGGTCAGGCACACCTTAGTCCTTAAAGTGACATCTTTGCTTTTCAACACTTTAAAGAGGTCTTTTTTTGAAATTTGACCAATGCAGTGTGTATTTTGATTTCTTGACTGCTCCTTCCATGGGCGTTGCTTGTGGATCCAAGTAAAATAAAATCCTTGACAACTTCAGTGTTTTCTCTGTTCATGATGATGTTGCTTATTGGTTCAGTTGTGAGGATTTTTGTTTTCTTTATGTTAAGATGTAATTCACAGTGAAGGCTGTAGTTTTTGATCTTTCATCAGTAAGTGCTTCAAGTCCTTTTCTTTTTTCTTCTCAGCAAGTAGGGTTGTGTCATTTGCATAACACAGGTTGTTAATGAATCTTCCTTCAATCCTAATGCCCCTTTCTTCTTCATGTAATCCAGCTTCTTGGATTATTTTCCCAGCATACAGATTGAATAAGTATGGTGAAAGGATACAACCCTGGTGTGCACCTTTCTAGACTTTAAACCACACAGTATCACCTTGTTCTATTCAAAGGACTGCCTCTTGGTCTCTGTACTGGTTCTTCAAGAGCACAATTAATTGTTACAGTGTTATCCATAACTTGTTGTGATCCTCACAGTTGATGCCTTTGCATAGTCAATAAAACACTAAACATCTTTCTGGTATTCTCTGCTTTCAACCAAGATCCATCTGACATCAGCAGTAATGCCCCTTGTTCCATGCCCTCTCGTGAATCCGGCTTGAATTTCTGGCAGTTGGCTGTCGATACTGCTGCAACTGCTTTTGAGTGACCTTCAACAAAATTTTACTTGTGTGTGATATTAATGATATTGTTCTGTAATTTCTGCATTCCGTTGGATCATCTTTGTTTGGAATGGGCACAAATACGGATCTCTTCCAGTCAGTTGGCCAGGTAGTTGTCTTCTAAATTTCTTGGCATAGATGAGTGAGCACCTCCAGTGCTGCATCTGTTTGTCGAAACACCTCAATTGATATTCCATCAATTCCTGGAGCCTTGTTTTATACTGGAAGCCATGGTGGCATAAGGGTTAAGAGCTACGGCTGCTGACCGAAAGTTCAGCAGTTCGAATCCACCAGGCGCTCCTTGGAAACTATGGGGCCAGTTCTACTTTTTCCTATAGGGTCGCTGTAAGTCGAATCATCTTGACAATAATTGATTTGTTTTTGTTTTTTTTGTTTTACACCAGTGCCTTCAGTGCAACTTGGATTTCTTCCTTCAGTACCATTGGTTCTTGATTGTATGCTGCCTCCTGAAACCCTTGAATGTCGACCAGTTCTTTTTGGTACAGTGACTTTGTGTATTACTTCCATTTTCTTTTGATGCTTCCTGCGTTGTTTAATATTTTCCTGGTGGAATTCTTCAGAATTGCAGTTTGAGGCTTGAATTTTTCAGTTAACTTTAGTAAACTGTCTATTTACAGTGTACGATTCAATGAGTTTTGACAATTACATTGTTGTTGTTGTTGTAGTTAGGTGCCATTGTCGGTTCCAACTCAGTGACCGTATAGGACAGAGTAGAACTGCCGCATAGGGTTTCCAAGGAATAGCTGGTGGATTCAAACTCCAAGCTTTTGTTTGATTAACAGCTGAAAACTTAACTGCACTACCTTACATAAACCCAGTGCCCTCGAGTTGATTCCGACTCATAGCGACCCTGTAGGTTGGAGTAGAACTGCCCCATAGAGTTTCCAAGGAGCGCCTGGCGGATTCGAACTGCTGACCCTTTGGTTAGCAGCCGTAGCACTTAACCACTGCGCCTTACATATTGGTGGTGAAATCACCACTGCAATAAAAATGTTGCCATCTTCTTTAAAAGATTCCTCCTGGCTTTTCTCTCAGCCCCTCTCTCCACCCTCAGCTCCAGGCAATCACTGATCTATTTTTTTCTTTTTTTTTTGGTTACTATAGATATATTTGTATTTTCTAGTATTTTAAACAGAGAAAAGAAGAAGAGATAGTCCATTCTTAATTTTTGTTTTTTCCTTAGATTCCCTCATTTTTGTAGAAATATTAGTTTCTTGATTAGGTCTTTACTTTATTTCTTCAATGTGGGGATAAAATGATTTTCCGTATACAGTTCTGGAATGTCCTTGATCTCTAGTAGAATTTTTTCAGGGACCTGGGCTGTGTTTGGCCCTCAAAGTTGACACTCCTAAGTCCTATGAGCTTGCATAGCTTCCTCATCTCCTTTCTACTTACTGCCTTTGTAGATCCATAAACAGAAGTAATTTTCAGCTAGAAATTCCAAGCTCCTAAAAAATTTCCCAGTGTTACTGAGGTTTTTAATTTCTCATGTAAGGTTACCATACTCCCTTAGAGAATCTTAAAATATATTCATCTCAATTTGTCTATACTTAGGAATTCATAGTGGACTGTGAATTTTATGGAACATGAATGGTTTCCCTCCTGATCACTTCTGTAGTTACTGTTGTTCCATGACTCCTTGACGAATGTGGTGTTTTCCAGTGCAGGAAATGTTGAGAAGATTCTTACTTCCTGGAACATAGGAAAAAGAGAACAGAGGGAGGGCTCGAGTCAAGGACCCAGAAAGCTTACGTAACTGCCATCGAAAACAGCACTGTCCAGTAGAAATAGAATGCAAGACAGATGCGTCAATTTAAATTTTCTAGTAGTGACATTAAAAAGATTAAAAAGCAAGTAACATTAATTTTAATATTTTTTATTGCACACAGTATACCAAAAATATTGTCATTTCAACGTGTCATCAATAAGAAAATTTATTAGTGAGATATTTTAAATTCTTATTTTACTAAACTTTTGTAATCTGGTATGTAGTTCACATTCACAGCACCTCTCAGTTTGTCCTCACCACATTCAAGTGCTCACTAGCTAGTGGCTTCCATATTGGGTGCTGCAGATATAGTTTAGGAACTACCTTTTTTTCTATTACAGACAATAGTATGTGGACTCCACAAGAAATCTTTACAGTTGGCTCTAACAACTTTTTGACTCTGTCATAGGTTAGAGTTTTTGTGTTTCCAGAATGGTTTCTGTGGTTGAGATACAAAGTTTTTTATTTGTATAGAGATAAACATATTTTTATACATTTTCCTTATTGTGCAAGTAATGTCATTGTTGAAAAGTTGGGAAAATCTGGGTAAGAGACTGCAAATTACCCTGGCTTCCTCAATCCAGAGATAACCAGTTTTAAACTTGTGTTGAATTTCAACTTTTTAAATGTTTCATTTGCAAAGAGAAAATAGATTTCATTATCCTAATTCCTTCCTTTTCTTCCTCTTTATATTCAGATATTTATTAAATATCACTGACGATACTTTTGCTCCTTGCTTAAATTTATTCATTCTGTTTCTGAGTCTACATCCTACTACAGGGTCTCTGAGTAGCATAAAAATGGAGCCTAAAAATCTGGCTGGTGCCCTCTGGATTGGGATTAACAATAGAAACCCTGATGGCATTTACGAGCTCATTGCTAAACCAGTATAATTGCTTCCTATTTTCCTGCCTTTTGCACATGCCCCAGCTTTTGTTTGCTTGTTTTAAGATATAATTCATATACCATAAAATTCACCCTTTTAAAGTGTACCATTCGATGGGTTTTGTTATATTCACAGAGTTGTGCAGCTATCACCACTATCTAATATTAGGATTCTGGACACTCGTATAAATGGAACCATACAATAAATTGCCTTTTGGCTTCTTTGAGCCCTGGTTGTGCAGTGGTTAAGAGCTATGGCTGCTAACCATAAGGTTGGCAGTTCAGATCTACCAGCCGCTCCTTGGAAACCCTGTGGGGCAGTTCTGCTCTGTCCTATAGGGTCACTATAAGTGGGCATTGACTTGACTGAACGCGTTTTTTTTTTTTTTTCTTTCATTCAGCATACTGTTTTCAAGGTTCATCCTCCATGTTGTAGCGTGTATCAGTATTTTTTTTTTTTTTTTCCTGGCTGGATAGTATTCTGTCGTATGGATATACCACATTTTGTTTATCCATTAATCAGTTGATGGATATTTAGGTTGTTTCCACTTTTTGGCTATTATGAAAATCCTCTAGCTTTTGAGATCACATTCATTTTCCAAGAATATTACTTTCTTCATTTCATCCCTCATTCTTAAAACTGTCGTGGTTCCTTATTGCCTTACAACACAATACAGCATACTTCGCTTGTATTCAGAATCTTATATAGCATGGCCTCAAGCTACTTTCCTTTTCGCTCTTTTTTTCCATTGCACTGTTCATTACTCTTTAAAACATGTGCTACATATGAATTACAGATTTTGAAGACCGTATAGATAAATTTGCAAATTTAAATTCATTTTTAAATGACCTAAATTAAAAAAAAAAAATGAAACTCTACATCAATAAATGGAAGAAATATACATATATAGTCTGGAGAATTTGAGAAGGGCAAGTCTTAGAACAAAGTAAAGAAGAAATATGATAGTAAAACAAAGAAAAATATCTGTATTCAGTGTCAAACAGATGATGTCAAAGAGAGAAATATTTATGTTAATGACCTGTGAGAAAGGATCTCTGAATTAGTCTTTGATACATGGTATCACTCAGATCACTCATTTTCTAGTTAACAGTGTCAGTTTATCAGTAGTTTGTTTTTTCTAAGCCTTCAGTTTTCCTCCCCTTTTTTTTAATCCAGATGGAGGCAATCTTTTTCTCCTTTTGGCACATCACTTTTATTTTTAAGAAACCCTGGTGGCATAATGGTTAAACGCTCGGCTGCTAACCAAAAGGTTGACATTTTGAACCCACCCCGGGGCTTTGCAGGAGAAAGACCTGGCAGTCTGCTTCTACAAAGACTATAGCCTAGTAAACCTTCTGGAGTGGTTCTGCTCTGACACATGGGGTTGCTATGAGTCGAAAATTGACTCGATAGCTTCTAAAAAACAGCAACAGTTTTTGAGAATGGCTTCGTCGTTGTTAGGTGCTGCTGAGTTGATTCCGACTCATGGTTTTCAAGGCAGTGACCTTTCGGATGCAGATGCCCAGGTGTTGCTTCTGAGATGCCTGTGGGGGTTCGAACTGCCAACCTTCCAGCTAATAGTCAAGCGCTTAATCGTTTGTGCCACCCACGGCCTTTTAGAAAAAGAGATAAGGGAATATAAATGAGAAAAGGTAACCTGGAATTTTTTGGGCTTTGTTTATAGATGGAAAAAATGGAGGATCAGAAATTTTAAGTAATTTAAAATTTAAATAAATTTTACCACCAATAAAATGGAGGTAAGGATGCGAATGCTGATTTTATTCAATAAGCTTTTTGTTATACCCATATTGCATTTGATGAGCAAAAGAGGAATGAAGTCATGTCAGCCTCTTCAAGGGAAAAATAATATAATCCCAAATTTGTTTTCTGGATCACTTCGTTAAGAAGCTTTGCCTTCTGAAGCCTCTTACAGTGGTTTTAATTTTCAAAACTAATTTCGTTATTAAAAGGTATCATGAAGTGACAGTAAATAAAACACTCTAGAATGGATTTAAAATAAGTATTTAGAGAAAGAGATCCAAATGTATATAAGTATTTGATATATATCAAAGACAGGTTTTCAGACTGGTGGGGAAAAGATGGATGATTTGGTAATTCATGTTGTGGGAACTATCTAATCACCTCTAAAGCAACTATTCCTTGATTTACTCTTTACATAAAATATAATTTAAAATTAAAAACAAAAGATCCTATAAGGTTCTTTTTTTTTTTGGTTTGTTTGTTAATATTGTGTTTTAGGTAAAAGTTGTTTATACAGGTTATTAGATCTCCCATTCAACAGTTCATACACAAACTGTTCCATGACATTAGTTACAGTCCTGTAATATGTCAGCACTCTCACCGTTCCATCCATTCAGCTTCCCTGCCCCTCCTTGCCTTCTCACCTGTGCTTTTGGGTGAACGTGGACCTTTTGGTCTCCTATAGTTGATTGTTTAAAGGAGCACATTCCTCATGGGTGTTGTTTATTTTATAGGCCAGTCTATTATTTAGCTGAAAGGTAACCTCTGGGAGTGGCTTCAGTTCCAGGTTAAAAGGGTATCTCAAGGATTCCTCTAGTCTCTTATCAGTCCAGTAGGTCTGGTCTTTTTTATGAATTCGAGTTTTCTACATTTTTCTCCCATTCTAACCAGAACCTTCTATTGTGTTCCTGGTTCTGTAGTGGTAGCCGGGCACTATCTAGTTCTTCTGGTCTTAGGCTAGAAGAGGCTGTATTTCATGTGGACCATTAGTCCTGTGGACTAATTTCTTCCCTGGGTCTTTGGTTTTCTTCACTCTCCGTTGGTCATATAGGAAGAGGCCAATAGCTTGTGTCTTAGATGGCTGCTTGGGAGCTTCTAAGACCTGAGGTTCTACTCATCAAACTAAGATGTGGAACATTATCTTTATGAATGAAGTTATTCCAGTTGACCTGGTTGTCCCATAAGACTATGGTCCTGAGAAAGGTTAATTCTTTTATTAAATAGACTGAACTCAATAAAAGCTTTACTTTTTTCCAATAATGGTCTTTAAACACTTAAATTTTTTTGTCCCATAACATCATCTTGGGTCAATCGCATAACTTTCTTAATATTTTTTAGTTATGAAAAGTCAAGTTCTGCCCTAGCCCCATATTAGACTTGACCTGTGGCCGGAAAGTCTTGTTTCACACCCCCCCCCCACCTTTTTTGACTTGCTAGTAAAACAGTATGAGTTGGAGTCAACTCGATGGCAACAGGTTTGGTTTGGTTTTGGTTTATTAAAACAATGAGAGAGGTAAAAAATGCATTATTTTGTAAACTTGAAAAAGTTTCATAATACCCAGGATAGAATGTGTGGAGAAAAGTTACCCTCATATATTGTTGGGAGCGTATACTGATGCAGCCTTTTTGGAGAGCAATCTGGTAATTTCTATTAGAATAAAGTGCATATGCCCTTTGAATGAGTATACTTCCAGGAATTTAGTGCTACAGATATACTCACACAATACTTGAAAAGTGAGTCCTTTAGAGATGAAAATTTTCGGTTGGTTGTGAGTGAAATTCAGCAGTAAAATGATTCCCGTTTCATAACTTTGTGTTTCTTTAACACTAATTCTAACTCTTCCAGCAAAATGGTGAAATATAATTTAACTACTGGACGTTTAGGCTGTTCTTAGTATTTTGTCGGTATAAAAAATATTGCAGTGACCATCTTTGTGTATATCCTACCCTTTTGCGAAGGTTGAGAATGTTTCTTTAACGTCTGTATTTAAAACAAAGTCTCCTGCTCCCCCTTCCCCTTTTTTCCCTTTCGTCATACTTTAGAGACCACAGGAAGGAGTATAGGAGATCTCAGTTGAAATCACAGTTCAATTGCCTGAGTGTGTGGCTTATAACAAGCCCTCCCTGGACTGGAGATTCTGCAGATCTGGGCTGCTTAGGCTGATGTTTCACAGCAGGAACAAATGAGTCCTTTTGACATGTCTTCCTTACTTTCTAATACCACAAGATGTTCTAGCTCATCTTGTACTTTCCCTGCCCCAGTCCTGCAACCAGCCATTTGGCCAAAGAACCTTAGTTCTTTTTATTGAAGATTGGAATCCTTTCTTGTGTTTTATAATACTCATATCTCACCATCCTTTAAAAACCTTTCTTTTATAAAATCACTTTGGATGATCTGGACATATAGCCCTGCTGTAGAGAAATTACTTTAAATCCAGTATTTTTTTCCCCTGAACTCTCTGTTTAATTCCCAGCAGACCCATTTTGTACCAATTAACCCTGGATGATTTCTTTACAAGTTACATTGTGCCATATATGTTATTTCATGGGAACACAATTGAAATAATTTCTTTGTTTTGTCTAATATTTGATAATAACTATTTAAAAACCTTCCCAAGAGCTTTCTTCCAATGCTATATAGTATAAAAAAAAAAAAAAATTTTTTTTAGTATAGAAGTGTTTATATTCCTCGTTTATTTAGTGTTGTAGTCTGATAATTTTTTTTCCTTAAGAAACGTCCTGACTCTTTGCGTTAGGTACTCTGCGTTCACTCCCACGTGGAAGGTGGGTTGGCCATCTGTTAAAAACATTTCCAAGACCCTATTATTTTCTCCTTTGAATTTTTTTTTTTTTTTTTATATCATGTGTTTTCATTAATGGAAGTATGCTGAGTCATGGAATGTGTTTAAATTTTTGGTTTGTAATAATGCATTTTGAGAACTCTTATCTGGGAATACATAGTTCCCAAAGAACTTACTGGATGCACTACCTCACATTTAAGGCTCATTCCCCAGCTATTTGGCTTCATAGAATTTTTTTTTTTTCCAACACAGGGCCCTACTGGAGGGCAGCAAATACTTTTAGTGGGAAAAGTAGGGTCCCAAAAAACCCAAAAGGTGGAAAAAGTGGGTGGGATAACGTATGTCCCAATGGTCATGAAAAGGGTTGTGGTTAAGTTTTGATGAGGCTGCACAGTGTAATAATAGGTTTCAATCTTTTCTAAGCTGTGTGTTTGCTCTTAATGTACAGTATACCGTAGGTCCCTGTCACAGACTGTAACTTCAATCTTCAGTCTCTGGAGGGTTGGAAAAAAGGAAAAATGTGGAGCATTATTTGAAAGACATAGAAACTATCAGTTCTTGGATATTTGAGCTTTTGACTAATCAAGGCATTAGAACCCCATGAACTTAGATTACTTAGATTATTGTTTTGGCCCAACAGAATCCATTTATACTGCCTGTTAATTTATCTTGATGTTATTTTGAATATATCTGTAAATTGTCTTTACCAGTGGTTCTCAAAGTGTGGTTCCCTACCTCTAGTAGCATTAGCTTTACTTTGGAACTGGTGAGAAATGCAAACTTCTCAGGACCCATCCAGACAAAGCAGTCTGTTTTAACAAGTCCTCTAGGTGATTCTGATGCATGTGAAAGTTTATGAAGCATTGCTACATGCATTTCCTATAAAATGCTTCGGATTGTTTGGAGATAGGGAATAGGAGTGCTCAGTTACTTTACCTGTTTTACCTAGTGGTATTGAGATATTTTAAAGAAACATATTGTAAAATAAAGTAATAAAATTTTACTAATTTTTATAGCATGCTGATTGACACACAGTAGTTTATTTAGTGTTAGTTGATTCTGAATTTGGAAAAAGTTGACATATTAGGCTATTTGTCAAACAATTCCTGGTAGATTTGCTTTATCTGTATTTAGTTGTTGCTTAAGAAATGAGCTTTTTTGAAAGATACCATGGATTGTTGTGATTCAACTCAGAAAATATCCTATCAAGTATCGTATCTTTGTATTTTGGGACATTTTTAATAAAAAAATTATTGTGGTAAAATCTGTTAACAAAATTTGCCCTTTTAACTTTTAAAAAAAATTTATTGCATTTTAAGTGAAAGTTTACAAGTCAAGTCAGTCTCTCCTACAAAAATTTTTATACACCTTGCTGTACTCCTAGTTGCTCTCTCTCTGATGAGACAGCACAGTCCTTCTCTCCACTCTCTAATTTCATGTCCATTCGGCCAGCTTCGGACCCCTTCTGCCCTCTCATCTCCTCTCCAGACAGGAGCTGCCCACATAGTCTCATGTGTCTGCTTGATCCAAGAAGCTCACGCCTCACCAGTATTATTTTCTATCCCATCGTCCAGTCCAATCCCTGTCTGAACAGTTGGCTTTGGGAATGGTTCCTGCCTTGGGCTAACAGAAGGCCTGGGGGCCATGACCACTGGAGTCCTTCTAGTCTCAGTAAGACCATTAAGTCTGGTCTTTTTATGAGAATTTGAGGTCTGTCTCCCACTGCTCTCCTGCTCCCTCAGGGGTTGGTTCCCTGTTGTGTTCCCTGTCAGGGCAGTCATTGTTTGTAGCCGGGCACCATCTAGTTCTTCTGGTCTCAGGCTGATGTAGTCTCTGGTTTACATGGCCCTTTCTGTCTCTTGGGCTTATAATTACCTTGTGTCTTTGGTGTTCTTCATTCTCCTTTGCTCCTTTTTTTTTTTCCCTTTGGTGTTCTTCATTCTCCCTTGCTGATGCATCTTAGATGGCCACTTGCTAGTGTTTAAGACCCTAGATGCCACTTTCCAAAGTGGGATGCAGAATGCATTTTAGCCATTTTTAAGCGTACGTTTCAGTGACATTAATTACATTCATAATGTTGTGCAACCATCACCACAGTCTATTTCCAAAACTTTTATCACCCCAAGCAGAAACCCTGTATGGGCATTTTAAGGTCTTATTTAACATGGTGTTTTAAATAAATTTCCCATGCTGATCTACTTAAGGAGCCTTGGTGGCGCAGTGGTTAAAAATTAGGCTGCTAACCAGAAGGTCAGCAGTTCAGATCACCAGCCGCTCCTTGGAAACCCTATGGAGCAGTTCTGCTCTGTCCTATAGGGTCACTACGAGTTGGAATTGACTCAGTGGAATGGTTTTGTTTTTTGTTTTGGTTCTACTTAAAAAAAAAAGTGAAAACGAAAACAACGTATTGAGGCACTTTAAGTGTTATTTTGTCCTTTTTACTTTTTCTTCTTAAACTAAGATGTGTAACTTTAAACATTTAAAATATTTGATTCAGCTAAATTTGAAAGAAATTTAAAATCTCTTCGGAACATAGGATATGCACAAAACTCGTATCTTTTCTTCCGCAGCTTATAGTTAAATGCAGTAACTTTATAATTTTGCTTTGTTTTTTTTTTTGGCCGAGTCCAACATCGTTATGTCATTAGGAAGTAACTATCAGATATGATGCCTTTGAATTATGGTGTTGGCGAAGAATATTGAATATACCATGGACTGCCAGAAGAATGAACAAGTCTGTCTTGGAATAAGTACAGCCAGAATGCCTATTAGAAGCAAAGATAGCAAGACTTCGTCTCACATACTTTGGACATGTTGTCAGGAAGGACCAGTCCCTGGGGAAGGACATTGTGCTTGGTAAAGTAGAGGGTCAGTGAAAAAAGAGGAAGACCCTGGGTTGCTGTTAGTCAGAACTGACTTGATGGCATCTAACAACAACAGCAGCATCTATTAGGGGATGCTTATCCCTGTTGCTGCTAAACTGGAATGTTTAGCCATTATAGTATCACTTTTTTGTTTTTGTATAACGTGCACATTTGTTCTTTATAAGCACCTGATTTTGTTACTCTGCTTATCTTTATGTAATGTGTTCCTGTTGTACTCTGGCAGGTGGTTTCCTAGAGAAATGTTCTTTCCTGTTTTAGTTTTTATAAAAGACTGTTTAAGCTACTAAGGAGCCTTGCTGATGCAACAGTTAAGAGCTCAGCTGCTAACCAGAAGGTTGGCAGTTTGAACCCACCCAGTGGATCTGAGGGAGAAAGACCTGGTGATCTGCTTCTGTAAAGATTACAACCTAGGAAACCTGATGGGGCAGTTCTGCTCTGTCACATGGAGTTTCTATGAATTGAAAATTGACTAGGCGATACCCAACAGCAACACTTATGCTATTGTAACACTGAAGTTTGCTTCTTTCTGTATTTTTTTACTCTTCAGTCTACAGATGCTGCAAAACGCAATGTTATCACCAAACCCTCCTTGAGCAGATGCTTATTTAAATTTTGATGCTGAAGCTGGTTCTGTGTGTATTGTGCATATAGCATGATGGGCTATAAAAATGTGAAAGCTTCATTCCAGAGTAATTTTTTAGTAGTTGATAGTGATGTTCTAAAGAATATACTCTTTATTTTAATTTTTACTGTGGTAAAATATATTACACCCTTTCTCACTTATCGACATGGTTAGTTTCCAAAGACAAGGTCATTATGTAAACTTGGTGTTATGCAAAAATGGAGGATTGCCACATCAGATCACAAAATGAAGGATGACTACATCATTACATAACTGCCAGATATTCATCACTACATAACTGCTAAATCACTGAAAATCATGGCCCAGCCAGTGGTTCATGACCTTAACCATCAAAGCCAGCATTACTCTTACCTTGGCATTCGTTACTGCCAGACATACATTGCTAATGAGCGAAATAGTCAGGTGATAGATTTTTTACTGTTGTAAATGGAAAACATGAGATAACTGTACAGTTGATAGGAACCCCTGGTGTAGTGGTTAAGAGCTGTGGCTGCTAACCAAAAGGTCAGTAGTTTGACTCTACCAGGCAATCCTTGGAAACTCTATGGGGCAGTTCTGCTCTGTTCTATAGGGTTGCTATGAATTGGAATTGACAGCAATGGTTTTTTTTTTTTTTCTTTAAGTGAGGAGAAGGTATGTAACAAAACATTTGCCATTGCAATGATTAGGAGTATATTCTTCTTGCAAGAATTTAATTTTGTTCATCTTTAGAGTTTATTTTGTTTAGAAGAGTCCTGCTTGATAGAAATATAATTTGTGCTATATATGTAATTAAAAAATTTTTAGTAGCCTCATTTAAAAAGTAAAAGGAAACAGGTAAAAATAATTTTTAATAATATGGCATGTTGTTAGTTGCTGTCAGGTTGGTTTCAATTCATAGCAACCCCAGGTATTCAGAGTAGAACTCCCTAGGGTTTTCAGCTCTTTGGAAACGGAGCACTGGGCCTGCCTTATGAGGCATCTTGGAGTGGGTTTGAACCACCAACCTTTCTGTTAATGGTCTGGTGCTTAACCATTTGCGCCACCCAGGGACTCCAATAATGCGGCTTACTTAATCTAATATATGCAAAATACTACTTTATCATTTAACACATATAAAAATTTAGGTAATATATGTGTGTGTGTGTGTGTGTGTATATATATATATATGAAGAAAAAAACCGAAACTCATTGCCGCGGAGTAGGTTCAACAGAATAAAACACTCCCTGATCTTGCACCATCCTCATAATTGTTGCTGTGTTTGAGCTCATTTTTGGAGCCACTGTGTCAATCCATCTTGTTGAGGGTCTTCCTTTTGCTGAGCCTTAACTTTACCAGGAGTCCTGGTGGCACAGTGATTAAGAGCTACGGCTGCCTCCCAAAAGATTGACAGTCAAAGCCATCAGCCATTCCTTGGAAACCATATGGGACATTTCTACTCTGTCCGTTAGGGTCGCTATGAGTCAGAATCAGCTCAGTGGCGGTGGGTTTGGTTTGGTTTTCTACTTAATCAGGCATCATGTCCTTCTCCAGGGACTGATCCCTCTTGATAACATGTCCAAAGTATGTGCGATGAAGTCTTGCCATCCTCGCTTCCAAGGAGCCTCCTGGATATATTTCTTCTAAGACAGATTTGTTTGTTCTTCTAGCAGTTCATGGTATGTTCAATATTCTTTGCCAACACCATAATTCAGAGGCATGAATTCTTCTTTGGTCTTCCTTATTCATTGTCCAACTTCACATGCATATGAGGTGATTGAAAATACCATGGCTTGGGTCAGGCACACCTTAATCTTTGTTGTTTAACACTTTGTTTTTTTAAGCACTGTAAAGTACAGCAGATTTGCTCATTGCAGTACATCATTTGATTTCTTGATGGCTGCTTCCACGGGCATGCTACTTCCATTCTTACAAGTAAAACGGAATCTTTGACAACTTCAGTACTTTCTTGGTTTATCATGATGTTGCTTGTTGGCCCAGTTTTGAGGGTTTTTGTTTTCTTTATGTTAAGATGTAAATCATACCAAAGGCTATGGTCTTTGATCTTCATTAGTAAGTGCTTCAAGCCCTCTTCACTTTCAGCTAGCAGGGTTGTGTCATCTGCATAATGCAGGTTGTCAATGAGTCTCCCTCCAGTCCTGATGCCCCATTTTTCATACAGTCTAGCCTTTTGGGTTATTTGCTTAGCATACAGATTGAATAAGTATGGTGAAAGGATACAACGGTGATGCACACCTTCCCTGATTTTAAACTGTGCAGTATCCCCTTGTTTTGTTGAACACCTGCTTCTTAGTCTATGTACTTGTTCCTCATAAGCATAATTAAGCGTTCTGGAATTCCCATTCCCTGCAATGTTATCCATAATTTGTTATGATCCACACAGTCTTACGCCTTCTGATTTTGTGTTTCGTAAGTTAAGCAAATTCTCTCGCTGTTGTGTTGATGCAGTATTATTTAACATCAAAATCAAAGGGATATTGCAAAAGTAGAAAATCAACTATCAATATTAGCAAAGTCTTCTTCAGCTATTTGTCATTTTCTAGCCCGTTTGATTATCAATTCTGGTTTAGTCATCTGCATGTTGATTCATGTAAGAAAAGAGTATAAAATATTTACTATTGATTTGTATTATGAAAATATTCAATTTTAACATCAGTCGCCATGATCAGAAAGAAACTCGTACTTTCTTTGGTGTTTCAAATTAAGCTTATTCATATGTAGTAGGGTAATTGGTGAGAAAATATGAAGTATACTTCCATTTTTGTCTTTTATTATTGGATATTGAAAAGCATTCTTTCTTTGATTTGAAGTTAATAGTTCAGTAAATTTTTGTAAAATGTCTTATGTCTCAACCAATGAACAAACAACACAAGATCACTAAATGTATTATTGTCAATTTTTTAAAACGGTTTTAAAAACTGGCTATAATTCATATTATTTGCATGTACGTACTTGTAAAATGGCTTGGGGGTGGCATCTGACCTCTACTTACTTCACAACAGGAGAGTCATTATCAGCAGCAACAGCTCAAGGCTGAGTCTTATGAGCGGAGGTCAGAATACCTTCTCTTGCCAACCTTTTTACCAATTCTCACACCAACAGCCCCTTCCAGGCACTCTCTTCTTCTCTGCTGGGTTTGATAATTTGCCACACAAAGCTCACCATACTGACAGTTTTGGAGTTTATTAGGGAAGTAACAGGTTACAGTTCAGGTTCAGGAATGCTCAGGATACAGTTCTTTGATCAGGACAGCCTCTCCTCAGCTGTGCCCATAGTCAGGTCTCTGGCCCTCAGCCTGGCCTCTGCCCTGCTTGGGCAAATGTTACAAAGCTCTTTTAGCTCTGCCAAACTCCGCCGGTAAGCGTCTGCCTGAAGGCACTTAGCTCTAGCTTCCTGGGTCTGCAGACCTAGCTCCATCAAGTGCCCGGGGGCACCCTATTCCACCAGCAAGCCTCCTGCCCAAGGGCATTCAGCTTTCTTGTTCCTCGGCTGTGAAGCCCACCATGCTGTCTCCTGCTGGTCTCTGGGCTCTGCTGCCTTTGCTGCCACCCTTTCTCTGCTGCTGCTTCTTGCTGTCTTTCACCATCTCCAGTGTTACAGCTCTCTCTGTCTTCTGGGTCAAGGAGGTTCTCAGTACAGGGATCCTGGATCCAAAGGATTTGCTCTGCTCCCCTCTCCTTGTTGATCATGAGGTTCCTCTGTGCACCTCTGGGATGGCTCATTTTAAGCCAAGTAATAAAGGCAAAACTGACCAATTCCATCGTTAGGGTTCCATATACCTTGTTTTCATGGTTCCACCCCACAAGGGTGCCATGTATCTTATTTACATTATTAGCAAGCTATCCAATCCCCTTGGTTGGCCACAGGCACCTCATTTGCATAGTTTGACCGCTTCCTTTGGCGGGACTTACAAAGACTACGGCTAGAAGGGCCATATTCAGTAATTCACGGCACCACAATACTGAAAAGATTTTAGCAGCTCTGTTGGTGACGCTTCTCAGAGCCTGCTTCAGAAGATTGAGCACAAATGTTTTCAATATGTATCACACAGTGGCAGTGAGCTTTTGGAGTTACACAGTGGAGCAGAGCAGTAAGAGAAACGTTAGGCTCTTCTTTTATAGCTCCCGTAAATCTGGAGTTTCGACCTAACATAGCTGGAGAGCTGATTGTTGTGATGGAGACTGATTTCTCACATGTAGCTGAAACTCTTCTTTGAGAGATGTAAAAGATTAAAAAAATCTACACCACAAGCTTGCTTTTCTTAAGCTGCATGTTGACATTTCTTCTTAAGTTTGAAAGTTCTTTCAAACAAAATGTACTTAAAGTATTAATTAGGCTGTTTTTGTTGTTTGCTGCTGTTGAGTAGGCCTGCAGGCTACGCGTCTTTTATCATATGGTTTATCTAAAGCTAGAAGAGAGTTTCGAAATGGTTAATCTTTTGATTTTTGGTAGTATTAGAAAGGTCTTCTATACCATGGGTAGTTGTTTGGTTGCTTAATTGAAAGTCTTCCACTTTTTGTAAAATGTAATTTTCTTAAAAATGTTTTCATGATTGAAAATGTTTAATTACCATCCTTTTATCTAGATTTTGTGTGTGTGTGTGTTTTGTGTGTGTATGCGCACGTGCAAGAACTCAGAGGTGTAAGTGTAGACTCTGTTAAAAATTATTTAAAATTTTTTGCTGGAGTTTTAATTCTGATATCAAGTGACTGAGAGAACTTCCTTATAAAATAAACTATGTATTTGCTGAAAATGGCTCTTAATATTGTCCCCTTTATTATTTTTTAAAACTTTTTTACACAACGGCATTTTAATTTTGCTCTTCTGCAGCTAATTGCCGTTGCCATTCATTGTAGAATTTGTGATATACTTTGTTTGTGTCTCTTTTTCCTTTACTGTGCTGGTGGTCGTACCGGCTTCTGCATTTCCGTTTGATTCTGCATGGGTAGAAAGCCTTTGTTTTAATTTAAAAAAGGTGTTCATTTTTTCAGTCCATTCTTTTTTGAAGTAGAAAAGGTATTTTAATTATTTTCAAAATATATTAAATTATAAAATAAAATTAAAGTGAAAATTAAAATTATAAAGTATTTGAATTTAATTACCAGTTATGATTTATATAGTACCAGTGCAACTTGTGTTATTTGCAAAAAATACTCCATAAATGCATTACACTGCTACAATGATGCATTAAAAAAGTTATTCCAACTGAATCAGTTCATTGATACTGACTGTATCAGTGATGTTTTGCATGTTATGCTAGAAATGACTCACACACCTGACAGGCAAACTGTAATACGCAGTGCAATAATTAAAGTGAAATGTAGTACTACAAAACAATGCAGCTTTCTTTAGATGTTTTTATATTACTTCAGTGTTTAAATTTAGATTAAATTAATTACAATGAAATGAAATTGAAAATTCAGTTCCCCAGCGTAAGAACCACATTTCAAGTACTCAGTAGTCGCATGTGGCTAAAGCAAAATGCCTTGGAAATTAAGCCTTTGAGAGTGGGTTATATACCTGTATTTTAGTTACTTGATTATGGATTATAGTCCTTTTTGATAAGGCCGATGTCACAGGAGCAGTTCCGAGAGGACTTCTGAACCAAGAACCCTGGAAAGATCTACGTAGAACTGCTTTCATTTTCTTTATTCGTAGTCATGAAGGATTAACAGAAAAAAATTCTGAACATTGTTCACGGATAACAGGATGTTTAGTAATCAAAAAAAATTTGAACAGACATTCTATTTGAAATCATGGCTTGTGCCCCTGTTGTTAGAAAACTTGGAGAGTAGAAAAATTTCTACATTGTCAAAAAATGGTTTCATCATTTGTGTGAAAGAACAAAAAAACGGAATAATCTTGTTTAATGGCTCTCTCACAAATTAACACTTTCCTTTGGAGTTAAAAATAAAGTTTTGTTCATAGAGACCTATAGGAAGCCCTGGTGGCGTGGTGGTTAAGATCTATGGCTGCTAACCGAAAGGTTGGCAGTTCAAATCTGCCAGGCGTTCTTTGGAAACTCTATGGGGCAGTTCTGCTCTGTCCTATAGGGTTGCTGTGAGTCGAAATCGGCTAAATGGCAACGGGTTTGATTTTTTTTTTTTTTATAGAGACCTATAGAAGTATCATCAGGTTTACCATGAATCTACAGGTTACAAAACTCAGTTATAATTGTTATGGATTGTGGAAAGATTTTTAGTGGCACACAAATATTTAATATTCTGAGTTCAGATATATATATAAAGTATACCCGAACTCCTCTAAAGATTTTAAAACTAGGAGGAGCCATATCTTAATTCGTTATAGCACCAGCCACCTTTTCTTGTTTTCTTTGCCGTTATCTTCTGAGCAAGCCAGGCAGTAAATTCAAATTTCAGTTTTCCACAGAAATAAATGGGTGCTGTTGTGTGCTTATTCCATTCTCAGTAATTAGGAAGACGGGGAGATATCTAAAGACATGATTTAAAAATCAGAAGAGGAAGTTCACGAATGAAAAAGGAAGTGAAACTTGTCTTGAGAGAATCTGTCCTAGATTGTCTCCAAAGTCTTTCTGTGGTACGTCACTGGAGATGGTCCTTGAAGAAAGGGTTCTGTGATTGAAGTAAGTTTGAGGAAACTCTCTATGGCATACTAGCATCCTATTCAAGTTCACAATGCACATCAATATATTAAAGGCTCTGAGACATCTTACAAGAAAGAAAACTTGCTAAAGTTCATTTATCCTGCATTAAAATTTTTTTGGGCAATGGAATCTTTTTTTAAAAGTAAATGTCATGTATCCTGTGAGAATGCTGCCCTCTAGAGGCATAAGTTCAGTTGCTCTTGAATTTGAATCTTAGTGTGTAGAAGTTGTAACGATTGATAAAAACTAAACACATGATCACAAAATAACCAAGTAGAAAAAGTCTTATGTTATCTAATTTTAAGAAAATTTGGGGCGGTAGAATAGCAATGTGTAAATACTACCTTTTTTTAGTGGACGTATGTGATATTTATGGCTGTTAATAATTTTTGTTGTTGTGGCAAAAATATATAACAAAACAGTTGCCAGTTCATCAGTTTTTACATTGATTACCTTCATCATGTTATGCCATCACTGCCATTATACTTTTTCAAATTATTTCACTACCATTAACAGAAACTCAGTGTCCCCTGAGCAGTGACTCTGCCGTTCCCCCTCCCTACCACCTCTGGTAACCACTGGTATGCCTTGGTCTCTACATTTGTCCATTTCATATAAGTGGGATGATAACAATATTTGTCCTTTTGTGACTGACTGATTTTGTTCAGCATAATGTTTTCAAGGTTCATCCATGTTGTAGCATGTATCAGGACTTCATTTCTCTTTGTGGCTGGATAATCTTGTATATGTATAGCACATTTTGTTTATCCATTCATTTGTTGATGGATATTTAGGTTGTTTCTACCCTTTGGTGATTGTGAGTAGTGTATAGGTCTTTGTTTTCTTTCCTGTTTTCAATTATTTTGGGCATATACCAAGCATTGAGATTGTTGAGATATATAATAGTCCGTGTTTAACTTTTTGAGGAATTGCCAAACTGTTGTCCACAGTGGCTGTACCATTTTGCATACCCACTAGCAATGAACGAGGGTTCTAATTTCTCTACATCCTGGTGCATACTTCTTACTTTTTTTTAACCATAGCCATTCTAGTGGGGGTGAAGTGATAATCTCATTGTTTTGATTTGCATCTCTCCATGGGAGCAAGACCTAGAAAACACTATGGGGCAGTTCTCCTCTGTCACATGGGTTGTTGTGAGTCAGAAATCGAGTTGATGGCATCCAGACGGCGACGACGACTAATGATTCGGAACATTTTTTCATGTGCTTGTTGGCCGTTTGTATATCCTCTTTGGTTGTCTTTTTGTTAAGTTGTAAGAATTCTTTATATATTCTGGATTTTAAATCCTGATCACGATACTTTACAATAACAGTAAATATGTGCATGTTCATGTGTACAAACTGTTAACAAACTGTAGTTCTTCTCTGCTGAGCCTTTTTTTGGCTTCATAAAGTTCTGAATTAAAAAAAAAAAATTTCTTCAGGGATTGTTTCAAGAAAAATTTTTATCAGATATATGGTTCCGAAAATTTTTCTCCCAGTCTGTAGGTTTTCTCTTCACTTTGTTGATAAAGTCCTTTGTTGAACAAAAGTTTTTAATTGTTATGATGTCTTTTGCTGCTTGTGTTTTTGGTGTGATATCCTAATAATCTTTTGAATAAATTATACACACACACACATTATATATGGAATTATGGATATGTAGTACCTCCTCAAGCATCTAAACTCCATGAAGCCTCTTTTGTGTGCAGAAGTCATCCTTCCCTGTCCTCTTTGAAGATCTGTAATAACTTTAAGACATTTGACATTCAAGCGGAAGCTAGTTTCCTCATATCCCTTCCCACAGTCCTCATTGTTTTCAGACCTGTGACTTGCCTCAGATTTTAGCATGCTGTACCTTTATATACATAGTCAGGCTGGAAGAGAAGGATTATATATAAAAATGCTTTTGACATTAGTGCCAACACAGCAGCAAAAACTTGAGGAATATGTATAAAAATGGGTTTTGACAAAGAGAGAAACATACTTTTGCGTTTGGCCCGGTTTGTTGGTATGATGCAGTTACCAGAGATTTTTGGTATCAGTGGTCTAACTCATGCAGTCAGGAGTGGTTCTAATTGTTAGCTCCTCTGATTGACTGAAACCTAGTCTCAGTGGTGGCTTTATTCTAAATGAAGGTGAATGCCTAAAAATTCCTGGTGAAATGTAGAGGAAGAAGTTAAAAGATTAAGGCAAATAGGACTGATGGAGTGGAATTATCATTTATGACCATCCACCCACCTCTCTTAGTTCCTAACCACCACTGTCCCCTATGACTTATGGAAGACACTTTATTTACTAAGGTAGTAAGAATTACTTTGAGGGCAGTCCCAGCATCTGTGAAAAGCATGGTGATTTTTTTGCCTGCTGGTGGGAGGAGATACTGAACATTGAAATTGTCATTCTGATTTCAGGGGAAATGGTGGGATCCTAGGGTGACTCTAACTTCCACAGGCAGGGTGGGCATCATTTTCTATAAGGTAGCATGCATGACAGGAATGATGACCGGAGATGGATTGGCCTGAATGCACTATTTTGACTGTGGCTAAATGATCATGGGATCCTTAGATCTAAAATAGAATGGTAGCCGATTAAGTTCATACTTGACCTGTATGACAAAAAATGTAGGTCTAACAGACAAAGGCGTTACTTGAACTACCGTTAAGAGTGAGTTGTGGTCCTTTACACAGTTCTTAGACTGGAGTCAGAATCTGTTATGTTTACTTCTTTATATGTTTATGCTTATTTTTGTAGATTTTAACTTTTTTTTCCCATTCCCACCCTCCTTTGCAGTTTAGTCCATAGATTATAGAAGAAACCAGGAGAAAAAGGAACGTCACCCGCGTTCTCATATTGAAGTTGTGTGCAGTAACTGATGAGACTCTGGGTCTAATCTCATTTTCTAGGAACGAAGTATGAAATTTTTGTTTGTACAAGGCTTAGTTGTAATCTGTCAGACAGGAGAATGTTGTTTGGAACTGGAAGCTTGGAATAAATGTGTATGTCGTTGGGTAGGCAAGATTTGGCCTGTATTTATAGTTGCTCATTTCAAATAGCCTTTCAGCGTTGGGGAAATTTGCATGTTAGGAGTCCTGTAGAAGGCAGAACTGAATTTCCTAGCATTCTTAGTGGCTAGGACACAGGCATACCATCTAGGCTCTATCAATCAGATGAATTTGTGTAAGACATGAATTTAGAAGAGAGAAATGCTTAGAATTGCTTCCTTGTGTGAATGTCAGGCCATGAGACATTGAGCTCTCAGATGTGGGCAGTAGCAGAGGTGTCAGTGAACTTTATTTATTGTAGTGCACTCAGCTTTCATGGTACCAGGACTCAAAGGGTGGGAATGGTCTGGTGGGGAGACTTGGGTATTTTTCCTGGGTGCACGCCCTAATCTGATTCTTGAGCTCTCTGGGGGAATTCTTTATTATCAACTAATATTAATAAAATTTCTTTTTTGTTGAAACCACCTGTAGTAGATTGTGTTGTTTCAGCTGAGAAACCTGATGGATCTATTAATTATTAAAGATTTTGTTAATTGTCAAAGTACTTTATTTTTCTAATTAAAATAAAAAATTGCCAAATGTTTATACAACTTCTTTTTTCCTCCCCAGAGGTCTACATTTCTTTGCCTCCATTTTTTTCTACGCAGAATGCCAAATTTTCTACCTTTTGAATTGCTGAGTCTTTACTCAGCTTGAGCTCCAATGCTGTTGTGAAGCTTTTCTTGTACCATCCCAGCCTCCTGATGGATTCTTTTTTTTTCCCTTCTGAATTCCAGTAGCACCTGTTTAGCCCTTAAGTGCTAGTTTTTCGTTTCCTTTGTGCATCTCAGCTTTCACACTAAATGATAAGCTCTCTGGGAGCTAATAATGCAGCTCCTTCTATCCTTGCGTTACCTAGCGGTGTCTTGCACCTTGTAGATTCAAGGGTCAGCATAACTGTTGTTGTAACATGTAGTGATTAGGGTTACTGAGAATCACAATGATGCGAGGACAGGTGAGGTGAGATGATAAACTAGTTATTGTTACTTGCCACTGAGTAGATTCCGATTCATGGCAACCCCATGTGTGCAGAGCAGAGCTGCTCCATAGAGTTTTCAAGGCCTTTTAGAAGCAGATTGCCAGGCCTTACTTCCGAAGTGGTTCTCAGTGGGTTGGAACTGCTGACCTTTTGCTTAGTAGTATAGCGTTTGACCATTTGCACCACCCAGGGATTCCTATAAACTAGTTAGGCTTATTTTATTTTATGTTGGTCCTATCATTGTTATGTGCTGTGGAGCAGATTCTGAATCTTAGCAGCCCTGTAGGATACAGTAGAACTGCCCCATTGGGTTTCCAAGGCTGTAATCTGTACAGAAGCAGATTGCCACATTTTTCTCCTGTGGATTGGCCGGTGGGTTCGAACCACAGACCTTACAGTTAGTACCCAGGTGCTTAACCACTGCACCACAGGGTTCCATATCTTGGTCCTAGTGAGACAAATACGCTGGCCATGAAGTCCAATTTCCATTTTGCTGAAGGAGTCTGAAAGTCCTGGTGGTATAGTGGTTCAGTGCTTGGCTGCTACCCAAAAGTTTAGCTGTTCGAGCCTCCCAGCCTCTTCTGCAGGAGAAAGATGTGGCAGTCTGCTTCTGTAAAGATTTACAGCTTTGGAAAACCTATGGGGCAGTTCTGCTGTGTCGTATATAGGGTCGCTATGAATCAGAATCAGCTTGACAGCATCGGGTTTGCTTGTCTGGTTGGAGGGGGTCTGAGACTTGCCTCTCATCCTTATTTTCACCAGTAGGTGGCCATACCATATCCTCTGAATTATCATATAATGTTTTGTAATTTTTTTGCCTTTACAAAAGTCTTCCATATCTCTCCTGTTTTCTTGTTGTTAGGTGCCTTTGAGTTAATTCTGACTGATAGCAACTCTATGTACAGCAGAACGTAGGACTGCCCAATCCCACACCATTCTCACAGTCGTTGCTATGTTTGAGCCATTGTTGCAGCCACTGTATCATTCCGTATCTGTGAGGGTTTTCCTCTCTTTCACTGACTGTCTGCTTTACCAAGCATGATGCCTTTCTCCAGAAGCTGGTTCCTCCTGATAACATGTCCAAAGCATATGCGATGAAGTTTCACCATCCTTGCTTCTAAGGAACATTCTGGCTGTACTTCTTCCAAGACAGATTTTTTGGTTCTTCTGACAGTCCATGGTGTATTCAGTATTCTTTGCCAGTGCCGTAATTCAAGGACATCAATTCTTCTTCGGTCTTCCTTATCTGTTGTCAGTCTTTCACATGCGTATGAGGTGATTGAAAATACCATGGCTTGGGTCAGGCTACATTAGTCCTCAAGGTGATATCTTTGCTTTTTAAACACTTTAAAGAGGCCTTTTGCAGCAGATTTGCCCAATGCAATATGGGAAGTTTCTTGACTGCTACTTCCATGGGTGTTGCTTGTGGATCCAAGTAAAAAGAAATCCTTGAGAACTTTAATATTTTCTCCATTTATCTTGATGTTGCTTTTTGGTCCGTCGTGAGGATTTTTGTTTTCTTATGTTGAGGTTCAATCCGTACTGAAGGCTGTAGTCTTTGATCTTCGTCAGTAAGTGCTTCATGTCCTCTTCACTTTCGGCAAGCAAGGTTTTGTCATCTGCATGTTGTAGGTTGTTAACGAGTCTTCCTCCAGTCCTGATGCCCCGTTCTTCATATAGTCCACTTTCTCGGATTATTTGCTCAGCATAACAGATTGAATAAGTATGGTGTAAGGATGAAACCTTGTGCGCACCTTTCCTGATTTAAATCATTTCTGTTTCTTAGTTCTTCCATTGTGCCCTCTGGAATTCTGTTCATAATCAGCAAGTTTAATTTTTTTTTTAATTTTATTTTTGGTGAAAATATACATAGCAAAACCATTCCACAGTTTCTAGAGATAATGATCAGTGATATTGGCTACATTCTTCACATTGTGTCAACATTATCCCTATTTCTGTTCTAGTTTTTTCACTTCCATTTTCTTAATCTCCCTTTCCTCCAACCTTCTCATCTATGCTTTAAAATAGCTGTTGACCCTTTGGTCTGATATTAGATTTTTTTTTTTTTTTAAAGTAAGACACTATTCGATGGTAGCAATCGTTACTCTTTCTGCTAAACTGTTAAATAGTTTAAGGTGACTTTAGAGGATAGTTTCAATTTAAGGTTTGAAGAGCAACTCAGGGCCATAGTCTTTAGGACTTCTGCAGACTCAGTAGGTGCAGTAAATTATGAAATAATTCAAATATTAAAAAAGTACAGAAAGTAATACAACACTTGTGAACCTGCCTCAAAACCAAGCAGATGTTAACCTTTTGCTTCATTTGTTTTTCTGTCCTTTTAAAATTCTCCCCTTCTCGTCCTTTCTTCCCTCCTTGATAGGTACCTTTTATCCTGAAGTCCTTGACTGTTCCCCTGTTGAATTTCTATTTGTAAAACAATTACATAAAAGATGACCTGAAAAATTTCTATGCAACATTGTTTTCTGGGTTCATTGTAGGCTTAGTTCATCATTTTAACTGCTTTATGATGAATAAAGCTGAGTTTCATACTGAGAGATAATATTGTAATGAATAACCTTGTACATAAGTACTCGACAATGTGTAATTTTATCTAAGTAGAATTGCTGAGGTGTAGGCTGTAGGAAGTATCACTTCATCTTTTTCAGGTACTGCCAGGTTCATTCCATGTGGAGATACTACTTTATGTTCACCAACATGTTTCCCTACGTATTTATCAGCATTTATTTAATCCAGCTTGCTAATTTAAGCCTATCTGAAAGATGAGAAATGGAGTTTCAAAGTTTTTCCGTTACTTTGGTTTTTAATAAAGCTGGGCATCTTTGCATGATTTTTCATCATTCTGGTTTCCTATTCCTAATCTTTGTGTCTTTTGCTCATTTTTTTTGTTAGGTATTGGCTTGTCTTAGTCTGGGTTCTCTAGAGAAGCAAAACCAGCAAAGCATATAAACATGTAGAGAGATTTATAACAAGCAAATGGCTCCTGCGGTTGTAGAGACTGGGAAGTGTCAAGTCTGTGGGTCAGGCTGGAGGCTTCCCCTGACTCACTTAGCTGCAGGGGCTGATGAACCCAAGATCGGCAGGTCAGACAACAGGTCTCTGGCTCACAGGCTGTGGAGGCCAACGAATCCCAAAATCGGCAGGTAAGGATGGCACGCCACTGGCTCACAGGCTGCAGAGGCTGACAGATCCCATGATTGGCAGGTAAGCTGCTAGCTCAAGTCCCAAGAACCAGAGGTCAGATGAACAAGAGCCAGCTGCAGGATCTAGAGGGAGCAAAAACCATCGAGTTTTGCCAGAAAATCCACCATTATTGGCTGTAGGCCACACCCCCAAGGAAACTCCCTTTCAGCTGATTGGCTGCTCATAACAGATCTCATCATGAAGGGGATTACATTATATCGGATCTCATTATGGAAGTGATTACATCATCACATAGCTGCCAGACTACATCACAACTGCCAAACTGCTGAGAATCATGGCCCAGCCAAGTTACCGTACATACAGCCTTAACCATCAGTTAGGTATTATTGACTTTTATGTTGACTTGTGGGAATTCTTTTTATGATCTGTATGTTAATGTTTTTGGTAATGTGCATTGCAGATATCTTTTCTAGTCTGTGCCTTTTAACTTTGTTTAAAAGTTGAAAATTTAATACATAGATTTGTTTCTAGAGTCTCCGTATCATAGTTTTATTTGATATGTCTGCTTCCATATTATTACCATACTATGTTAAAAGAGTTTTAAGTCTTGATATCTGAAAGAGTGAATCTTTTCTCAGTGAATTTTAGGTCAGCTTGTCAGCCCGTCTTCCCCCTCCCAGGAAAATCCAACCAAAAGCTAACCTCAGCCTATATTGGGATTGTGATTTGAATCTTATTGAATTTATACATTACAGTGTGGGTAATTGCAGTTTTTATATTGAATGACTGTGGTATATATCCCTACCCACCCAAATGCCTTTCAATATAGTTATATTTTTTTCCCGCAAAAGTCCTCTATTAGATTTGTTCTTAGGTTCTTTATGATTTTTACTATTGTGAACGGTGAATTTTAATTAAAATATATTTTATAACTGGTGGTTACAAATTAGTATGAGAAACAAATTGGTATTATATACTGATTTTGTATCCAGCAACTTTGCTGAATTCTAATTCCAATGATAGATTTTCTTGGATGCCCTGTGTAGCTCATCATATTAGTGGGTAATGGTGTTTTTTTTTATGTTATTTATTTATTATGCTTTAGGTGAAAGTTTACAGCTCAGTGTCTCATTCAAAAATTTGTACGCATATTGTTTTGTGACATTGGTTGCAGTCCCCACAATGAGACGGCACACTCCCCCTTTCCACCCTAGGTTCTCTGCATCCATTCATCCAGTTCCTGTCCCTTCCTGTCTCCTCTTCTTGCTTTTGGGCAGGATTTGTCATTTGGTCTTGTATATTTGATTGAATTAAGAATCATGTTTCTCATATGTGTTATTGTGTGCTTTATAGGCCTGTCTAATCTTTGTCTGAAAGGTGGGCTTTGGGAGTGGTTTCAGTCCTAAATTAGCAGCGTGTCCAGAGGCCATAGTCTCAGAAGTCCCTCCAGTCTCTGTCAGACCAATAAGTCTGGTCTTTGGTCTTTTTTTGTGAATTTGAATTTTGTTCCACATTTTTCTCCTGCTCTGCCTGGGACTCTCTGTTGTGATACCTGTCAGAGCGGTCAGTGGCGGTAGCCAGCCACCATCTAGGTCTTCTGGTCTCAGGCTGGTGGAGCACTGGTTCAGGTGATCTTTTGGGCTAATATTTTCCTGTGTTTTTTTTTTTTTTTGCTTTTCTTTACTCTCCTTTGCTCTGGCTGGGATGAGACCAGTAGATGTATCTTAGATGGTGTAAGGATAGTTTTTGTGGCTTTTGAATCATTATGCCTCTTTATTTTTCTTATTGTGCTGCCTAGAAGACCCCTATTTACTAAGATCGTAGCCCTTCTTATGTGTGTGTTAATGGGTGTGTGGGGAGGAGATTTCTCAGTTCTAAAGTCGATCCATGGGTCAAAGTCTCATCTCCAGTCCCTACATACAAGTCAGTGGCCAAATATCTAGGTTAAGACCAGCAACCCAATGCAGGACAGAAGCATTTTCAATGTAAAGTTTTCCTAGGTTTTATCTGTGTTACTGACTCTTGAAGATTTATCTTTCATGGTAGCTAACAGAATGGTTTTGTTTTATTCTTTCTGAATGAAGTTTTCTGTGAGAAGGCTTTTCAGGTGGACTGATCTGATATATTGTTGGGACTAGAAGTATAGCGTATACTATATAAATTTCCTTGAATGAAATTTTACTCTATTTGGGGGTTCTTTGTATCCTGTAGCCATCTCACCCTGGTTTTTGTTGTCTTATAGCATCCTAGAGCGTAGTGGTTTGAGAGAGCACACTTGGATAAGTGACTTAAAATCTCTCCAAGTTTGTTTCTTCATCGGTTGTAGTAGTACTAGTAGTAGTACTAGTTGTAGTAGCTTCTCCTACCTTATAGATTATTGTAAGAATTAAATAACTTAATATATAAAAAGCATTTTAGAACATCATTAGTTGTTATTTCTAACCTCCTTTTATCTGTCATCTATAGCCTTCCTGGTAGAATCTTATTTCTAGATGGCAGCAGCACATTGCTTCTAATCTCCTTGTACATCCCAGGGCCTACAGTAATTCTAGGTGATCTCAGCATTCGCATGGATGACCTACCAACATGAGTTATTTCCCTGACCACCCTAGATCTAGTGACTTTCTGCTCTTCTCACTTTCATGGGAATTATATTGATAACTTTTCTACCTGGTAAATCATTATTAATTCAGATACTTCTTATCCTTTAGAATTATTTGATTGGGTATTCCCACTATAATTCTTGTAGTAACTCATTTATATTCCAGTCTTTTGGCCTCTTGCTCTTCTAATCATCAGCCTTCTTTCTTCATTTCATGATCCAAAAGTCTGTTGTCCATTTCTTGTCCATACCCTAAAATGTTGTTGTTGGTAGGTTTCCGTCAAGTCTGTTCAGACTCATGGCAACCCCATGTGTGCAGAGTAGAAGTACTCCATAGGTTTTCAAGGCTGTGACCTTTCGGAAACAGATCACCAGGCCTGTCTTCCAAGGTGCCTCTCGGTGGGTTTGAACTGCCAACCTTTCGGTTAGTAGTGGGGCGCGTACTTGTTTGTGCTACCCAGTGGCACTTATCCAAAATATTTGTATGTGTTTGTCTCACCTATCTGGAAAATCCGTATTCTGGATTAACTGAATTATCTGCTACCTCCATTCTTATACCACCTGAATGCTGTGGTAGAAAGTCACCAAAAAGGATGTTGTTTTTTTTTTTTCATTATAAATTCATGGTCATCAACCACAAGTGGATCCTAATACTTCTTGGAAATCCTATTTCATTATAGTTACTAGCCGATTTCCTTGTGTCTATCTACAGTGACTGTTTCAGTCTTCCACTGTTCTCAGGCTTCCTGCATTCTTCCTCAGTCTCTTTCTACAGAAAGGTTTTCCTTTTACTTTTCAGTGAAAATAGGAGTACCAGGTGGGAACTCATACTTGCCTACTACCTTTGTGCTTTTCTTTTTCCTCCCCCCTTAAATGTTAAAACAGAGGCAGTACTAACGCTTTGTATCTAAGGCTACATCCCTCTCCATCCCTCCTTTTTGGGCACCATACACTATTGATTAACTCTTCTTTTTGTATATCCAACTTCTTTTTTTATGCTGGACTCTTTTCATTAGTATTTAAACATGCCCTTTTAAGAAACAAAACAAAAATGGGTACTATGTTACTGATTTTTTTGTTCTCTTTCCTAGCTAAATGTTTGGAAACATTATTTAAGTTTGTTTCCAATTCTCACCTTTGGCTCACCTCTTCAGCTCACTCATTCCACCAGAATAGTATTTGCTAATGACAATGACCTCTGTGTCAGTAAGTTAAATGGATATATTTAGACCTGCTTTTACTTGACTTTCCGGAAGCTTTTACCATTGTTGAAAATCTCTTGATTTTCTTTTTTTTTTTTTCCCTACCTCTCTGGTCTTTTAATCTTCAACCTTTTTTTCAGGCCTCTTTTGTCGGTGTGGTCACTAAAAATAAACATTTCTCGAGTTCTAGACTGCTTTCTCTTGTCTCTTTATTTTGTCTCTTCAGGTAATTTCACCACATTGATTAGCAATTGTGATTTGTTGTTTGTTCTTATTAGGTGCTGTCGAGTCGATTCCCACTCTTAGCGACCCTGTGTACAACAGAAAGAAACACTGCCTGGACCTGTGCTATCCCCACAACCTTTGCTGTTTGAGCCCATTATTACAGCCATTGTCTCAATCCATCTCGTTGAGGGTCTTCCTCTTTTTCACTGACCCTCTACATTACCAAGCATAGTGCCCTTCTCCAGGGACTGGTCCCTCCTGATGACATGTCCAAAGTACATGAGATGAAGTCTTGCCATCCTTGCTTCTAAGGAGCATTCTGGCTATACTTTTTCCAAGACAGATTTGTTCATTCTTTTAGAAGTCCATGGTATATTCAATATTCTTTGCCAGCACCATAATTCAGAGGCATTAATTCTTCTTTGGTCTTCCTTATTCACTGTCCAGCTTTCCCATGTATAGGAGGCAATTGAAAATACCGTTGGCTTGGGTCAGGTACACTTTAGTCCTCGAAGTGACATCTTTGCTTTATTAACACTTTAAAGAGGCCTTTTGCAGCACATTTGCCCAGTGCAGTATGTCCTTTGATTTCTTGACTGCTGCTTCCATGGACGTTGCTTGTGGATCCAAGTAAAGTGAAATCTTCGACAATTTTGGTGTTTTCTCTGTTTATCGTGATGTTGCTTATTGGTCTAGTTGTGAGGATTTTTGTTTTCTTTATGTTGAGGTGTAATCCATACTGAAGTCTTTGATCTTCATTAGTAAGTGCTTTAAGTTCTCTACTTTCAGCACCCAAGATTGCGTCGTCTGCTTATGACAGGTTGTTAATGAGTCTCCTCTAATCCTGATGCCTCATTCTTCTTCATATATTCCAGCTCTCGGATTCTTTGCTCAACATACAGATTGAATATGTATGGTGAAAGGATAGAAGTCTGACACACACCTTTCCTGATTTTGAACCGTTTAATATCCCCTTATTATATTTGAATGACTGTGTTTTGGTCTACGTACACGTTCTGTATGAGTACAATTAAGTGTTCTGGAATTCCCATTCTTTGCAGTGTTATCCATAATTTGTTAGGATCCACAGTGGAATACATGTGCATAGTCAGTAAAACGCAGGTAAACATCTTTCTATTATTCTCTGCTTTCAGTCAGAATCTGACATCAGCAATGATATCCTGTGTTCTATATCCTCTTCTGAATCCAGCTTGCCCCTCTGGCAGTTTCCTGTTGTTATACTGCTGTAACTGTTGTTTGAATTATCTTCAGCTAAATTTCACTTGTGTGTGATATTAATGATATCGTTTGATAATTTCCACATTCTGTTGGATCACCTTTTTTGGAATGTGCATAAATAGATCTCTTGCAGTTGGTTGGCCAGGTAGCTGTCTTCCAAATTTCTTGGCATAGATGACTGAGCACTTCCAACGTTGCATCCAGTATTGGTATTCCTTCAGTTCCTGTAGCCTGTTTTTTTGTTTTTTTTTTTTGCCAGTGCCTTCAGTGCGGCTTGAATTTCTTTCTTCATTACTGTCGGTTCTTGATCACGTGCTACTTCGACCGATTCTTTTTGATACAGTGAGTGACTGTGTATTTTTTTTTTTTTTATCTTCTTTTGATGTTTGCTGCCTTGTTCAGTGTTTTGTCCGTCTCAAACCAAAACCCAAACTCATTGCCACTGAGTCAATTCTGACTCAAAGCGACCCTATAGGACAGAGTAGAATTGCCCCGTAGGGTTTCCAAGGAGTGGCTGGAATTTGAGCTGCTGACCTTTTGGGTTCCATTTTGCCCATAGAATCATTCAGTATTGCAACTCAAGGCTCAAATTTTTTCTTCAGTTCTTTCAGCTTGAGAAATGCCAAGTGTGTTCTTCTTTTTTGGTTTCCTAACTCCAGGTCTTCACACATTTCATTATAATACTTTATTTTGTCTTCTTGAGCCAGCCTTTGAAATCCTCCGTTCAGCTCTTTTACGTCATCATTTCTTCCATTTGCTTTAGCTGCTGTATGTTCAAGATCAAGTTTCAGTCTTTTGTGACATCCATTTTGGTCTTTTCTTTCTTTCCTGTCTTTTTAATGACGTTTTGCTTTCTTCATGTATAATGTCCTTGATGTCATCCCATAACTCGCCTGATCTTCAGTCATCAGTGTTTTCAGTGGGTCAACTCTGTTCTTGAGGTGGTCTTTAAATTGAGGTGGGATATACACAAGGTTGTACTTTGGCTCTCGTGGACTTGTTTTAATTGTCTTCAGCTTCAACTTGAAGTTGCATATAAGCAATTGATGATCTGTTCCGCAGTCGGCCCCTGACCTTGTTCTGACTGTGTTGTTGAGCTTCTCCATTGTCTTTCCACATATGTAGTTGATTGGATACCTGTATATTCTGTCTGGTGAGGCCCATGTGTATAGTCACCGTTTATGTTGTTGAAAATGGTATTTGAGATGGATAAGTTGTTGATCTTGCAAAATTCTGTCATGTGATTTCTGGTGTCATTTTTATCACCAAGGCCATATTTTCCAGCCACTGATCCTTCTTTGTTTTCAACTTTCCCCTTCTAGTTACCAGTAATTATAGGTGCATCTTGATTGCAGTTTTGATCAATCTCTTCAGGTAATTCCAGGTTGATTTGCAGTTATGAATAGAATATCACATCTGTTGCTCTAGTTCTTGCTTAACTAAACTCTAGACTTATTATTTTGTAACTCCACTTAACTATTCTAGAGGTACCTCAAACACAAACAAGTCTAAATCTGAGCTCATGATGATGACACTCTGTGTGACTTGATGCCCTACTCTACCTCCTCAGCCATATCTCATGCCATTCTCTTTCTTATTTTTTCCCGTGGCCACACTGCTCTTGGTCTAAATGTGACATACTTTTCTCTCTAGTGCCTTTCCCCTTGTTATTTCATTTTCAAAATGATAGAATTTTTAATTTATACAGACAACTATTTAGGGAAGCGCAAATTGAAACCACAGTGAGCTAACCACTAAAAGCAACTAGAAGGACTAAAATTAAAAAGACTGGAAAGACCAAATTCTCTAGTAAGACACCTGGAACTCTCATAGGTTGCTAGTATTAAATGGTACAACCACTTTGTAAAACTATTTAGAAGGTTCTTATAAATTTAAGCATAGACCTACCTAGGTTTTTTCCCAAGAGAAATAGAAATATAAGTCCACACAAAGCCTTTTTAAGAATGTTTATAGCAGATTTATTCATAATAGCAAACAATTGGAAACGTAAATGCCAATAAATAGGGTAACGGATAACAAAATTTTGGTATAGTTGTCAGTGAAATGCTATCGTTAATAAAAAGAAAGAAACTTATGGTACATCCAAAGTGACATAGATGAATCTCACAGAACTATGCAACAAAAAAAGCTGGGCCCAGTGCTGTATGATTCCATTTATATTAATTTCAGGCAAAGCTAATCTGTGATGAAGAAAATCAAAACAGTGAACAATGGTTGCTTCTTGGTTGGGGTGGTTGGTTTTGCTGGTGTTCAGTTGGGAAGGAAGAAAGGGGAGTTTCCTGGAGTGATGTTCAATCTCTTGATGGAGGCGTGAGTAACATGAGTTTATCCATTTGTCAAAGTAGTACAGTTAAGAAGCATACATTTCAGTATATTCAAATTTTACCTTTAAATTACAAAAGTAATAATTGAGTTGGGTGCCAAGGAATGGGAGTTATAGATGAAACAAGAATGGCAGAATGTTGATGGTCATTGAAGTTGGATAATGGATGTTGTTAGGTATTGTTGAGTTGGGGTTCTGCCTCAAAGTGACCCCATGCACAACAGAATGAAACACTGCCCAGTCCTGCACCATCCTCACAATCGTTGTTATACTTGAGCCCATTGTTGCAGCCACTGTGTCAATCCATCTTATTGAGGGTCTTCCTCTTTTTTCTGTTGGTTTTTTTTTTTTTACTTTACCAAGCATGATGTCATTCTGCAGGGACTGATCCCTCCTGATAACATGTCCAGAGTATGTGAGACACAGTCTCGCCATCCTTGCTTCTGAGGAGCATTCTGGTTGTACTTCTTCCAAGAGTGATTTGTTCGTTCTTTGACAGCCCATGATATATTCAGGGTTCTTTGCCAACATCACGATTCAAAGGCGTCAGTTCTTCTTCAGTATTCCTTACTCATCATCCAGCTTTCACATGCATATGAGGCCATTGAAAACACAATGGCTGTAGATGAAACAAGAATGGCAGAATATTGATGGTCGTTGAAGTTGGGTAATGAATACATGTGAAATTATTATGCTCTTATGTTTACTTTGTATATCTTTGAAATTTCCACATTAAAGGTTTTTTTTTTAATCAGAAAGCTATGAAGACACATACAACACCTATATTGTTACCACCAGCTTAATAAATAAAACTTAATATAGTTCCTTTCCCTTGTAAACCACACCCTGATTCTGTGTCCCTTCCCACCTCCCAATCACTATCCTGAATCTCTCTTCATTTTTATTCGTCCAGATACCAGTATAAAGGTCACTTTTTTGGGGGTAAAACCTTTCCTGACCAAAACACTCACTATGTGTTATGGATTGAATTTTGTCTCCCAAAAATGCGTGTCAACTTGGCTGGGCCGTGATTCTCAGTGGTTTGTCAGTTGTATGGTGGTGTGATCACTTCCATGATGAAATTTGATACAATGTGATTACCTCCATGATGGAATCTGCTGCCAGTAGCCAGTCTCTTTTGAGCAAGAAGCAAACAGAGAGATGTGGAAACCTCATGCCTCTTAGAAACAAGAGCGAGGAGAGTTGCAGTCTCAGGGTCCCTGTGCTGAGAAGCTCCTCGACTGGGGGAGATTGATGACAAGGATCTTCACCCAGAGCCAGCAGAGAAAGAAAGACTTCTCCTGGAGCTGGCATCCTGAATTTGGACTTTTAGCCTTCTAGCCTGTGAGAGGATCAATTTCTCTTTGTTAAAACCATCCGCTTGTGGTATTTCAGTTATAGAGCACTAGATAACTAAGACTCTAGGCTAACTGCTCTTGTTACTTGCTTTCATTACAATTGCAATTTATTTGATCACTTGATATCAATCTCCCCATTACCTGCTAGAATAGTAAGTTTTCGGAGTGCAGGGAATATGTATATTCTTACAGTCTTAGTGCCTAGCATTAAAAAATTATTGAATGATCGTGTTGGTGAACTTGTTTTTTATTACTAAAGAATGGAAATTGAAAAGCCATTTTGTTGTTGGTTAGCTTGATTGTTGGGTCAGTAAGTTACAAAAAGTTAGAAATGTGAGAGAATAACTGAGAGATGGTAATGTTTTCTTTCTGATTTTAGTAGGATCTGATTTAAAAAAAAAAAGAGCAATAATATTGTTTTCTTAGATCAGGAACCATGTCTGAAAAGCCTGCCAGTTCGTTCCCACATGCTCAGGAACTTTATTGTGTTGCCTTTTATTTTTTCACTTGTGAAACCATGTGAGTAAAAGATCCCTTTCCTATTTACAAAGATAATTCTAAAAGCTTTTTTCTTTTCACTTCTCTAATGTGATTCCTCCTTTGCCTGCTGTTAGTTTTGGTGATGATTAGGGATGATGATCTTTAAGAGCATGTTGTTTTATTTTTTATGCTGAAAGTTGTATACTTTAAACCTTGAAATGCCTCAGTGCCAAATGGAGGTGTGAACTAATAAGGATAAATAAAAATTCTTCTGTTTTTGAGGAACCACAAATTGTTTTCCACAATGGCTGTACCATTTTACATTCACATCAGCAATGGATGAGGGTTCCAGTTTCTCCACAGCTCACCAACACTTGTTTTTCAGTTTTTTTGCCCAATGGGGTAGTTCTCTAGGATCGCTATGAGTTGGAATAGACTTGACAGCAACTTTTTTTTTTTTTAATGGCTAATGCTGTTGAGCATCTTTTCCCGTGCTTCCTGGTCGTTTGTATATCCTCTTTGGTGAAATGTCTGTCCAAGTCCTTTGTGCATATTTTGATTGGATTGTTTGTCTTTTTGTTCAATGTGGGAAGCTTTTTGATTTTTAATTTGATCTCTTTATTTGAAATAGGTGTATTTTTGAGTTTTCCAGTTTTTCTTCTGATTTTGATTTCTAACCTCATTCTGTTGTGGCTGGAGAAGATACTTTGAATGATTTCAAGCTTCTTAAATTTCTTCTTACTTGTGGTCTAACGTGTAGCCTATTTCTGTGTGCGCTTGACGAGAATGTGTATTCTGCTTTTGGGTGCAGTGTTCTGTGGATGCTTGTCATGTACTTCAGGCTGAAAAGAAACAACACTAGACAGTAACTCGAATCCACATGAAATAGAGAACCACTTTTCATTCCAGCCTGAGGGACTCCTTTTAGTATTTCTTGTAGGAGAGGTCTGCTGATGATGAATTTTCTGTTTTTGTTTGGGTATTTTTAAATTTCACTTTCATTTTTGAAGGATAGTTTTGCTGGATATTGAATTTTTGGTTCATAGTCTATTTCTTTGGTCACTTTCAATATGCTGTCCTACCGCCTTCTGGCCTCCATGGTTTCTGATGAGAATTTGGCTTTTACCTTATTGAGGTTCTTTTATACTTGATGAGTCACTTCTGTCTTGCTGCTTTTGAGATTCTGTCTTTGGCTTTTGACAGTTTGATTATGATGTGTCTAGGTGTGGATCTCTTTGATTTAAATATCTGATTTACAGCCTTTGTCTAGTAATGCCAGATGTCTGGCCTTCCTCAGGGACAGTTGCCGCTGACTTTTTTTTTTCCTTTTCCTGTGTGTGTGTACTTTTTTTGTACTATATGCACTAGTTTTTTTTTTTTTATTATTTTTTTAATATACTTTATGTTCTTTGTATGCTTCCTATTTTTTTTTTTTTGTTGTTGTTGAAAAGTAAGCATTTAAAATAACGTGGCAACTTAGGAAATCAGATTGTTCCTCCTCCCAGATTTGTTGTTATTTTGTTTAGTGACCGTACTGGATGAATTTTGTAAAGTCTGTATTCTTTGTTGTGTGATGCTACCAAAGTCTCTGCTCAGTTAGCCTTAATTTTTGCTTAGGGGCTCTGTGTACATGTTGGGGTACACCTTCAACACTCAGGTAGGCAGTTTACAGTTTTGCCTTTGCCTTCACTGCCAGATTGTACAGAGCCTGAAGGTTAGCCAGAAGTGAGAACTTGGGGCTTTCTCAGGCCTTCCCTCAGCATGTTCATAGCCTTACTTAAGCATGTAGCCTTCTAGATTCCCAGGAATATGTCAGAGCTTTTCAGAGCTCCCATAGACATCTCATTCCCAGCCTTTTCTTTTAAGCATTTTGATTAGCCTATTTTTTTTTTTGCCTCAACTGTTATCCACTGCTTAAGGCAGCTGCAATTATTAAACAATTGCTGTGATTTTTTTTCAGAAATGTCCTTAGGAAAAGTCTGGGTAAGGTGGGTAAGCTCCAGGTCAGGTCAAATTAAAGTAGCCTTTCAAGTGGGGCTTTCCTGGGAGCCACCAGCATAGGTCAAATAATGGCAGTCCCCTGGGAGCGGGGGTTTCGAAGTAACTCCACTCTGCCTCCACCAAGAGCTGCCAGCCTGTTGTTTTCACCATGCTTGCGGGGTGTTGGTTTTTCAAGGCTACTGTGGAGCTGGGGAAGGAAGGATGGAAATAGGGCAAGTTAAAATGCCACAGAGTGTACTGTTCTTATCGAAATTCGTCTTTTCTTTTTTTGGTCAGTGCTTCCTGGTTTGCTGCAAGCCTTTATTTAATTTCCAAAATATGACAGTTTTTTCCAGTGTCCTCATTGCTTTTATGGAGAAGATTTTTGGAAGTCCTCACTCTGCCATCTTTACTGACATCACTGTGTGATACATATTTGAAAATGTATTTGAAAGTTAAATTCAAATATTAAAGTTAGATAGCAAACATATTATGGGTAGATGGTTCATTCCCAGAAAATTAAAAAAAAAAAAAATTAAGTCAGAGATTGTTGAGGCACTGCCTCTGGACCCAGGCAACCTATCCTAGAGTCTAGGGCCCTGGAGCAGGAGATGGTTATTGTCATGTGTGGTTTCTAGAGCTCGCAAGTTTATCAGCCTCTGTGCTGGAATCCAGTAGGCAGTGATAACGGATAAAAGGAGCTGCTGCAGCATGAGTCAAATTGGTGCTTTTTGTTCTACTGACAGTGCCTGTTGGCCAAGCGGACCATATGTATGAGCAAGCTTAATACTCAAGGTCTTACTGCTGCCAGGGATTTCAAGGAATTTCCTCAGCACTTTGAAGCACAGATGGGGTGTCAGCAGCAATAGTTGGATGTGGGGGATTGGTGGACATGGTTGCTTCTTCTTGACATAATGCCCTGGTTAAGGCACAAGGCCCCTCCATCTGGCCTGCTCCTACTTTCACTTCCCTCGGGTTCGTTAATTAACTTACTTAGCAAATATTTATTGAGTACTTACTGTATGCCAAGTACTGTCCTGGGAACTTGAGCTAATTAAATGAACACAAAGATCCCTAATGTCTGGACCTCACGCTCTGAAGGACCCTTTTTCTCCAGCGTCAGTGGCTGGTTGCAGGCACTGTGCAGTCATTAGTTTGAAAACATCTTTTAGTTGATGTATATATGACTGAATTGAGTTTATAAAGACTAGTTTAGAGAGAGGCAATGAAACCATTGAAGTTTCGATTGTACCAAAGTAGAAAGTATGCAGGTTCATGCTGCCTGATAACAGTGATCTTTGAGTTCATCTTGTTTTTGGCACTATTGTAGTACTACCTCTGGTTTGCTTGCTGCTGCTTGCAGCCAGAGATAGAGCTTTCTTGGTCCAAGGCATGACGTGGCCTTCTTGTTTAAACAGATATCAACAGTGGTCTTTGCTTTAGGTCCACATATTAGGAGTTACTTAAAGGTCTGTCGTCAGAACTGAAAGGGCAGGAAAATCGGCAGAATTTTGTAGCAAATTTTGTACCTGTGTTAATGAATTTGAATTTATGGTATGCATCATTCTGAATGGAAATGATATAAAAATACAGTTTTGGGTATGATAAAACTAGTAATTTTCAAAGTGAAAGGCCATGTAGAAAGTAAAACAAAATAACTAGACTCTTGGATATCAAATTTTTATATTCATAGTGTATTATCTCATGGGAGAGTTTATTGCAACCCACTCTCTGAATATATTAATGATTATCTATGTAAAGGGAAAAAATTGAAATAATTTACTTCTGATAGGTGACTGAAAATGCTTGGTGGCATTTCCAGGGTACTTTCTTTACTGTTTCCTACAGTTACAGTTTGTACTCAATGACACTCTTAAAGTATGTTTGAGGAAAGGCTGTTAAGCTTGATTTTGAGCACCAGTTAGAAATTTTAAATGTTTTAGAATAAATGTGAAAATTGTTGTTTTCCAGAATGAAGGCACTATGCTTGTGGAATAACCTCTAAATCGCCTACCACTGCCTTCTAGGTGATGACATGTACTGCTTTTGGCATGTTTAGTTAGCCATTTAATTGCTCTACATGATAAATCATCTTATGTGAATTTTTTTCTCTTTCTAGTAATAAACATTTGATTTTGCATACTCATTAATGGGTGTGTGTGTTTTTAAATAAATTGTGACTAAATTCCTTAAATATTCAGGGTTTTTGCTTGCGTTTTTATTTTAAAATATTTGTTTTGAGCTTGAGCATCTATCAGTCACGTGGTGAGACTTCCATGCTCCCCCTCTCTCTGAAGTCAGTTAACATCAATTCATTATAGTTGAATGGTATTGGGCTGTTTCTGTTGTTACTAAATAGAATTCTTCTTAAGCAGGATTGTATTAATTACACCAGAAGTCCAGCTCATGCTAACTTAGAAAAAATTATCGAGTCATGCTGTCCAGGTGAGAGTTAAAAAAGCAAACAGTAGGAAGTTATAGCTAGGTTTCAAGAACAGTGTACCCAGAGACTAAGGACTGGCCATTTCTTATTTCTGTTTTTATTTCATGTTTTTCAGTATAGGCTGGCTCTTTCCACATGGTGGGAAACCTGTTTGCTAGTAGCTCCTGAGTTTTTTATCTTAGGGCATCAGCCTCAGGAGAGGTTCTGATTAATTTTGAGTCCCAAGTTGTTAAGTTACTCACTGGTTGGCTGGATCAAGTTGGGTTTTAATTATCTGTAACCCAGGGTCATGTAAGAAATGGAGTTCTCAAGGTAGCTGTGGGGGTGGGGAGAGGGTGGTAGGCATAAGAGATAGTGCTTTGAAGAAAGGAAGGATGCCTGGAGATAGTACCTTGAATATTCACAATTTAAATTTTAGTTCAGTGGGCTAAATTTTATGTTTAATTTCACAATTTCTCAGTGTAGTCTGTTGAGCTTAATGGTAGTTCTTGACATTGACCGACAGTATGATTTAAAATTCATGGAAACTGATATTTTCCTAATACTTTGAAGAGATTTAGAATGTCTGATTACTGTTAGAACCAAAATGTTATTTATTAATTGGTACTTCTATTTGATTTGCAATTAGTTTAGAAAATATTAAATTTAAGTTAGCAGTAGTTAAAGAACTTACTGCTCTTGGTTCCGATTCATCGCAACCCTATAGGACAGAGTAGAACTGCTCCACAGAGTTGCCAAGAGTGGCAGGTGGAATCAAACTGCCAACCTTTTGGTTAGCAACCATAGCTCTTAACCACTACACCACCAGGGTTTCCATAGACATACATAGTGGATATAGAATTATATTAAGGATATATCACATTTGAAAATCTAGCATTCATGTATTCCTGAGGTACATGAATTCTCCAAAACTTTATATCTGATGCTCTTGAAAAGAGATGTTTTTGGCAATTCATGTAGTTCAGGAGTGACTTTTCTAAAAAACAGACCTCACCACATTATACCTCTTCTTGTAACCTTGTAATGAGTTTCCTGCTTCAGAGCAAGGCACGCTTTGCTTTTAATGCATGGACAGCTGTTTCCTAACAATTCCTTACAGCACAATACATTCTAGCCATATAAATTAATTAAACATTTTGTAATTTACTATGGTGTTTTATGCATCTATCTTATATATGTGTTATTTGCTTGACCTAAAATACAAATCTCTTTATTTAGCTTCAGAAGTCTCCTCATTGAAGACTTTCTGACCTAAGCTCAATTAATTATTTCCTTTTCATGCTAATTGTTGTATTTAGTAATTACCACTATTAAAAGCTACATAAGAATAATTTTTTGGGATGCCTCCTAAATCAAGTTGCTTGATGACAGGGTTTATGGATTAATTTTTGTAGTTTCTTCAATGCCTTGCTTATTGTAGTTGATTGATAATGTTCTGATTGGATAAGTGAACATTTATGCTTTTCATTTTGAAAAAAATTGCTGAGATTGTTCCTTTATTGAGGTTGTTTAATAAGCAGTGACACAGATCCCTATAGAAATGGCTCTGTGGGAAAGCAAATGGGGAGAATTGTATAAATTATAAATAGTTTTATTTAGAAACAATTTCTTGAAGTTGGAACTAACATGTTATAGAATTACCTAGATGGAGGCTCGTATTTCTACAATGGTAATGTTTTAGTTGTTAAAGTAAATGGCACATAAGAGAATTTTTAAGTTCATATGGCAAAACCAAGGAAAAATCTCAGATTAGAGTCTGTGAGGTTTCTGATGTTTCATAGACTAACAAAAGATTGCTTTATTAGTAGCATTAATGAACAAATTGCTTTATTGGCTTCGGCATACTGGTAGCTTTGTCGGTCCAAAGAGCTAAGTGTTCTTGTTTCAATTCATGATTATGTTAGAATAGTGAAGTGAAAGCCGTTGACCTTCTTTTAAGCAGAAAATAGAAAATTTTTACAGATACATTAAAGCATTATAAGGAATGTGGCAAAGAACTAAATTATTATCAAATCACTTAAAATTTAAAATTTTAGAAATCTTATATCATGGATTTCTTTCATAGAATTGTTAATTGGTATTTAAAGGAATAATTTTAATAGGATGGCTTTGTAGACTTAGGTTAAAGAGATAGAAAAACTGAATTTTTAGAATGAATAAACTTCCAGCTCTTCAAATGGTAGATATTAAGAGCAATATGAGATACAGGAAATATTAAACTTGAGGGAAGATGTAATGCCACTTAATATAATACAAAAATTATATTTTATTTAAATAAATGCATTTTGCTTATTAGAATAATTTTTGAGGTACTATTTGGTTTTGTTACCCTACATCAGAGATTAAAGTAGAAGGAATCTCAGGGTGCAACTTCTAAATCAAAGTTCTTCAAAACAATAAATACCCAAAATTATAAAACTTAAGTATTGTGTAGCTGGGTAATCTTATAATTTCAGCACTTATGTTAACGTTTTAAATTTGTTAATGATAAAAAATTTAAAATACAGAAAAATGCAAGGAAGAATGTAAGATGCTCATGTATACATACTGCCAAAATTAACAGTTATTAATGTTTTGCTGTAATTTTCTTAATAATTAAAAATAGAGTTGAAAATTACTAGTTGCCTTCCTTTGCCTCCCTTCCCAGAGATAGTATCTGAAATATTCTTTAAGATTTTCTACTTTTATGCACATACACATTTCTATGAAAAGATAAATAGTATTGATTTGGTCTTAAAAAGTAAATAGTGTCATTGTTTGCATACTTTTGTAACATGATTTTTTTCACTCAGTTTTCATTTCAAGACTTATCCAAGTTGATATATGTAGGTACTTATAGTTTGCTCTTTCTGACCTCTATAGTTTTTCTTGTATGATTAATTTCATGCTTCATTTATCTGTTCCTCTTTTGATGAGCAACTAGGTGGTTGAGTTTTTCGTTACTGCAAACAGTGCTGCAATAAATATTCTTTACATGTGCAAGAGCTTCTCTGGGCATGAATGTCTGAATCTTTGCTGTCCAGTAGGTTAGCCACTCACCACATGCAACTTAGGCAGTTGAAATGTGGCTAGCCTAAGTTTAATTTAATTTTAATTAATTTATATTAAAATGCAAAAAACAGGTACTTAATTCAGCTATTGGAAAACGTAAGTGTGTTTGGAATGACTTGGACCTGTGAATATACTTTGCTGTAAATTTTATGAGATTTTCATAGGGGTCAGGTATTTCCAGGGAAAATGTAACATCTGAATTGAAATGCTTTAAAATACACATTCAATTTCAAAGATTTAATACAAAGAATGTAAAATATTTCAGTGATTAAAAAATATTGATTACATACTGGTATAACAATATTTTGGAGATACTGGGTTAAATAAAATACATTTAAAATTTAAGATTTAAAACTCTTAAAAACAACGTTCTTCTACATACTCATGATACTGTTAACATTCTTGATATATTAATTAACTAATATGTATTCCATATTTGAGTTTTCTAGTTCTTTTAACAATGAACTTTATGGTGTCTCTCTCTCTCTCTCACCTAGGATCCAATCAAGGATCACACGTTGTGTTTAGTCTGAACTGACTTAAAGGAAGAATGTCTTAAATTTGAATTTCTCAGATTGTTTCTTCACAATCAGATTTTTGGCAAGAATACAACAGAGATGATATTGTGTCTTTGTGTCTTTCTCTGTATATCACATTAGAAAATCATAATACTAGATTGTTCTGTTACTTGCAATGTTAAGTTTGATTATTTGATTAAAGTGCTGGCAGATTTCTACATTATAAAGGTTATCTTTTTCTCTTGATAATTAATCATTAATCTGTGTGGTAATGCATTAAGATTGAGTAAATACTGTTTTTCAACAAACTTTGATCCAGTGATTTTAGTTTCTATCTGAACCAGTGATTACATTGCTTTTTGCAAAATGATAATTTTCTAGTTCTGTTATTCTTTCCATACTTTCCACATCTATTGCCTACATTCCTATGTGTGGGAGAATTTTTGTCCCTCTTTTTCGTTATCAGTGTGGACTCACAGATTCCTCTTTTATTCTGTGGGCTAGGTAACCCATTACTGTTATTACTCTTTCTGAGGCTCAAACTGTTAAAATTTAGCAAGTAGGAACTCATTCAAGCTGGTTTCGATGTCTCTCTGACATGTCCCCATCACTCCTTTGAACACTTATTTGCTTTCTGGCACAACAGAATGTTTCCTTCTTACTGTATGCTTTTCCTGGCCCAAATTTGGTATCTGCCATTTCTCCAAGTATCCTTGTTCCTTTTAGTGGGGAATGGAATTTATAAGCCTGCATCTTGGACACTTGATATATTTAGTGTTGACGAGTATCATTGCTTCTAGGGGCTCTTTTCATTGTATAGAACGAGGAAATAAGCTTCTTTAAAAAACCACTAATATTGGTAATTTCAATCCAGCACCACAGGATACCATCTGTCCTTCCCCTATTTCGTATTTGCATCTCTCTTCTTCCATAGTGATGGCCCTGGTTACCAATAACATGAATATTTGTTTATTCATTTGCTCTGCCCTGTATAATATATACAACATAATATTTGAATTGCTATATCAATACCACCATCAACAATGACCCACTAAGTAAAATTTAATATATCTTTGCAGTTCTTTTTGTTCGTAGAATATAACCTAATGAAGGTATACAGTCAGAGTACTATGCTCATAACGTTCTTCAGTTACCATAATGTCTTAGGCTGGATTCTCTAGAGAGGCAAAACCAGTAAAGTATATAAATAGAGATTTATATCAAGGAAATGGCTCATGGGTTGTAGAGACTGGAATGTCCCAAGACAGATGGAGGTTTGTCCTGATTCATGTAGCTGCAGTGGCTGGAGAACCCAAGATCGGCAAGTCAAACAGCAGGGCTCTTGCTCATAGGCTGCGAAGACTGACGAATCTCAAGATCAGTGGGAAAGACAGCAGGTAAACTGCTAGCTCAAGTCCCAAGAACAGGAGGCCAGACAAACAGGAGCCAACCGCAGGGTCCAGAGCAAGCAAAAGCTCATGGCCCTGCCAGAAAATCTGCTTAGGTTCGATGCAGGCTGCACGCCCAAGGAAACTCCCTTGCAACTGATTGGCTCCTCATCACAGATCCTATCATTTAGGTGATCACATTAAATCAGATCTCATCGTGGAAATGATCACATTATCATATGACTGCCAAACTACATCATAACTGCCAAACCACTAAGAATCATGGCCCAGCCAAGTTGACACACAACCATAGTGATCTCATGTCTTTTTACACAAATTATGTGTGCCTTCTACATTTGTTTGTTAACCACTTTCTCCCCCCCAAGGTATTTTTGTAAGTGTGGTATGCTAATTTTTTTTAATAGCAACATGTAAAAAAATTGGCATAGCAGTACTTCTGAAAATACCTTGCAGAGGGAGGGAATGATTGGCAAACAAACATAGACATGCATTATTTGTATGAAAATATGGTAACTATGATTTTTTTATGTTACTGTAAGAGGGGCGTGGCAGTGTCAGATCTCTAACTTTACAAGGCGGGAGGAGAATCACCATCAGCATCAACCCAGGGTCTATTCCTGTGAGGTGGAGGTCAGACATATCTCCACCCTTCAACCCCCTTTTTTCTTACATACCAATTCTGACACCAGCCGTCCCTCCTGCGACACTCTCTGCTTCTCTGCTGGGTTTGTTAATTCATTGCAGTGGCCACACAAAACACAGAAAATACTCACAGTTACAGGGTTTATTAGAGAATTAACAGGTTCAACTCAGGATCAGGAATGACCCAGTATACAGTTATTCAGTCAGTGGAGCTTCTTGGCCATCCCACCAGGTGGGTGCCTGTCTCTCTCAGCCCCTCAGTTGGTCTCTGCCTTTCTCCAGTAAGTGTTACAAACCTTTTAGCTCTATCAATAAGTCCCCGGAGGCACTCCACTCCTCAGTCAGCCTCCTGTCTCAAGGCACTCAGTTCTCTTGCTTTGTAGGTTGTCGAGCTTAGCTTTGCCAAGTGCTGGGAGGCAACCCCCTCTGCCAGCAGTCCTTCTGCCTGATGGTGTTCAGCTCTCTTGCTCAATGGATCAGCATGCCCAGTGTAGCCACCTCCCTCCATGGGCCGGGAAGCCTACTGTGCACCAGTCTCCTGATTCTGCCGCTGCTCTTTCTCTGCTGCCGTCTCCACTGTTACAGCCCTCTCTTTTGCCTGGATCTAGGAGGGTCTCAGTGCAGGAATCCTGGGTTTAAAGGACACACTCCCCTCCTGGCTCTTCTTTCGTGATGATAGTGAGGTCCCCTCTCTGCTTTGGGGATTGGCTCATTTTAAACCTAGTGGAATGGTGAAACTGACTAATCCCCTTGTTAGGGTTCTATACAACCCTTATTTGCATGGCCTCAGTCCCTACAAGGGATCTGTGTACCTTATTTGCATTATTAGCAGACCCTCCAACCTCCTTGGTGGACCACAAACACCCTTATGTTCATAGTCCCACCCAGTCATTTTGTGAGAGTCACAAGACCGTGAATGGCTAGAAGGGCCATGATGAGTAATTCACTGCAGTGCAGTCGCCAGTTTGATAAACAATTAAGTTAATCTGTTTTTGTTTATATTCAGTTTTAGTACCCTGGTGGTGTAGCGGTTAAGAGCTATGGCTGCTAACCAAAAGGTCGGGGGTTTGAATCCACCAGATGCTCTTTGGAAACTCTATGGAGCAGTTGTACTGTCCTATATGGTCGCTATGAATCGGAGTCGACTTGATGGCAGCGGGTTTAGTTTTTGGTTTTATCATTAAATTGATTTTACTTTATTTTTGTGTATAATAAAACATTAACATGGTTAAAAGATGTCATTAATTTTTCTGTATATTTTTTTCTTTTCAGTTCCTTTGATTTCTTTATTTTCTTCCTGGTTCTTGTTTTCAGTTCACTTTGCTCGTGTTTGTTCAGTTTTTAAAGGTGGAATCTTAGTTTATTGACTTAATACCTTTTTTCCTTTCCTTTTATAATATGTTGTTAGGTGCCGTTGAGTTGGTTCCTACTCATAGCGAGCCTGTATACAACAGAACGAAATGGTGCCTGGTCCTGCGCCATCTTTGCACTCGTTGTTATGCTTGAGCCCATTGTTGCAGCCATTGTGTCAATCCATCTCATAGAGGGTCTTCCTCTTTTCCGCTGACCCTGTCTTTTGCCAAGCATGATGTCCTTCTCCAGGGACTGATCCCTCCTGACATGTCCAAAGTATGTAAGACGATGTCTCGCCATCCTTCTAAGGAATTTTCTGGTTGCACTTCTTCCAAGACAGATTGGTTCATTCTTTTGGCAGTACATGGTATATTCAATATTGTTCACCAACACCACAATTCAAAGGCATCAGTTTTCCCCGGTATTACTTATTCATTGTCCAGCTTTCGCATGTGTATGAGACGATCGAAAACACCATGGCTTGGGTTAGGTGCACCTTAGAGTTCAAGGTGAGATCTTTGCTTTTCAGCACTTTCAAGAGGACTTTTGCAGCAGATTTGCCCAAAGCAGTGTGTTGTCTGATTTCTTGACTGCTATTCCATGGGTATTGATTGTGGATCCAAGTAATATGAAGTCCTTGACAGCTTCAATCTTTTCTCTGTTTATCATGATGTTGCTTATTGGTCCAGTTGTGAGGATTTTTGTTTTCTTTATGTTGAGGTGTAATCCATACTGAAGTCTGTGGTCTTTGATCCTAATCGGTAAGTGCTTTAAGTCCTCTTCACTTTCAGCAAGCAAGGTTGTGTCATCTGTATAACACAGGCTTTTAATGCATCCATTCTTCTTCATATAATCCAGCTTCTCAGATTGTTTGCCCAACATACAGATTGAATAAGTATGGTGAAAGGATACGACACTGACACACACCTTTCCTGACTTTAAACCACACAGTATCCCCTTGTTCTGTTCAAATGACTGCCTCTTGATCTGTGTACAAGTTCCTCATGACCACAATGAAGTGTTCTGTAGTTCCCATTTTTTGCAGTGTTATCCATAAGTTGTTAGGAACCATGCAGTTGAATGCCTTTGCGTAGTCAATAAAACACAGGTAAACATCTTTCTGGTATTCTCTGCTTTCAGCCAGGATCTGTCTGACATCAGCAATGATATCCCTGGTTCTACGTCCTCTTCTGAATCTGGTTTGGATTTCTGGCAGCTCCCTGTTGATACACTGCGGCAGCCGCCTTTGAATGATCTTCAGCAAAAATTTGGTTGTGTGTGTTATTAACGATATTGTTCCATAATTTCCACATTCAGTTGGATCACCTTTCTTGGGAGTAGGCATAAATATGGATCTCTTCCAGTCAGTTGCCCAGGAAGCTGTCTTCCAAGTTTCTTCGCATAGATGACTGAGCCCTTCCAGCGCTGCATCCATTTGTTGAAACATCTCAATTGATATTCCGTCAACTCCTAGAACCTTGTTTTTCGGCAGTGCCTTCAGTGTAGCTTGGACTTCTTCCTTCAGTACCATCAGTTCCTGATCATACGCTACCTCCTGAAATGGTTGAGTGTCAACCAATGACTCTGTGTGTTCCTTCCAGCTTCTTTTGATGCTTCCTGTGTCGTTTAATATTTTCTCCATAGAACCCTTCACTATTCCAACTCCAGGCTTGAATTTGTTCTTCAGTTCTTCTCGCTTGAGAAATGCCGAGTGTGTTCTTCCTTTTTGGTTTTCTATCACCAGCTCTTTGTACATGTCATTATAATACTTTGTTTTCTTGAGTTGCCCTTTGAAATCTTCTGTTCAGTTTTTTTACTTCATCATTTCTTCCTTTTTGCTTCAGCTACTTGACATTCAAGAGCAAGTTTCAGAGTCTCTTCTGACATCCGTATTGGTCTTTTCTTTCTTTCCTGTCTTTTTAATGACGACTGCTTTCTTCATGTATGACCCCCTTCCACAACTTGTTTGGTCATTAGTGTTCAGCGCGTCAGATCTCTTCTTGTTTAGTGTGCCAAATTATTGTTCAGTGTGCCAAATCTATTCTTGAGATGGTCTCTAAATTCAGGTGGGTTATACTCAAGGTTGTACTTTGGCTCTTGTGGACTTTTTCTAATTTTCTAAAGTTTTAACTTGAACTTTTCATATGAGCAATTGATGGTCTGTTCATAGTCGGCCCCTGGCCTTGTTGTGACTGATGATACTGAGCTTTTCCATTGTCTCTTTCCATAGATATAGTCGATTTGATTCCTGTGTGTTCCATCCGGTGAGGTCCACGTGTATAGTCGCTGTTTAAGTTGGTGAGAAAAGGTATTTGCAATGAAGAAGTCATTGGTGTTGCAAAATTCTCTCATGTAGTCTCTGGCGTTGTTTCTGTCACCAAGGCTATATTTTTCAAGTAGCAGTCCTTTGTTTCCAACTTTTGCATTCCAATCACCAGTGATCTAATCACTATTCCGATTGCGTGTTCATTTAATTTCAGACTGCAGAAGTTGGTAAAATTCTTCAATTTCTTCATCTTTGGTCTTAGTGGTTTGTGTGTAAATTTGAATAATAGTCATATCAACTGGTCTTCCTTGTAGGCATATAGATATTCTAATAATATATATATTATTATTCAAATATAGAATATTTGAATAATAGATTCAAATATAGATATTTGAGTAATAGTCATATCAACTGGTCTTCCTTGTAGGTGTATAGGTATTTTTCTATCACTGACAGCGTTGTACTTCAGGATAGATCTTAGAAATGTTCTTTTTGACAGTGAATGCAATGCCGTTCCTCCTCAAGTTGTCATTCCCGGCATAGTAGACCATATGACTGTCTGATTCAGAATAGCCAGTACCAGTCCATGTCAGCTCAGTAATGCCTAGGATTCCGAAGTTTATGCATTCCATTTCATTTTTGATGATTTCTAACTCTTCTAGATTCATATATGGTACATTCCAGGTTCTGATTATTAATGGATGTTTGCTGCTGTTTCTTCTCATTTTGAGTTGTGCCACATCAGCAAATGAACGTCCTGAAAGCTTGACAAACTAAGGTCATCTCTACTTTGAGGAGGCAGCTGTTCCCCAGTCTTACTTTGAGTTCCTTCCATCCTGGGAGTCTCATCTTCCAGCACTATACTATATCAGACAGTGTTCCACTGCTATTCATAAGGTGTGCACTGGCTAATGCTTTTCAGAAGTAGACTGCTGGGTCCTTCTTCCTAGCTCAGCTGAAACCTGTCCACCATGGGTGACCCTGCTGGTATTTGAATACCGGTGGCATAGCTTCCAGCATCACAGCAACATGCAAGCCCCCCTGGTATCACAAGCTGATAGACATGGGGCTTTTATTATATTTTACAATATAGACGTTTAATACTATGACTTTCTCCCTAGGCACTGCTTTGACTGCATTATATTTCAGTTCCTTTAAATGTGTGAAAGCTTGTTTTATCTTGGTGAATGTTTCCTGTAGACTTGAAAACTATATTCTTCTGTGGTTGGTTGGAATAATTTGTTTTTGCATGGAAAAGGGAAGATGTTTTAGCCTTTCTGTAAAATTAGAGCTTAAATCCTTATTGATTTGTAGCTAATGGGATTCAGAATATTAGATTTGAGATGGCTTAGTAGTTAAGAGTTCAGGCTGCTAACCAAACGGTCAGCAGTTTGAATCCGCCAACCACTCCTTGGAAACCCTGTGGGGCAGTTCTGCTCTGTTCTGTAGGGTCACTGTGAGTTGGAATCGACTCAATGGCAATGGGTTTAGATAAAACCAAACCATACCAAGTGCTCTCTGGTCGATTTTGACTCATGGCGACCCCTTGTGTTTTATAGTAGTGCTGTACTTTGAAAGGTTTTCAATGCTATAACCTTTTGGAAGCAGATTGCCAGGCTTTTCTTGCAAGGTGCCTGTAAGTGGGTTTGATCCACCTACCTTGCTAACCAAAGGGTCGGCAGTTCAAATCCGCCAGACGCTCCTTGGAAACTCTAATGGGCAGTTCTACTCTGTCCTATAGGGTCGCTATGAGTCGGAATTGACTCGACGGCACTGTTTTTTTGGGGTTACCTTTCGGTTAGTAGCCAAGCACTTAACTCCTTGCACTACCCATGGAGTCCATTGGCTCTAGATAGACATGCCTTTTACTATCTGCTGTTGTTGTATGCCACCAGTCAATTTTGACTCATAGCGACCCTGTATGATAAGGTAGAACTCCCCTATAGGGTTTCCTAGGCTGTAATCTTTACGGGAAGCAGCCCTGGTGGTACAGTGTGGTTAAGTGCTGCGATGCTAATTGAAAGGTCAGTGGTTTGAACACACCAGCTGTTCTATGGGAGAAATCTGCTTCCTTAAAGATTACAGACTTGGAAACCCTTTGGGCAATTCTGCTGTGTTTTATAGGGTCTCTGTAAGCTAGAGTCAACTCGACAGCTGTGAACTTGGTTAACCTTTAGAGGAGCAAATCTCCAGGTCTTTCTCTCAAGCCACTGGGTGGGTTCAAGCTGCCAACTTTTCAGTTAGCAGCTGAGAGCTTAAACATTGTGCCACCAGGGTTCCTTTTTACTGTATAATTTTCAAATACATCCCCGTGGGCCCTTTGCTTTCCACATTGGTTAAATAGTAGTGATATATTTGATTTTGTGTAACCTTTGTGTACTTCAGAATAGTATGAGTTACACTTTGTAGCACAAGTTTAAAGAGTTAATATGTTCCATCTTTCCTCAGTTATTGTAGCAGTCCTTTTTTTTTTGTTAACTGGGTTTGAATATTGTAATCTTGGGATTAGTGGGATATTAGGACTCCATGCATAAGGTTTCAGTTTGTTGCAGAATCTGCCTGTTGCAGATATCAAAGTGGGTAAACAGTTTATGTTTCCAGATAAAGTTTATTTTTTGGAAGGTGATTAGAATTCTCACAGTGGTTGGATGTCACTGCAGTAAAGTGATCAGCTGGGGCTTTTGTTGATTTAAAGAGTATGGAGAGAGGACAGTGAAAGATTTAAGGCCCTGGCGTCATTAGAAGTACTTTGTAAACATTGGCAAGAATTGTGAGGAATTTAGAAATACTTTTAAGGTTTGTGGAAATGATGAAGAACAGTGCTTTTACGGGCATGCTCTCAGTAGGGCATAACTCTAGAAAGGTGTAGTTATATTTTGAAAGGATTATAAAGATGCAAGTAAGTTATATTAAAAGGTTTTAATTTTTTTAATGTTTTAACAACTGGTGTGTCAGTCAGATATTTGAAAAGTATTCTGAGTTTATTTTTTAAATTCGTTGGTTTTGTCCCTAAGACTATCATCAAAAAGTTGAAGGATCCTTTGAAATTTTTTGAGATAGCTTATAAGCATTCCTTCTTGTTTTTGTAGTACTTAGGCAAGGTAGTTGAGAAGATAAATACTGAGTGCTCTGCCTTTTTTTGTAAAGGAAATAGGAACGCAAAATGAGAATTTTAAGTAAAATTTTACATCATTTAAAAAGTATTGTTATGGTGTGAGGCTTTTTTTACAAAAATTTGAAGGGTATAAGGTGATAGAATTCAATTCAGTATAAAGGTGGAGGTAAACTTTTGATTTGCACCAGATTGATTTATAAAATGTTTTAATTAGGCTAAAGTGAATGGGTGTTTGGTAATTTGAGAAGTGATTTTGGTAATGCTTTGGTCCTTTTTTTTGGTCCAGGTAATTCAAGATTTGATGTCTGTGTGACTGTTCTTAACTCTTGGCTGGCTACGTCCCTGCCTTTATGTAGTCTTCAACAGTCTAGCTCCAACTTTGCCACCCTTAAGATTCATATTAAAAACAACAACAAAAAAAATCATAGTATCTTAGAAAGAGAAATCATTAGCACATTTTAAAGATGTTGGATTTTCCAATACCTGTGTTTACGTGGTTGTAAGTCACTAGATTTATTGCTGAATGAACAGCGTGCTGTCACTGAATTTATTATGCATCTTTTGATTCAGGCGAAAAACGTTCTCCTTACGTTCCTACAGCCTTCTCTCAGATCTTTAATATTACTAGAAATCATAAAATTGGGTGATTTGTCTCATAGACCTGTATCTGGTTCTGCGGGCTCTTTTCATTAGGAATGGAATCTATTGTCTTGACCTAACTTGGGCACTGTTGGCTCTTGGCTTCGAAGTGAACCGTAAACTAAGATCCTAGTCCTCCAGTTAGTATTTGTCTGTCTTGTATTGCTGAGATTTGTGACCTTTGTGGGGAGTCTCTTACATTCAGTAAATTGATCTTTCTCTTTTAGAAAGATTAAACAAACTTCTCATGAAGCTTTTTTTTTTCTTCTGAAGTGTCTCTCTCAAGTTAACAATTTTGTTTGTATCAAAAATTGCCCAAAGTGGTCACCGTCTTAAGTTATTCATAGTAACATGATGGCATTTAGAAGGATAAGTACATGAAGTAGAAGAAGCAGATGTTTGGCCTGGAGGAGGCACGTAGACTGACTCAAACCAAGGAGAGTGTGGTTATATTTAGCTGAAAGTGTGGCTTATGCACCTTGTATCCCAGAACCCCTACTGGATGGTTGACTGTCTTCAGGCAAAAATCTGATAATCTATGATTCCTGGTTGATTGGAAGTTTGGAGAGGAGACCTCTCCCAGGGCGAGACTCTTACAGATAAAACAACCCAAGACTGAGGAGGATTCTTAAAAGGTTTTGATAAGTAGTCCAAAGTAAAGTATACCCAAAGGGTGCTAGCCTGAGGAGAAAACTTACAGGTTCCTTAGCCTCTGGGAGTTGCTCAGGGAAGTGACCTAATGGGACCTGTGCTGCCCTCCTACCTCTCAGCTTTGTCTTAGAGATTCAAAACAACAACCAAAAATATAAGAGCAGTCCACGACAAATACGTGGTTGTAAATACTAATAAGGCAGGTCTCCACCAAGGATAATTTTTCACATCTGATCAAATAATGATGTTGTTTAATTTAGAGGGAAGATCAAAAGTTGATTAGATTTAAAAAAGTGATTTGGAAAATGTAATACAAAAATATGTGTACGCGTTCCATTTCATTTTTGACGATTTCCAATTTTCCTAGATTCATACTTCATACATTCCAGGTTCTGATTATTAATGGATGATTGCAGCTGTTTCTTCTCGTTTTGCCACATCAGCAAATGAAGGTCCCGAAAGCTTTACTCCGTCCATGTCATTAGGGTCGACTCTACTTTGAGGAGGCAGCTCTTCCCCAGTCATCTTTTGAGTGCCTTCCAACCTGGGGGGCTCATTTTCCAGCACTATGTCAGACAATATTCTGCTGCTATTGATAAGGTTTTCACTGGCTAATGCTTTTCAGAAGTAGACTGCCGGGTCCTTCTTCCCTGTGTGTCTTAGTCTGGAAGGTCAGCTGAAACCTGTCCTCCATGGGTGACCCTGCTGGTATCTGAATACCAGTGGCATAGCTTCCAGCATCACAGCAACGCACAAGCCCCCACAGTACGACAAGCTGACAGACAAAAGCCTTGAGTTGCAATAGTGAAGGATTCCGTGGGGGAAAATATTAAATGACGCAGGAAATATCAAAAGAAGATGGAAGGAATACACAGAGTCATTATACCAAAAAGAATTAGTCGATATTCAACCATTTCAAGAGGTGGCATTTGATCAGGAACCAATGGTACTGACAGAAGAAGTCCTAGGTGCTCTGAAGGCATTGGCAAAAAACAAGGCTCCAGGAATTGATGAAATATCAATTGAGATGTTTCAACAAACAGATGCAGCACTGGAGGTGCTCACTTGTCTATGCCAAGAAATATGGAAGACAGCTTCCTGGCCAACTGACTGGAAGAGATCCATATTTATGCCTATTCCCAAGAAAGGTGATCCAACTGAATGTGGAAATTATCGAACAATATCATTAATATCACAGGCAAGCAAAATTTTGCTGAAGATCATTCAAAAACGGCTGCAGCAGTACATCGACAGGGAACTGCCAGAAATTCAGGCTGGTTTCAGAAGAGGACGTGGAACCAGGGATATCATTGCTGATGTCAGATGGATCCTGGCCGAAAGCAGAGAATACGAGAAGGATGTTTACTTATGTTTTATTGACTGCGCAAAGGCATTCAACTGCATGGATTATAACAAACTATGGATAACACTGCGAAGAATGGGAATTTCAGAGCACTTAGTTGTGCTCGTGAGGAACCTTTACATAGATCAAGAGGCAGTTGTTCAGACAGAACAAGGGGTTACTGATTGGTTTAAAGTCAGGAAAGGTGTGCGTCATGATTGTATTCTTTCACCATACCTATTTAATCTGTATGCTGAACAAATTATCCGAGAAGCTGGACTATATGGAGAAGAAGGGGGCATCAGGGTTGGAGGAAGACTCATTAACAACCTGTGTTATGCAGATGACACAACCTTGCTTGCTGAAAGTGAAGAGGACTTGAAGCACTTACCAATGAAGATCAAAGACCACAGCCTTCAGTATGCGTTACACTTCAACATAAAGAAAACAAAAATCCTCACAACTGGACCAGTGAGCAACATCACGATAAATGGAGAAAAGATTGAAGGTGTCAAGGATTTCATTTTACTTGGATCCACAATCAACAGCCATGGAAGCAGCAGTCAAGAAATCAAAAGATGCATTGCATTGGGTAAATCTGCTGCAAAGGTCTTCTTCAAAGTGTTGAAGACCAAAGATGTCACCCTGAAGGCTAAGGTGCGCCTGACCCAAGCCATGGTATTTTCTGTTACATCATATGCACGTGAAAGCTGGACAACGAATAAGGAAGAACCGAAGAAGAGTTGATGCCTTTGAATTGTGGTGTTGGCAAAGAATATTGAATATACCACGGGCTGCGAAAAGAATGAACAAATCTGTCTTGGCAGAAGTGGGGCCAGAATGCTCCTTAGAGGCAAGGATGTTGAGACTGCGTCTTACATACCTTGGACATGTTGTCAGGAGGGATCAGTCCCTGGAGAAGGACATCACGCTTGGCAGAGTACAGGGTCAGCAGAAAAGAGGAAGACTGTCAACAAGGTGGATTGACACAGTGGCTGCAACAATGAGCTCAAGCATAACAATGATTGTAAGGATGGCAACAGGACTGGGCAGTGTTTCGTTCTGTTGTGCACAGGGTCACTATGAGTCAGAACTGACTCGACGGCACCTCACAGCAACAACAACGATATAAAAATGGCTTAAAGGAAATACAAATAGGACTGTGTTTACATTTTGAATAAAGTTGTTATATTTACTATAAAGAAAAACATTTAGGAATATGAGAATATTTATTTGGAAGGCATTTCTTTCTGCCTGTATCTGTTTAAAAGAGAACCTCTACCTGTTACTTTTGAGTGAGAAATTCCTAGGAGGTCTCGTGGATTACCACCAGTACAGTACTAATATTGGAACAAAAGATTATTGGTTTAAAAAGGTCTAAAATTTTCTAAACAGCAGGATCAGGTAGTTTGCTTTAAGGTTTTTATGAATGCCTGGGCATCTTATTGCTTTTGAAATCAGTTTCTGCGTTTGCAGAATCATCCATTTGTAAATCTGATGTGGTTCAGCGATAGAAATCTTGCTTTCCATGTGGGAGACCCAGTTTGATTCCCAACCAGTGACCCTTATGTGCAGCCACCACCCGTCTGTCAGTGGTGGCCTGCTTGTTGCTTTGATGTTGAGCAGTTTTCAGCAAAGTGTCCATATTAAGACAGACTAGGAAGAAGGACCTGCAGAGCTACTTCTGAAAATCAGCTAGTGAAAACCCTGTGGGTCACAGAGGTCCTATCTGCAACCCATCAAGGGGATGTGCGGGACCTGGCCGTGTTTTGTTCAGGTGGACATGGGATCACCATGAGTGGAGGCCGACTTGATGGCAGGTAGCAACAACAAATCTAACTTGAGCCTGTCCAGAAAAATCATTAGGATTTTTTACAAAATTTTATGTACTATTTATAGAAAATCATAAGGAATTCCTCTCTGATGAAATTTATGCTTACATTTAAGCTACTCTTAAACTTATAAATACAAAATGACAAGCCGTGTTTATCTTTATGTAATCAGTGGAAATAAACTGAAACACCTTATTAGGAAATTCAGATCGCAAACTAGTAAGTTATTTATATATATATATTTATATATATTTTATATGATGGCCTAAAGATATTTTATTGAAATAACCTTTCATCTATCTTTATATAAAGTTTTAAAAAAACTGAGGTGTAATTTATATATAGAAAAGTACAGATAAATTTTTATAAAGTGAACACACCTTTTTATCTACAACCGAGATCAAGAACTAGAACACTGTCAGCTTCTCAGCTTTCCTGGGTCCTCTCCTAGTCAATAACCCCTTTACCCTAAAGGTAACTACTATTCTGACTTTGTAATCAGAGATTAGTTTGACTTGTTTTTTGAGTTTTATGTAAATAGAATCATGCAGTATGGCTTCTTTCACACAGCATTGTGTTTGTGAGGTGTATACTATTTTGTGTGTGACATTATTTTTTATTTCGTTTTCACAGAGGTTTATGATTCCATTGTGTGAAAATGCCACAGCTTGTTTCTCCATTCCACTGCCTATGGACATTTGGATTATATTCAGTGTTAGGTTATTACGAACAATGTTGCTATGATAAACTTTGTACATATCTTTTTGTGCAGGTATGTACCTGTCTCTGGTGAGTATATACCCAGCAGTGGTATTGCTTAGTCATGGAATATGTGTATTTCCAGCTTTAGGAGTATAGCTGAACAGTTTTCCATATTGGTCATACCAGTTTACAATGCTGCCTGCAGTGTTTGAGGCTGCCAGTTGTTTCACATTCTCACCTATTCTTGGTATTGTGTGATTTTCAGATAAAAACTGGGCATTTTGGTGGGTAATAGTACCTCATTGTGGTGTTAATCTGAATTTCCTTAAGATTAGTGATGTTGAGCACCTTTTCATGTTTATTGGCTTTTTGTGAAGTTTTAATTTGGTCTTTAGCCCACCTTAAAAATTGGGTTGCCTGTTTCTTAGCGATTTGAAGTTGTTTTTTATGCATTTTGGATATGCATCCTTTGTTGGATATGTGCATTGTGTATGTCTTCTACTCTGTAGCTTACATTTTCATTTTTTTTAAGAACAAAACTTCTTAATTTTAATGAGGCTCAATTTGTCAGTCTGTTCCTTTATGGCTAATGTTTCTGTGTGTGTGTGTCCTGTTTAAGAAAGCCTTGCCTGCCTCAAAGTCATGACAGTGCTTTCCTGTCATCTTATAAAAGGTTTATTGTCTTATATTTCATATTTACATCTGTAATATGCATTTTTCTCCCTTTTTTCATGACTGTTGATGGATACAATTCGTATTACTGATTTTGATTTTAATAGCAGTAGTCATAAAAAAACCAATTGGCATGGGTTGCCCATAAGAAAATGCTTTGTTTTTTAAATAAATGGTATTGTAATTTCCCTGGGTGGCTCAAGTGGTTTGTACATGATTGCTAACCTGAAAGTCGGCAGCATGAACCCACCCAGTAGTACCTCAGAAGCTCTGCCCTGGTGATCTGCTTCCTTTAAGATTACAGCCAAGAAAACCCTGTGGAGCAGTTCTACTCTGTAACATATGGGTTGCCGTGAGTCGAAATCAACTCGATGACAACTAACAACAACAACAACAGCAATATTTTCTGGAGGTGAATTGACACAGTGGCTGCAACAGTGAGCTCAAGCATGACAACGATTGTAAGGATGACGCAGGACCGGGCAGTGTTTCGTTCTGTTGTGTATAGGTCACTGTGAGTCAGAACCGACAGGATGGCACCTAACAACAACAACAACAATTGCTGAGACAGATATTTTTATTCTTTTTTTAAATTGCACTTTAGGTGAAAGTTTACAAAGCAAATTAGTTTCTCATGAAACAGTTAACACACAAATTGTTTCGTGGCACTGGCTGCCAACCCCACGATGAGTCAAGTCAACACTCTCCCCTTTTCCACCCCAGGCTCCCCATTTCCATTCGTACAGTTTTCCTCTCCCTTACTGCCTTGTTGTCTTTGCTTTTGGGCTGATGTGCCCATTTAGTCTCCTATATATGATTGAACTACAAAGCATGTTCCTCACATGTGTTATTTTTTGCCGTATAAACCAAAAAAACAAACCTGTTGCCAACAAGTTGATTCTGACTCATAGCAACCCTATAGGACAAAGTAGAACCGCCTCATAGAGTTTCTAAGGAGCGCCTGGTGGATTCGAACTGCTGACCTTTTGGTTAGCAGCTGTAGCACTTAACTGCTATGCCACCAGGGTTTCCGTTTGCCGTGTATACCTGTCTAATCTTTGGCTGAGGAATGAACCTCGGGAGTGACTTCAGTACTGAGTTAAAATGATTTCTGGGGGCCATACTCTCGGATTTCTCCAGTCCTGTCAGACCAGCAAATCTGAGCCTCTTTTTAGTGAATTTGAATTTCATTCTACTCCCCCCCCCCCCCCCCCCCCCGCCGCTGGGACTCTCTATTGTGATCCCTGTCAGAGCAATTGGTGGTGGTAGATGGGCACCATTTGGTTGTTCTGGGTTCGGTCTGGTGAGGCTGTGGTAGTTGTGGTCCATTAGACCTTTGGACTCAGATGATTTTTATCCTGGTGATTCTTTAAAAGGAATTTAACAATAGCTTTGTTTTTCCCCTAACTTTAAAAGAAACAGTTTCACTTTCTAAAACTCAGTTTTCTTTATTGTGAAGTGGGGAGTGAACGAGGTAATTAAAAAAATGTATGTATGTATGTAAATTTTCTCAAGGACTTAGCAAAATGCCTGCAAACAGTAAGGGCTCTATAAATATTATTTAGTGTTTTTATTGAATTTTTGAACTTTGTTTTGAAGATTATTTTGACTTAAGACTTGACTGAAAGGATATTTACTTTACATTTATTATAAAATTATTTACAGCTGTCTTTTGTAAATAGTAAAATTCATGTGTCAGTTTATACATCTCTTTTCATTGTGGACAAAACATTTTAATTTTTTTCAGTACCAATATAAAATGGGCTTTTAAGTGCTTCCTTCTGTTGATTTTTTTAAAAACATAGAATGTTTACTTCGTAAAATATTACTCCACGTCACTGTCTACTTCTGACTGTATAGACTCTATCCAGGTGCTGCTTAGAAGGTGGTAACTAGATGTGTAACTAGGTGATTGGAATGTAGAGTAATGACATTTGTACATTGATTGCCAGGAGAAACTTAACATAAGAATATTTCCCCAAGACACTGCTAACAGCTGTTGTAGCCATCTATAATTTTTTTACACCTGATCTATGCTAGGTCTTAATCTTTGTGTAGTTTTGTAAATTCTGCCATTGTATGGATAATTCATTAACTTCTCCATATATAAAACATGTAATTTTATTTATTTATAGCATTATTAAGAAAAATGTTTTATATTTATCACGTGCCCAAATTTCAGCATATGCTTCGTGTTTTAAAGTGTTATACAAAACAAATTAGTTTCATACCAGTTGGGATTTTTGGGCAAATTTTACAGTGTAGGTATAACTTATGAAGTTGAGAAAGTATTTCTTATTTATTTACTTTTTTATTATTTAGGGAGCGTCAGCCATCAGCGGGATTTTTAAAAGGCTATCTAAATATTTGGTAAGTACATATTCTTCTCATTACATATTGTTATTTAAGTTCACATGTATTTCGTTAATGACATTTGCAATTTAGAATGTCAAGTATAGTTGTAATTTACATTTCTTCTAATTTTTACCCAGACTCTGGGATTTCTTCTCTTTATGACCCTCATGGTCCCCCTCTCATCCTTTCTATACATTGTATCCAGAAAATTCTTCCGGTATTCAAACTAAGCGTATAAAAGAGTTCAAGGAAAGAAGTGGTCTTAGTGGGTAGGAATGGTAATACTTTATGAATAAAACAGAATTTTCCCTACCTGATATTTTGTAATAGTTCTCTATTATCTGCTGAAACAAGTATAAATTTAATCTTTAGCCATCCATTAGTTGGACCTCTCCGCACATTAGATCCTGTTTGCCCTAACATGCCAAATGAAGACCATTACTCCAGTCAGGCGTTAATGCTGTTTGCTATCTAGAATACTCTCATTCCTTTGTTCCAACATTAAAATACAAAAAATTTGGTAGGTGTCTGTAGTTAAGAATTTTATAAACTTATTATTTTACTTGATAAAGCTTTTATATTTTTATTTGTGGTAAGCTAAGAGAGTTAATCTCAGAATGTGTTTTACTTCAACTGCATATATTTATAATATAGTGCTTTGGTTAATCATGTTAAATTTCGAAGTTATTAAATATACTTCAAAAATGGGAAAGTGCTGAGGTATTGAATTATCAAGTGTCATAATATGGGTTTTTGGTTGTTTATAATGGGTTTTTTGGTTGTTTGTAATGTAGTCAATAAAAAATTTTTAAAGGATGACTACATTTATTTGCTTAGCTAAAGGAGTTTTCTAAAGTACATGAAGAAGCATTGGTTTCTTTACACTTTTTAAGGTGTTTGAAACACTAAATATTCTACTAAGTGATGTTTCTACAGTTGTCTAATAATCATAACCCAAAAAACCAAACCCTTGCTGTCAAGTCGATTTTGACTCATAGTGATCCTGTAGGACAGAGTAGAACTGCCCTGTAGTGTTTCCAAGGTTGTAAATGTTTACGGAAGCAGACTGCCATATCTTTCTCCTGCAGAGCGACTGGTGGATTCAAACCACTGACCTTTTGGTTAGCAGCCAAGCACTTTAACCCTTCTGCCACCAGGGCTCCAGATAATAATCATAGTGGGTGCTTAACAGTTAAATGTTAAAAGTAACATTTTAAGGAGCAAATGATATACCAGTTCCTGTTGAGTCATTTCTGACTTTCAGAGTAGAATTGTTCGCCGTGGGGTTTTTAGTGGCTGATTTTTTGGAAATAAATCACCAGGCCTTTCTTCTGAAGCATCCCTGGGTAGACTCAGACTTCCAACTTCCCCGTTAACAGCTGAGTGTCTTAATAACTTAGGGACTTCAAATGATATTATAAAGACCTGTAAAACAGATTTTTACTACTTTAAAATTTGGTAACTGATTTCAAAAGAATAACTCACTGGCATTTACCCCCACTGATGCATACATTTGAGTTAGTCTTGAGGGATGCAAGTCATCTTTGCATTATATATCCTTATGAAATATTTGCAGTCATCTTTGTAAATTAACTTTTTATATAATAGCTTTATTGATACGTAATTTGCATAGCAGAAAATTTATCCCTTTCAATTGTACAGTTATTGCTTTTTGCTATATTCACAGTGTTGAACAGCCATTATTACTATCTAATTTTAGGACACTTTCATTACCCTCCCGCCTAAAACAAACTGAAAACTCTGAACCCGTTAGCGGTCACCTTCCATTTTCCTGCAGACCAACCTCCCTGCTCAAGCACTAAAAAAAAAATCTCCTTTTATCTCTATGGATTTACCTGTTCTGGGTGTTTCATATAAATGGAATCATGTAATGTGCGTCCGTTTGTGTCTGGCTTCTTTGAGTTAGTGTAATGTTTTCAAGGTTCATCCATGTCGTAACCTGCATCGGTACTTCATTTTTATGACCGAATAATATTCTATTGTATGAATCTAACCCCAGTGGCACAGTGGTTAAGCGATTGACTGCTAACCAAAAGGTCGGTGGTTCGAAACCACCAGTGGCTCCGTGGGAGAAAAATGTGGCAGTCTGCTTCTGTAGAGAGTTGTAGTCTTGGAAACCCTCTGAGATTGCTGTGAGTTGGAATTGACTCAATGGCAGTGAGTTTGGTTTGATTTTTTGGATGTATGAATCTACCAAATTTTGTTGATCCAGTCATCATTTGATGGACATTTGGGTTGTTTCCACTATTTGGCTATTAAGAATGCTTCTACTATGAGCATCCTTGTATGGGTTTGTGTGGACATACTTTCACTTCTCTTGGGTGGAAGAGAATGTAGGAGTGAAATTGCTGGATCATGTTGTAATGATATGTTTAACTTTCTCAGGAACTGTCAAAATGGCTGTACAGTTTTATAATCCCATCAACACTTTATGAGGGTTCCAATTTCTCCGCATTCTAATCAACACTTATTATTGTCAGTCTCTTTTGTATTTTAGCAATTCTAGTTGTTGTGAAGTAGTTATCTCGTTGTGCTTTTGATTTGCATTTCACTAATGACTGATAGGAGCCCTAGTTAGAGTTTGGCTGCCAACTAAAAGGTTGAATCCACCAGCTGCTCCTTGGAAACCCTATGGGGCAGTTCTACTCTATTGTGTACGGTCACTCTGAGTCAGAATCAATGGATGGCAGCGGGGGTTTTTTTTTTTTTTTTGTGGTTAATGACGATCATGTTGAAAACCTTTTTATGTGCTTATTGACCAGTCGAATGTATTCTTTGGGGGAAATGTATGACAATCTTTTGCCCATTTCTCAATTGAGTTATTTGTCTTCTTTTGTTGAATTATAAGAGGTTTTTATATATTCTGGAAACTAGTCTCAGATGCATAATTTGTAGGTATTTTTTCCCATTGTGTGAGTTTAATTTTCATTTTCTTGATGCTGTTCTTCAAAGTAGAAAAGTTTTAAATTTTGATGAAATCTAATTTATTTTTGTTGCTTCTGCTTTTGGTGTTACTGTTTATTTTAAAATAAATATTCATTGATAGTCGAGGTTTATGACAAGATATTATAAGACTGTAAAGTATTAGTATTTCCTGTGTTTGACAGCCAGAGCCGAAAGGAAGCAATTATTACTGTATTTCTGCTTCACATCCTTAGCTAATTGTTTTAAGCAAAACCTTAGTTTTGATTCCATGTGTTACTGTTAAAATGTTAGCTGTGCGTAATACATTTGTAGACATTAGTCTTGTGAATTCATGTTTAGTTTTTTTGTTTAGAGATGGGGGACGTCCTTTGTGGTTTAGTTTATCATGGTATTTATTGCCTATTTGATATTATACATTAATGAGCCACTGACTTTTGATCTTCCTTATGAAGAGAGAATAGATTTTGAAAATCTAACTGATTTTAATCTTGTACAGATTATTATAGGCAATAATATTTCAATGTTTTTGTAAACTTACATATGGAATATGTAGTTTTTGTGTCTGTTTTTATTAAAAACGTGAATTTTAAATTTTTATAGGACCTTTTTAGTTATTTTGATCACTAGATGGCTTCTTATGTCAGTTGAAGGTATATTTCAGAATGTATTGGCCTATAATGCCGTCTGATTTAGTTTCTTGGAGAAGTGGTTTATAACAATGCAAAGTCAATGCTCTTGGTAGGGTAACCAAAAATACCAAACAAAACCCGTGCTGTTGAATTGGTTCCAACTCATAGCAACCCTATAGGACAGAGTAGAACTGTCTCATAGGGTTTCTAAGGAGCAACTGGTGGGTTCAAAATGCTGACCTTTTGATAAGGGGTTGTGATATAAATGTAATAGGCGTATTTTTACCAGAGGAATTGATTGTTTTGTTCTTACCCTTCATATTATCTTACAGTAGTACTGTGTGCTGATTTCAAATAACTAAGAGGCTATTTTAGTGAAATCTGATAAAGCTAAGACTACTCATATTCTTCTCGTTAGTTGATTTTAAATCATGTTGTCCAATGAATAGCAATCACTTGAGTGCCCATTGGATGAGTATTATTGTTCCATACATTATGTTTTTACAGTTTATGTTATACCATCCACAGACATTTTTGCAATGGAAAGGAAATAAAAATTGATGCATCTAATTCATGATGGTGTTAAATTTTTAATAGTGATAAAAAATAGTTGGAAGAGCTACTTCTTTTTGTATATGTCAGTGTGGTAACTTAAGAGGATTTTGGCGGCCCATTTAGGACTGAATTAAGGCAAAATGTCTTTTGTGCCCTCTTCTTTCCTCTGTTACTTCTTGTTCTATATCTTGCTTCCTGAAGAGTTTTTTTTTTTTTTAAAGTTACTACAGTAACCACATCATGCAAAGTAATATATATATATGCAAGGTAGGTTTTCTTAAAAACTTTGTTATTTAATGAAAAATTTAATCCAGATTAACCCACATTCAATATATTAAAACCAGTTTTGTTCTGTCATTTTGACTCATGGTGACCCCATGTGTGTGCTGCATAGGGTTTTCAGTGGCTCTTTTCTGTGAAATAGATCACCAAGCCTTTCTTCCAAGGTACATCTGGGTTGACTTGAACCTCCAACTTTTTGGTTAGCAGCCAAGCATGTTAACTATTTACAACTACCTAGGGAAGGGACTCCCTTCAATCTGTTAGCCATCTCAGTTTAATTCTTACTAATACCCAGGATTCCCATACTCTCTTGATCTTTCTTTATGTATTTCCCAGTCTGTTAAACTAAATTGTTAGAACTGTTCATCTCTACTATTTTTGTTTCTGTTCCTAGGTTGCTTAGCTTTGTTTGCTGGGTTTACTGTCCTGAGATGTTCTAGTATAAATTCACTTTTTTCCCCTAGCTTAGTTGGTCCTTGGTGCTTTCTGACAATCCTTAATCTCTTTTTCATTCCTATTTCATTCCCCGTTTGTTATTTGGGACCTTTCCATTGTCCTCAAATGACTAGTTTTAAACCTATTTCTCTTGTCTTTTTTTTCCATTTTCGTCCTTTCTTTCCTCATTCTACCTTTACTCAGAGAACAAGGTGTTTCCGTTTGTATTGAAAGTTAAAATCTGTTTTCTTAGCCTTATTCCTTCTCCCATACACTGAAACCTTGCTATTTTCTATTATTGTTGGGCTTCCTGTCTTGTCACACTTAACCTTGAAAAATATCTTACTTCTTTCTTTATTCCCACTATTGCTGCACTTGTTTGATTTATGATACCGTGTTTAGGTATCTCCAGTTTCCTAACTCTTATTCAGCTACATTCTGCAGTTCGACTGTCGTTTCTCCTGGTATTTTGCTTTCTCAAGGAAAAGTAAACCACTTTTCTCACCTATCCAGGTAGATGGACAGACATTGGCTGGGGTGATGTTAAAATGCTTCGTTTCATCCCCAAGATCAAGACTGAGTTCCAGATTGCTAAATTGGTACTTTTCATTTCTCATCCTGTCCTACCTTTTTCATCACTTGACATTTTGCTTCTTCTTAAAATGCACTTCTCCCTTATTTTCTGTAATATTGTTCTTTAGTCTTTAGTGGTTCTTCTGTTGTCTCTCTAATTAAATGTTTGTTTTGTTATTGCTTTCTTCCTTTACATACTCCTTAGGTAGAAACTGGATTGCAGTTTTTCTCTTCCTTAGACATCATCCCTGGAAAATTGGTCTCTGTTTTCTTATGTAAATTATCACAAATTTGTCATGACCCACAGATGCCACATTTTCCTTCATGACCTGTCCTACCACTAGCTAAGTTATTTATGTCCTCAGCACCCAAAATTGTTTTTTCCAAAGTTGAAATTTTTGTGTTGTACAATGCTTGGTATATAGCTGGAACTCAGTAAATGTTTGTTAAATCAGTGAAGCAACTAAAAATTACCTGAGTTTCCCAACTCGTTCAATTCTTTTTTTAGATTATGGTTTTATCATAGACCTTATAATGTCTTATGCTGACTCTTGTCTTCACTTGTTGACATCAGATACCATGTTTCGGTCCTAACCTTAATTAATGATTCATATGATATTTTTATTTACAAATGGTGGAAATAAGATTCACAGAGATTGTGATTTGCTTATGGTATTAAAGGCAGTGGTGGAGCTGAAATTTAAAAGTACGTTTCTGATCATATGTTTTCTGGCTTTCACAGAAAACATTCTTTAGATGATGAAGCAGTATGACAGACAGGAAAAATTATTCTTAGTGTACTAGGTGAGTTAAAAAAGGGAAAGAAGATTAAAAGGTGGGAGTCACATTGTGAGACTAAATTCTTGTGTGATGATATAAAAGTTCTGACTTGCTGGAAGAAATGGAAATTAAGCATGTGAGAAATTTTCCATCAAAATTGATATAATTTTGAGTTTCTGATTTCTGGTGATAATATAAATGCCAGTGAATGTTTGAGAGAACCATCCCTCAGGTAACAGATATAAAATCTGGACAAAATATTAGAAAACCCCCTAACTATATAAAAACAGTGGAAAATGATAAAAGGAAGCAGAAGCCAGAAGAGAGGTTACGTTTAAAGTCTGCAACTACAATGGATAAGAATTATAAGTGTGGGGCTTCCTTGCCCTAGGGTGGTGCATCGCTGTCTCCCATGGCATAGGAGTGAAGTTAGGGCTGGCCAAGCAACAGGAAATTTAGTCAAGCAAGAGAACCGTTGAAGAGATGGAAGGAAGAGAACCAATGAAGAGGTAAGACCCAAAGTGTGAATATAAACTCTGTTCAAATAATGGTTGACTACTAAACTGTGCATGCATGGGAGAGACCCCAGGGACTTCATTGTAAAAGCAGGCAGAAACGAGAGGAATCTGCTCTTGAAAGAGTTTGTGTCTTTTTTGCATTGAGTCCATTTCCCAACTTGCATATAACTTGGGTGGCAGAAACCTGAAGCTTTACTTGCTTGAGGTATCAGAGGAAAGAGCATGAGGCTGACAGGACAGTTGAAAATTTAGGGGAGAAACCCTGAAAGGAAGGCAAGATTCCTTCCAAGGATATGCCCTGTACATTTGAATGCAATCTCTTCCCAGTCCCTAGGCTTACCACCAAACTGCTTAGTCATGGGGTAGCCCCTAGCACATCAGGCCAAAACAAAGCAGCTAGAAGGTGAAGGGTCTAAGCAAAATCAGTTGTTGCATACTGCAAGGGAGACAGAGTGTGTAGTTTGAGTCCAGGCAAGCTTATTAGGGCAACAGCTGTAACAAAATAATAGTCTTTGGGAAAAATAAAAGAATAGAAACCAGAGTCACTGCAACACATTATTTAAGTGTCTGTTTTCAACCAAAAATTGCCAGATATGTGAAGAAAGTAGAAATGTGATTTATTTTTAGATTTAAAAAAAAATCAATTAATTTTCTTTTTTCAGTTAATTTGATTCTGATGTTGAATTTAAGAGACCAGAAAAAAAAAAAAAAACAATACTTCAAAGCTGCTCTAAATATATTCAGAGAAGCAAGGGAACCTGTGTTTAAAGAATTAAAGAAAAATATAGTTTTCATGAGTAAACAGATAGGGGATCTGAACAGAGAAGTACACTGTAAAGAAGGAGCAAAAGGAAATTTTCGAGCTGAAAAGTTCAGTATCAAATGAAAATTTAGATGGGCACAGCATTTGAGCAGAGATGGCAGAAGCATCAGTTAACTTAAAGACAGATTAATAAAAGTCATCAGTCTGAAGGTTAGAGCAAAGAAAGAATGGAGACAAATGAACAGAGGTTCAGAGACCTGTGAGATATATAATGTTTTAACATTCGTGTAAATGGAATCTCAGGAAGAGCTTAAATATGGCTGAAAACTCCCCAAATTTAGTGAAAAACAATGACTTTCATATCCAGGAAGCTCAACAAACCTCAATCAGGGTAAACACAAGGAAAACAACATCTAGGCACATACACAGTCCAATTTCTCAGCACTAAAAATACAGAGAAAATCTTGAAAACATCAAGAGAAAAATAGAAAGGAAACCGTACAGTTAATGGTTAACTTCTTATCAGAAACAGTGGAGGCCAGAGGACACGGAAAGGATATATTCAAATAGACGAAAGGAAGAAAATTGCCAACTGAGAATTTTATGTCTGGCTAAAGTTGAAGGTGAAATAAAAGACATTTTCCGATGAACAAAAACTGATGGAAATTTTTGCCAGCAGATCACCACTACAAGCAGTACTTAAGGAAGCTCATCAATCTGAAGGGAAATGATACCAGTTGGCAAGTGTGATTTACAGGAACAAATCAACGTAAAAAACAGTAAAACATGGGTAGTTATAAAAAAAGTATTTTTTCTTAATTTAAAAAAAGTATTTTTTCTTAATTTAAAAAATATTTGTTGCTGTTGTTAGGTACTGTTGAGTCGGTTCTGATTCATATTCCTATAGACACGGTGTACAACAGAACGAAACGCCGCCTGGTTCTACGCCATCTCACAGTTGTTGCCATGTTTGAGCCCATTGTTGTAGCAACTGTGTCAGTTCATCTCATAGAGGGTTTTCCTCTTCTTCGTTGACCCCGTTTTACCAAGCATGATGTCCTCCAGAGTCTAGTCCCTCCTGTAACACTTGGAAAGTACGTGAGATGAAATCTCGCCATTCTCACTTTTAAGGAGCATTCTGTACTTCTGCCAAGAAGATCAGTTTGTTCGTTTTTTGGCAGTCCATGGTATATTCACTATTCTTCATCAACACCATAATACAAAGGCATCGGTACTTCTTTGGTCTTCCTTATGCATTGTCCAGCTTTCACATGCATATGAGGCGATTGAAAATACCATGGTGTGATGGTTAAGTTTATGTGTCAGTTTGGCAAGGTCATGATTCTCAGTGGTTTGGCATCCTCCATTTTGTAATCTGGTATGAGGAGCCAGTCAGTTGAAAGAGGGATTTCCTTGGGGGTGTGGCCTGCATCCAATATATGTGGATGTTCTGACAGAGCTCGCCCTCTCTTGATCCTGCACCTGACTCATCATCCTCTGACCTCTGGTTCTTGGGACGTGAGCCATCTGATTTTAGGTTCGTCAGCCCCTGTAACCACGTGAGTCAGGAAAATCTTCCAGCTTGACACCTGACCCATAGATTTGGGACTTGTCAGCCTTCACAACTGCATGAGCCATTTCCTTGAAATAAATCTCTCTCTTTGTATGTATATGCACTGTACTATTATGCAAAAAAAAAAAAAAAATTTTTTTTTTTTTTTTTAATTATGCTGCTCTAGAGAACCCAGCCTAAAAAACATAGCTTGTGTCAGGCGCATCTTAGTCCTTAAAGTGACATTTTGCTTTTTAACAGTTTAAAGAGGTCTTTTGTGGCAGGTTTGCCCAATACAGCATGTTGTTTAATTTCTTAACTGCTACTTCCATGGGCATTACTTGTGGATCCAAGTAAAATAAAATCCTTGACAACTTTAATATTTTCTCCGTTTACTGGTCCAGTTGTAAGGATTTTTACATTTATCTTTTATCTTTATGTTAAGGTGTAATCCATACTGAAGGCTGTAGTCTTTGGTCTTCATCAGTAAGTGCTTCAAGTTGTCTTCAGCAAGCAAAGCTGTGTTAACTGTCTATCACAGGTTGTTAATGAGTCTTCCTCCAATTCTGTTGCTGTATTCTTCTACATATAGTCCAGCTTCTCAGATCACTTGCTCAGCATGCAAGTCGAGTAAGTATGGTGAAAGGTTGATACCCTGACACATCCTTTTCTGATTAGAAACCACACAGTATTCCCTTGTTCTGTTTGAACAACTGCATCCTGGTCTGTGTACAGGCTCTGCATGAGCAAGCACATTTGGAATTCCCATTTTTCGCGCACATTCGGATTTCACATTTTTTGCAGTGTTAACCATAATTTGTTATGATCCACACAGTCCAGTGTCTTAGCATAGTGAATAAAACACAGCTAAACATATTTCTGATATTGTCTGCTTTCAACCAGGATCCATCTGACATCAGCAATGGCACCAGTCGTTACATGTCCTCTTCTAAATCCTACCTGAATTTCTGGCAATTTCCTGTCGATGTCCTGCTGCAACTATTTTTGAATTATCCTCAGCAAAATTTTATTTTCATGTGATTTTTTTAAAAAAAATTGTACTTTAGATAAAGGTTTACAGAACAAATTAGTTTCTCATTAGACAATTAATACACATATTGTTTTGTGACATTGGTTGCCAACCCCTTGCCATGTCAACGGGTGTCTTGGCATAGATGAGTGACCACTTCCAGCATCACATCTGTTTGTTGAAACATCTCAATTGGTATTCCGTCAGTCAGCACAGCGATTAAAGCACTTAGCTGTTAACAGAAAGGTCATTGGTTCAAACCCACTAATCGCTCTGTAGGAGAAAGATGTGGCAATTGCTTCTGTAAAGATTACAGCCTTGGGAACCCTATGGGTCAGTTCTACTCTGTCCTCTAGGGTCGCTATGAGTAGGAATCAATTCTACAGCAACAAGTTCTGTTTTTTGCCAGTGCTTTAAGTGCAGCTTGAACTTCTTCCTTCAGTACCATCAGTTCTTGATTGTATGCTATTGCCTGAAATGGTTGAACAGCGACCAGTTCTTTTTGGTATAGTGACTCCGTATATTCCTTTCATCTTCTTTTGATGCTGTCTGCACCGTTCAATTTTTTGCCCATAGAATCCTTCAGTATTGCAACTCAAGGCTTGACTTTTTTCTTCGGTTGTTTCAGCTTGAGAAATGGCAAGTGTGTTCTTCCCTTTTGGTTTTTTAACTCTGAATTTTTGCACATTTCATTATAATATTTTACTTTGTTTTCTTGAGCTGTCCTTTGAAATCTTCTGTTCAGCTCTTTTACGTGGTCATTTCTTCCTTCTGCTTTAGCTACTGTACATTCAAGAGCAAGACATCCATTTTGGTTTTTCCCTTCTTTTTAATGACCTTTGCTTTCTTCATGTGATGAAACAAAAATGATAATGGCTGTATTACTATTTACAATATATGTGTGGAATATGTATGTGAAACGATAACATAAATTTGGGGTGTTTCTTTAATTTGCATTTTCCTGATGTCTTTGTTGAGCATCTCTTCACATGTCATATGTACAACTGGATATCTCTTGTGAACTGTTGATCAGGAATTTTACTCATTTTCGTTTTGGTTTTGTTTTTTATTGTTTTGTAGGAGCTCTTTACATATTCTATATACAAGTACCTTCTCAGATCTATGTGTTAAAATATTTGCTTCCAGTCCATGACTTACTTTTCATTCTCTTGGTGATATTTTTCACGTGCAGAAGTTTTTATGTTGATAAACTTTGATTATTGGTTTTTTTCTTTTATGAATGCTGTTTCTTGTGTTAGACTTACGAGATCTTTATTTACTAAAAGGTTTCAGCAATAGAATTCTCTGTTTTCTTCTAGGGTCTTTATAGTTTTTGTAAAGTTAGGCCTGTGAACTATGGAATCAAGTGTAAATCAAAGTTTAGTTTGTTGTTTTTTTTTTTAAATTTTATTTTCCAAAGCAGGTATTCATTTAGATCAGCACCATTTATTGAAAAAGACTTTTCTTTTTCCTATTGAATTGCATTTGTGCCTTTGTTAAAATAATTCAACTGTATATGTTTGGGTCTATTATTTAGGCTCTCTATTCTGTTTAATTGAACTAAGTCATTTATCCTTACTCTAGTACCGCATTATCTGGCTACTGAAGCTTCATAATAAGTCTTAAATAAGGTTGGATTAAATTCTCCATCGTTGTTCCTTTTTAAACTTGCTGTAGCTATTCCAGGTCCTTTGAACTTCCATGTATATTTTATAATCAGCTTTTAATTTCTACAAAATGCCTCCTGGGAATTATGATTGGGATTGAGATGAATCTGGTGATCAACATGGGGAATGATATAATAAACAATATTCAGTTTTCTAATTTATGAACACAGTATATCTGTTCATTTATTTAGGTTATGTGTGGTAGTTTTTTTAATGTAAAGTTCTCACAGGTTTTTATTAAATTTTAAGGTTTTATGCTTATTATAAGTGTAATTGGGTTTTTAATTAATTTGCCACTACTAGTACAGAGAAATACAGTTGATATTTATGAATTTGTCAAATTCATGTATTAGAAGTAGTACTTTTTGGTAGGTTTTTTGGTATTTTATACATAAACAGTCATCTTAGATGTGAATATGAACAGTTATACTTTCGTTCTGATCTTTTTCTTATTATTTCTGTCTTTTAATGGTGCCATGTAGGCCATTTACACTTAATATGTCTATTGAAATGCTTGGTTTTATATCTGTCATCTTGTTATTTGTTTTCTATTTGTCTCCAGTCTTTTTCTTTTTTCTGTCTTCTTTTGGACTTGTTTAATATTTTATGATTCTATTTTAGCTCTTTTATCAGTTTCTAATTATGCTTTTATTTTATTTTGATGGCAGCTTAGCATTTGCAGTATCTACTTGTATAGTCTTCTTTTAATTAATATACTGCTGCACAGGTAGTATGGGAACCTTACAGCTGTATACTTGCTTTTCCTCTCTCCTGGCCATTCTATTAAGTTTGACATTCATTTACTCCTGCATATATTATAAATTCCACAGTTCATTGTTGTGATTTTTGCCTTAAGCTGTCCGTTATCTTTAAAGAAATTTAAAAATAAGATGAAAAAGATCTTTTATGTTTTCATACATAATTACCATATCTGATTCTTTTTCTTCTGCTAGGGTGGGGGGGGTCATTAAGCTTTTTGGATCTGTGGGTTTATAGTTTTATCAAATTTGGGAGTTTTGGGTCATTAATTTTCATACTTTTTGTCTCTGCCCCTTTCCTTCTTACACTAATTTCACATATATTAGGCTGATTGACATTCCACCAGTCACCGATCTTTTTTTTTTTTTTTTAAATCTGTCTCTGTTTTTCCTTTTGGATAGTGCCTTAGTTATCTAGTGCTGCTATAACAGAAATACCACAAGTGGATGGCTTTAACAAAGAGAAATTTATTTTCTCTGTCTAGTAGGCTAGAAGTCTAAACTCAGGATGTCAGCTCCAGGGGAAGGCTTTCTCTCCCTGTCAGCCTTGGAGAAAGGTCTTTCTCATCAACCTTCCCCTGGACTAGGTGCTTCTTCGAGCAGGAATCCTGGGTCCGAAGGATGAGCTCTGCTCCCTGTGCTTCTTTCTTGGTGGTGTGAGGTCCCCCGTCTCTGCTTGCTTCCCTTTGGTGCAGGCCACACCCCAGAGAAACTCCCTTTACTTTGAATTAGGGATATGACCTTAGTAAGGTTGTTGCAGTTGTACCCTAATCCTCTTTAACATAAAATTGAAACCTAAAAAAAAAAAACCTGTTGCTGTCGAGTCGGTGACCCTATAGGACAGGGTAGAACTGCCCCCATAGAGTTTCCAGGGAGTGCCTGGTGGATTTGAACCACCAACCTTTTGGTCAGTAGCCGTAGCACGTAACCATTACGCCATTAGGGTTTCCAGACATAAAATTACAATCACAAAATGGAGGATAACCACACAATACTGGGAATCATGGCCCAGCCAAATTGATACATGCATTTTTGGGGGGACATAATTTAGTCCATGACAGATGGTTTCTTTTGCTGTGTGTTTAAGTTTACTAGTTATTTTTTCTAATGCCTAATTTGCTGTTTATTTTCAGCAGTATATTTTCCAGTTATATTTTTCATATAAATTTCATTTGTGTCTTTTATATCTTCCTCATGTCTCTTTAGTGTCTGCTTGCTTTCATTTAGCTTCTTGAACATATGTTGGTAGTATTAGGTGCTGTTGAGTTGATTTTGACTCATAGCCACCCCATGCAATAGGGTAGAACTGCCTAATAGGCTTTTCTAGGCTGTAACCTTTATGGAAGCAGTTCTCCAGGCCTTTCTTCTGTGGAGCTGTTGGGTAGGTTTGAACTTCCCTCTTTTTGGTTAGCAACCAAGCACATAACTATTGCGCTTCAAACCTACTCAGTGACTGTGTGGGAGAAAGACCTGGCAATTTGCTTCTGTAAAGAGTACAGCCAAGAAAACCCTATGGGCAGTTCTACTCTGTCTCATGAGGTTGCTGTGAGTCGGGATCGACTTGAAAGTACCCAGTAACACCACCTTGAATATGTAGAATACAATTATAATAACTTTATAACTATTTTTCTCTACTAATTTTATTGTATGTGTCAAAGGTTGGCCTGCAAACTGAATCTGGCCTGTTATAAAGTTTTATTGGCACATAGCCACACCCATACTTTTTGGATGTATTGTACATGGCTGCTTTTTTACTGTAATATTTGGGCTGAGTATTTGAGATATAGACCAAATGGCCTGCAAAGTCAATAATATTTGCTCTCTGGCCCTTTACAGAAAAAGCTGGCTGACCCCTGATCTATATAATTTCTGGTGCTATTTCTATTAATTGATTTCCCTCCCTTTTACAGGTGACATGTTCCGTTTTTTTGCACTCCTGGTAAATTTTTATTGGATGCCGGTTTGAATTCTGTGTTGTTGGGTACTGAGCTTTGTTTTGCTTTTCTGATATGCCTTCAATATTTCTCATCTTAGTCCTGGGACTCAGTTAAGTTCCCTGGAAGCAGTTTGATGTTTTTGAGGCTTGCTTTTAAGCTAATTTGTCCCCACTACTCAATAATATGAAACCCTGGTGGCTAGTGGTTAAGTGCTATGGCTGCTATCCAGAAGGTCAGCAGTTTGAATCCACCAGGCGCTACTTGGAAACTCTGTGGGGGCAGTTCTACTCTGTCCTGTACAGTTGCAATGAGTCAGAATAGACTCGATGGCAACGAGTTTGGTTTTTTTTGTTACTCAGTAGTAGGTAGCATAAACAGTTTGGGCTCTGCTGCTAACGGAAAAGTTGGCGGTTTGAACCCATCCAGCAGCACTGCGGAAGAAAGGTCAGGTGATCTTCTGTGAAGATTACAGCCAAAAAGCCCTATGGAACAGCTCTACTCTGTAGCACATGGCATCGCCATGAGTTGGAGTAGACTTGACAGCAATGGGTGTGCTTTTTTTGTTAGTTAGTAATACACTTCTGAATTTTCATCTCCATCCTCCCTTTATTGCCGAGTTCTCTTCTTCATGTCCCACATTTCCAGCTCTGTAAGCTCTGCCTGTTCCTTTCTCGGGTTTCTTTTTCTGGCCTCAGGTAATTTTCTCACATGCATTTGCTGATTAGTACCCATCTGAAAACTCAGATCTCCATAGTTCTCCCTCTGTGTAGCTCTCTTCTTCAGTCACCTTCTTGGCTTCCCTGATCTCCCAACTTTGTTTCCCAGTTAGGTTTTCCCTCTCCTGGCCCAACAGCCTGGAATATCTCCAGGCAATAAATGGAACAGTCTTAGAGCTCACCTCATTTCTTGGGATCACTGCCTTGCTCTGCTTGTTATCTTGTTTCTGAAAACCATTGTTTCACATAATTTGTCTTTTTTAAAAACTTTCTTAAGGTAGGAGGTTTAATTGGGTCTTTGTTATTCCATCTTGGCCAAAAATTTAGAATCATGGTATTTTTTTTATTTACGCCCTTTTTATTTTATGCTGGATAACTGCAATACTCACGCACCTGATCTTTCCATTTTAGCTGCCAGAACAACGTATCTCCAGCTTGTTTTCATTATGATATTGATTGGAAGGCCTCCCGGAATCTCATTTTGACTAGGGAGATCTTCTTGCAGAACACCGAGTGGGTCCTTGATGGGCAAGACAAAGGTGCCTGGCTTCACACTTTCATCAGTTCGCTATGTCTGCGTGCTACCTTACTTGAAGCCTGCATGTATTTGTTTTTGTATTTTTTCTATGGGTTGGGTTGCTTTGGTATATTTTCTACCTGATTTTCAAAAACCACTTCATGAAGGGAAAATTTCTCTTTTTGTATTGACCTTTGACACTCAGTTTCATTTTCTTATTGCTGGTGTGTAGAAAGGCTGGTTTGAGAACCAGAAGCCTACTTTAATCTCTTTGGGCTCCGTCTGCTGAATTTGTTTCTTATACAAGTAACCCTTTGGTTATCCTAGGAATGGTTTTACACAAATAACTTCATATTGATATTCATAATGATCAAAACCAAATTCTTCAAGCTCAGAAGAATCGGTCTTCAGAGAGCTGTCATAGCTGTAGCTATTCTAAATTTCCTCCTCAGTCTGGTACCTCACATCTCTTGTACATGCTAAATGTAGTTTTACCCTTAGGATTCCTTCCCTCAATACCATTTTCTTTTCTGTCTTGAGTGCTTTCCCCTGGGCTTTTCTTTGAGTGTAATACAGAGTTGTGCCAGGCAAATTGTGAGATCAGCTTCTGGTTTGAGTGTGAATATGTCCCTTCATCTTATTGAGCCACAGTGCCCTCATCTATGAAGATACATATGGTTAAATTTATTCCCGAAGATGATTTTCATCCAAAAATCGTGTGAATTCTAAAACTTAGCTTTACCTGAAAACTTTTGTGGCTAGCTCCAGTCTTCCTTGCCTTGGTAGGGTAGCATTCATCTTTGTGTAAATTTGCTGTTCTATTCTGTACTTGCAAAAAGTAATGTAATTTTAATTAAGATGATAGATTAATTTTTTTGTATAAATAAAATGTTTTAATAAAAATTAGTGTTTTTCATGGGAAAAGTCTTGCAGACTATATGAGTTACATATACTTATTTTTGAGATATCATGATTACTAAAGTCTTTTTGCAGCTACCCTTTGAACAAGTGGATATGCAAAAGTAGTTTGCTACAAAACCTTTAGTTTCTGGGTTTTCATGATGACTTATTTAAAAAGCAAATTATCTTTAAAAACATTTTGAACTTGTAACTAAAATGGTTATTTAAAAAAAAACACATAGTTTGGTTTTATTTAGATCTGCCTATTTTTTATTGAAGAAAATTTTTTAGTAAGTAGAAATGCATCGTTTACTAAAATGATTTTTTTTTTCCGCGAAGTTTTATTAATGGCTATTATTTGTGTCATACAACTTGTAAACATCCATGCATCCAGGCTTTAACCTATTCTTCCAAATTTTTTTTTCCTGTATTCTAGGTTTTGTTTGTTGTTGCTTGTTCCTTTTTTTTTTTTTTTTTTTTGAGACAAGAGGGTATGAATAAAGGAGTAATCATTTGTTATTTTGCTGCTAATGGGAAAAGGTCGGTGGTTAGAGCCCACCAGCGGCTCTGTGGGATGAAAAGACCTGGTGATCTGCTCCCATAAAAATTACAGCCCGGGAAAGCCTAGGGGGCAGTTCTGCTGTGTCCTGTAGGGTCACTGTGGTCGGAATTGACTCAGTGGCAAACAAGTTGAAATTCAGTGTTTAAATTTTAGAACAAAATTTAGTGCTATTTAGTGTGGAATTCCTAGATACTATAGTTCCCTCTTCTGTCTTTTCAGTGCTATTACACCATGTCGAAAATTTCAAATTCAGTTCAAGTATTTGAGAATTACCAAATGACTTAAATTGCTGTTTGATTCTCTGGAGTTCGAAGGACTACTGTGTCTGCTGTGTATATCTCTGGTATTTCTATGGAGGTTGCAATTATTCTGTTTGGAATAGTCATTATCAAAAGTCGTTTGTAGGAAATGTGGGAGATTGGGGTATAGGGTATATGATCATACAGACAATTTGGGAATATAGAACAACTAACATGGCTTACTCAACAAGTCAGTGGTTTAAAAAAGAAGGGGGTGGGGAGGTGCTCTAGAGTAAAAGAGACAAGGAATATAACCACATACAAAGTGTAGTTCTTGTTTGGATTCTGTTTAGAATGAATTAACCACACAAGACACTTTTGAGGCAACCTGGGAAATTCGAATATTGACTGGTTATTAGTTAGTGCCATGGTGACATAGTTAATTTTGATGAGTGTGATATAGTGATTTTGTGATTATGTAAGACAATGGCCATGTTATTTAAAGATGCTTAACGAATTGTTTGAGTTTTAACGAAGTATGTGATGGGGGAAAGGGAGTGGCATGGTGTCTGTGATTTACTGCAAAGGACCTCAAAAAAAAAAAAAAGTAAATGATAAAGTAATTTTGGCAGTATCTTGAGTAATTGTGGAATATGGGTAACGAGTAGGTATATAAGAGCTTATTATCCTCCTCTGTCTGCTTTTACATATCTTTGAAATTTTTCATTAAAAAAAAATTAAGTTTTTCCTGGATCACATGTCTTTGCTGCCACTGCCTCTTCTTGACATTTAAAAAATGTTTTTAAATCTTTTTAAAACTTAATTATTTTTCTAATAAGAAAATGAAGCTTTTCTTGGCTACTTCATCTTTCTTAATTTATTTTCTCCTTAGTAGTTACTATAATAAATATTTGTTTTGTTAGTTGTATTTCTCTCACTGAAATATAAATTCAGTGACGTCAGGAGGGATTTTTGTCTGGTTTGTACGTTGCTACGTCTTCATTACCAGACCATAGCTACATGGTAAGAGCTAGTGGCTATTTGAATGACTACATAAATGGAAACTAAGGCACAAGAAGACTGAGGACTTGGAATTTGGGTAAGGACAGAGCGAAAGTGAGCTCTTGAAAATTAACCCTATGGAAGTTACAGGGGAAGATGTGGGTAAGAACATACAATTTAGGAAGATAAGAAGCCACTAGTATACAAGCATTCACTAGTAAAAGGAACTAAAAATTAATTCAAGTCATTGAGTTACTCTACTGTAATTTCTCTAATTGTCTTCGTAGAGCTGTAAAAGTGGTCCCCCTCCAATTATTTATTACTGAAATACAATCCCTTTCTGAGATATATTCTTTTTAAAGTTAATGTATTTCTTCCCAAGAAGAAAATTATTTAAAAGTAGTGTTCTAATCAGGCAAGATAAGTTTTAGGATCTATCCTTAGAGCTCCATTTTTATATTTAAAAATATACATAAACTCACATTTTTCTTTTTCCTAACAATTGATTTTCTTTCTTTTTCATTGTATAATATGTTTGTAAGCCAGATTTCTATAACTTGCTCCATGAAAATAAATAATTACCAGTTACCTGCTACTTAAAAAAAAATAGATACTGGTATTTAACATTACTGTGAGACATAGCTGATAATAATGGTACTTGAGTGAAAGTTGAGCATTAAAAATGACATCAGGAAAAATCAGAAACATTTTATATTTGATGTTCTGAAATGAATCGTTTAGAATCACTGCTTTTAAAATTTAAAAAATTACTGAAGGTATTTTTATACCCAAAAGCTGTAGCAAAAAACCTTGATATAGATACATATATATTTACACATCAGGGGAGCTATTAAAGCCAGCCCTTGCCAACTTTTGTAGATGAACACATTTGGACGTTGAGGAGGGATGCCCTGTTGCAGGGTCCTATTTGTAGATTTCATATCTCTGAGATTACCATTCAATAGAAGGATCACCTGGTTTCTTAACAAAGTGGAAATTAATTTACTAGAAATAGATTTTTTGTTATTAAAAACAAGCTTTTGACATTTAGAGTTACTGGGCCTAAAGAGGAAAAACATCTTAAAATGTAGTTAGTTTATGAAAGAAATATTCATGACACTTAATTGTGATCAGGGAGCAAGTCTTAATGTTACTTCCTCTTTTTAAACATATCTAAAGCTAGGCAGTTAAAGATAAATAGTAACTATATTTTTTTAAAACATTGTTTCTTCTTCTGATAATTTTTAAAGCCTTATCCTTGTTGGTTTGCCTCCTAACTGTATCTCTGTGCAACCTAACAATCAATAGTATATTAGATTAGTTGGCACAGAAGGAAAAATAATAAATACTGAAAATAGCCCTTATTGCTTACAGTTTATTTTAGTTGTAACTAATGTCAGATCCAGAGGGGATTGTTAAAGAGGTGGGGAGTGGTATGGGGGGTGAAGTATTGCAAGTGAAGATATTTGACAGGTATTCTATACTTTTGGATCGTTTATTTCATGATTTTATTTAAAAACAATATTGATGCTGAATAGCTAGTAAAATAACTGACATTCATTAATGCATTTGGTGGGAATTTTTTATTGACGCTTGCCTGTAACATTAGGCACAATGATTTTTTTTTATAGGCACTTGTTAATTATAAAGCTAATAAAAAATCTCAAATTATTATGGGTAGGGTGTACATTTGTTGGCAGTATAAATCATATCAGGCTTTAATGCTGGGTTATTGTTCTTATGTTAGCATGAGGTATTAATTTTTCCATTACCTCTGTTAGCTTCTCCATCTCGCACATTTGCTAGGAGGAGTGCATCAGCAGCATTAAGACCTTTTTCCCCACCGTGTCTGACATGCATCTGAAAACGTGACAGAGCAGAGCTCTAGTAGCTAGATTGTAGAAGTTCTTTTGTTAAGTCATTGAAGAATTTAAACTGATAGTACTTGAGAATTTCCCTATAACGTGCCCTTTCGATGAACAGCTGTTAGCAGCAGCACAGGCAAAGCAGAGTTCTTGGCAACACCAGCTCAATTGCATCTGCAGATGAGGATTTAAAATCCTGTGCAGCAGGCAGTACCTCCAGCAGGCGAGTACAGGGTTACTGCATTATTTTGCTTGTTTGTTTCCATAGCCTTTTTCTACAAAGGTTTAAAAAAAAATTGATGTGAAGTGCATGCCTGTTTTTAGAGATTCTGGAAATTGATTTAAGTATAACATGAGTATCAAAAGGGCAATGCAAGGTGAAGAAAGAGGCAATACTGGCTTTTTTTTTTTTTAAGCTTTAAACCAAGAAAGAAATTGAGCATGAGGCATACACAAATAAAGAAGCTTTCAAAGCCATAAGAAACAGGAGGTTTTAAAAATATACTACGTTTTAATTCAAGATATTTATTATTACATTTATTTCTTAGACTTGTTTTCCCAAACAAAAGATGCTGTTAACAAAGATTGACAAGCATAGGTCTGTTACTCGTCATTAAATCACAGTTATTTGAAGCATGATTATTTGGGAATACTTTGAAGTATTTGTGTTAACGTGACCCTCCCCTGGCTTAGAAATTCTAATACAGATTATAAATAATTGCATGGTGGAAACGAATATCCTTATCCATTACTGGCAAAGATAGAATACTTAAGTATAAAATATATTAGTTGTGGCTAACATACTTAATATTAAGTTTTCAAAGTGGTTTTTCTTATTTTGAATCTTTTAATGAAATGCAGTTAGCCAAGTGGGAGAAGATTCAGTATCAAAACATTTTTGATGGCTTTTCACTTAATGCCTGTCTCTGCCTATCTGTAGCCATATGCCCTTTTCCTCTCATTAGAACTCTTCTCACGTTTATGATAACTGGAGCCTCCTTGCATTATCTTGTTTATTTCAAGATTATCTGCACCAGTATTCTTCCTATTGAATTTTATTGCTCATTTCTTCTCAAGGTTAGTTACGGTATTCAGAAGGAATTTTTTATTTTGCATATCTTACCCAACCACTCTCCTGTCCTCTCCCACCAACCCTAAAGATTTGTATTAGCTACAGTCTAAATTTTATTCGTTTAAAAAATAGTTATTCCTATGTTTCTGTGTTTTAGATTGAATAATAAGATTGAAAAACGATTCTGTAAATTAATCTATAGTATAGAAGTAAAATCAGTTGATTATTCTTACTGTGAGTATTTGGCAGGCTTCTTGAATTGTAGAGTCACAAAAGGTCAGTGGTTCTGATTGGTAAGTTAAAGAATCTGTCCAGTAATTTGCTCCCTGTTGTTTCTGAAAGCAATGCAGCAGCAGTTCTTTTTCCAGATATTGAGCGGTTCTTGAACAGTGTGTATGGGGACAGACAGGGGTGGGGCTCATTCCTGTTGGTTGTTGAGATAGTGTGCATTTACAGAGGGAACAGGTTGGATAGGCTGAGCTGAAGGAGTAGGCAAACAGATCTAAACTGATGGAGGATAGAAAGAGTGGCTAGTATGATTTGGGGATATCTTACGCTGAGTTTGCTCTTTTGTTAAATACCTTGGTTTTAATATAAAACAGAAATATTAAAGCACCTTACCTTCTTTCTAAAGAGAAGCTGGGGAGACTTCTGTTTTTGATACTGAGTTTTTCTTGGCGATGAGTTTGTGGCTGGTATCTTCTGTAGGGAAGCTGATGTTTTATTCTTTTTTAGCAGCATTTCTTTCAGCCAGAGAGCTGCAGGATGAGGCAGTTAGCCAATTTTGAGTATACGTGGGACATTACCAGGTCTAATTTTTTAAGTCAAAATCTTATCTAATGAGCAAGTCAATGTGTGGCTGTGGCTGCAGCATTATTTCTTCTTTAATGAAGAGGTTGAGCCGTTCGACCTGCTGCTCCGATCTGTTCTCTTGTAGCTATACATCAGACCAGTTGCAGCGGTTATCCATCGAATGTCCCAGGCAACCAAAGGTAACTACATAGATTTATTTCAAATGAAAATATACAGTTAAAATGGATGCATTAAAACTAGGACCAAATGATTTTAAAAAAAGACCAATTAAAGATGTTCTTAGTAGTTTCTTGACCTTGCAGTAGCTATCCAATATCATTTTGTCATCATCAGATTGTGTAGCAGTGGAAATGCACTGCAGTAATTGATTTTGTAATAGGATCAGGTGATTTACTAGCTGCACTGACAACCACTTGCTTGCTTGCTCCGAGCTGTGGAGCACTCTAATGGATGTTGTGATTGCAGCCTAGAGTTGAAGTGAGGCTGCTGGCCACTTAAAGCAGCAGCACTTATTTTTTAAATAGAATAGTAAGTTTTTCTCTTTTGTCTTCTTTGCATTAAAATTTTGAGTAGCCTTAGCAATTTTATAGTTAATGTGAGGGCCCTATGAAATTTTAGGGATTATTATTTCAGTCATCAGTTCATAAAAAGTTCACAGTTACAACCAGCCTTAAGTATAATGAAATATAGCCTCTGCTTCCTACTCCTAGTTTAGCATCAACCTACCTATCATTGTACTCTGGTTATTGACCATGAGAACATATCTCTAAAATATGAGTTTATGTCAGCTATCAGATGTTATCTAAATGAATGAGAATATTCTTAACATTTGTAATTTTCATCAGTTTCAAGCTGAACTATAATTATAATATTGGGATTGTGGTAAATTCTTGATCCAGTGAATTTTGCCATATAATTTTCTAGTTTTGTGCTTTCTTATGTATTGTCACAGATAAAACAACATTTATGAAACCAGAATTAGACGATTTCTAAGGAGCGTTGATGAAAACATATGATAACTTATTTTAAAGTCATACTTAAGGATATAGCAATTAAAAAACTTATATCCAAGATTATGAATGTTCAAGTTGATTACACTTTAATAATCTTTGCTTTCATCTTTTACACCTTTTAAATAAAGAATTAAAGATATAGATGTATATAGACTAATGCTTATAGTAAAATAGTGCCGGGGAATGGTGCAGAAAGAACAGTGAGACTTAGGTGCCCAGCACTTTGCCTGCTGTAAAGTTTTGCTTATGGCCTTGCGTTAGGAAAGAAAATAATCTAGCCCTCCCCTCCCTCACCAGCTACTCTACCTCTCTGCCATGAATTGAATTGTGTCCCCCCCAAAATGTCTGTCAGCTTAGCTAGGTCATGATTCCCAGTCTTGTATGATTGTCTACCATTTTGTCATCTGATGAGATTTCTGTATGTGTTGTAAATTCTGTTACTATGATGTTAATGAGATGGGTACTTGCTGAAAGTGAAGAAGACTTGAAGCAGTTACTAATGAAGACCAAAGACCACAGCCTTCAGTATGGATTGCACCTCAACATAAAACACAAATCCTCACAGCCGGACCAATGAGCAACATTATGATAAACAAGGATTTCATTTTACTTGGATCCACAGTCAACAGCCATGGAAGCAGTAGTCAAAAAATCAAAAGATGCATTGCATTGGGTAAATCTGCTGCAAAGGACCTCTTCAAAGTGTTGAAGAGCAAAGATGTCACCCTGAAGACTAAGGTGCACCTGACCCAAGCCATGGTATTTTCAGTCACATCATATGCACGTGAAAGCTGGTCAATGAATAAGGAAGACCGAAGAAGGTTGACGCCTTTGAATTGTGGTGTTGGCAAAGAATATTGAATATACCACAGACTGCAAAAAGAACAAACAAATCTGTCTTGGCAGAAGTGTGGCTAGAATGCTCCTTAGAGGCAAGGATGTTGAGACTGCGTCTTACATACTTTGGGCATGTTGTCAGGAGGGATCAGTCCCTGGAGAAGGACATCATGCTTGGCAGAGTACAGGGTCAGTGGAAAAGAGGAAGACCGTCGATGAGGTGGATTGACACAGTGGCTGCAACAATGAGCTCAAGCATAACAGCGATTATAAAGATGGTGCAGGACGGGGCTGTGTTTCGTTCTGTTGTGCATAGGGTCGCTATGAGTCGGAACTGACTCGATGGCACCTAACAACAACAATGACAATGAGATGAGATTAGCGGCAGTTATGCCAATGAGATCTACAAGTTTAGATAGTGTCTTAAGCTGATCTCTTTTGAAATATAAAAAAGAGAGAGAGCAGAGAGACAAGAGGACCTCATACCACCAAGAAAGCAGTTCTTGGAGCAGAGCACGTCCTTTAGACCTGAGGTTCCTGTGCTGAGATGCTCCCAGACCAAGGGAAGACTAATGAAAAGGACCTTCCTCCAGAGTCAACAGAGAGAGTCGACAGAGCACAAAACTAGAAAATTATACAGCACAATTCACTGGATCAAGAATTTACCACAATCCCAATATTATAATTACAGTTCAGCTTGAAACTGATGAAAATTACAAATGTTAAGAATATTCTGATTCGTTTAGATAACATTTGATAGCTGACATAAACTCATATTTTAGAGGTATGTTCTCATGGTCAATAACCAGAGTCCAATGATAGGTAGGTTGATGCTAAGCTAGGAGTAGGGAGCAGGTGCCCCTGGAGCTGGTGCCCTGAATTCGGACTTCCAGCTTACTGGACTGTGAGATAATAAACTTCTTTTTGTTAAAGCCATCTACTTGTGGTATTTCTGTTACAGCAGCACTAGATGACTAAGAAAGAATTTGGTACCAAGAAAGTGGGGTGCTGCTCTAACAGGTACTTACAATGTGGAAGTGGTTTTGAAACTGTGAATGGATAGAGGACTCAGAAGGAAATGAGGAGAGCTGCCTATAGTGGAGACGGTGCAGAAGTCAAGAAGCAGCAGAGAACCGACAGCCGCAGAACTAGGAGACCAGCGGCAAACAGCACTGGAGCCCACCCATGGAGCGAGAAAGCTGAGTACCTTTGTGCAGGAGGTTTCCTAGTGAAGAGGGGTGCCTCTGGGCACTTATCAGTGGAGCTAGGCTTACCGACCCACAGAGCAAGAGAGCTGAGTGCCTTCTGGCCTGAGTTTACTGGCAGAGTAGGGTGCCTCCAGGCACTTATTGGTGAACCTGCAGGACTTTGGAACACTTGCCCCAGCAGGGAGACTTGGGTGGTGAGGCCAGAGGGGCTGAAACCCCCCAAAACAGGAAGCAGAAGCCAAAGAGACAAGGAACCTGGGAAGCAGAGCTGCCTCAGCCTCAAAAGGTGTGGCCACCGCCTCTGGAGTTTCAAAGGGTGGAGCCATGGCCTCTGCTGTTTCTAAGATTGGAGTTTCTACTCAGATGGACTAGAAGAATGGTATGTCTAAAGCCAAGGGTGCAGAGGTGCCCTCCCAGTGGGGTGGGAAGGTGGAGCTGAAGCCCAGGGCCAAGAGGCCTCCACTCAGAATCCAGAGAGTGTAGCCAATACCCAGAGTCTGGAGGGCAGGGCCATTGTGTGAATGGTCTCAGAGAACAGAGGATTATTTTCAAAGCCTTGAGGGCTAATGTAATGTGTTCTCTTGACTTGCTTGGTGCCTGTTATGCATTCTTTCCCTCCAGTTTCTTCCATTTGTAATGGAAGTGTCTAGCTTGTACCTACCTGTGGCACCACTGTACCTTTGAAAGCAGATAATATTCTAGATTTCACAGGTGAAGAAGAGTTTTTAGATTTTGGACTTCGAGTTATGAGACAGGCATGAGCCAAGACTCTATTAATAATCTGACCTCCGTATGCCCTTACTCTGACTGGTGGGCCACAGTGACGTTTTGGGTCTCCTGGAATTAGTGTCAGTTCGGAGCCAGTATCCAGTTATCCCCGAAAAGTCGGATAGTTTCCTTTTCCCCAGTAAACAGTCACTCTTGTAAAAGGCTGTAGATCCCTTTGGGAGAAAGATGAACAGTAAAATTTCTTGGCAGTGTATTGGAGCCCTTCCTTAGGGGGACCTGGCCTCCCCTTCATTCATAGGGTTGTGGGTCTTTAAACTCATTCAAATCTGGGAATCGGTTGAGGGACTGTGACTCTCTGTTCTGGTGAATCGAGTTAGACTGCTGTTCACCCGGCCCAGAATTCACCTGTTTGTACAGATCAAGTAAATATTTAGTAGATTTCTTATCTATTTCACTCCTTAGGAACACCATGAATAAGTAGCAAATGCCATAGGTCCATACGAGTCAGACTATTTTGGCTATTGCTTTGACTCCGCTGTCTATTACTGTACCTACGCCCACCTTGTATTTGTCAGTTGAGTGCAGCCTCTTGGCCCCTACTACCATGGGGTCCAATCAGTCCCATTGTAGTTAGGTATCTTAATTCAGTTAGGGCAGTTCCCAGTATGAAATCTGATTTACATAAAATAGCAATCACAGCAGTCTTCAAGGATGCCAGAGCTCCCATCACAAATTTGTTCCTCACAGTTGCGGTAAAATGTGTGTCCTCTGGGCACTCCATCTGTGGGTCTACCCTGATAAATCCACTTTAGCATGCCAGTTTCCCTAAACCTTTGGATACCTTCATCTACAGTTTACCAAGGCAGGTCTGGTCCTTCAGCTTGATTTAATTTAGGCCACCTCGTAATCCATTTTTCAGCAACCAAATAAACTCTTAGATCCTTTCCTGACTTCTTGAGCTGAAACATTGAATATACAATCTGTGCTTAGTGGACCCATATCAATAAACTCAGACCAATCCATCTTTATGTTCCTTGCACTGTTATTCCACACTGTTAATAGTTATTCCCACATACTTTACCCAGGTTTCTGTTTGTACATATTAGAAAAGTCAAGCAGTTCTTTTAGAGTGTAGTGTACCTCCTCCTGGGTCACACTTTGTACTACATCTTTTGGGGCTTGCTGGGACTTAAGTCTAGTTATAGGTCTAGAAGCCAGAATCTGTAGTGTGGAATTGTTTTGAGCACATTCAGGATTGTTTTATAAAACATCTGCCTCTGGCAGTGCCGCAGGCAATGACTCAGGCAAGGGCTCTTTAGAGGAAGCTGGGCTAGGGCTAATCTCATTAGATGGGAGTGGAGGGGTTAATGATTTTCTGGGCAGGGTGGTTTAGAAGATAAACATGAAGTAATCTTTTCAGATGGGAGTGGTTCTGCTGGTAGGAGTGATTCAATGGAGTTTAAGGGCTCAGTGTCTCCAGCTTCCTAGTTATCTGCCCACATTCCCCATCCCAAGTATCAGGATCCCATTTCTTCCCAGTGAGTACCCTTACTTTAATTTAAGACACCTTTCGAGGTTGGCAATTGAGCTGGTGTTGTAATTCAGCCACTCTTAAAATAAGACTCTGGGTTTGGTTTTCGGCAGTCAGCTCTGTTACTACAAGAAATAAGGCTTTCAAAGACAGAAGTGGAAGCTTTGAGGTTGTTTATGCAGCACTTGAGCTTTGCCTCTGAAGTCCTGAGCACATCGGTTTCTTTCACCAGTTTGTCTAGTTAAGTAGGGCTAACCAGCCAGCTTCTTTATACTTCTCATTCTGACAAAGCTGTAGAAAGGAATCATACATGTGTTCACCCAGAGCCTTGCCTTTCACCAATAAAAAAAAAAAAAATACCTGGTGATATTTTGCGTAATTGTATCACCACCTCACGCCATGGATTAGCAGTGCCCTTTTTACTATTGGAAGCAGAGTCATCAACATCAACATCTTTAAGACCAACCAGATTTATATAGAGAGAGACATTTATATCAACGAAATGGCTCACGCAGTTATAGAGGCTGGAACATCCCAAGTCCATGGATTAGGATAGAGGCTTCTACTGATTCATGTAGCTGTAGGGACTGGCGAACTCAAGATCGGCAGGTTGGAGAGCAGGGCTCCGCTCACAGACTGTGAAGATAGATGAATCCCAAGATTGGCAGATAATCTGATAGCTCAAGTCCCAAGAACCAGAGGTCAGACGAATACAGGAAGGAGGCAGTCACAGGATACAGAGTGAGAAAAAGCCAGAACATCTGCTTATATTTGAATGCAGTCCCCACCCCTAAGGACACTCTCTTTCAACTGATTGGCTACTCACAGCAGAACCCATCACGGGAGTGATCACATATGAACACTGAGAATCATGGCCCAGCCAGTGATCTAAACCGTCATACTCTCTTAACCATCACACACTCTATGTAGTATATAAAGTGTATTGTGAAGTACTTGACATGTATATACTGAGTTTTCTATCCTTACCCAATTTATTTTTTTAAAGTTGCCATAATAAAGGCAGACTTTCTCCTAACTATATATAAAGACATTTACAGTAGCTAAATAATATTAATAATTCATAATAGAAGAAATCAAACATAAGATTGCCATTATATATGACCTTCCAACAACCACGTGAAGAGAGCTTTTGTGATGTACTCAAGTAATCACCCTTAGTGTTTGAAGTCTTAGAGTTTCTTAAAAGATGTATATATTATTATTACCATTTTGCTCTTTATCCTGAAGTCAGATACTTAGAACATTAGTTATTGTCATGGATTGAATTACATCCCCCCAAAAACATGTGTATCAACTTGGCTAGGCCGTGATTCCTGGTATTCTGTGGTTGTCCTTCATTTTAATTTTATGTTAAAGAGGATTAGGGTGGGATTGTAACACTCTTACTATGATCCAGTGTAAAGGGAGTTTCCCTTGGGTGTGGCCTGCACCACCTTTTATCTTACAAGAGATGAAAGGGAAGCAAGCAGAGAGTTGGGGACCTCATATCACCAAGAAAGCAGCACCAGGAGCAGAGTGTGTCCTTGGGACATGGGGCAGAAGCTCCTTGACCAGGGGAAGATTGATGACACGGGCCTTCCTCCAGAGCCAATAGAGAAAGCGTTCCCCTGGGGCTGATGCACTGAATTTGGATTTTTAGCCTACTTTTACTGTAAAGAAGTAAATTTCTCTTTGTTAAAGCCATCCACTTGTGGTATTTCTGTTATAGCAGCACTAGATAACTAAGACAGTTGTGGAAGGTTGTAATATAATTTATCCAGGCAAACAAATAACCACCAACCCTCTGTGAATACTGATAACATAATATCATTTGAGATTTCGTCAAGGGTAAGGGTGTGCCTGAATTTCATATATGTTGAAAATGTTTAATGGTGGATTACCAACAAATAATACAAGTTTCACTGGAGTGGTGTACGTTAAAGCTCATCTGCAGTGGGTTGAGCAAATAGGAGACGAGGAAGTGAATGCCAGAATGGTTGACTACTTTTTTTTTTAAGGCTGGTTATTAAAGATAGAAGATACTATGATTGTTCTGTAAGTAGATAGTATTTCAGATAAAATAAACGAAGCACTGCTTTTTGTGAAGTTTTGGCCACAGTGGAGCTGCATTTTCTTAAGTGCCTGAGATCAAGCATTAAAAGACCTGAATTTAATTCTGGTTTTTCCACTAACCTACTTGATGACCTTGATAAAATTGTATGCAAATATTTTTAAGGCTCTTGAAACGTACTCCTAAAATGCCCATTAAAAAGAAGCCAGTTTACCAGTGTGAGGTGATTGTAGTCTTTGACCTGGAAGCTATAGAAGTTGTAGTTATGAGGAAGGATAAAATTTCTTAAAAAATCAGGTTGTAGACAGTGTTAAAATGTCCACTTTCACTTTCTATGTCTTTTGCGGGGGGGGGGGTTACATGTTTTTGCTAAGAACACTTTTATCTTACTAGTATTCAGTATTCTGTAAATAGGATGGATAGTTATCCTAGTGGTTAAGAGAATGGACCTGGAATTAAATCAGCGCTGCTGATTTTTCCTAGGTTCTTTAACAAAGACAATGTTGCTAAAGAGTTTATTTAGTATCTAGCATATTTTTTAGTAGTCTCTTTTTTTTTTCTTAAAGCACTGATTATGTTACTAGTGCTCTTTCTCAATGTAACCTGTTAGATGAGCTGTATATAGAACTCTTTGTTGCCTAGGCAGTGATATGTGGGTAGCTTTAATTAGGTGCTTTAGCATGATGGTGATAATAATTACAACAAACATTTATTGAGTCCTTTCTTTGGACCAAGCACTATATTGAGCACTTATTTGTTAATTATGTCATTTAAGAGAGAGTACTCTTATTGTCAGTTTATAGAAGAGGAAACTGAGTCTTAAATCATGTAATTTACCTGAAATCACACACCTAAGAAATAGCAGAACCAATAAAACTTGTACTTTAATCTGCTTTCAAAAAATACTTACACATTCAATTAAATAGTGACTGTGGAGATAAAGTCAGATTTTCATCTAAAGATACTACGTTGTAATGTGTTGTTGAGTCGATTCCGACTCAGGGAAACCCCATAGGACTGGGTAGAACTGCCCTGCAGGGTTTCCAAGGTTGCAATCTTTTACGGAAGCAGGCTGCTGCATTTTCTCAGCCATGCTGCTGGTGGGTTTGAACCATTGACCTTTTAGTTAGCAGCCAGATGCTTATATGATTATCTAATTTTTCTATTTTGAGTAAGAAAATTCAGTAATTGATGTACTTACCTCTAGCACTCAGCTGTTTGGAGTATACTTTTAATCATTGTAATAATTATTCTTGCAGAGCATGTTGGTACTCTGCAGTAGTGTTTCTTAAAGTGTGATTCAGGCATCACTCGCATCAGTATCACTCAGGGTGGTGGTTAAAAGTACAAATATACATCAGGACCCATTGACAGAATTATTAGAATGGGAATCAGGGATCTTCATTTTTAAATAAGCCTCTCAGATGATTCTTATGCATACCAAATTTTGAGACTACTGATGTTGCAAATGTGCTTCTGTTTTTACCATTTTTGTATATGTTGCTGGTCAGGTTTTCCTCCTTTTATGAATTGGTTTACAAACCATAAATGATTTGTACCTCTCAAACTGTTAAAAACAAGGAGTTTTGGAATGGAATAAGCAATCTCATGTATTAATGGTGAAATATAAATGGATACTTTTGTAGTAGGCAGTTTAGGAACATGTTCAAGGAGGATTAAAATTGTTCTTAAACTTTGACTCAGTAAATCTGCTTCTGGGAGTTCATCCCAAGGAAATAATCAGAGAATCACAGAAAGATTTATAAATACACAAGGATGTTCATTCCAGCAGAATTTATGATGATGAAAACTGAAAACAATTCAATTTCAAACATCAGGGAAATGGTTAAATCAGTTATTTTGTCTTTTTGTTTGGACCACTGTTCAGCCTTAAAATGTTATATTGGGAGGAGTATTTGAAGACATAGGAATATGTTCATAATTTAATCTAAAGTCTCAAAAGAAGAATATAAAATTGTACGTATACACACATACGCACACACTGCAGATGTGTATACAATACGTATGAACCAGATGAAATTGCTTTTTTCGTAGGTTAAGAATGTTGTTTCAGCAGTTTGATGTTGTTTAGCCTCATATGATGGCCAGTTTTGAAAATAGGTATCTGTTGCTCATTGTATGCAGGGAGGCTGGAAGGAAATGCGGCAAGTTTATAGTTATTATCTCTAGATGATGAGATTATAGGTAATTTAAAATATCTCTTCTTTACGTGTGTATATTTTTCAAATTTTCTGCTAAAGCCTTAGAGTTGACCTTTGTAAGAGGGCAAAATAAGTTGCTAACAAAACCAATAATTGGAAACAATAGCAAAGCTTCTATGGAAAGGACCCAGTAAAATTTCTGTAAATCTTTTAAACAAGCCTAAGGGCCCCATCTGTACCAATTTTCTTAGTGTTTTACTTACTACTGAATGTGTTTCTGCAACTGGGCGTATATACACGTATCTATAAATTTTGAATGGATTTAAATCTGCGGTGGAAAATGTGCCTTAAAGACCACCAGCTATATGGAAGACTCAGATTGGTAGGTACTTTAAACAAACATGATTAGTAGCTCCGTTTTAGGTCATATTAAATTTTAATTTTTTTTTAATTTAATTTGTTTATAAAATCCTGTAGATTTTTAAGTTAATAATCTACATATTACCTTCACTTCTAAAAAAACGGTTATATTTGTCTGTAGGAAAGATACTCCTTCCTGCTCTCATATGCTTTAATGATTTACTTTAATGATATGCTTAGTAAGAGTGATATCAACCATGTTCTGATCACCTGCTAGATGCCAGGGATTAGGTGTTTCATATACACTGTCTCTTTTAATCTTTACCCAAAACCTATTCATCAGTTATGAGCTTCATTTTGGAGTTGAGGCTTGAGACCATTTCAGGCTGGTCTGAGATCATATTAAAGTGGTAGACTTGGGTTTTTACCTCAGTAATGTCCAATTTCGAGGCTCATGTTCTTGTCCTTGATACTATCCTGATCTGTCCTAAATTAATATATGAATGTTAATAAAGTGGGAAACAAGAAAAACTGTTAGCGTAAGTCTTCCTAATTCATACTGTCAAAGAGTGGAGCAAAGTAGGTAACGAGTAATTCTCAGTTTTATTCAACTACATGTTAGTTATCCTTTAATATGTTTGTGACTCCTGGCAGTTATTGATAGACTGCTATTAGCTAACTTCTTGTGCAAAACCAATTGCTGTTGATTCTGACTGATGCCAGCCCCATGTGTGTCAGAGTAGAACTGTGCTCCATAGGGTTTTCAGTGGCTGATTTTTCAGAAGTAGATCACCAGGCCTGCCTTTCGAGGTGCCTCTGGGTGTATTTGACCTTCCAACCTTTTGGCTAGCAGCCGAGCGTGTTAACTCCTTGCACCATCCAGGGACTCCACTTGTGCAAGTCACCAAAAATACTAAAATGGAAAACTAGAAATTGCATTTTGAGGTTAATAGTCGTAAGGGGATAGACAGGCAGCAAAAAAGTTACAAGATATTTTATGAAATAGAAAATGTTGCAGCATCAAGTTAACTAATTCTCTTCCAGAGTAGATGAGAGATACTTGGAAAGCCATCTTAGAAGAGTTAAAATTACAAGGTGCCATAGATTTATTCTTGGCACAGGTCCTAGGAATCTTCGTTTTAGCAAGCATCCTTCCAACCCACCCACCCCAAGTGATCTTTAATCCTAGTGAAGTTTGAGAACTAACTACCACTGCAGATGATAGCTGAAACTATGAGAGTGGATATAATAGCTCCAGGAGAGCATGTAAAGTGAGAGATAAGTGAAAAACCTAACAGCTGTAATAGTGCAGTAATGAACAGGAAAGGGCCTAAGAGAAGGAGAGATTTATAATTCCTAAATTGCATACATTAATTAGGTAATGGCAGAAGGTAGAAGAGAAAAGTTGGAGTTAGAAAGGCAGTGTGTTCAAGGAGACACAGGTGTAATAGTGGATTGGGTAAAGAAGACATAGATTTTATTCTTGGATTTACCAGGTATTATCTCTGTGCCTTCTACCAATTAAAATCATTACTCTGGGCTTCTTAGTAAATTTTCTTCTGTCCCTTTAAGTCAGAAATACGTGTATATGATGTACAATATAAATTGGTGTAATTGTAACCTGGCCCCTAACAGGGGTGTATGGAAAGCTGTCTACTATATAACTTTGTCATTGAATCAGGATGCTTTTAGATTACATTAGAGTGATGTTGTTTTGTTAGGTGCTGTCAGGTTGCTTCCAGATCATAGCAACCCTGTGTACAATAGAATGAAACACTCCCTGGTCTTGCGCCATTCTCAAAACCTTTGCTGTTTGAGTCAGTTGTAGCAGCCACTGTGTCTGTCCATTTCATTGAGGGTCTTCCTCTTTTTTCGAAGCATAATGTTCTTCTCCAGGGATTGGTCTCTTCTGATAACATGTCAAAAGTACAGGAGTCAAAGTTTCACCATCCTTGCTTCTAATGAGCATTGTGCTGTACTTCTTCTAAGACAGACTTGTTTGTTGTTTTGGCAGTCCATGGTGTATTTAGTATTCTTTGCCAACATCATAATTCAAAGGCATTGGTTCTTCAGTCTTGCTTATTTATTGTCCAGTTTTCACATGTATATGAGATGATTGAAAACACCATGGCTTGGATCAGGCACATTTAAGTCTTCAAGGTGACATCTTTGCTTTTTAACACTTCCCTTTAGTCTTTTGCAGCAGATTTGCCCAATGTAATACATCGTTTTATTTCTTAACTGCTACTTCCATGGGTGTTGATTGTGGATCCAAGTAAAATGAAATGCTTAACAACTTCAGTATTTTCTCCATTTATCATGATGTTGCTTATTTAGTCTAGCTGTGAGGATTTTTATTTTATGTTGAAGTGTAATCTGTACTGAAGGCTTTGGTCTTTGATCTTCATCAGTAAGTGCTCCGAGTCCTCTTTGCTTTCAGCAAGCAAGGTTGTGTCATCTGCATATAGCACGTTGCTAATGAGTCTTCCTTCAATCCTGATGCCATGTTCTTCTTCATATAGTCCAGTTTCTTGGATTATTTGCTCAGCATACAGGTTGAATAAGTATGGTGAAAGGATACAACTCTGACGCACGCCTTTTGAGACTTCAAACGATGCAATATCTCCTTGCTCTATTTGAACGACTGCCTCGACCTAGTACAGGCTCTGCATGAGCACAGTTAAGCCTTCTGGAATTTGCATTCTTCCTAATGTTACCCATAATTTGTCACAGTCCACACAGCCAAATGTCTTTGCATAGTCAACAAAACACAGGTAAACATCTTTCCGGTATTCTGTGCTTTCAGCCAGGATCCATCTGACATCAGCACTGATATCCCTTGTTCCACATTCTCTTCTGAATCCGGTTTTAACTTCTGGCAGCTGTCCATGTATTGCCGCAGTCCTTTTTGAATGATCTTCAGCATAATTTTACTTGAATGTGACTTCAGTGATATTGTTCAATAATTTCTGCATCCTGTTAGATCACCTTTCTTTGGAGTAGGCACATATATGTATCTCTTTCAGCCGCTTGGCCTCGTAGCTGTCTTCCAGATTTCTTGGCATAGACAAGTGAGTGTTTCATTCATTTGTTGAAACATCTCAACTGGTATTCCCTCAATTCCTGAAGCCTTGTTTTTCACCAGTGCCTTCAGTGCAGCCTGGACTTCTGCCTCCAGTACCGTCAGTTCCAGATCATATGCTACCTCCTGGAATGGTTGAACGTTGACCAATGCTTTTTGGTATAGTGACTCTGTGTATTCCTTCCGTTTTTTTTTTTTGATGCTTCGTGTATCTTTCAGTATTTTGCCCATAGAGTCCTTCAGAATTGCAACTGGAGGCTTGAATTTTTTCTTTACTTCTTTTAGCTTGAGAAATGCTGAGCGCTTTCTTCCCTTTTGGTTTTTTAACTCCAGGTCTTGGCACATTTCTTTATAATACTTTGTGTTCTGGAGCTGCCATTCGAAATCTTCTGTTCAGCTCTTTTACTTTATCATTTCTTTCTTTCGCTTCAGCTGCTCTGCCTGCAAGAGCAAGTTTCAGAGTCTCTTCTGACATCCATTTTGATCTTTTGTTTCTTGTCTTTTTAATGACCTTTTGCTTTCTTCATGTATGATGTCCTTGATGTCATTCCACAACTCATCTGGTCTTTGGTCATTAGTGTTCAGCAAGTCAAATCTGTTCTTGAGAAAGGTCGTGCTTTGGCTCTCATGGACTTGTTTTAATTTTCTTTAGCTTCAGCTTGAACTTGCATATGAGCAATGGATGGCGTGTTCTGCAGCTGGCCCCCTGGCCTTGTTCTAACTGATAATATTGAGCTTCTCTATCATCTCATTCCACAGATATTGTCGATTTGATTCTTGTGTATTCTTTCTGGCAAGGTCCATGTGTATAGTCACAGTTTATGTTGTTGAAGAAAGGTATTTGCTGTTAATAAGTCCTCGATCTTACAAGACGTTATCACGTGATCTCTGATGTCATTTCTGTCACCAAAACCATATTTTCCAACGACTGATCCTTCTTTGTTTCCAACTTCAGCATTCTAATCACTAGTTATTATCAGTACATCTTGATTGTGTGTTTGATCAATTTCATATTGCAGAAGTAGGTGAAAATCTTCAGTTTCTTCCTCTTTGGTATCAGTGGTTGGTGTGTAAATTTGAACTGTAGTCGTATTAACTGGTTTTCCTTGTAGGCATATGGATAGTATCCTATCACGGACAGCCCTGTACTTCAGCATAGATCTTGAAATGTTCCTTTTGCTGATGCATGTGACACCATTCCTCTTCAATTTGCCATTCTTGGCATAATAGAACATCTGATTGTTTGATTCTGAATGGTCAGTACCAGTCCATTTCATCTCACTAATCCCTAGGATATTGATCTTTAAGCGTTCCACTTTATTTTTGACAACTTCCAGCTTTCCTGTATTCATACTTTGTACCAAAAGGTCAGTGGCTCGAATCTACCAGTTGCTCCTTGGAAACCCTATGGGGCAGTTCTTCTCTGTCCTATAGGGTCGCCATGAGTTGAAATCGACTCAAGGGCGATGGGTTTGTTTGTTTTTTGTATATTCCGTGTTCCGGTTCTTGATGCTGACAGCTCTTTTGTCTCATTTTGAGTCATGCCACATCAGCAGGTGAAGGTCCTGAAAGCTTTACTCCATCCACATAATTAAGGTGGACTCTGATTTGAGGAGGCAGCTCTTCCCCAGTCGTATTTTGAGCACCTTCCAACCTGAGGGGCTCATTTTCTGGCACTATACCAGACATTGTTCTGCTGCTATTCATAAGGTTTTCACTGGTCAGCTCATTTAGAAGTAGATCACCAAGCACTTCTTCCTAGTCTGTCTTGGTCTGGCAGCTCTTCGGAAACATGTTCATCATGGGTGACCCTGTTGGTATTTTAAACACTGGTGACATAGCTTCCAGCATCACAGCAACACGCAAACCACCACAATATGACAGACTGACAGATGAGTGGTAGATTAAGGTGATAGTTATAATTAATATATGATAAGTGCTATCTTTCAGTGCTTAGGGATAGGGTTGAAGATATTTTGGATTTTGTATAAATTGGGAATAATCAAGAAAATAATTGAGGAAGAAAATATTTGAAGCTGGAAGAGAGTGACAGTGGAGGAAAAACTGAGTGTATCTTTTGTGTTTCATGCTTTCACAGTTATAAGTTTCTAAAATTTTTAAGTTCTTTTCCAGGACTTACAAGTTATAAAACCTATAAATCACAAAACTTCAGTCTCAATATCTATTTTATTTTAGAAAAAAAGTTAATCTTTGCCCCAAAATATGTCATTGATAGTGAATAAAAATCACAACATTAACCTTTTAAAGGTAGTATTTAAGAAACAAATAGTTTTAATTTTTAAAAGAAAATTAAGCATAAGAGCAAAGGTTTATAATGTATTTATGCCTCCGTATAGTAAATTAACCCTGACTTTTGGGAGCTGACTAGTTGTTGAAAGTTCTAGCTCTCCATCCTCTGAAGAATATCTTTTAAAATTCACTTCTTAGGATAATTTTTGGAAGAATTTTAGGTAATATTAGGCATAACAAGCCCTTGGTTATTGAAAAGTGAAGATTGGAAATCATTGCCATATAAGCTTTAAACATTAAATATTTTATGATACTGACTTTCCTTCCTCTTTTCCTTCTGTGAATAGAGCTTTTTTTAAGAAATGAATTGAAAACCAAACTGAATTTTGTTATTGTTTAATCTGAGTAATTGCTGCATTGGGGCAGCTCCCTGCCCCAATAATTTTAAGACTCCTTGATTTACATGGTTTTGTGTTGATATTAAAGAATCAATGTCCTATAACTTGAGAATGTTCACAGAAGGAAAAGAGTGAAATGAAGGGGGCGGGGGAGGCGTGATTAATGGAGCAAGTTTCTGGAGGAAATGTAGGGGAAGACAACATCAAAAGGACTGATGATGTTAGTCTCCGAAATGATAGGAATCACCCTTTTCTCAGCAGCAGGAGAGATGGGAGGAGGAGTAAAGACAAAACCCTGTGAGACTGATATTGCCAAATTGACAAGTGGACAACCATCAGTTATCTCAACAAGGAGAGTAAAATACTCATTCAGTGGTTGGAGCTCTGGTTGCTTAATAAACATCTTATTCTGCGTAGGACTGTGAGTTTTGATATCCATGTCATTGTTTTCTGTTTTATTACAGTGGAAATTATTCTGGATCAGTATTTTTATTGTCTTTATTTGAATAAGAAATATTTGCCATTTACATGCTAAAATTTTTGCATAGAGGAGACGTGTTAAATGGGAAAGTTTTTGAAAACAATTCAGCTAAACTTAGACAACGAAGAAATAGAATAAGGGTCTTAAAAACAAAATTTCAGAGCCGTTAACTGACCTTTTGATAATCCCTGAAGTGGAATTTGATTCAGAACGTTATAGTAATGAGCATGAATTGGCAGAGAGACTAGCAGGTGGTATGAACAGGAATGGTCAGGGTCCCAAGTGACATTCTATATAAAGCAGGCAGGATGTGACTGGGCGGGGGTGTAATGGAGGAGGGTGATTAGATTAGATTGTACTTTGTTCAAGATGGCCCCCCCCCACCTTTTCTGCCAGCTCCTGTATTCCTTTCTCCCATTTTTAAAGTGTAGGCATGTTGTACTGGTATTTCTAACTGTGGTCATTTGGTATTGCAGGGTGCATCTGTTTCAGAGCATCATAAAATGTGTCTTACAAATATTTTTTTTTTGTAAGGATAAATTTTATTTTTATATTATTTTGTGAAGATTTTATTATGCTTAGATGAGTACAGTGGGTTACAATGTAAAATATATATTTTTTTCTTTTACTGTGATAAAAATTAAATCACCATCTTTAAGTTTTTTTTTCGTCCAGGAAGATATTAATAGGCATCCCATGGTGTTCCTTGCTCAAATAAATTTGATCTTTTAAACAAAGTTTAAAGACTTCTTTTTTTAACTGAAGTACTTTTTAGAACAATAACTATGCTAATGGATATTATGAATTTATAGAAGAGACAAATCTGCAATATTTCCCAAAGTTAATCACATAAAACTTTTTTTTTTTCAAAGAGCATTTCATGAAACTAGTACCATGTGGAACATATGTCGTTAGTAAAATGAATATAAATCCTCATTCCATTTGTTGGTTTAGTGATATTCAACTAAACTATTGTGTTACCTTCAAAAAGTTCCTGAGTAAAGACCTCCTCAGTTAGTACATATTCCTGTTGGATTGTAAGGGCAGAACCTGAACTACATTCAAGTGCTGGTATTCAGAGTCAGTAACATCAGGCATCTACCCATAGTTGCCAGGTTGATTCCAACCCATGACAACCTCATGTGTGTCAGAGTAGAACTGTGCCCCATGGGTTTTTTTTTTTTTTATTAACTTTTATTGAGCTTCAAGTGAACGTTTACAAATCAAGTCAGTCTGTCACATATAAGTGTATATACATCTTACTCCTTACTCCCACTTGCTCTCCCCCTAATGAGTCAGCCCTTCCAGTCTCTCCTTTCGTAATATTGCCAGCTTCCAACTCTCTCTATCCTCCCATCCCCCCTCCAGACAGGAGATGCCAACACAGTCTCAAGTGTCCACCTGATATAATTAGCTCACTCTTCTTCAGCATCTCTCTCCTACCCACTGTCCAGTCCCTTTCATGTCTGATGAGTTGTCTTCGGGGATGGTTCCTGTCCTGTGCCAACAGAAGGTTTGGGGACCATGCCCGTCTGGATTCCTCTAGTCACGGTCAGACCATTAAGTATGGTCTTTTTATGAGAATTTGGGGTCTGCATCCCACTGATCTCCTGCTCCCTCAGGGGTTCTGTGTTGTGCTCCCTGTCAGGGCAGTCATCGATTGTGGCCGGGCACCAACTAGTTCTTCTGGTCTCAGGATAATGTAGGTCTCTGGTTCATGTGGCCCTTTCTGTCTCTTGGGCTCTTAGTTGTCGTGTGACCTTGGTGTTCTTCATTCTTTGATCCAGGTGGGTTGAGACCAATTGATGCATCTTAGATGGCCGCTTGTTAGCATTTAAGACCCCAGACGCCACATTTCAAAGTGGGATGCAGAATGTTTTCAAAATAGAATTATTTTGCCAATTGACTTAGAAGTCCCCTTAGAGCATGGTTCCCAAACCCCAGCCCTTGCTCCGCTGACCTTTGAAGCATTCATTTTATCCCGGAAACTTCTTTGCTTTTGGTCCAGTCCAATTGGACTGACCTTCCATGTATTGAGTGTTGTCCTTCCCTTCACCTAAAGCAGTTCTTATCTACTAATCAGTAAAAAACCATCTCCCTCCCTCCCTCCCCCTCCTCGTAACCACAAAAGTATGTGTTCTTCTCAGTTTATACTATTTCTCAAGATCTTATAATAGTGGTCTTATACAATATTTGTCCTTTTGCCTCTTACTGATTTCCCTCAGCATGATGCCTTCCAGGTTCCTCCATGTTATGAAATGTTTCACAGATTTGTCACTGTTCCTTATTGATGCGTAGTATTCCATTGTGTGAATATAGCACAATTTATTTACCCATTCATCCATTGATGGACACCTTGGTTGCTTCCAGCTTTTTGCTATTGTAAACAGAGCTGCAATAAACATGGGTGTGCATATATCTGTTTGTGTGAAGGCTCTTGTTTCTCTAGGGTATATTCTGAGGAGTGGGATTTCTGGGTTGTATGGTAGTTCTATTTCTAACTGTTTAAGATAACGCCAGATAGATTTCCAAAGTGGTTGTACCATTTTACATTCCCACCAGCAGTGTATAAGAGTTCCAATCTCTCCGCAGCCTCTCCAGCATTTATTGTTTTGTGTTTTTTGGATTATTGCCAGCCTTTTTTTTGTTGGAGTGAAATGGAATCTCATCGTAGTTTTAATTTGCATTTCTCTAATGGCTAATGATCGAGAACATTTTCTCATGTGTCTGTTAGCTGCCTGAATATCTTCTTTAGTGAAGTGAGTGTTCATTTCCTTTGCCCACTTCTTGATTCGGTTGTTTGTCTTTTTGTGGTTGAGTTTTGACAGAATCATGTAGATTTTAGAGATCAGGCGCTGGTCAGAGATGTCATAGCTGAAAATTCTTTCCCAGTCTGTAGGTGGTCTTTTTACTCTTTTGGTGAAGTCTTTAGATGAGCATATGTGTTTGATTTTTAGGAGCTCCCAGTTATCGGGTTTCTCTTCATCATTTTTGGTAATGTTTTGTATTCTGTTTATGCCTTGTATTAGGGCTCCTAGGGTTGTCCCTATTTTTTCTTCCATGATCTTTATCGTTTTAGTCTTTATGTTTAGGTCTTTGATCCACTTGGAGTTAGTTTTTGTGCTTGGTGTGAGGTATGGGTCCTGTTTCATTTTTTTACAAATGGATATCCAATTATGCCAGCACCATTTGTTAAAAAGACTATCTTTTCCCCAGTTAACTGACACCAGGCCTTTGTCAAATATCAGGTGCTCATATGTGGTTGGATTTATATGTGGGTTCTCAATTCTGTTCCACTGGTCTATGTGCCTGTTGTTGTACCAATACCAGGCTGTTTTGACTACTGTGGCTGTATAATAGGTTCTGAAATCAGGTAGCGTGAGGCCTCCCACTTTCTTCTTCTTTTTCAGTAATGCTTTGCTTATCCAAGGCTTCTTTCCCTTCCATATGAAGTTGGTGATTTGTTTCTCTATCACCTTAAAAAATGACATTGGAATTTGGATCGGAAGTGTGTTGTATGTATAGATGGCTTTTGGTAGAATAGACATTTTTACTATGTTAAGTCTTCCTATCCATGAGCAAGGTATGTTTTTCCACTTAAGTAGGTCCTTTTTAATTTCTTGTAGTAGAGCTTTGTAGTTTTCTTTGTATAGGTCTTTTACATCCTTGGTAAGATTTATTCCTAAGTATTTTATCTTCTTGGGGGCTACTGTGAATGGTATTAATTTGGTTATTTCCTCTTTGATGTTCTTTTTGTTGATGTAGAGGAATCCAAGTGATTTGTCTATGTTTATCTTATATCCCGAGACTCTGCCAAACTCTTCTATTAGTTTCAGTAGTTTTCTGGAGGATTCCTTAGGGTTTTCTGTGTACAAGATCATGTCATCTGCAAATAGAGATAATTTTACTTCCTCCTTGCCAATCTGGATGCCCTTTATTTCTCTGTCTAGCCTAATTGCCCTGGCTAAGACTTCTAGCATGATGTTGAATAAGAGTGGTGATAAAGGGCATCCTTGTCTGGTTCCCGTTCTCAAGGGAAATGCTTTCAGGTTCTCTCCATTTAGAATGATGTTGGCTGTTGGCTTTGCATAGATGCCCTTTATTATGTTGAGGAATTTTCCTTCAGTTCCTATTTTGGTGACAGTTTTTATCATAAAAGGGTATTGGACTTTGTCAAATGCCTTTTCTGCATCAATTGATAATATCGTGTGGTTTTTGTCTTTTGTTTTATTTATGTGGTGGATTACATGAATGGTTTTTCTGATATTAAACCAGCCTTGCATACCAGGTATAAATCCCACTTGATCGTGGTGAATTATTTTTTTGATATGTTGTTGAATTCTATTGGCTAGAATTTTGTCGAGGATTTTTGCATCTATGTTCATGAGGGATATAGGTCTGTAATTTTCTTTTTTTGTATTGTCTTTACCTGGTTTTGGTATCAGGGAGATGGTGGCTTCATAGAATGAGCTGGGTAGTATTCCGTCATTTTCTATGCTTTGAAATACCTTTAGTAGTAGTGGTGTTAACTCTTCTCTGAAAGTTTGGTAGAACTCTGCAGTGAAGCCGTCCGGGCCAGGGCTTTTTTTTGGGGGGGGGGGAGTTTTTTGATTACCGTTTGAATCTCTTTTTTTGTTATGGGTCTATTTACTTGTTCTACTTCTGAATGTGTTAGTTTAGGTAGGTAGTGTTTTTCCAGGAATTCATCCATTTCTTCTAGGTTTGCAAATTTGTTAGAGTACAATTTTTCGTAATAATCTGATATGATTCTTTTAATTTCAGTTGGGTCTGTTGTGATGTGGCCCTTCTCGTTTCTTATTTGGGTTATTTGTTTCCTTTCCTGTATTTCTTTAGTCAGTCTAGCCAATGGTTTATCAATTTTGTTAATTTTTTCAAAGAACCAGCTTTTGGCTTTGTTAATTCTTTCAATTGTTTTTCTGTTCTCTAACTCATTTAGTTCAGCTCTAATTTTTGTTATTTGTTTTCTTCTGGTGCCTGATGGGTTCTTTTGTTGCTCACTTGCTATTTGTTCAAGTTATCGGGACAGTTCTCTGATTTTGGCTCTTTCTTCTTTTTGTATGTGTGCATTTATCGATATAAATTGGCCTCCGAGCACTGCTTTTGCTGTGTCCCAGAGGTTTTGATAGGAAGTATTTTCATTCTCGTTGCTTTCTAAGAATTTCCTTATTCCCTCCTTAATGTCTTCTATAACCCAGTCTTTTTTCAGGAGAGTATTGTTCATTTTCCAAGTATTTGATTTCTTTTCCCTAGTTTTTCTGTTATTGATTTCTAGTTTTATTGCCTTGTGGTCTGAGAAGATGCTTTGTAATATTTCGATGTTTTGGACTCTGCAGAGGTTTGTTTTATGACCTAATATGTGGTCTATTCTAGAGAATGTTCCATGTGCCCTAGAAAAAAATAGTATACTTTGCAGCAGTTGGGTGGAGAGTTCTGTATAAGTCAATGAGGTCAAGTTGGTTGATTGTTGTAAGTAGGTCTTCCGTGTCTCTATTGAGCTTCTCACTGGATGTCCTGTCCTTCTCCAAAAGTGGTGTGTTGAAGTCTCCTACTATAATTGTGGAGGTGTCTATCTCACTTCTCAGTTCTGTTAAAATTTGATTTATGTATCTTGCAGCCCTGTCATTGGGTGCATAAATATTTAATATGGTTATGTCTTCCTGATCAATTGTCCCTTTTATCATCATGTAGTGTCCTTCTTTATCCTTTGTGGTGGATTTAAGTCTAAAGTCTATTTTGTCAGAAATTAATATTGCTACTCCTCTTCTTTTTTGCTTGTTGTTTGCTTGATATATTTTTTTCCATCCTTTGAGTTTTAGTTTGTTTGTGTCTCTAAGTCTAAGGTGTGTCTCTTGTAGGCAGCATATAGACGGATCGTGTTTCTTTATCCAGTCCGAGAGTCTTTGTCTCTTTATTGATGCATTTAGTCCATTTACATTCAGCGTAATTATACATAAATAAGTGTTTAGTGTTGTCATTTTGATGCGTTTTTATGTGTGTTGTTGACAATTTCATTTTTCCACATACTTTTTTGTGCTGAGACGTTTTTCTTAGTAAATTGTGAGATCCTCATTTTCGTCGTGTTTGACTTTATGTTTGTTAAGTCGTTACGTTTTTCTTGGCTTTTATCTTGAGTTATGGAGTTGTTATACCTCTTTGTGGTTACCTTAATATTTACCCCTATTTTTCTAAGTAAGAACCTAACTTATAATGTTCTATATTGCCTTGTATCACTCTCCATATGGCAGTTCTATGCCACCTGTATTTAGTCCCTCTTTTTGATTATTGTGATCTTTTACATTTTGACTTCAGTGATTCCCTGTTATGAGCATTTTTTTTTTTTTTAATTAATCTTAATTTGTTTTTGTGATTTCCCTATTTGAGTTGATATCAGGACGTTCTGTTTTGTGACCTCGTGTTGTGCTGGTATCTGATATTATTGGTTTTCTGACCAAACAATATCCTTTAGTATTTCTTGTAGCTTTGGTTTGGTTTTTGCAAATTCTCTAAACTTGTGTTTATCTGTAAATATCTTAATTTCGCCTTCATATTTCAGAGAGAGTTTTGCTGGATATATGATCCTTGGCTGGCAGTTTTTCTCCTTCAGTGCTCTGTATATGTCATCCCATTCCCTTCTTGCCTGCATGGTTTCTGCTGAGTAGTCTGAACTTATTCTTATTGATTCTCCCTTGAAGGTGACCTTTCTTTTCTCCTTGGCTGCTTTTAAAATTTTCTCTTTATCTTTGGTTTTGGCAAGTTTGATGATAATATGTCTTGGCGTTTTTCTTTTTGGATCAATCTTAAATGGGGTTCGTTGAGCATCTTGGATAGATATCCTTTCATGTTTCATGATGTCAGGGAAGTTGTCTGTCAGGAGATCTTCAACTATTTTCTCTGTGTTTTCTGTCCTCCCTCCCTGTTCTGGGACTCCAATCACACGCAAGTTATCCTTCTTGATAGAATCTCACATGATTCTTAGGGTTTCTTCATTTTTTTTAATTCTTTTATCTGTTTTTTTTTTCAGCTATGTTGGTGTTAATTCCCTGGTCCTCCAGATTTCCCAGTCTGCATTCTAATTGCTCGAGTCTGCTCCTCTGGCTTCCTATTGCGTTCTCTAATTCTGTAATTTTATTGTTAATCTTTTGGATTTCTACATGCTGTCTCTCTATGGATTCTTGCAATTTATTAATTTTTCCACTATGTTCTTGAATAATCTTTTTGAGTTCTTCAACAGTTTTATCAGTGTGTTCCTTGGCTTTTTCTGCAGTTTGCCTTATTTCGTTTCTGATGTCTTGAAGCATTCTGTAAATTAGTTTTTTATATTCTGTATCTGATAATTCCAGGATTGTATCTTCACTTGGGAAAGATTTTGATTCTTTTGTTTGGGGGGTCGTAGAAGCTGTCATGGTCTGCTTCTTTATGTGGTTTGATATCGACTGCTGTCTCCGAGCCATCACTGGGAAACTTGTTTTTCCAGAAGTTCCACTGACTGGGACGCTGGCTCCAGGCTCCGAAAACAGTCGCTGCCTCCCTGTATTTGTTCGTTTCCCGTCTCTAAATCTGTGTTTGTTGTTCAGGGTTCGTAGATTGTTATGTATGTGATCGATTGACTTGTTTTTCCGAGTCTTTGTTGCAAGAGGGATCCGGGGTAGCATCTACCTAGTCCGCCATCTTGGCCCCCCCTTACAAATATTTTAATTTCAAACAAATTTCAGGTAAACATTGAATATAATTTTCATTTTTAATGATGTTTAATAACTTGTGTTACCAAAATTAAATTTTGGTTAGGGTTTGATGACATCCTTCAAGTGTTAGGTTCATCTCATGCAGATGCCGCACACTAAGATTGAAATGCCGCGGTCAGTTTTTGTTGTTGTTCAGTGTAGTAAAGAATTATAGGCAAGGCGCATCCTGTTTTCTCCTTAATAATTAGAGATTTTCATAAAGAAAATAATTTCAAGTGTGCTATGCTCTAAATAAAAAAGGTTGCTTCTTAGGGAAAAATTATATTCTAATGATGTTATCCTTCTTGTGGTGTTATTATAAAATTAAAGAAAATGACTCAAAATACTGTTTTTTATACCTGTATTTATGTTTCATTTAGCATAATTTTGAGATAATTTTAAGGTTACATATTCTACCTTTGTTATTGTAATCTGTATTTTTTTTTTAATGTATTATTGCCCTGTCTTTATTCATTCTGAATATTTCACTCCAGTCCTTTTTTTAGTATTTCTTAGAAGCCAAGTGTCGACACTGGATTTCCTTAAATACCATAATACAGGCAGTTATGTTATAAAAAGCAATATATGGCTCTGGAAAAAAAAAGTTAGGCAAAATGAGGCCCGAAAAATAGGGGCAAGCCACTTAGAAACCTGTGCAACTTTGTAAACTGTGCTCCAACAAAACTGGCAACGGTTCTGATAAAAATATTAGTGCTGCTAAACATTTGCACCCAGCATTGATTAGTTTATTTTAAATCCTGGGATTTATGCTTCCTCCTTTGAGATGTAGGTCTCCAAGAGCATTTATCAGTTTTTTTTTTTTTTTTTTAAATAAAACTGGTTGAAGTATTTTCACAGCTTCTTTATTTGTACTTAAAACTTGACCAGATAGTTTAGCAATGTGGAATGCCTATAAATTCTTGAAGCCACCGACCAGCTTCTGCTTGTCTTCTTTTGTAGGATTTTCAGCCTTTTTTTTCTTAAGGTCATCATATATTGCTAAGGATTTTTCTTTGTAAGGAAGCTTGTCCCTGATGACTTTAAGACTCTACTTTGCAGAGGAAAATTATTTGTGAACCAGTGCACCTTCCACATTATACTGCCCTCATGCGCCTAATAAACAAATGAACTGATTTACACTACAGAAACGTGTTCTAGCAAAACCGTAGTCTCTCTTTGACCTGTTTTGTCATCAGTGCTTAATGTTTTGAACTGAAAGGGTTTTATATTTGTGTGTATTTATTTATTTATTTATTTTCAGAGCTGTTAATAAGTGCCAAACTTGTAGATGGGGATAGTGGTTGATGGAAGAGAATTCTCTATAGAATGTTACATTTTACTTGTACAGCTTTTTGTTTCAAAACAGGCCATGTGAATTATCTCCTCTTTTTGATAGAATTATTCTAGATTTCAAATGGCGTAGGTGTTAATTTCGGCATTACCGTGTAGTAAAGGAAAGGGGCTTTGGATTAGGCAGATTTGTGATTGAATCTAATTTAGGTGACTGATTTTTGGTTATGAAATGATTGTACTATGAGTTGGAATCTTCTGAAGATTAAGAGATAATTTAAAAGATTTATTATCACAGTGATTGGCAGATAGCAGATACTCAACAAATGTTGCTTCTCTTTCCAGTAATGAAACCTGAGACACAAAGGTTAAATGACTTGTTCAGTTTCACCCCTGTAGGTAGCAAAAGTCGCAGTTATTGGCCACTACATTTTATATCTTTATTTTTTAAATGAAATAAAAACAAAGCCTAAGTATAGGTTCAGAAATGGAGCTATAAAGATATATACACATACTGCTGGGTGCACGCATACTTACAGATTGTTTTACTGATTCAGGGTTTATTTTTCCCTTACTTGATAAATAAGTTTCGTATGTTCGTATCCTTTTTGCAAAGATTGATGATGGTGATGATAAAAGATTGGTGGGGAAGCCTTCTGCTTGAAGTACTTCCTCTAATTAGACTAGTGCTGCTTTAGAGTAAAAGAAACTCTACTTGAAAGTAGAGTTTAATTTTAATTCATGCCTGTTTGCACTAATCCGATAGACTACAAGTGTTTCCCTAGCTAAACTATAGTACTTAGGCATTGGCAAATTCATCATTTACTTTTTAAAAACGTGACGTCTACCCCAGTCCGGATCAAATATACTAGGTTGCTTGTTTTATACTACTGAATTATGCTGATCAAGAATTTTCATTTAGGATAATTGGTAAATGAATATGAAATTAATTTGATTAAGATAAATTTAAACCTTTTCTATTTATTCATCAGTAAAATTTCTACTCTTTCAAATGGTCCTTAGCTTATCATTCTGTTTACAGAAGAAAATACAGCAACAGGGATTATTTTCTTTATTTCCCTTTCCCCAACTTGCTACCTTTTAGTAAAACAAAGAAGGAATACCATCAGTAGGCCTCTAACTGAGATTGTATGTATTTTTTACTTCAGAGTACCACTCACAGATACGTTAGAGAATATGCATGCTGTAAATTTTATGGAAGGTGTACTGTTTGAGTTTGTAGTAGTTGTAATTATATTCTTTTATATATTGAAATTATAAGAATTGGAACTCATAGGACTTGACATTGCAAGGTGTCTGGCTTTCATTTTAAGCTTTTGAATTGTGACTTATCAAAATTGAGAATGCATGTCCAAATTTTCCTGTAGTAAGCGATGAATTTTGAAATAAATGCTCCGTATCATTCTTAGTCTAACGTATTTCTCTTTAGAATCAATTAATATATTTTATAAAATTCAAGAAGCCTAGGTACATAATTATTTTTATAACTACTAGAAAAGAAAACGAATGCTACTATTTAAAAGATGACATGCCATCAATTTCTGAGAATTTGAAATGTGAAAAAAAAGTGTGCTGCTTAGACTCTATGGAATATGGAGGGTGTATTCAAATCTATGAGATGAAATATGGAAGGCGTATTAAAATTTTAGGGTACTTGTTTGGTGAGGAGCAAATTCAGTATAATTTTGGGAAGACTAATTTTCTTAGTAGAGGGTCAGCGAAAAGGAGGAAGACCCTTAATGAGATGGAACAGTAGCTGTAACAGTGGGCTCAAGCATAATGATTGTGAGGATGGCACAGGACCTGGCAGTGTTGCCTTCTGTTGTTCATAGGGTCGCTATGAGTCGTAACCGACTAGAGGGTACCCAACAGTAACAACAACAGTTTTCTTAGGGGTATTATTTTTCTAAAGTCTAATCTGTAACTTTCGGGTAAAAAATTTTGTTATCCTCTGTAGAGATTAACAGGTAAAAAAAAAAATGCTGAGTAAACGTCTCAAAATAGTAAGAAATCTAGAACTAAAAATTAAGACACAATAGGTCATTGAAGGAAGAGATGGGGACACACTATGTCCCTTCCCCCACCTCAGCTTGGTAAAAAACTTGAGGAGTAATGCTGCAGAGACTTTTTCTTTCCAATGTATTTAACAAATTTATATACTATGTGCTACATTATAGGTGGAAACCCTGGTGGTGTAGTGGTTAAGAGCTACGGCTGCTAACCAAAAGGTCAGCAGTTCTTATCCACCAGGCACTCCCTGGAAACCCTATGGGGCAGTTCTGCTCTGTCCTCCAGGGTCAGTATGAGTCGGAATCGACTCGACAACAGTGGGTGTTTGGTTTATATTATAGGCACTAGTCTATACACATCCCTTAGACTGTTACTATCAGATAAGGACTACCACTGTTGCTACTGCTGCTTTATCAGCATGCCAAAAATTGTTAAGCTTTAACCAAATGTTACACAAATAAAATTTTGGATAATTATTTAACAGTACCACTAAGGCCTTCTCAATTTTATATGTAAAATACCCAATATTTGTAAGAGCTTCCATCTATTTATTCCTTACTTTTTACTTTTCTACAGAGAGAAGATGAAACTCTTTTAACAACGAAAATTCTGAAAACTTACGTTGGAAAATTGGAAAGGCAGGCTAGAGAAAGGTCTGATTCAGATTGGTTGGTTAGCTTTCACAAATAGTAAAATCACATCTGGGTGTATGGCTTTTGAATTGCCATTGACGTGAGAAACATGTAGAATTAAATACAGTAGCCTTCAAGTAGTCGTACCCCCCCTTCCCCGTAATCTCTTTAAAAAAAAAAAAAGAGGTGAAATTCACATAATATAAAATTAAACATTTTAAAGTCAACAATCCATTGGCATTTAATGCATTTACAATTCTGTGCAACCAACACCTCTAAGTCCAAAACATTTTCATTACCCCAAAAGGAAGCCCTGTACCTATAAGCAGAGTAGTTGTTCTCCATTTCCCCACTTCCCCAACCCCTTGGACAACCACTAGTCTGCATTGTTGTCTCTATGGTTTTAACTTGTTTTGGATATTTCACATAACTGGAATTATACACTATTGACCTTTAGTGTCTGGCTTCTTTCACTTAGGCATAATGTTTTCAAGATTTATCCAAGTTTTAGCATGTTATCAGTACTTCATTGGTTTTTATGGCTGGATAATATTCCATTTTATGTATATACCACATTTTGTTTATTTATTCATCTCTTGATGTGCATTTGGGATATTTCTACCATTTGGCTATTGTGAATACTGATGCTATAAACATGTATGCACATGTTTATGATGTTTGAGTACCTGTTTTTATTTTTTTGGTGATATGCTTAAGAGTGGAACTGTGAAGCCATATGGTAATTCTATGTTTAACTTTTAGAGGAACTGCCAAACTGTTTTCCAAGTTGTTGTACCATTTTACATACCTATCAGGAACATAAAAAGGTTCCTATTTCTTCACATTCTTGCCAACAACTGTTATTTTCCTTTTTTTTTTTTTTTTTTACTATAGCCATCTTAAAAAACCCGTTGCTGTTGTCAATTCCGACTCATAGCGACCCTATAGGACAGAGCAGAACTGCCCCATAGAGTTTCCAGGGAGTGCCTGGAGGTTTTAAACAGCCAACCTTTTGGTTAGCAGCTGTAGCACTTAACCACTACCCCACCGGGATCTTAGGGGGTAAGAAGTGGTGTACCTTATTGTGGTCTTGGTTTGCATTTCACTAATGACAAATGATGTTGAGCATCTTTTCATGTGCTTGTTAGCCTTTTGTATATCTTCTTTGGAAAAATGTCTATTCAAGACCTTTGCTCATTTTTTAAATTGGGTTCTTTGTCTTTTTGTTTTAAGAGTTCTTTATGTATTCTGCATACCAGTCACATACATAATGTGAAAATGTTCTCCTGTTCTGTGGATTATCTTTTTACTTTTTGATATTGTCAATTGAAGCACAAACGTTTTTAATTTTGATGAAGTCCAGTATATCTAGTCTTTTGTTGCTCATGCTTTTGGTGCCCTATCAAGGACATGAAGATTTACATCAATGTTTCTAAGAGTTTTATGGTTTTAGCTCTTAAATTGTTTATCCATTTTATGTTAAGTTTTATATATGGTGTGAGGTAGTGGGCTAACTTGGTTATTTAAGATGTGAATACTCAGTTGTCCCAGTACCTTAGTAATCAAAGTGACATCTTTGTTTTCCAGAACTTTGAAGAAGTCTTTTGTATCAAAGGAAACCCCGGTGGCATAGTGGTTAAGTGCTACAGCTGCTAACCAAAAGGTCAGCAGTTTGAATCCACCAGGTGCACCTTGGAAACTCTATAGGGCAGTTCTACTCTGTCCTGTAGGGTCGCTATGAGTCGGAATTGACAAATTGCACAATGCAATTACATCATTTGATTTCTTGACTCCTGCTTCTGTGAACACTGATGAGTGATCCAAGTAGAATGAAATCATTGACAACTTGAATTTCTTCTTCATTATCATGAGGTTGTTTATTGGTTCAGTTGTGAGGATTTTTGTTTTCTTTATATTCAGGTGTGATCCATACTGAAGGCTGTATCTCTTTGATAGTTAATATTCTCTGCTTTTCTGCCCGTGTTACTGCTTAATTTTTCTCATGGCTTGAAAGAAGACCTTGTTCAGTTGTGCTGTCCTGTCAGCAGCATAACTATGAGTCGGAATCTGCTCAGTGGTAATGGGCTTGGTTTTTTGGTTCAGTTGCTTATCTCTGTTCTGGATATTGAAAATAAATCTTACTTTGTATGTATTAAAATATTAGAGTTAAACATAAAGTTCCTCAAATCATTTTTTTCCAATTATTTGGAAAGATTATGTGTCGTGGTATTCTTATCCCATCTAGTCTACCTTTTGGTCACTTGTTAGCATGTTATCCTAGTGTAAAAGAGAATCATGAATTTGCTATTACTGTAACAGGTTTGTTCTTAAGTCACTAAGTGTAACCGTAGGATTTAGTTGATTCTTTTCATCAGATTACAAATCTGATGCTTCTGTTTTGAATACTCTTTCTTCTTTAAAGGGAATTTAGCAGTCCATTAAAGCACACTTAAAATTTTGCCTAACTTTAAGACTGAGCTAAACACAGCATATCATTCACATGTTATCTCTTGATGTGTACATCACAATTTTCAGGCTGGTTTTTCTCATTTCTACTCAAGCCTTCTGTCTCTGGCTTCATTCAAGCTATTTGCCTTTTACTGAAAGGTTTCTTATTCTCCCTTCTGTCAAACTAAACCTTGCCAGTTGTTGAGAACCCAGCTCAAGTTCTATATGCACAACTGTGACAGTTCTTTTTGTTTGTGCCTTTGTTCCCTTCCTTAATATTTATTGAATGTCTTTCATGTTCAGAACTGTGTCCTATTCCTGGTCACATAAAATTTTTCCCTTTCTTGAACTGCCGTTACATACCTAGGGAGCCCTGATCGTGCAGTGGTTCATCGCTTAGCTGCTTTGCAGGAGAAAGATGTAGCATTCAGCTTACATAAAGATTACAGCCTTGGAAACCCTATGGAATAGTTCTATTCTGCCCTATAGAGTCACTGTGAGTTGGAACGAACTGTATGGCAACGGGTATTACGTATCTAGACAGTAGCAAAAGCTGAGTAATTGTTTGATGGTACAATGAAACCTGTTCCCTATTGCCGTCAAGTCAATTCCGACTCATAGCGACCCTATAGGACACAGTATAACTGCCCCATAGGGTTTCCAAGGTGTGGTTGGTGGATTTGAACTGCCCGCTTTTTATGGTTAGCAGCCATAGCTCTTACTTATAAATTATACCTCCAGTTAGATTTCAAGCTGTCTTAAAGGCAAGATTGTTGTTTTTTACACATCATGTGTTTGCTTTATTGCAAGGCATGTTGTTGTTGGGTGCCGTTGAGTCGATTCCAACTTATAAATGACCCCATGGGACAGAATAGAACTACCCCACAGGGTTTTTTGGCTATAATCTTTATGGAAAAACATCACTAGGTCTTTCTCTGGTGGAGTAGCTGGGTGGGTTCCAACTACCAATCTTTTGGTTACCAACTGAGCAGGTGACCATTTGCTCAGTCTCCTGCTAGAAACTTCATGAAGCTGCTTTCCTGTACTTCCTGTGTGCCATTCGGTGATGTGGATGGGTCTAATCCAAGCGGCACAGATGCTGCACTTCCTGGCTGCCCAAGCCACTGTAGCCAGCCAGGAAGCTTGAAGGTAGAGAAGCTGGGAGAGGATGGGAGGTGGAAAAGCGTGTATTGCTGGTTACTGGGTGCTCTGTCTCCTGCTAGGAGCTCTGTGAAGCTGCTTTCCTTTGCTCCTTGCCTGCCGATCCCTGACAGGAGTCCAAGATGGTAAATCCGTACTGCGTTAGCTATTAAGGTACCTCCACACATATCTCTCCTTGATCTCTGTCCTCTGTCAGTTTCTTATCCCATTTGGTGTTTGGCTGAGTTCTTTATCTCTTCATTTGACACTTTGGGTTCCAGGAATGATGTTTATCTCTGTTTTACTTAATTTTTTGGGTCTTTGCTGTGGAGAGATAGTACAGTACTTCTGTCTATGGCATCATGTTGGCCGGAAACCTAGCCTCCTAAACTTTGAGAGAACATATTTCTGATTGTTAAAGCCATCTGCTTGTGATATTTCTGTTATAGCACCACTAGATAACTAAGACACAAGGCTTTTCCTCTCTCTCTCCCCTTTAATTGCTTTTCTTGATTACTGCCAGAATAATGTTTCTCATGTATAGACATGACAGTGTTAGCTCCCTGAGCATAAACTTTTCATGATTCCCAGTCTCTCGTTTGTCTCCCTTATCATGACATACAGAGTGTCAAGACATGGCCCTTACCTGTCTTGAGTATCATGTCCAAGTCCACCAGCCTCATTTCCAGCATTTCTGTATTCCACATTCAACCTTGTTGTTGTTATTGCTAGGTGCTGTCGAGTCAATTCTGACTCATAGTAACCCTATGCACAACAGAACAAAACACTGCCTGGTCCTGTGCCATCCTTATAATCATTGTTGCACTTGAGCTCGTTGTTTCACTTCGTCCAAGACAGATTTGTCCATTCTTTTGGCAGTCCATGGTATATTCGATATTCTTTGCCAATGCCACAGTTCAAAGGTGTCAGTTCTTCTTTGGTCTTCCTTACTCATTGTCCAGTTTTCACATGTATATGACGCGATTGAAAATACCATGGCTTGGGTCAGGTGCTCCTTAGTCTTCAAGGTGACGTCTTTGCTCTTCAACACTTTAAAGAGGTCCTTTGCAGCAGATTTACCTGATGCAATGCGTCTTTTGATTTCTTGACTGGTGTTTCCATGGCTGTTCATTGTGGATTCAAGAAAGATGAAATCCTTGACAATTTGAATCATTTCTCTGCTTATCATGATGTTGCTCATTGGTCCAGTTGTGAGGATTTTTGTTTTCTTTATGTTGAGGTGCCATCGATCTGAAGGCTGTGGTCTTTGATCTTCATTAGTGTTTCAAGTCCTCTTCACTTTCAGCAAGCAAGGTTGTGTCATTTGCGTATCACAGGTTGTTAATGAATCTTCCTCCAAGCCTGATGCCCCGTTCTTCATATAGTCCAGCTTCTTGTATTATTTGCTCAGCAAAAGGAAGAATTGATGAAGTTAAAGAAGTGAACAGAAGATTTCAAAGGGCTGCTCGAGAAGACAAAGTATTATAAGGACGTGTGCAAAGAGCTGGAGATGGAAAACCAAAAGGGAAGAACATGCTCAGCGTTTCTCAAGCTGAAATAACTGAAGAAAAAAATCAAGGCCTCGAGTTGCAATAATGAAGGATTCTATGAGGAAAATATTAAACAATGTGGGAAACATCAAAAGAAGATCGAAGGAATACACAGAGTCATTATACCAAAAGAATAAGTAGATGTTCAACCATTTCAAGAGGTAGCATATGATCAGGAACTGATAGTACCGAAGGAAGAAGTCCAAACTGCTCTGAAGGCATTGGCGAAAAACAAGGCTCCAGGAATTGATGGAATATCAACTGAGATGTTTCAACAAACAGATGCAGCACTGGAGGTGCTCACTCATCTATGCCAAGAAATATGGAAGACAGATTCCTGGCCAACTGACTGGAAGAAATCCATATTTATGCCTATTTCCAAGAAAGATGGTTCAACTGAATGTGGAAATTATAGAACAGTATCATTAATATCACACGCAAGCAAAATTTTGCTGAAGATTATTCAAAAATGGCTGCAGCAGTATATCGACAGGGAACTGCCAGAAATTCAGGCTGGTTTCAGAAGAGGACGTGGAACCAGGGATATCATTGCTGATGTCAGATGGATCCTGGCTGAAAGCAGAGAATACCAGAAGGATGTTTACCTGTGTTTTATTGACTATGCAAAGGCATTTGACTTTGTGGATCATAACAAATTACGGATAACATTGTGAAGAATGGGAATTCCAGAACACTTAATTGTGCTCATGAGGAACCTTTACATAGATCAAGAGGCAGTTGTTTGGACAGAACAACGGGACACTTATTGGTTTAAAATCAGGAAAGGTGTGCGTTAGGATTGTATTCTTTCACCATACCTATTTAATACATTCAACCTTAAGCCTAGTAAAGTAAGTATCTCAACTCTCTTTCTTTAATCAGCCATTTTTGTAATGTTTCTTTTCTACTCCTCTCCAGGTTGCCACTTTAAGACTCTCTCTAGCTATTCTTTTTAAAATCTTCTAAGACCTCATCAACACCTATCCTATAAGGAGTTAGTTTTGACTCTTGTTCCTAGCACTTTGACAAATATCAAATAGATGCTATGGAAAACACTTACAAATGAAACAATTAAAATGCTAGATATATACGTATATACATATGTATGTATGTATGTGTATAACCACAGTGCTGACATGAAAAGAAAGAAATCCACAGTAATAAAAAATCAAGGGATCCTGGGAGGAAAGAATGGACAAAGTCAGCTTTGTCCCAGAAGTTTTTCAAAACCTAGAACCTTGAGTTTCTAATATAAGGGCTTATCTGACAGCTGGAGGTAAGGAGATGAGTTTTAAGGCTATTTAAGGTGGGTATCATGATAGGGGAGCCTGGTGATGCGGTGGTTAAGCGCTACAAATACTAACCAAAAGATTGGCAGTCCGAACCTACCAGCCGTCCCTTGAAAAGCATATGGGGCAGTTCTACTCTGTCATATAGGCTAGGTCACTACGAGTTGGAATTGACTTGATGCAACAGATTAACGGTTAATAATTACCTTGATAGGAGATACCCAGGTAAGTCTGGGGGCCCAAAAGGTTCTACATAAGGGTGAACAGAAAATAAAACCACTGTACAAAAATGGACAATTAGAGACCTTTCAGTCTCAGTTTTATCTGTGGATGAAGGAAAAACAGCATCCTCCCCATCCTCTAAGAATTTATAACCACAAGTAGGCCTTACCACAGTACTCCATAGCTCTGGAGTTCTGAAACAGTAAGTTAAAGTTGTATCTAGGTGATTGTGTTCTCGGGCAACTACTGAAGCAAACCTAAGTTTTCTCTGGAACGATGTAAATTCAACCCCAAGACTCAAAAGAATTTGTACAGGTAAAGTTCCAAGGAAGGCTATACCTTGAGAGACAAGTAGATGAGTAAAAAATAAAAATAGGTTAAGAAATGCAGAAAATAGAATGCAAAGGTCTAACATATATCTAATTAGAGTTCAAAAGATTATTTAAAAAAGGCGTGAGTCAATAGTTGGCCTATGGCTATGAGTTTTTATAACGATTAAAATACACCAATTATCCAGATATCTCAATGAATCTTAAGCAAGACAAAAATAATTTCATACCTAGACATATCATAGTGCTACTGTAGAACAACCAGGCTAACAAAAGTATTTTAAAAGTAACTAAAGAGAAAAGACGGTTCACTTAAAAAGGAACAGCAGTCACTCGGCTGAATTTCGCATAGCAACAGTGGAAGCCAGGAGACAGTGGAATATCTACAGTGTGCTGAGAGAAAACTGGTAATCAGGTTTCTATACCCAGTGTCGTTATCTGTTTTTTTTTTTTTTTTTAATTTTTATTATGCTTTAAGTGAAAGTTTAGAAATCAAGTCAGTCTCATACAAAAATCTGTATACACCTTCCTATATACTCCTAGGTGCTCTCCCCCTAATGAGACAGCATACTCCTTACCTCCACCCTCTCTTTTCATGTCCAGTCGGCCAGCTTCTGACCCCCTGTGCCCTCTCATCTCCCCTCTAGACAGGAGATGCCCACGTAGTCTCATGTGTCTACTTGATCCAAGAAGCTCACTCTTCACCAGTATTATTTTGTATCCCATAGTCCAGTCCAATCCTTGTCTGAAGTGTTGGCTTTGGGAATGGTTTCTGTCTTGGGCTAACAGGAGGCTTGGGAACCATGTCCTGCGAGGTCCTTATAGTCTCAGTCAGACCATTGAGTCTGGTCTTTTTACAAGAATTTGGAGTCTGCGTCCTACGGCTGTCCTGCTCCCTCAGGGGTTCTCTGTTGTGTTCCCTGTCAGAGCAGTCATCAGGTGTAGCCGGGCACCATCTAGTTCTTCTGGTCTTGGTGTATTGAAGTCTCTGATTTATGTGGCCCTTTCTGTCTCTTGGGCTCGTAATTACCTTGTGTCTTTGGTGTTCTTCATTCTCTTTTTTTTTCCAGGTGGGTTGAGACCAGTTGAGGCATCTCAGGTGGCCGCTTGCTAGCGTTTAAGACCCCAGATGCCCATCTCCAAAGTGGGATGCAGATTGTTATCTTAATAGATTTTATTATGCCAATTGACTTAGATGTCCCCTGAAATCATGGTCCCAAACCCCCGCCCCTGCTACGCTGGCCTTCGAAGTATTCAGTTTATTCAGGAAACTTTTGCTTTTGGTTTCGTCCAGTTGTGCTGACCTCTCCTGTATTGTGTGTTCTCTTTCCTTTCTCCTGAAATAGTTCTTATCTACTACCTAATTAGTGGAAGCCCCTCTCCCTTCTTCCCTCCCTCCCCCGTCTCGTAACCATCAAAGAATATTTTCTTCTCTGTTTAAGCTTTTTTCTTGGGTTCTTACAACAGTAGTCTCATACAATATTTGTCCTTTTGCAACTGACAGATTTCACTCAGCATAATGCCTTCCAGATTCCTCCATGTTATGAAATGTTTCACAGATTGATCATTGTTCTTTATTGATGCATAGTATTCCATTGTGTGAATATACCATAATTTATTTATCCATTCATCCATTGACAGGCACCTTGGTTGCTTCCATCTTTTTGCTATTGTAAACAGTGCTGCAGTGAATATGGGTGTGCATATATCTGTTCGTGTAAAGGCTCTTATTTCTCTAGGATGTATTCCAAGGAGTGGGATTGCTGGATCATATGGTAATATTTTCTGGTTTTTTAAGGAAGTGCCAAGTTGATTTCCAAAGTGGTTGTACCATTTTATGTCACCACCAGCAGTGTATAAGTGTTCCACTCTCTCCACAATCATTCCAACATTTATTATTTTGTGTTTTTTGGAGTAATGCCAGCCTTGTTGGAGTGAGATGGAATCTCATTGTATTTTTGATTTGCATTTCTCTAATGGCTCATGATAGTGAGCGTTTCCTCATGCATCTATCTGTTAAGTACCTGAATGTTTTCTTTAGTGAAATGCCTGTTCATATCCTTTGCCCGTTTTTTAATTGGGTTGTATTTTGTAGTTGAGCTTTTACAGTATCATGTAGATTTTAGAGATCAGACGCTGATCGGAAATGTCATAGCTAAAACCTTTTTCCCAATCTGTAGGCAATCCTTTTACTCTTTTGGTGAAGTCTTTGGATGAGCATAGGTCTTTCACTTTTAGGAGCTCCCAGTTATCTAGTTTTTCTTGTGCACTGTTAGTAATGTTTTATATACTGTTTATGCCATGTATTAGGGCTCCTAACGTTGTCCCCATTTTTTCCTCCGTGATCTTTATCGTTTTAGATTTTATATTTAGGTCTTTGATCCATTTTGAGTTAGTTTTTTGTTCATGGTGTGAGGTATGGGTCGTGTCCCCCCCTCCCCCCGCCCCCCCAAGATGGATATCCAGTTATGCCAGCACCATTTGTTAAAGTGACTGTCTTTTCCCCATTTAACTGACTTTGGGCCTTTATCAAATATCAGCTGCTCATATGTGGTTGGATTTATGTCTGGATTCTCAATTCTTTTTCATTGGTCTGTGTATCTGTTGTTGTACCAGTACCAGGCTGTTTTAACTACTGTGGCAGTATAATAGTTTCTAAAATCAGGTAGAGTGAGGCCTCCTACTTTGTTCTTCTTTTTCAGTAATGCTTTACTTATCTGGGGCCTCTTTGCCTTCAGTGAGGCCTCCTACTTCGTTCTTCTTTTTCAGTAATGCTTTACTTTTTTTTTTTTAACTTATCCGGGGCCTGTTTGAGTTCCATGTGAAGTTGGTGATTTGTTTCTCCATCTCATTAAAAAATGTCGTTGGATTTTGGATCAGAATTGTATCTATAGATGGGTTTTGGTAGAATACACATTTTTACACTGTTAAGTGTTCCTGTCCATGAGCAAGGTATGTTTTTCCGCTTACGTAGGTCTGTTTTGGTTTCTTGCAGTAGTGTCTTGTAGTTTTCTTTGTATAGGTCTTTTGCATCTCTGGTAAGATTTATTCTTAAGTATTTTATCTTCTTGGGGGCTAGTATAAATGGTATTGATTTGGTGATTTCCTCTTTGATGTTCTTTTTGTTGGTGTAGAGAAATCCAACTGGTTTTTGTATGTTTATCTTGTATGCTGATAATCTGCTGAACTCTTCTATTAGTTTCAGTAGTTTTCTTGAGGATTCTTTAGGGATTTCTGTGTATAAGATCATGTTATCTGCAAATAGAGATACTTTTACTTGTCCCGTGCAAACCTCGATACCCTTTATTTCTTTATCTAGCCTAAGTGCTCTGGCTAGGACCTCCAGCACAGTGTTGAATAAGAGTGGTGATGAAGGGCATCCTTGTCTGGTTCCAGATGTCAAGGGGAATGCTTTCAGACTCTCTCCATTTAGGATGATGTTGGCTGTTGGCTTTGTATAAATGCCCTTTATTATGTTCAGGAATTTCCCTTCTTTTCCTATTTTGCTGAGAGTTTTTATCGTGAATGGGTGTTGAACTTTGTCAAATGGCTTTTCTGCATCATTTGAGAAGGTCATGTGATTCTTGTCTTTTGTTTTATTTATAAGATGGATTACAGTAATTGTTTGTCTAATGTTGAACCAGGAAACCCTGATGGCATAGTGGTTAAGAGCTACAGCTGCTAACTAAAAGGTTGGCAGTTCAAATCCATCAGGCGCTCCTTGGAAACCCTATGGGGCAGTTCTACCCTGTGCTGTAGGGTCGCTATGAGTTGGAATTGACGGCAACAGGTTTTTTTTTTTTAATGTCGAACCATCCGTGCATACCTGGTATGAATCCCACTTGGTTGTGGTGAATTATTTTTTTGATATGTTGTTGAATTCCATTGGCAAGAATTTTGTTGAGAATTTTTGCATCTAAGTTCATGAGAGATAATGGGTCTGTAATTTTCTTTTCTTGTGGTGTCTTTGCCTGGTTTTGCTATCAGGGATATGCTGGCTTCATAGAATGAGTTTGCGAGTATTCTGTCCCTTTCTATGCTGTGAAATACCTTTAGTAGTAGTGGTGTTAACTCTTCTCTGAATGTTTGGTAGAACTCTGCAGTGAAGCCATCAGGGCTAGGCCTTTTTTTTGTTGGGAGTGTTTTGATTACCTTTTCAGTATCTTCTTTGTTATGGGTTTATTTAGTTGTTCTACCTCTGTTTGTGTTAGTTTAGGTGGGTAGTGTGTTTCTAGGAACCCATCCATTTCTTCTGGGTTTTCAAATTTGCTACAGTTTTTCATAGTAATGTGATATGATTGTTTTAATTTCAGTTGGGTCTGTTACAGTATCGCCCATCTTATTTCTTATTCAGGGTATTTGCGTCTTCTCCTGTTTTTCTTTTGCCAGTTTTTGGAATGCTTTATCAATTTTGTTAATTTTTTCAAAGAACCAGCTTTTGGTCTTGTAACTCTTTCAATTGTTTTTCTGTTTTATATTCCATTTAATTTTGCTCTAATTTTCATTATTTGCTTTCTTCTGGTGCCTGAGCGTTTCCTTTGTTGCTCTCTTTCTGTTTGTTCAAGTTGTGAGGATAATTCTTTGATTCTGGACTTTTTTCTTGTATGTGTGAATTTATTGATATAAATCGACCTCTGAGCACTGCTTTTGCTGCATCCCAAAAGTTCTGATTGAAAGTGTTTTCATTCTTATTGGGTCCTATGAGTGTCTTTATTCCATAGTTAATGCCTTCTATAGCCCAGTCATTTTTGAGCCAGGGTAATGTTCTTTTTTTTTTTTTTTCTTAATGTTCAGTTTCCAAGTGTGTGATTTCTTTTCCTTGCTTTTTCTGTTATAGATTTCTACTTTTAAGGCCATATGGTCAATCAGAGAAGATGCTTTGTAGTATTTCGATGTTTTGCATTCTGCTAATGCTTGCTTTATAACCTACTAATGTGGTCTATTCTAGAGAATGTTCCATGTGCACTAGAAAAGAAAGTGTATCTGGCTGCTCTTGGGTGGAGTGTTCTCTTTGAGGTCAAATTGGTTGATTGTGGCATTTAGATCTTCCATGTCTTTACTGAGCTTCTTTCTAGATGTTCTGTCCTTCACTGAAAGTGGTGCGCTGAAGTCTTCTACTATCATTGTGGCGCTATCTCACTTTTCAGTGCTTTTAGAGTTTGTTTTGTGTACCTTGCAGCCCTGTCATTGGGTGCATAAATATTTAATATGGTTATATCTTCTTGATATATTGTCCCTTTAATCATTATATAGTGTCCTTCCTTATCCTTTGTGGTGGATTTAACTTTAAAGTCTGTTTTTTCAGAAATTAATATTGCCACTCCTGTTCTTTTGATTGTTATTCGCTTGATATGTTTTTTTCCATCCCATGAGTTTTAGTTTGTTCATGTCTCTAATTTTAAGGTGTATCTCTTGTAGGCAGCATATAGATGGGTCTTTTTTTTTTTTTTTTTAATCCATTGTGCCACTCTCTGTCTCTTTATTGGTGCATTTAGTCCTTTAACATTCAGCCTAATTATGTATAGGTATGAGTTTAGCACTTTCATTTTGACAGTTTCTTTTTCCCACTTAATTTTTTGTGCTTAGTAGTTTATTTTTATGTATGTCTTTTCCTCTTATTCGTTGTTTCTGCTGAGTCTCTATTTTTTTCTTGTATTTTATTTTGATGAGTAGGATTGTTACTCTCCTTTGTGCTTACGTTAATATTTACCCCATTTTCCTGAGTTTAAACCTAATTTTTATTTCTTTATATTGCCTTGTCTTCCTCTCCATGTGAATGATCTGTGACTACCTTTGTTAGTCCCTCTTTATTATTTTAATGTTTTCTTCTTTTACGTAATACCATCGCTGTTTCCCTGTTTAGAGCATTTTTTTTAATCTTGATTTATTTTTGTGATTTCTCTATTTGGGTTGACGTCCGATTGCTCTGTGCAGTGTTCTAGTCTTTGATTGTTGATTCCTGATATTATTGATTTTCTAACCAAAGAACTCCCTGTAGTATTTCTTGTAGTTTTGGTTTTTATAAATTCCCAAACTTCTGTTTATCTAGAAATGTCCTAATTTCACCTTCATATCTGAGAGGTAGTTTTACTAGCTATATGATTCTTGGCTGACAGTTTTTTTCCTTCAGTGCTTTATGTAAGTTTTCCCATTCCCTTCTTGCTTTCATGGTTTCTGCCGAGTAGTCTGAGCTTATTCTTACTGACTGTCCTTTGTAGGTGACTTTTCGTTTATCCCTAGCTGCTCTTAAAATTTGCTCTTTATCTTTGGCAAGTTTGATTATAATATGTCTTGGTGACGCTGTCTGAACATCTACCTTATGTGGAGTTCAGTGAGCAGCTTGGATAGCTATCTTCTCATCTTTCATGATATCAGGGATATCAGGGAAGTTTTCTGCCAATAAATCTTCAACAAGTCTGTCTGTATTTTCTGTTATCCCTCCCTGTTCTGGTACTCCAGTCGTTCATAGGTTATTTCTCTTGATAGAGTCACACATGATTCTTAGGGTTTCTTCATTTTTTAAGATTCTTTTATCTGATTTTTCTTCAAATATATTGTTTTCACAGGCTTTATCTTTAGCCTCACCAGTTCTGCCTTTCGCTTGCTCAGTTCTGCCCCTCTGACTTTCTGTTGAGTTGCCTAATTATATAATTTTATTGTTAACTCTTCTGAATTTCTGATTGCTGTCTCTCTATGGATTCTTGCAGCTTATTAAATATTTCTTTATGTTCTTGAGTAACCTTTGTAATTTCCTCAACTACTTCATCTGTGTGTTCCTTGGCTTGTTCTGCATATTGCCTGATCTCCTTCCTAATCTCTTTCCTGATGTCTTGATGGGTTCTGTATATTAATCTTTTGTATTTTGTATCCAGTAATTCTAGGAAGGCACTTTTATCCAGAAGATCCCTTGATTCTTTGTTTTCAGAGCTTGTTTAAGGGATCACGGTCTACTTCTTTATGTGATTTCATATTGACTGTTGTCTCCGAGTCATCTAAAATTTTTTTTCTTGTATTTTATTTTGATGTGTATGATAGTTTGTCTCCTTTGCGGTTACCTTATTATTTACCCCTGTTTTTCTAAATTTAATCCTAAATTTTATTTCTTTGTATTGCCTTGTCTTCCTCTCCATGTGGAAGATCCATGACTACATTTCTTAGTCCCTCTTTTATTGTTTTAATGTTGTTGTCTTTTACGTAATAAAATCACTGTTAGCCTGTTTTGAGTGTTTTTTTTTTTTTTTTTAATCTTGATTTATTTTTTTGATTTCCCTGTCTGGGTTGACTTCTGATTGCTCTGCCTAGTGTTCTGGTCTTGGGTTGATACCTGATATTATTGATTTTCTAACAAAAGAACTCTCTTTAGTATTTCTTGTACTTTTGGTTTGGTTTTTTACAAATTCCCTAAACTTCTGTTTATCTGGAAATGTCCTGTTTTCACCTTCATATTTGAGAGACAGTTTTGCTGGATATATGATTCTTGGCTGGCAGTTTTTTTTCCTTCAATTTTTTATATAAATCATCCCATTGCCATCTTGCCTGTATGGTTTCTGCTGAGTAGTCTGAGCTTATTCTTATTGGCTGTCCTTTGTAGGTGACTTTAGGTATATCCCTAGCTGCTCTTAAAATGCTCTCTTTATCTTTGGTTTTGGCAGGTTTGATTATAATATGTCTTGGTGACTTTCTTTTAACATCTACCTTATGTGGAGTTTGATGAGCATCTTGGATAGATATCTTCTCATCTTTTATGATGTCAGGGAAGTTTTCTGCCAACAAATCTTCAACAGTTCTCTCTGTATTTTCTGTTACCTCTCCCTGTTCTGGTACTCCAATCACTCGTAGGTTATTTCTCTTGATAGAGTCCCACATGATTCTTAAAGGTTTCTTCATTTTTTTTAAATTCTTTTATCTGATTTTTCTTCAAATATATTAGTGTCAAGTACTTTCAGTTGAGAAATTCTGCCTTCCACTTGCTCAAATCTGCTTCTCTGACCTTCTGTTGTCTACTTCTGTAATTTTATTGTTAATCTTCTGAATTTCTGATTGCTGTCTGTCAGTGGATTTTTCCAGCTTATTAAATTTTTCATTATGTTCCTGAACAGTCTTTCTAATTTCTTCAGTAGCTTTTTCTGTGTGTTCCTTGGCTTGTTCTGCATATTGTCTCATTTCCTTCCTGATGTCTTGAAGGGGTCTGTAAATTAATCTTTTGTCTTCTGCCTGTGGTAATTCCAGGAAGGTACTTTCATCTAGAAGATCCCTTGATTTTTTTTCTTTTTTGAGAGCTTGTTGAGGTGGTCATGATCTGTTTCTTTATGTGACTTAATATTAACTCTTGTCTCCAAGCCATGTATAAGTTTTTGTATTAGTTTGTTCTTTGTTTGCTTACCGTATCCTAGCTTCTTGCTTTTTTTTTTGTTGTTGTTGTTGTTTTGATATGCCCAAATGGGCTGCTTGAGTGAGCTAGCTTGATTATTTTCACCTTTGAAGCTCTGTCTTCCTGTCATCAGATGGCTAGAGCTGTTATCAGGTATGTCAGCCTAGGAGTCCATTCACTTTTCTTGTATGGATTCAGCTCAGGTGTCCAGGTAGGTGGTCATCAAGTGTGTGGTACAGGCTCTGTTGTACAGTCTTAGAGGGGCAGGGGTGGTTAGTGTAGGTACCAGTACCTGGTTGCATCAGGGGGTCATACTCTGAACAAGGCAGGGGGTGAAGATTGTCCTCCACGTGTCTCTGAGGAAAGTGTGTCCTTTTTCCCTAGAGCGTACAGGTGGGTGGGTTCTGGAGGCTGACCATGGGCACCCATTGTTTTTGGTTGTAAGGACTAGGAGGTACCAGTTATCTTTGGACCCCTGTCATGGGCGGCTGGGTGACCTGAGTGGAGCTACCAGTCCTTAGGCCCCTGATGTGGGTAGGTGAGGAACCTGTCCAGTAGGCAAAGCAATGTCAAATATCAAATACCTGCCTCTCCCCAGCACAGCTGAAATGGTTTGAGTCTGCCAATGAGGGCCTATTCTTCCGAAATAGGCCCACATAGGTCCATGTAGAGGGGAAAGGTACTCAAAGTCCATGGGCCACTTATGCTTGGACAGGACCCGCTTCTGTCCTGAGCTCCCCTGGTTAGTGGTGCTGGCAAATTATCCTTCCCCCTAGTTGCAAATGTATTCTTTCTCCAAGGCCAGGAGGATAGCCCTGGGTGCTCAGTAGGTCCTATCTCAGGCCCAGGGAAATGAACGACCGCTGAAGCCAGCTTGAGAGTGGGGGTCGTGTAAAACATACGCAAGTACTTAGCTTTTGCCATTCTTTTCTGCTTCTGGACGTGTGTGTCTGCTGTGCCGCTGGCTGCTTCTCCCTGAGGAAACTGGGTCCAAACCCTAGTACCAGTCCTCCACCATCACTGCTTCAAGGAATGTTGCCTGAGGGCTCCCTGCGATTCAGGTCTGGTAACTCCTCTCCGCTTCTGAACTGTCTCTACTCTCCCTGCCCCTCAGTTTGTTTTCTAAGCTTGCCTTTGATGCTCAGGGCTCAGGGCTCCTAGCTTGTCATAAGTATATTCATTTTACTTTTTTCAGGTCTTTGTTGGAAAGAGTGCTTGCCGGAAGCGTCTGTGTATTTCGCCATCTTTTCTCTGCCCCATCGCCATCTATAAATTATTGTATTAGTTTGTTCTTTGTTTGCTTACTGTATCCTAGCTTCTTTGTTTTGTTTTGATATGACCAAATGGGTTGCTTTAGTGAGCTAGCTTCATTATTTTCACCTTCAAACTCTATCTTCCTGTCATCAGATGGCTAGAGCTGTTATCAGGTATATCAGTCTAGGAGTCCATTCACTTTGCTTGTATAGATTCAGCTCAGATGTCCAGGTAGGTGGTCATCAAGTGTGTGGTACAGGCTCTGTTGTACAATCTTAGAGGGGCAGGGGTGATTGGTGTAGGTACCGGTATCTGGTTGCATCAGGGGGTCACACTCTGAACAAGGCAGGGGGTTGAGAACCATCCCCCGAGTATCTGTGAGAAAAGTGCATCCCTGTTGCCTAGAGCGTACAGGTGGATGGGTTCTGCAGACGGACCGTGGGCACCCACTGTTTTTGGTTGTAAGGACTGGGAGGTACCAGATAGCCTTGTACCCCTTTCATGGGTGGCTGGGTGACCTGAGTGGAGCCACAAGTCCTTAGTCCCCTGATGTGGGTAGGTGTGGATCCTGTTTAATAGGCAAAACGGTGTCAAACATCAAGCACCCAGCTCTTCACTGCACAGCTGAAACAATTGCGGTCTGCCAACTGTTCTCCTGTTCTGCTGAAATAGGCCCACACAGGTCCATGCAGGGGGGAAAGGTATTCAGAGTCAACGGACTGTTTATGCCTGGACAGGATCTGCTTCTTTCCTGATCGCCCCAGGTTAGTGGTGCTGGGAAATTAGCTTTTCCCCCAATTGTGAATTTATTCCTTTTCCAAGGCCAGGAGAATGGCTCAAGGCACGCAGCAGGGCCTATCTCAGGCTCATGGAAATTGACAACCACTGAAGCTGGCTTGGGGGCTGGGGGTGCGGTAAAATATACACAAGTACTTAGCATTTGCTGAGAGTGCCATTCTCCTCTGGTTCCAGAAGTGTGAGTAGGCTGTGCAGCTGGCAGTGCCTCTCTGAGGAAACTGTCCGAATGCTACCTCCAGCCCACCGCAGCCTGAGGGTTCCCGGCGATTCAGGTCCATCAGTTCCTCCCCGCTTTTAAACCGTCTCCCCCGACTCCCACTGCTCAGTCCGTTTTCTAACTTTGCCTGTGATGTTTAGGGGTCCTACCTTGTAAATACAATCGTTTCACTTTTTTGGGGGGGGGTCTTTGTCTTAAGAGGAATCGCCAGAAGTGTCCGGCTGTTCCACCTCTTGGCCCCACTTGCAGTTATCTGTTAACAAAGAGGGCAAAATAGAAACCTATTGAGGGGGAAAAATTTTGGGGGGGGCTATATATTATTGTTAGGACAGTCTATATTTGCTTTAGCATAACACTTTGAACAGATGGAAGGCCCCTTAACTGTCTGGCCCTGCCCGTGCCAGACATGTCAAAGAAAATAAGGATAGCATGTACAAAATTAACAGGAAGTTTCTCTTTAGAAAGGAGTTCCCTTTATATTGTACAAATTGACTGTTAACTTTTTTTTTTTTAATTAATCTTAATGTGTTTGTTTTTGTGATTTCCCTATTTGAGTTGATATCAGGACGTTCTGTTTTGTGACCTTGTGTTGTGCTGATATCTGATATTATTGGTTCTCTGACCAAACAATATCCTTTAGTATTTCTTGTAGCTTTGGTTTGGTTTTTGCAAATTCTCTAAACTTGTGTTTGTCTGTAAATATCTTAATTTCGCCTTCATATTTCAGAGAGAGTTTTGCTGGATATATGATCCTTGGCTGGCAGTTTTTCTCCTTCAGTGTTCTGTATATGTCGTCCCATTCCCTTCTTGCCTGCATGGTTTCTGCTGAGTAGTCAGAACATATTCTTATTGATTCTCCCTTGAAGGAAATCTTTCTTTTCTCCCTGGCTGCTTTTAAAATTTTCTGTTTATCTTTGGTTTTGGTGAGTTTGATGATAATATGTCTTGGTGTTTTTCTTTTTGTATCAATCTTAAATGGGGTTCGATGAGCATCTTGGATAGATATCCTTTCGTCTTTCATGATGTCAGGGAAGTTTTCTGTCAGGAGTTCTTCAACTATTTTCTCTGTGTTTTCTGTCCTCCCTCCCTGTTCTGGGACTCCAATCACCTGCAGGTTATCCTTCTTTATAGAGTCCCACATAATTCTTAGGGTTTCTTCATTTTTTTTAATTCTTTTATCTGATTTTTTTTCAGCTGTGTTGGTGTTGATTCCCTGGTCCTCCAGATTTCCCAGTCTGCATTCTAATTGCTCGAGTCTGCTCCTCTGACTTCCTAGTGCGTTGTCTAATTCTGTAATTTTATTGTTAATCTTTTGGATTTCTACATGTTGTCTCTCTATGGATTCTTGCAACTTACTAATTTTTCCACTATGTTCTTGAATAATCTTTTTGAGTTCTTCAACAGTTTTATCGGTGTGTTCCTTGGCTTTTTCTGCAGTTATCCTAATTTCATTTGTGATATCATTAAGCATTCTGTAAATTAGTTTTTTATATTCTGTATCTGATAATTCCAGGATTGTATCTTCACTTGGGAAAGATTTTGATTCTTTTGTTTGGGGGGTTGGAGAAGCTGTCATGGTCTGCTTCTTTAAGTGGTTTGATGTGGATTGTTGTCTCCGAGCCATCACTGGGAAACTAGTTTTTCCAGAAAATCCTCTGCGTCCAGTCCAAATCCCTGCGGGACGGTTCCCCGGCTCGGACGCTGCTCTTTCTGCTCCAAGACCAGTCACTGCTTCCCGGGGACTTCTCCTACCGGCTGCGTCCCACGCCGCCCACGGAACCGGCTGGTCTCCCTCCCGGGGTTAGTTCAGGGGGGTGGAGCAGCTCTCTGTGCTTGTGCCGTACCTGACTGGTACTCTGGCTCCAGGCTCTGGAAACAATCGCTGCTTCCCCGTATTAGTTCGTTCTCCATCTCTAAATCTGTGTTTGTTGTTCAGGGTTCGTAGATTGTTATGTATGTGATCGATTCACTTGTTTTTCCGTGTCTTTGTTGTAAGAGGGATCCGAGGTAGCGTCTGCCTAGTCCGCCATCTTGGCTCCGCCTCCGACTGTTAACTTTTTGACAGTCAACATTCACATAAGCTAAAAAGTATCACTTGTCTACAAAACTATAGTTTTCTTTATCAAAAATTGTCTCTGTATAAACGCACTAAACCCACTGCCATCGAGTCAATTCTGATTCATAGCAACCCTATAGGACAGAGTAGAACTGCCCCAAGGAGTTTATAAGGCTGTAAATCTTTACGGAAGCAGGCTGCCACATCTTTCTCCTGTGGAGCGACTGATGGGCCTGAACCACCGACCTTTTGGTTTGCAACGGAATGTTTTACCTCGCGGTACCCAGGCTGCTTCTCTCTATAATAGTAACAAATTACTGAATTACTGAAAACTACTAAATATTGTTCACTCCCTATTTTAAGGTACATCTACTTAAAAAACTTAGTTTAAAACTTCTATTAAAGAAGAGTCTGGAAGGAATACAGCAACACAGTTTTTTGGATCTTTCTGAATCTCTACGTCCAGAGCCACAGAGCAACAAGGCAGCAAAATTAAAAATCCACAGGCAATGGTTAACCATAACAGCGTATCCCCAAGACACCAAACTACAACTGGGTGAAGACAGGCCCCCAACAGCCGTCAGACTTGCATGGTATCAGTATCTGAACAGGGGAAAGCATAAGGAAACAATAGAGATCAGACCTGATAATAGGAGAACCCCCAAAATAGCCAGGAGATATTCTGTGGAAAGGGCAGCAGGCCAGTTAGCGGGTTAAACAGGCCAGTCTTTTGCCCACTCCAATAATGGATGAATTCAGTTTGTACCTCAGTAAGAAACACAGGGGCTAGAGTAGTCTACCTCCTGTGAACTCTTAAAACTAACCTGCCAGGGCTCCCTTCCAGGACAGGACTTTACACTAAGGAGAAACTGTGGGAATAGAATCAAAATTGCACAGAATAGGGGCAGAGGAAAGAGAAGGAGTAGTGGGGGGAATGAAGGGAGAACAGGGTCGAGCAATCTTAGAAAGTAACCTGCCATGCTTATTTTTAACAGTGTACATAATAGAATAGAGAGCTCTGTAAAATTGGAAAAACCGTTTGCATTAATTGACCAGCAGTATCCAGAACAAGGAAGCCCAAGACCCATTGTATGCTCTCTTTCTGAGACCATACCTGGAAGATTGTTTAATTTTTTTTTTAATAATTTTTAATGTGCTTTAAGTGAAAGTTTACATATCAAGTCAGTCTCTCACACAAAAACCCATACACACCTTGCTACACACTCCCAATTACTTTCCCGCTAATGAGACAGCCCGCTCCCTCCCTCCACTCTCTCTTTTCCTATCCATTTCACCAACTTCTAATCCCCTCCACCCTCTCATCTCCCCTCCAGGCAAGAGATGCCTGCCAACATAGTCTCAAGTGTCCACCAGATCCAAGAAGCTCACTCCTCACCAGCATCCCTCTCCAACCCACTGTCCAGTCCAACCCATGTCTGAAGAGCTGGCTTCGGGAATGGTTGCTGTCCTGGGGCAACAGAAGGTCTGGGGACCATGACCACTGGGGTCCTTCCAGTCTCAGACCATTAAGTCTGGTCTTATGAGAATTTGGGATCTGCATCCCACTGCTCTCCTGCTCCCTCAGGGGTTCTCTCTTGTGTTCCCTGTCAGGGCAGTCATCGGTTGTAGCCAGGCACCATCTAGTTCTTCTGGTCTCAGAATGATGTAGCCTCTGGTTCATGTGGCCCTTTCTGTCTCTTGGGCTCGTAATCACCTTGTTACCTTGCTGTTCTTCATTGTCCTTTGCTCCAGGTGGGTTGAGGCCAATCGATGCATCTTAGTAGATAGCTGCTTGCTAGCGTTTAAGACCCCAGACGCCACTCTTCAAAGTGGGATACAGAATGTTTTCTTCATAGATTTTATTAAGCCAATTGACTTAGATGTCCGCTGAAACTGTGGTCCCCAGACCCCTGCCTCTGCTACACTGGCCTTCGGAGCATTCAGTTTATTCAGGAAACTTCTTTGCTTTTGGTTTAGTTCAGTTGTACTGACCTCCCCTGTATTGTGTGCTGTCTTTCCCTTTGCCTAAAGTAGTTCTTACCTACTCTCTAATTAGTGAATGCCCCTCTCCCACCCTCCCTTCCTCCCCCCTCTCATAACCATGAAACAATGTTTTCTTCTCAGTTTAAACTATTTCTCAAGTTCTTATAATAATGGTCTTATACAGTATTTGTCCTTTTGTAGCTGACTAATTTCACTCAGCATAATGCCTTCCAGGTTCCTCCATGTTATGAAATGTTTCACAGATTCCTCACTGTTCTTTATCAATGTGCAATGTGTAGTATTCCATTGTGTGAATATACCATAATGTATCTATCCATCCATCCATTGATGGGCACATTGGTTGCATCCATCTTTTTGCTGTTGTAAACAGTGCTGCAGGAAACATGGGTGTGCATATATCTGTTGGTGTAAAGGCTCTTATTTCTGTAGTATATATTCCAAGGAGTGGGATTGCTGGATCGTATGGTAGTTCTATTTCTAGCTTTTTAAGGAAGCATCAAATCGATTTCCAAAGTGGTTGTACCATTTTAGATTCCCACCAGCAGTGCATAAGTGTTCCAATCTCCCCACAGCCTCTCTATCATTTATTATTTTGTGTTTTTTGGATTAATGCCAGCCGTGTTGGAGGGAGATGAAATCTCATTGTAGTTTTGATCTGCATTTCTCTAATGGCTAATGATCATGAACATTTCCTCAGTTATCTGTTAGCTACCTGAATGTCTTCTTTAGTGAAGTGTTTATTCATATCTTTTGCCCATTTTTTAATTGGGTTATTTGTCTTTTTGCAGTTGAGTTTTTGCAGTATCATGTAGATTTTAGAGATCAGGTGCAGATCAGAAATGTCATAGCTAAAAACTTTTTCCCAGTCTGTAGGTAGTCTTTTTGCTCTTTTGGTGAAGTCTCTGGATGAGCGTAAGTGTTTGATTTTTAGGAGGTCCCAGTTATCTAGTTTTTCTTGCACATTCTTTATAATGTTTTGTGTACTGTTTATGCCACGTACTAGGGCTCCTAACATTGTCCCTATTTTTTCTTCCATGATCTTTATGGTTTTAGATTTTATATTTAGGTCTTTGATCCATTTTGAGTTAGTTTTTGTGCATGGAGTGAGGTATGGATCTTGTTTCTTTTTTTTGCAGATGGATATCCAGTTATGCTAGCACCATTTGTCTTTTCCCCATTTAAATGTTTTGGGGCCTTTGTCAAATATCAACTGCTCATATGTGGATGGATTTATGTCTGGATTCTCAATTCTGTTCCATTGGTCTATGTATCTGTTGTTGTGCCAGTACCAGGCTGTTTTGACTACTGTGGCAGTATAATAGGTTCTAAAATCAAAGTATGGCCTCCCACTTTGGTCTTCTTTTTCAGTAATGCTTTACTTATCCGGGGCCTTTTTCCCTTCCATATGGAATTGGTGATTTGTTTCTCCATCTCATTAAAGAATGTCCTTGGAATTTGGATCGGAATTGCATTAAATGTATAGATCGCTTTTGGTAGAATAGACATTTTTATAATGTTAAATCTTTCTATCCACGAGCAAGGTATGTTCTTCCACTTATGTAAGTCTCTTTTGGTTTCTTGCAGAAGTGTACCGTAGTTTTCTTTGTATAAGTCTTTTACATCTCTGGTTAGATTTATGCCTAAGTATTTTATCTTCTTGGGGGCTACTGTAAATGGCATTGATTTGGTGATTTCCTCTTCGATGTTCTTTCTGTTGGTGTGGAGGAATCCAGCTGATTTTTATATGTTTTTCTTGTATCCCGATACTCTGCTGAAATCTTCTATTAGTTTCAGTAGTTTTCTGGAGGATTCCTTAGGGTTTTCTGTGTATAAGATCATGTCACCTGCAAATAGAGATACTTTTACTTCTTCCTTGCCAATCTGGATTCCCTTTATTTCTTTATCTAGATGATTGCTCTGGCTAGGACCTCCGGCACAATATTGAATAAGAGCAGTGATAAAGGGCATCCTTGTCTGGTTCCCGATCTCAAGGGGAATGCTTTCAGGCTGTCTCCATTTAGGGTGATGTTGGCTGTTGGCTTTGTATAAATGCCCTTTATTATGTTGCTGCGTTTTCCTTCTATTCCTATTTTGCTGAGAGTTTTTATCATGAATGAGTGTTGAACTTTGTCATATGCCTTGTCTGCATCAATTGATAAAATCATGTGATTCTTGTCTTTTATTTATGTGGTGGATTACATTGTTTTTCTAATGTTGAACCAGCCCTTCATACCTGGTATGAATCCCACTTGGTCATGGTGAATTATTTTTTTGATATGTTGTTTAATTCTATTGGCTAGAATTTTGTTGAGGATTTTTGCATCTACATTCATGAGGGATATAGGTCTATAATTGTCTTTTCTTGTGGTGTCTTTACCTGGTTTTTGGTATCAGGGATATGGTGGCTTCATAGAATGCGTTTGGTAGCATTCCATCCTTTTCTATGCTCTGAAATACCTTTAGTGGTAGTGGTGTTAATTCTTCTCTGAAAGTTTGGTGGAACTCTGCAGTGAAGCCGTCCGGACCAGGAATTTTTTTTTGTTGGGAGTTTTTTGATTACCTTTTCAATCTCTTCTGTTGTTACGGGTCTGTTTAGTTGTTCTACCTCTGCTTGTGTTAGTTTAGGTGGGTTGTGTGTTTCTAGGAATTCATCCATTTCTTCTAGGTTTTCAAATTTGTTTGAGTATAGTTTTTCATAGTAATCTGATATGATTCTTTTAATTTCAGTTGGGTCTGTTGTAATATCATCCGTCTCATTTCTTATTCGGGTTATTTGCTTTCTCTCCTGTTTTTCTTTTGTCAGTTTGGCAGTGGTTTATCAGTTTTGATTTTTTTCAAAAAACCAACTTTTGATCTTGTTAATTCTTTCAATTGTTTTTATGTTTTCTATTTTGTTTATTTTTTTAAAAATTTTGTTTAGTTCAGCTCTAATTTTTACTATTTGTTTTCTTTTGGTGCCTGTGGGTTTCTTTTATTGCTCTCTGTCTCTTCGTTCAAGTTGTAGGGATAGTTCTTTGATTTGGGCCCTTTCTTTTTGGATGTGTGCATTTATTGATATAAGTTGGCCTCTGAGCATGGCTTTTGCTGTGTCCCAAAGGTTCTGATTGGAATTGTTTTCATTCTTATTGGATTCTCTGAATTTCTTTATTCCATCCTTAATGTCTTCTCTAATCCAGTCTTTTTTGAGCAGGGTATTTTTCAGTTTCCAAGTGTTTGATTTCTTTTCCCTGCTTTTCCTGTTAATGATTTCCAGTTTTATGACTTTATGGTCAGAGAAGATGCTTTGTAATATTTCAGTGTTTTGGATTCTGCTAAGGCTTGCTTATGACCTGATATGTGGTCTATTCTAGAGAATGTTCCATGTGCACTAGAAAAGAAGGTATTCTTGGTTGCTGTTGGGTGGAGTGTTCTGTATATGTCTATGAGGCCAAGTTGGTTGATTGTGGCATTTAAATCTTCCGTGTCTTTATTGAGCTTCTTTCTGGATGTCCTGTCCTTCACTGAAAGTGATGGGTTGAAGTCTCCTACTATTATTGTGGAGTTGTCTATCTCACTTTTCAAAGCCGATGGAGTTTGTTTTATGTATCTTGCCGCTCTGTCATTGGGTACATAAATATTTAATATGGTTATATCTTCTTGGTGTATTGTTCCTTTAATTATTATATAGTGCCCTTCCTTATTGTTTCTGATAGATTTAACTTTAAAGTCTATTTGGTCAGAAATTAATATTGCCACTCCTGCTCTTTTTTGATTGTTGTTTGCTTTTTTTTTATTATTATTATTTTCCATCCTTTGAGTTTTAGTTTGTGTCTCTTAAGTGTAAGGTGTGTCTCTTGTAGGCAGCATATAGATGGATCTTGTTTTTTAATCCATTCTGCCACTCTCTGTCTCTTTATTGGCGCATTTAGCCCATTTACATTCAGGGTAATTATGGATAGGTATGAATTTAGTGCTAGCATTTTGATGTCTTTGTTTGTTGACAGTTTCTTTTTCCCACTCGATTTTATGTGCTGAGTAGATTTTCTTTATATATTGTCCTTTCCTCATATTTGTTGTTGTTGATTCTGTTCCTGCTGAGTTTGTATTTTTCCCTTGTATTTTATCTTGATGAGTAGAATAGTTTTTCTGCTTTGTGGCCATCCCATTATTTACCCCTATTTTTCTAAATTTAAAACTAACTTTTATTTCTTTGTATTGCCGTATCTTCCTCTCCATATGGAAGGTGTGTGATTCCATTTCTTAGTGTCTCTTTATTTTTTTTAATGTTGTCTTCTTTTATATAATAACGTCACCGTTACCCTGTGTTGCAGTTTTTGTTTTGTTGTTTTAATCTTGCTTTTTTTTTTTGGATTTCCCTGTCTGAGTTGACTTTTGGTTGCTCTGCCCAGTGTTCTAGTCTTGGGTGTATACCTGATATTATTGATTTTCTAACCAAAGAACTCCCTTTAGCATTTCTTGTAGTTTTGGTTTGGTTTTTACGAATCCTCTCAACTTGTGTTTATCTGGAAATCGTTTAATTTCACCTTCATATTTGAGAGACAGTTTTGCTGGATATATGATTCTTGGCTGGCAATTTTTTTCCTTCAATTGTTTAAATATGCCATCCCATTGCCTTCTTGCTTGCATGGTTTCTGCCAAGTAGTCCGAGCTTTTTTTTATTGGTCTCCTTTGTAGGTCTGTCACTGCTCTTATAATTCTCTCTTTATCTTTGGTTTTGGCAAGCTTGATTGTAATATTTCTTGGTGACTTTCTTTTAAGATCTACCTTATGTGGAGTTCGATGAGCATCTCGGATAGATATCTTCTCATCTTTCACAATATCAGGGAAGTTTTCTGCCAACAAATCTCCAACAATTTTTTCTTTGTTTTCTGTTATCCCTCCCTGTTCTGGTACTCCAGTCACTTGTTGGTTATTTTTTTTGATAGAGTCCCACATGATTCTTAAGGTTTCTTCATTTTTTTAAATTCTTTTATCTGATTTTTCTTCAACTATATTAGTGCCAAGTGATTTATCTTCGAGTTCAGAAATTCTAGCTTCTATTTGCTCAGTTCTGCTCCTCTGACTATGTATTGAGTTATCTAATTCTGTAATTTTTTTGTTAATCTTTTGAATTTCTGATTGCTGTCCATCTATGGATTTTTCCAGCTTAGTAAACTTTTCATTACGTTCCTGAGCAATCTTTCTAACTTCTTCAGTTGCTTTATCTCTGCGTTCTTTGGCTTGTTCTGCGTATTGCCTCATTTCCTTCCTGAAGTCTTGAAGGGTTCTGTATATTAAACTTTTGTATTCTGCATCTGGTAATTCTAGGAATGCGCTTTCATCTAGAAGATCTCTGGATTCTTTGTTTTGAGAGTCTGTTGAGGTGATCATGTTCTCTTTCTGTATGTGACTTGATATTGACTGTTGTCTCCGAGGCATCTATAAGTTATTGTATTAGTTTATGCTTGCTTACTGTGTTGTAGCTGCTTGCTTTGTTTTGTTTTGGTATACCCCTGTGGGTTGCTTGAGTGAGCTAGTTTGGCTGTTTTCACCTTTGGAGCTCTGGTGTCCTGTCCCCAGCTGGCTAGAGCTGTTATCAGGTATATCGGTTTAGGAGTCCATTCAGTTTTCTTGTGTGAATTCAGCTCAGGTTTCCAGGTAGCTGGTATGAAGTGTGTGGTACAGGCTCTGTCCTACAGTCTTAGAGGGGCAGGGGTGATTGGCATATATACTGGTATCTGATTGCAGCAGGGTGTCACACGCTGAACAAGGCAGGGGACTGAGAACTGACCCCCAAGTGTCTCTGAAGAAAACACATCTCTGTTCCCTAGAGCATGCTGGTGGGTGGGCTCTGCAAAGGGACCATAGGCACCCAAAGTATTTGGTTGTAAGGAGTGGGAGGTACCAGTTATCTCTGGACCCCTGTTGTGGGTGGCTGGGTGACCTGAGTGGAGCCACCAGTCCTTAGGCCCCTGATGTGGGTAGGCGAGGACCTTGTTTAATAGCAAAGCAATGTCAAACGTAAAACTCCCACCTCTCCACCGCACAGCTGCAATAGTTGGAGTTTGCCAACAAGGACCTACTCTTCTGAAATAGGCCCACACAGGTCCGTGCAGAAGGGAAAGGTGCTCAAGGTCCACAGATGGTTTATGCCTGGACAGGAGCTGCTTCTGTCCTGAGCTCCCCTAGTTAATGGAACTAGCAAATTATGTTTTCCCCCCAGTTGCAAATTTTTTCCTTCCCCAAGGCCAGGAGGATGGTTCTAGGTGCTCACCAGGGTCTATCTCAGGCCTAGGGATTCAGCTGCTGAGGTTGGCATGGTAGGGGTGGTGGTGGTGGGGGGTGGCCACGGTAAAATATATGCTAGTACTTAGCTTTTGCCGAGAGTGCCGTTCTCCTCAGGTTCCCGAGGTGTAAGTGGGCTGTGTGGCTGGCTGCTTCTTCCTGAGGAAACTGCGGCCGAACGCTAGTAACAGCCTGCCACCGCCCTGCTCCCGGAATGGTGCCTGAGGGCTCCCTCTGATTCAGGTCCAGTAATTCCTCTCCACTTCTGAACAGCCTCTTCCTCCCCCTGCCCCTCAGTTCATTGTCTAAGCTTGCCATTGATGCTCAGTGCTCCTAGCTTGTCACAAATATACTTGTTTCACTTGTTTTTTGGGGTCTTTGTTGTAAAGAGGGCTTGACGGAAGCGTCTGTCTATTCCACCATCTTGGCTCCTCCTCAGATTGTTTCATTTTGAGTGCTGTGCTTTCAGAGGAGCAGTCAGCTAGAGCTCTCTGGAAAAGGCATATAGGACGTTGAGGGGGTTAAAATTATACCATGTGAGGAATGAACCCAACCCCAGGAATGATTTGATGAAATGGGGGTGGTTATGCTTGGAAAATAAGCTTGACAGCATTAGGATTAAACTTCATTTTTGTAGCAACCAAGAGGCCTTGTTGTTGTTGTTGTTGTTGTTAGTTGCTATTGAGTCGATTCAGACTCATGGCGATTGTATGTGTTTCAGAGTAGAACTGTGCTCCACAGGGTTTTCAAGGCTGTGACCTTTCGGAAGCAGATTACCAGGCCTGTCTTCTGAGGTGCCCCTGGGTGCACTCAAACTGCCAGCCTTTTGTCTGGAAGTCACGTCTTTGTCCGTTTGTGCCGCCCAGGGACTTAGACGCCATGCCAGGTAGAAATTTCAGGGAGGGAGATTTCAGCTTCAGTAAAGGAAGTACTTTGTAAATGTAAAATGAACCCAGAAATGCAATGTACTTCTCAGGTGGTAGAGGCTACCCATTTTTAAAGGTATGTAAGAGGACCATTCAAGCCTCTGTCATCACAGCCACTAGTATTGAGCACCTGCTGTGTGTCAATTGCAGATGTAAGCACTTGACTGTATTAACTCAGTTAATATTTATGACACCCTTTGAAGAACACATTTCCTTTGCCATGCTTATGTCCTAGTAAAGGAAAGATGGGAGCCTTGAGACCTCTATTCAGATCCGGCTGTGCCACATTCGTTAGCTAATGTGACGTTGTCAGGTCAGCAGTTCGTAGACATTTGGTCTCAGAACCTCTTTACACTCTTAAAAATTATTGCAGACCCCGAAAAGCATTTTGTTATGTAAGTTATATCTATTGATTTATTGTATTAGAAAAAAAAAAAAAGGAGCTCCGGTGGCACACCGGTTAAGCACTTGGCTCCAGAAGGTCAGTGGTTCGAGCCCAAAAGCTGCACTGTGGGAGAAAAGACCTGGTGCTATGCTCCTGTAGAGATTTACAGCCTAGAAAACCCTATAGGGCAGTTCTGCTCTGTCCTGTAGGGTCACTGTGAGTTGGGAGCCACTTGACAGCACACAGCAGCAGCAGCAACAATTGCTTGTCTCATTCCTGATGTCATACTTACTCACGACCAAGCAGCCTATTTTAAAGCCTTCTTACAGGTGGTAACAAAAGATTCTATACTAGCTGATAAAAGTAACATGTTAAATACTATCTTTAAATATTTTACATGCACCATCTCTCATTTAATATAATAATTCAGTGAGATAGAGGTACTGTTTAAAATCCCGCGTTGCAGACGAGGCAACTGAGATTTAAAGGCTCTGAGTAATTTTCCTAAAGTTACATAGCTAGGTAGTGGTAGCATTAGGATTTGAACTTACATCATCTAACTACTGAACTGGGGCTCTTAACCACTATGTTTTACGGCCTCTGTTACCTGTTTCAGTGTCAGTTTGGCTTTAACACAGTGCTGAAATTCTGTTTTTGTTTTAGTTTGCTTCGATGTTAATATTCTTTATTCTTACCTCAGATGTAAAACCATTAGCTCTTTTAGAGCCAGGAGCGGTATATCTTTGATGACATTACCGTGTGATTTCTGCTGCCCTGGGAGTGATTCAGAAATGTAGAGGTTCACAGGGACAACTTCGTTTCAGACAGATAGTGTTTGAGAGGCAGTGTGGCACAGTTTCTGGGCCTCATTTCTTCATCTTTTGAAATAGAATCTATGTCAGAGGTTCATTTTGACAGTGAAATCGGGTTTCATATGTAAATCATTTAGCAGGGTCTGGCACAAAGTAAGATAGAATTAACAGCTAATAGATGTTGCACTTGTGCAGAATTGATGAGGAGGCAAGATGACAAAGTTGGATAGCTTTTTTGGGGTTAGAGTCCATAGAATTTGATTTCATTGTTTTGCCTAAAATATCATGAATTTAGACTGCGGAAGCACTGTAATCAAATGTGAGTGTACAGCTGCCTTTACAGATTCAAATATAGCTTTAAGAGTGCTTTGTAACTAATAAGCAGAAGCAATTAAGAGTGTGTGCATGAGTTTTTGGATGTGGAGGAAGAACTGGGGAGGTGGTACAAATTTTTTGAGACCCTGTAGTGCTGAAGGGACCTTAAGACAAATCTCATATGATTTCTTTTACTTTACAGGTGGGAGCCTAAAAGCATTCTGGGGAGAGGAGGGGTAGGGGCCTAGACCCACTGTCTGTGGCCCTGATTGGAGGAAAGGCAGTCCCTATCTTAAGAAGGGGCTTTTATATAGAGAGGATAGTCACAGTGGTGTCATATCATTGTCATCTGTGCTTTTTGCCTGATTTGCTGCTGCAAGATTTCACTATTATGCCATGCTGGAAGACAGCTTGGTTTAGTGGAATGAGCATAAACCTTGGCTGAGATAAATCTGAATTTCAAGCATGGAACTGAACCTGTGTTACTGACCTTAAGGCTTTAGGCAAGTAACTTTAATTCTAGCTTGTTTTCTGTCTTATAAAATGGAAATAATAATCTTAGGGTTCTGAATGAAATGAATATGCTCAGTAGTTCCCAGCTAGTATTGGTCTCTACTGGGGATTCTAAATGTGTATGGATTTAATGAGTGCAGTGGGAGCATTTTTATTAATCTGCATATAAAACAGCCTCCTTAACCTTTAATATTTCCTGTTAATATTTTGACATCTATACCTTGACAGGAAACCCTGGTGGTGTAATGGTTAAGTGCTACGGCTGCTCACCAAAGGTTGGCAGTTCGAATCCACCAAGCGTTCCTTGGAAACTCTATAGGGCGGCTCTACTCTGTCCTACATAGTTGCTATGAGTCAGAATCGACTCAACGGCAATGGGTTTTTTATAGCTTGACAAGCTGAATTGCTACTGTGAAAAAAATAAGTCGTATTTTCATGGCTTTCTCCTTTCTTATTATCATTTTGAGTTGGAACCCTAAGCTTGTCTGGGCAAGAAGGAATGACTTCAGGATGAAGGAATCCTATCCAGAAACTTGAAGACCGAAGAAATATTCTTTCCAATAAATCTAAAAACCAGTGATTTTGGAGAGAAGTGACCACCGTTATTGTCTTTCTAGTTATTTGAATGGCTTAGTGGTAAAATGCTTAAGCAGTCCTCATTGTGATAAGGAATTTGAGTTGTGACCAATCCACAATGCTTCCTCTTAGTTTTAGGTTGAATGTACAACACAGCATTGTTTGTACTGAAATTGAGTGTGTTTTGAAGTTTGAGAGTATTTTACAACTACTGCCTTGTTAGGTTTGTTCAGAAATACTGTTCTATAACCTGAAAAATTTAAAAAATTTGTTGTCTAAAAAATTACAGATCATTTCATAAGGGATGTAGTTTACTGATTTGATCACGACAGTGTTGCTTTATTTCTATATAGAGAAGATCTTTGTAAGAAAATCGTGATATTTCTTACCATTAAAAAAAAAAAAAAAAGCTCTTAGTCCGTACTAAAAAAAAAAATTTTTTTTAAGTGAATTATAATGTTTCCTAGTATTAGAATTAGTGTTTTAGATGACTTTTGGTTTCTTGAATTTTCGTGGTGGTGGTGGTTTTTTGCCTTTTTTCTTTCTTTTTTTTTTTTTGCTTTTTCAGGCATCATAGTGTTGACATTTAAGGACATTGGTAAGAGGATGGAGCCTTTATTTCATCTGGTTTTACTTATAATTAATATACTAGTATCCTAGTGCTGCCATAACAAATTGCCACAAACCAAGTGACTTCAAACAAAAGAAATTAATTCTCTCACAGTTCTGGAGGCTAGAATTCCAAAATCAAAATATTGGCCGGGCCATGCTCCTTCTGAAGCCTCTAGGGGAGGATTCTTCCTTGCCCCTCCTTCCTTCTGGTGCCTCTTGAAAATCCTTGGCATTGGTGTTTAGCAACATCACTCCAGTCTCTGTCTTCACGTGACCCTCTTCCTTGTGTGTTTCTGTGTCCTCTCCCTTTCTTATAAGCACACCAGCCATTGGATTTAGGACCCACCTAAATCTTGAGATCCTTAACTGGTTACATCTGCAGAGACCTTGTAAAAATGGTGTGGGGGTGGCATCTCTGACCACCTCGTCTAACTTCACAAAAAAAAAAAAAAACTTCACAAGGGGGAAGGAAAATCAAGATCAACAGCCCAAGCCTGATTCCTGTGAGTTGGAGTTCAGACATACCTCCTCTCTCTGCTGTCTTTACCAATTCTGATACCGTCTTTACCAATTCTGATATCACCTGCCCCCACAGGACATTCTCTACTTCCGTGCTGCATTTGATAATTCGTTGCAGTGGCTACACAGAATTCATAGACAATACTCAGGATCATGGGGTTTATTAGGGAAGTAACAGTTACAATTCAGGCTGAGGAACACTCAGGGTACAGTTCTTCCATCAGGATAGCCTCTTCCCAGCTATACTCGCAGGCGGTCTCTCCCTGGCCCGCAGCTTCTCTCTGGCCCTTGGCCTCTGCCTAAAGGCATTCTGCTTTCTTACTCCATGGTCCAGAAAACCTTGCCGCCAGGTCTCTGCTGCTGCTTTTCACTATCTTTGCTATTTCAGGACTCGTTCTTTCTCTCAGTCTCCTGGTTCCAGGATCTTCTAAGCATAGGGATCCCAGGTCCAAAGGATGTGTTCTCTGGACCTGGCTGTTCTTTCTTGGTGGTGGTAGGATCCTCTCTCTGCTCTGGGATTGGCTCTCTTTTTAAGCCCAGTGGGATGGCAAAACTAACCAATCCCCTTGGTGGGCCACAGTTACCTTATTTGCATGGTCCCACCTAGTCACTTGGGTGGGAGTTAGAAGACTATGGCTAGAAAAACACAAACCAAACCCATTGCCATTGAGTCGATTCCAACTCGTAGCAACCCTGTAGGACAGAGTAGACTACTGCATAGGGTTTCCAAGGAGTGCTGATGGAGTAGAACTGCCAATCTTTTGGTTAGCAGCCAAGCTCTTAACTACTGTGCCACCAAGGCCACACAAAAGTGATCCATCGCACCGCAGACCTGCTTTCAAATAAGGTCACATCCACAGCAGAGATTAGTACTTGAGCATATCTTCTTAGTGGACATAATTCAACCCGTTACAATTAGATAACTTTTGGACGTTTTTCTCATCCATATATATCTTAACAAAGGACTAACTCTGGTGGGTCTTTTTCTCATCATCATCATCTTTTTTTTAAATATCTTTATAGCAAATAAACTATAGTTTGTTTGGGCTCAGGGCTTATGTCTTTGGCCAGCATTGTATCCCTAGTGCTTGGCCCATGTAGAGTGTAGATATTTCTCTTTTTCAATTCAAATACACATTTTCTGAAACCACACTGTGTGTAGTGCGGTGCAGTCACCAGTAGCTCCCTCCAATATGTCTGCTCAGTCTTACTGCCAAGAATGTGAAGAGGAAAATAGAGTGATTGTTTCTGACAGTATATCTGCAAATAGTGATTCTCTTGCATATTCATCTAAATGAGATAATTGTTTTGTCTCAGAGGCCAAGAAAAGAAATCCAGGAAGGATTTTTTTTTTTTTTTTAATTGGAAGGAAATGAATAAAATAGCATGGACATACCTGAATTCTAATTGCATACACACCTACTGAAACCTCCCAATGGGAGGGGACAAGGGAGGCATCAAGCACAGGAGAATAAGATTCCTAAAGTTTGGAAAACAATAACAAGAAGACAGTATCTTCTCCTTGTGTTGCACAATAGTTGCCATGCTAAAAATGCGACCGCTAAGATGGGAACCCTATTTAAAAACAGACTCACTAGTTTTCTATAGGCAATAATTTTCTGTATTACAGAGGTAGGCTTCTTCTGAAGTTCAGAACCGTCTTGTTAAATGATAAGTGAGGCAGAGTAGAGGCCACAGCTAAAAAGAGTTGGATCAGTGACTCATCGTAATGGTGTTGAGGCTTTCCTTAAAGACGCCCAGTAATTTCTGATATTTAGTAGATTCTGATTTTCTCTGGTCCTGTGGGAAAGCCTGGTGGTGTAGTGGGTAAGTGCTACGGCTGCTAACCAAAAGGTCAGCAGTTCAAATCCACCAGGCGCTCCTTGGAAACTCTGTGGGGCAGTTCTACTCTGTCCTATAGGGTTGCTGTAAGTCAGAATCGACTCGACGGCAGCGGGTTTTTTTTCGGGTGGTCATTAGGAAACCCTGGTGGCGTAGTGGTTAAGAGCTACGGCTGCTAACCAAATGGTTGGCAGTTTGAATCCGCTAGGCACTCCTTGGAAATCCTTTGGGGCAATTCTGCTCTGTCCTATAGGGTCGCTATTGGTCAGAATCAACTTGACGGCAACGGGTTTGGTTTTTTTTGTTTTTGTGGTCATTAGCTCTTTGGAATGGGGGCTTCAAATGCTGTTCCTTCTAGTACAGTTGCTTCTGTGGCCTCATCAATTCTCTCAGCCTGCCAGAGAATGTTTCGTGATGAACTCTGTGCTGACTCTTCAGTGCAAGGAGTTGGAGATTATGGGAAAACTGCCACCTTGCCTGTTGGAGTGGAAAAATTAGTATTCTCTGGGTTTTATTCTTGCTTGCATATCTGGTTTTAGGGAAGGGAAAGTCCCAACTAATGAGAACAGAGCTCACCAAAGTCATCTTCAACATATAACAGGCTCATGGCAGAAGAGTCAAAGAAGACAAAGAGGCTTTGTGTTGTCTTCAATTAATATATACATATTTTAATTGAGATAAACTATATATAAAGTGGAAACCCTGGTGGTGTAGTGGTTAAGAGCTATGGCTGCTAACCAAAAGGTCGGCAGCTCAAATCCACTTGGAAACCCTATGGGGCAGTTCTGCTCTGTCCTGTAGGGTCGCTATGAGTTGGAATCGACTCGATGGCAGTAGGGTTATATACAAAGTAAAATGCACAGGTGCGTTTTTGGTTAAGCACTTGACTACTAGGTGAAGGATTGGCAGTTGGGACCCACCCATATGCGCCTGGGAAGACAGGTGTGGTGATCTGCTTCTGAAAGGCCACACACAGCCATGAAAACCCTATAGAGCAGTTCTACTCTGCACGCATGGAGTTGCCGTGAATTGAAATCTGCTCAACAGTAACTAACAACAACGTGTAACCAGCACTCCAATATACTATAGAATATTTCTATCACTCCAGAAAGTTTCTTCATGCCCTCATTCCATTCATTCCCTACTACCCTTAAGCAGCTACTGTTCTGATTTCTATCACTTTACATTAGTTTTGCCAGTTCTTAAACATCATGTAAATGGAATGACACAGTGATAACTCTTTTGTTTGGTTTCTTTCATTCAACATAATGTTTTTGACATCTGCGTTGACTGTATCAGAACTTCTTTCTTTTTTATAACCATGTACCCTTCCATTGTATGAATATGACTCAATTTATCCATTCTATTGATGGACATTTGAGTTGTCTTTAGTTTGTGCCTGTTCTGCATCAGTCTTCTATAATTCTACAGGCATACTTGTACCAACCTATTTGTGGGCATTTCTCTTGGGTAGATACCCAGGAGTAGAAAACCAAATGGTTTTCTAAAATGGTGGTGCTATTTTTATTTTACATCCTTATCAGCCATGTATGAGAGTTTTTGTTGCTTCCCATTTTCACTAATGTTTGGTGTTGTTTGGTCTTTTACTTTTAAGCAATTATTATGGATAAGTAGTATCTGATTTTAGTTTTAATTTGTTTCCTGATGGTTAATGTTATTATCTTTTCATGTGTTTATTCACCCTTTTATATCTTTTATAGTGAACTCTTTTACCCATTTTTTCTTTTTTTACTCAATTAATATTTGGACCATGACTCATGGCAACCCAGTGTGTAGAGTAGAACTGCTCATACATAGGGTTTTCAACGCTGTGACCTTTCATAAGCAGATGGCCAGGCCTGCCTTTCAAGGTGCCTCTGGGTGGGTTCGAACTGCCAGCCTTTGGGTAGTAGCCAAGCACTTAACCATTTGTGACACCCAGTGAGTCAGAATTGACTGGCGGGCAACTAATAACAGCAATATCTGAATGATGAATGAATGAATACAGGAATGACTTCAGTGACTGTCCTTTGTCAGACAGATTTCAGCTTTTCTGTACAAACACTGACAGAACCTTCTCTAGATACCATGATGACAGCAATGCTCTATTTGAGACCTATAGGAGGGAGGGATCTGTTTGCTCAGTCATAGGGCTTTCTCAGAAGTAGACTTCAGTCTTGAATTACCACAAAGTTTTTTTTTAGCTCTTTTTCATGAAAGGAAAAGAAATAGAAGTACTAGGTAACAATTTAAGATGGGCATGTGTTTTAGTTTACTGTCTGTGAGGAAAGTTACTGAATATTTTCTAGGAAATGGAAATATTACCCCCATTTTTATGTATTTGTTGGTTAATGCCTTTAGAAATTACAGGAGGTAATAGAATATGTGGACAGTAATAGAGTGATAATGGACAATTCAGCATCACTTCCTAAATGTGGAAAAGAGCCTGTTATTTATCATCTGTGTATAGGTATGGGTATATCCTTGCATCTTAAAGCCCAACATTGTACTGTATACTTAATTTGTGGTGTTGATTAAAAGAAAAGAAATTTTAAAAAGGATAAAAACAAAAGTGCTTCCTGTTTTCTTCATAGAACCGGAAGGTAAGACACTTGAAATAGCAAACATGTCCATTTTTCTGGCCTTTCTACTTCCTATAATATAAAAGAGATAATTCATAATATGTTAACCAGTTCTATCCTGAATGCTTCAACTTATACCTTTGTCAACCTAATAGTTACCATGTTGCTCTCTCTTACTGTCTACATTCCCCCAAATTCTCCTGAATGTTCTACCATGTTCTGCCCTTTTTTTTTTTTTTCTGTAAAAGGGGAACCAGAAAGTTGTTGTATTCAAGACCTGTACTTGCTGATTTCAGCAGTTCTGTAACACCGAGGAATAGAAGAGGAAGGGAAGATGACTTGTTTTGCCAGATAGGGTTAGAAAAGGTTAGGTAAAGAAATATCAGAGAAATTAAGAGAAGGAAGTATCATTTGCAGATACAGAGATATGAGAGCATGTATATAACATATTGGAAGAATATAAATTGATCAGTATTATTTGGTAATGTCCAGTTTAAGACAAACTGGTATGCATTGAAGTTGGATAGAGGCTGAGGCCAGGTAATGAATGGTTGATGCTTAGTTTACATTTTGTCGTATAGAATAGTAGTTTGCAGAAGTTCTGCAGAGTCACTCAGAGGTTGTTAATTCTTTCTGCGTGCTACCCTCTTCCCTCCCTGTATAAGCTCTCCCTTTTCCTGTTTAATATTTTGCCTTTATTTGAGCAAAAGATTTGGCCTGTAAAAAGTTTGGAAACTGCCTGTGGGGTGTTGTTATTTCCATGTTCTGTGCATACACAGGGTAAATGAGAGGGGTAGAAAACAAAAGATGGATAGAGATACTGTTCAGATAGTGCAGGCAGGAGACAGGTGGTATTTGCTTAATTAAACAGCACTAGATTTTTTTTTTTTAGAGAAGTAGGATTGATCGTAGAGATACTTGAGAGGTGGACTTATTTAGCAAAACTTTGTGGTGGTCTGAGTGGTGACAAAGGTAGTTTGTAACAAATGATGGAAACCAGGATGATGTCCAGATTTCTCCCCACTTTAAAAACATTCAGAAAAGTTCTGAATACACTGCTAAGAATTTATTTGACCTGGTTCCATTTAATAATAAGTTGCCAGCATGATGCACCATCACCCGTGAACACCTGAATATGCATTTCTTGTAAAAAAGGGGACTCTCCTGTATAGCCATAATATAACCATTAAAATCAGAAAGTTTAACACTGATACATTAGACTGTGTATTCCTCAGACCCCATTAGAGTCTCACTAGGTGTACAAATAATATCTCCAATGACAAAAGGATTCCATTCAGAACCATGTGTTGCATTTCTTTATCATGTATCTGGAACAGTTTCTTGGCCTTTTGCTTTCATGATTTTAACACTGTTGAAGATTACAGATCAGTCATTTTGTACAACTCCCCTTAATTTGGATTTGTCTGTTTTTTCATTACTAGGTTCAGATTATGCATCATTGGCAGGAATATCACTGAAATGATGTGTATTTCATTACTTTGTATCTGTCCCATTACTGATGTTGCCCACTTTTAGCCTTCCTCAGCCTTTTTACATTGAATGAACACTTAAAATAATTTTCTGGTCTCAGGAACTCCTGCATAAAAAATATTATGTCCACAGCTCATGGTACGTTAGCTTGACCCGTAAGTTTTAGGTATAATAATAATTGATTGATAATTGTCAGTCTTCTTTTGAGTTGAGTGCTCTTTTTCTGTGGACCTGTTTATATAGGCCAACTTATTAGCCTCCTTTTTTGGTGTGTGGGTCTCTTGAATTAGGATATCAACTCTAATTCAAGTAGCACAGGCAGAGGATACTACAGTTTTTTGTCTTAATGTTATTACGTTTTTTTTTTTTTTTTTTAAACCTTCTCCAAGTAGGCCTTAAAAAAAAAAAAAAGAAAAAAAAATATTTTTTTTTTTACCACAGATTTTTACTATATGAGATCCAAATGAGGTGTGGTATGTGTAATAGGTTTTCCCAGCCCTCCATATTTAAAACTAAAAATGACTGTAGCCAACTTTTCTTGGGAGAAAAAAAAAAAACCCAGTGATAATTAAACTAAGTTTACTTTCCTGAAATTAATCTCTCATCTTTCATAAATTTTACAAACTCATGAGAAATATAATTTTGCTTAAGTAACTTGCTTAAGCCAAACGGACTTGCTTTTTCTTAATGTAGGCTTAGCAGATTTAATTTAAATAAATCGTATAAAATGATTTTAACTAATGTTATTTACAACATGAAAATTTATTGACAGTGTTGAATAGTAAAGCTGTTAAAACTCTAAGCCAATACAGTGTGAATTACGAATAAAAACATAGCCTAGACACAATTTTATCAAGACTTTGGAAAATCATTTTCTTAGTAACATGATCAGGTTCAGATGTAGGGCTCACAGACAGTTACTTCTTTTATAGGCCTTATATATACATTAAAAGCATTATAATTGAATGTTAAAAAAAAATACGTATATATATCTACCTCCTTAATGTGAAGTTTCTGCCTTTTTTTTTTTTTTTTTGCTGCACAAATAATTCCAGGGCAAATGTGAGATGAGTGAGCACGTGCAGATTTTATTTCCAGCTGAAATAAGACCATTTCTGCCTTTACTCTTGATGTTTGTTGAATATGAAGAAGATTGTTCAGAGGCGTAAGAAGTTGAGAAGTACCGCATAATGTGATTGTTTTCTTAAGAATATCAGGATATTCTTTTCTTCACAGAAATCCAGAACTTGTGTGGGGCAGATCAGTAAAATCATCTTGAAAATACGATGACACTACAGCTCTTCTTCTTCCTCTTTCCTCAAGTCAAATTCTCACAATCAGAAGATTCCGAGAGAAGGTCCCTTGCTCAGTCATACACTTGTGTTGAAAGGAAAGGCAAATCTGTTCAGTTTTGTTCTGCAACTTCTCCAGGTGGTTTCTATTCAGACTCGAGACTTGCTGATAGCTTTCTTCACTTTCAAGCCCAAGCAGCAGTGGAAGCATTTCAAGATTTCCCTTTGTAACATGTTTTTCAAAAGCTCCTTTTCCTTTTAAATCCAAGAATCCTGTCCTTTGAAGTCAAAAACATTTTCTCCACACCTTATAGAGACTGAAAAATAAGTACTACGTAGGATAATTTCTACACCCATTCTTCATCTTCAAAGCACTTAACAAAATCTGGCCTACTATTTTCTTAATACTATTTCAGCTCAGACACCCAGTTGAGAATTCTCCCTCTGCTTAAGCCACTGGGTTCCTCTACGTTACAGGAGATGTTCTTTAAATATTTGTGAGCGAACTGACCTTTATTTGATGAAGTTAACCACTTTATCTTCCAGAACTTTTAAAATTTCATCTCCAGGAGTTTTTGGCACTGTATGGATATTTTCTGTGTCATTTTGGGTCCTCTGACAAACAGATGTCAAGACAAAATTTGATGGGCAAGAGATCTTTGGAGGAAAAGCCTGTGAAGGATAAAGGAGGAAGGAGCATGAATAGGGAGAAAGAGCCTCAAACTGCAGTGCAGTTCTGATAGTTTCAGCCTGGCTGACAGGGAGTCTCCAGGGAGCACCCCAGGCAGATTTACCTATTAGAGCAGTCCTGGCTGTCCTACCATTTTGTGGTGTTTGCTTGGAGAAGTCAGAGGAAGCATGACCAAGTGTTAGTGTTTCATTGAATTTCAAGGCAAGGTAGCTGGAGGTTATCAAGCAGCTCTGCTCCCCATAGCAGGCTCTGTTGAAGAGATATCTGAGCAGGACACCACTGTGGCCACCACACCCCCTTTATCCCATTTGGGCTTTGATACAGCCACCACAGTCCCCACGTGTTGGCACCTCTCTTAAACCTTGTATGTGATCCCTACCCATATGGTAGAGTCGCATAAGCAGGGCAAGGTTCTAGTGGTACAGAGGGGCTATTATTTTAAATAAGATAGGGAAAACTTCACTGTTAGGGGGATATTTGAGCAGAGCCCTCAAAGAAGTAATGGAAAGAGCCATGCAGATACACTGAGGTAACAATATAATTTGCTGTTCAAGGAAAAAACAAGAAGGATGGAAAGGGTCGAGCAAAATGAGTAAGAGAGTAGTAGAATATGAACTCAGAGTGGTGTGTAAATTATACAGGGCCTGACATTAGCTTTTATTCTGAGTGAAATTGGGAAGCTCCTGGTGGGTTTTGAGCAGTCGAGTGCCAAGATATAACTTACTTCATCATATATTGTAGGTAACCCAAAAACTTATTGCCGTCAAGTCGATTCCGAGTCATAGTGACCCTATAGGGCAGAGGAGAGCTGCCCCATTAGAGTTTACAAGGAACACCTTGGTGGATTCGAACTACCGACCTTTTGGTTAGCAGCTGTAGCACTTAACCACTATGCCACCAGGGTTTCCATATTCCAGGTACTCATTATTAATTAGCTCAACCATAGTAATTAATAAATTATTAATTTGGGGCATAGGGAGTTCATAATATGAAGTAATGAGTGTCAGTAAGTGATATGACTAGAAAAGGACTTCTGTAGATTAGGGAAGCTGTTTTAGGATTTTGTGAAAATCCGAAACTGCTTGCAGAAGGTGATTTCAGGCTTTCAATTCTCCTTCTGACGATCAATACAAAGCACAACTTGGCTTATTTTGTTGCCATCTGTATCCTAAACCTTCTTAACTGACTTCGTAGCTCAAGTCTAATGAATCATACCTGCCATACACCTTCTGAAAATGTTAATATTGCATGGTCATTTGGAGGCTGTGGTAATTTGCTTAAATCACTCTTTGTTTTATCAGTGTAACCACTGTTCTCAGTGTCTTCTATGATTTCAAGGTTAGTCTTTACCTTAGAATCTTCATAACTCTAGCTCAATGTGAGACAAGCTTTCAGAGCTCCATTTGTTTAACATGTGTACTATCTCCACTTTAATGCCTTTAAGTATCTTAAAGTAAGCAGTTGAAATGGTTTTGAATTGTCAAACATCTTTTTGAAAAGCAAGGATTATGAAAAATGTTAAAAATTCATGAGAAACTAGTTTAAAAAATACACTGAAATTAAGTTTGAGATGCTACTAGATCAAGAAAGGGTAATAGCTAAAAGTTACCCTGTGTTTTCTAAAACTTGGGGAAAGTCACAGAATAGCTTTGTTTGAATTTTTTTGAAGAGCAAGCTTATCATAATACTTCTCTTTCATCCTAGGTTGGAACTGACTGTAAGCTTCCCTTCCTTTAGGAATTTAGGTTAGGACCCGTCTTAGTTATTTAGTGCTGCTGTAACAGAAATAACCACAAGTGGATGGCTTCAACAAATAGAAATTTATTCTCTCACAGTCTAGTAGGCTAGAAGCCCGAATTCAGGGTGTCAGCCCCAGAGGAAGGCTTTCTGTCTCCATCTGCTCTGGAGGAAAGTCCTTGTCATCAATCTTCCCTTGGTCTAGGAGCCTCTCAGTGCAGGGACCCTGGGTCCAAAGGGCACATTCTGCTTCTGGCACTACTTTCTTGGTAGTATGAGGTCTGCAAAAATGTGTGTTAATTAACTTCACTGGGCCATGATTCCCAGTATTGTGTTGATTGTCCACCATTTTGTCATCTGATGTGATTTTCCTATGTGTTGTAAATCCTACCTCTATGATGTTAATGAGGCAGGGTTAGAGGCAGTTATGTTAATGAGGAAGGACTCAGTCTATAAGATTAGGTTGTATCTTAAGTCAGTGTATAACTTATTGGATGAATGTTTATCATTTGAATTAGGCCATTGTCTTAATTAGTAAATTACTATAAGAAAGAAATAATGTCCTGAAAAAAAACTATTCTTTATTTCATGTCAGATCTCTAGATTCCAAACAGAATTTTCTTACACTTAGTTTCCATATATGCATTCCTGTTTTCTGTTCCCAAAATGGGTAAGAGAAAATCCAGACCTATGTATATACTATTTGGGAAAATTTTTATTTAAGCCTATCAGTTGGATATTTTTAGCTTCCTCAAATATTCTGGAATTCCTCTAGTATAATCAGACTGTCCCCGTGTCATTGTATATTTGTATTAGCTATGCTTTAAGTCTGATTCTTCTGCTTTGTCTGACTTTTTGTTACCAGTTTGGACCAGGTCCACCTATTATGATCTGTATTATTTTTAAAGCTACTTTTATGTGACACCATGAATATGGGAGCCTATTAATCTAAGTGGCTTAAATTAAGATACTTTCTTCTTTATTCTGCTCCACCCAAGTTGACACTTAAGTTACACAATGTAGTGAATTGAATTTTTATAATTGGTATCAGAAATGTTCTTTAGTAATTAGCAGAGTTCATCAACTATTTTAGAAATGCCACTCGTGAATTTTCCGTTTGTCATAGACTGACTACTGAATCAGCAGTTTTCTCTTTTCTTTACACACATTCTTTATGGCTTGTTTCATGACCTTTGTATCTCATCTTTTTTACTTTCTAAATTGCTCTTAATATTCCATTTAACCTGTTTTCAATCTTGTAAAAATGTGCCTGTTAGAATGGGCCCACAGCGGGCAGTTTGGAGCCTATGTTTTCCTGGTTATTGTCCCTGATTTCATGCTGTTCTGTGCGCAAACATCCAAGTGAAAAATGTCCTAGACGGTGTTAGGAGAGCGAGCTAGACTTTACATAAGATTACTAAGATTTTGATTCTTTGAAGAGAACCTGTGTATTGCAGACTTGCCTTTGTGTACATTGAGATACTGCATACATTTGTTGGTGATTTAGTTCGGTGATTTTCAATGTGTTATTTTTAACTAACTTCCTTGTGATTTTTTCATATGATGCTTTAAACGTATTCTAGCCAGTGAGGTTTTTGCTGACCTTTATCTGCTGTAGCTTATCTTCTAAAAGCAGTGAATATGTTTAATGTGCTTTTATTTTTAATAAACTGTACCTTCTACCCTTGTGCAAAACTGAAATAGTTATTTTTATTTGATAGTTTTATTCGACCTCAAATAGAAATTTTATATTCTGTGTGCCTGAGTTGTAACTTAGAATCACTTGACTTTTAAAAGCCACATTTAATGTATATTACATCTTTGTTTATTGATTACATTTAATCATCAGAATCATCCCACGTGTCAAAGGAAGTTCCCTTCTTCTCTCCTAGGACTCTTTATACCTTTCTCCTCAAATCTCTGTCAACAACTCAAGAAAAACTATGGTATATTCATATAATACAATGGAATACTCAGCAAATGCTGAAAACACAACAACATGGATGAATCTAGAACCATTATGCTGAATGAAGGCATTACACAAAGAGTGTCTACTGTATAATTCCATTTAAATGAAGCTCTAGATGTGGCAAAACTATACCGTGGTGGAAAAATAGCAAAATACTGGCTGTCTGGGGAGTGGGCGAGATGAAGGACAGGACAGAGAAGGGGCATTAGAGAACCCTCTGGTACTGTTCATTATCTAGATAGGAAAAAAAAAATAGGATAGGAGTTCAGGCTATGTATTTGCCAAAACTCAGTGAATATATGTTTAAGCTTTATGCTTTTCATTGTATGTGAATAAAAACCTGTAAACAAATATTAAACTCTGGTTAATGATATGCATGCTGAAGTGTTCAGAGGAAAGTCTACTAATGTTTGCAGTTTACTTCAAAATGCATCAAAATATGAGATGGATTTAGGGCTGGCTAGAGGGATGGATGAATAAATATGGGAGAAAGTATGGTAAAATTTTAGGTAGGGTGTTTTCATCATTGTAAAATTCTTGCAATTTTGCTATAATTTTGAAAAATTATTGGACAAAATTTCCATGTTTAATAATACTCAGAAGTCTATAGGGAAGTATTTATACATATTTTGACATGGAAATATGTGAGTTTCAACTGAATTAAAATTTTTATAGTAATACATATATTTTTTCCTATTGTATCAAGAGTGTTTAAGAAGTGACTCTCTAGATTAGCAAACAGATTCAACAGTTTAGGAAAAAATGTATCTTTATTAATTACTCATGTAATTTTAGATAACTATCTTTACATGTATGATATTTTTAGCATTAAAAATGAATTTCATTTCCATTACATAACAGAAAATTTGGGCAATACAGAAGGGTATAAAGATCTAAGCAAAGTTTCTCCCAAACCAATTGCCCACAACCTAACACACTATTCATTACAGAGCAGGTGTTGCATGGTTGTAAGTGGATCGATTAATGACTAATTACTATTAATCTTTTGGTGAGCATTCTTCCAGATATGTCTCTTTTGTTGTCTCACATTTTTAAACAAATTGGATCACTTAATGTTGTTGTTCTTAGGTGCCATCAAGTTGGTTCCGACTCATAGCGACCCTATGCACAACAGAACGAAACACTGCCCCGTCCTGCGCCATTCTTACAATCGTTCTTATGCTTGAGCTTATTGTTGCAGCCACTGTGTCAGTCCACCTCGTTGACAGTCTTCCTCTTTTCCGCTGACCCTGTACTCTGCCAAGCATGATGTCCTTCTCCAGGGACTGATCCCTCCTGACAACATGTAAGACGCAGTCTCAACATCCTTGCCTCTAAGGAGCATTCTGGCCCCACTTCTGCCAAGACAGATTTGTTCATTCTTTTCGCAGTCCATGGTATATTCAATATTCTTTGCCAACACCACAATTCAAAGGCGTCAACTCTTCTTCGGTCTTCCTTATTCGTTGTCCAGCTTTCACATACATATGATGTAACTGAAAATACCATGGCTTGGGTCAGGTGCACCTTAGTCTTCAAGGTGACATCTTTGCTCTTCAACACTTTGAAGAGGTCCTTTGCAGCAGATTTGCCCAATGCAATGCATCTTTTGATTTCTTGACTGCTGCTTCCATGGCTGTTCATTGTGGATCCAAGTAAAATGAAATCCTTGACACCTTCAATCTTTTCTCCATTTATCGTGATGTTGCTCACTGGTCTAGTTGTGAGGATTTTTGTTTTCTTTATGTTGAGGTGTAATCCATACTGAAGGCTGTGGTCTTTGATCTTCATTGGTAAGTGCTTCAAGTCCTCTTCACTTTCAGCAAGCAAGGTTGTGTCATCTGCATAACGCAGGTTGTTAATGAGTCTTCCTCCAATCCTGATGCCCCCTTCTTCTTCATGTAGTCCAGCTTCTCGGATTATTTGTTCAGCATGCAGATTAAATAGGTATGGTGAAAGATACAACCCTGACGCACACTTTTCCTGACATTAAACCTATCAGTATCCCCTTATTCTGTCCGGACAACTGCCTCCTGATCTATGTAAAGTTCCTCATGAGCACAATTAAGTGCTCTGAAATTCCCATTCTTCGCAGTGTTATCCATAGTTTGTTATGATCCACACAGTCGAATGCCTTTGCATAGTCAATAAAACACAAGTAAACATCCTTCTGTTATTGTCTGCTTTCAGCCAGGATCCATCTGACATCAGCAATGATATCCCTGGTTCCACGTCCTCTTCTGAAACCAGCCTGAATTTCTGGCAGTTTCCTGTCGATACACTGCTGCAGCCGTTTTTGAATGATCGTCAGCAAAATTTTGCTTGCATGAGATATTAATGATATTGTTCTATAATTTCCACATTCGGTTGGATCACCTTTCTTGGGAATAGGCATAAATATGGATCTCTTCCAGTCAGTTGGCCAGGAAGCTGTCTTCCATATTTCTTGGCATAGACAAGTGAGAACCTCCAGCGCTGCATCTGTTTGTTGAAACATATCAATTGATACTCCATCAATTCCTGGAGCCTTGTCTTTTGCTAGTGCCTTCAGAGCAGCTTGGACTTCTTCAGTCAGTACTGTCAGTTCCTGATCATATGCCACCTCTTGAAATGCTTGAATATTGACTAATTCTTTTTGGTATAATGACTCTGTGTATTCCTTCCATCTTCTTTTGATGCTTCCTGCATCGTTTAATATTTTCCCCATGGAATCCTCCACTGTTGCAACTCGAGGCTGGAATTTTTTCTTCAGTTCTTTCAGCTTCAGAAATGCAGAGCGTGTTCTTCCCCTTTGGTTTTCCATCTCCAGCTCTTTGCACATGTCATTGTAATACTTTCCTTTGTCTTCTCGAGAGGCCCTTTGAAATCTTCTGTTCACTTCTTTTAGTTCATCGGTTCTTCCTTTTGCTTTAGCTGCTTGACGCTCAAGAGCAAGTTTTAGAGTCTCCTCTGACATCCATCTTGGTCTTTCCTTTCTTTCCTGTCTTTTCAGTGACCTCTTGCTTTCTTCATGGATGATGTCCTTGATGTCATTCCACAACCCGCCTGGTCTTCGGTCACTAGTGTTCAATGCGTCAAATCTATTCTTGAGATGGCCTCTAAATTCAGGTGGGATATACTCGAGGTCATATTTTGGCTCTCGTGGACTTGCTCTGATTTTCTTCAGTTTCAGCTTGAACTTGCATATGAACAGTTGATGGTCTGTTTCACAGTCGGCCCCTGGCCTTGTTCCGACGGATGATATTGAGCTTTTCCATTGTCTTTTTCCGGAGATATAGTCAAGTTGATTCCTGTGTGTTCCATCTGGTGAGGTCCATGTGTATAGTCACTGTTTATGTTGGCAAAAGAAGGTATTTGCAATGAAGAAGTCGTTGGTCTTGCAAAATTCTATCATTCAATTTTCGGCATTGTTTCTGTCACCAAGGCTGTATTTTCCAACTACTGGTCCTTCTTCTTTGTTTCCAACTTTCGCATTCCAATCGCCAGTAATTATCAATGCATCTTGATTGCATGTTCGATCAATTTCAGACTGTAGCAGCTGATAAAAATCTTCTATTTCTTCATCTTTGGCCCTAGTGGCTGGTGCGTAAATTTGAATAATAGTCGTATTAACTGGTCTTCCTTGTAGGTGTGTGGGTATTATCCTGTCACTGACAGTGTTGTACTTCAGGATGGATCTTGAAATGTTCTTTTTGATGATGAATGCAACACCATTCCTCTTCGAGTTGTCATTCCCAGCGTAGTAGACTATATGATTGTCTGATTCAAAATGGCCGATACCAGTCCATTTCAGCTCACTAATGCCTAGGATATCGATGTTTATGCATTCCATTTCATTTTTGACGGTTTCTAATTTTCCTAGATTCATACTTAGTATATTCCAGGTTCTGATTATTAATGGTTGTTTGCAGCTGTTTCTTCTCATTTTGAGTCGTGCCACATCAGCAAACGAAGGTCCCGAAAGCTTTAGTCCATCCACGTCATTAGGGTCGACTCTACTTTGGGAGGCAGCTCTTCCCCAGTCATCTTTGAGTGCCTTCTAACCTGGGGGGCTCATCTTCCAGCAGTATATCAGACAGTGTTCTGCTGCTATTGATAAGGTTTTCACTGGCTAATGCTTTTCAGAAGTAGACTGCCAGGTCCTTCTTCCCTGTGTGTCTTAGTCTGGAAGGTCAGCTGAAACCTGTCCTCCATGGGTGACCCTGCTGGTATCTGAATACCAGTGGCATAGCTTCCAGCATCACAGCAACACACAAGCCCCCACAGTACGACAAACTGACACACACGTGGGGGGATCATTTAATGGAGATTTTAAAAATAACCTTTGTAAGGTTTCTGATATTCAGGAATTTTTTTCTAAATGACAGTTTATTTCTTAGAAAGATTATAAAACAAAATACTGCTATATTTATACCATCTTGAGCTCGTTTCAAAACTTACAGTGAGAGGTGTGAACCTCTGGTGGATCATCCACCATCTAGTGGCAAGGGTTGGAAAATTGGGTGTGGCTGTTTGTCTACATAATATAGTTATCTTAGGGTGTTACAGAAAATGGATTTTGTATTTCTTATATCTTGCAAACCTTAAATATATTTTTAAAAGGAATTTTACATGAACTTGTGTAATGTGTTGCCATTAGTTTTTGTGTCCTTGAACATCAGCAAAGAATGGAATCTTAGAATGAATATTACGAAAAGATGCTGTATCAAATAAAAATTTAGATCTTATAAAAAAGCATAAGAGTAAACATGCTTGATGTGTAACATTTGAAATTTGGTAATAAATAAATAAATTTAAGGCACAACTGCCTAAAATGCAGTTTATATTTTTGCAATTTTGTCTTCCAGTCTTTTTATGCAATTCAAAAATTATGTTTTCTGCATGTTGCCCTTAACATAATATGGCATAATATAAATATCTCTTCATGTTATTACATACTTTTCATGAATATCATGTTTAGGGATCACACTGTATCCCAGTATACTATCTCATTGACTCCTTTATGTTGAACATTTGGGTTTTGATTTATTTTTCTGCTTTAAATTTTTTTTTTTTTCCTTTTGTGAATAAAGCTGCAGTGATCATTTTCTGCATATTTTCTTTTTCTATTTTTAGGATTACTTCCTTAGGATAGATTGCCAGAAGTGGAGTTACTGGGTCAGAGGGTATGAACTTTTTCCCTTTTTTTTTTTTTAAATATTTTATTTATTTGTGGCCCAGTTGATTTATGCTTATTGTGAGAAAGGAAAGTCATAATTATATTTGGTACTATCAGAAAACTGTGTCTAAAGACAAAATTCTATGATCAGTGATGTCTGAGAAATTCCTAGGGTAAAGAAGCCTTTTTTACTTGGCTTACCTCAGCATTTCTTGAACTTAACTGAGCACTGGATAGTTTTTTTTATGATACTCTTATTGGCATTTGGTATATGTTTTACAAAGAATATAGTTTATGAACTACTAATCTAAAACTTTTTTATTGGTTAAATTAGTTTCATTGGTCAACACAACTAAATTGAGCTGTAAAGCTTTATGCTAAAAATTATTAAAAGGACATTAAAATAAAGATGTTTACTATATGATTTTTATGTTTGTCTTAAAAGTCTCATAGCATTTACAACTTAAAGTTTATGTTTTGATTAGAGAACATCTTAATGCCTTGATGGCATCAAATACTTTTTATAATCTGTAACATTTAAAATACAGACATATAACACGGAAGCAAAGGATAACACAGAATGTACAAACTTTTCTTTCCCCCCATTCTCCCTGCAGAATGTGAAAACCTTTGCGTCTTCTGATAGCCTAGCCAAGGTCCAAGAAGTAGCAAGCTGGCTTTTGGAAATGAATCAGGAACTGCTCTCTGTGGGCAGCAAAAGACGACGAACTGGAAGCTCTCTGAGAGGTAACCCTTCCTCAAGCCAGGTAGATGAGGACCAGATGAATCGTGTGGTAGAAGAGGAACAGCAGCAGCAGCAGCAGCAACTAAGACAACAAGAGGAGGAGCATACTGCAAGGAACGGGGAAGTTGTGGGAGCAGAGCCTAGACCTGGGGACCAGAATGATTCCCAGCAAGGACAACTGGAGGAAAACAACAATCAGTTTATTTCAGTAGATGAAGACTCCTCAGGAAACCAAGAAGAACAAGAGGAAGATGAAGAACATGGTGGTGAACAAGATGAGGAGGATGAAGAGGAGGAGGAAATGGACCAGGAGAGTGATGATTTTGATCAGTCTGATGACAGTAGCAGAGAGGATGAACACACGCATAGTAACAATGTCACAAACTCCAGTAGTAACATGGACCTGCCCATTCACCAACTCTCCTCCCCATTTTATACAAAGACAACAAAAGTGAGTATATTTTTTGTGACTTGATCAGTTAACCAGAAAAATTTTACATATCTATTTTAATTGTAACAAAACTTTCCTCATAGTCTCTGTATTAAAATACTGCAGATTAATCTTCAGATTTGTAATAATAAAATAATTTTTGTTTTCAGAAGGTAGTAGGAAATAATTAGATGTAGAAATACTAACAATGGAACAATTTGATTAATGCTAAGAAAAACAGATGGAGGGAAGGTAATTGAGCCTATTACCATGAAAAATCATTATGTCAAATTTTCTTCAAAACGCAGCCCCTGGGAAAGGGGTTAGTAGGATGTAATGGGGAATCTTATTTTTATTTACAAAATAGAGCCAGTGTGATGGGCTGTGTGTTCACAGATGTTACTCCAAGACCTGTCTTTAGTTACTGGAAGTTACCCCAAATTACTTTTCTTATTACAGTGGTTAGAATTTTATCCTTTGTAAACAGTCTTCTTTATATAATTAAACAAGATAAGATTATAGCCTGAGTATTAGTACTCAGGTTGTAGTTGTTGAGGAAACAAATCTGAGTTGGTGTTTTTAAATGTTAAAATACTAGACATATTCAAGATCATTGAACATTTTTCCTACATTATAAACAACAAAGATGCGTGATGTTGTTTTCATGTTTTCCTCTAGTTGTTGTATTGAAATTAGTACAGTCAGGAATGCCAGATTACATTCAGTGGAACTTTCTGAACTCCATCTCATTGGACCGCTCCATTTACTTCTCAGAAGGATTTGAATATTTTCAGAAGGATAACCAAACCATTTTGGTTGATATTTGACTGTGAGGGGTAGGAGAGGAATGAAGATGCACTTCCCTTGTTCTGCAGTTTTCCTTTCCTGGGAGATAGCTCTGTGGTGACTGCCTGCTTACCTCATTTTGCTAGTGGCAAGCCCATGGAGCTAGCCATAGACATATTTTAAAAGGTGGACATTTAGTTCTCCTATCTGAACTGGAGGAAACCTGTCAACTCAGGGACTTGGTAATTAATCTAGTGCTGAGAAAAATGATTCTGTTGACTACAGTCCTGTTAGGCTATTCCAGAGATTAGGGACTGGAATGTACCAGCTACTCATGCTGTTACTGCTTCCCAGTATAATCTTTGCTACTGGGTGAGCTTCTGAGGTAGAAGGAGGAGGTGACTGGGCAGCTGCAGTAAACTTGGAATTGCCGGCCCTTGTTCTTTGGGGTAGCATGCGGGCTTTTTCTCCAAAACCTTCCCTGATATTATATCACTTACAAATGTGATCATGACTAAGGGAGGAGGGGGAAGCATTATTTCTCTTAACTATCTGATCCTTCTGTTGTATTCCTCTTTCCCCGATCAAAGTATAGCCAAAATGAAATGATGTAATGTGAGGGCTTTGCTTCAAAATAGTACTGAAGCGGGGAGAAAAGGGGATGAAATTGTAGATTGGCCGTGACTGCTAAATTGTTGAAGCTAGGTGACAGGGACATGGAGGTTCATGAGTATTCTGTCTGCTTTTAAGTATGTTTAAAAGTTTTAAGTTGTAAACAACATGAAACACACACATACCAAAGTTGAAAACTTGGCCAATTTAGTACTGACTCCTCTACATTGCATTTTATTTGCTTGATATTTTGGTGCTGTTAAAATTACCTGAAATTCAATAAGATGGCAGATACTCTGTTGGAGTTAAAGTTTGTGTTAACTGATATTTTATGCGGTGTTGCTATACAATGGTCTATTCAAGGAAAAGAGAAAGTAAAAAGAATTAGAGTGAGCGAGGTATGTAGCACAGCTCCAGGGTCTTTATATTTGCATGCTTTTTGTTTCTCTGTGTATCATTTGAAAATTACATGGAAATCATGAATAGCCACGTAAAGCAGACCTATTAGTTAAATGATACGATGGAAAGAAACATTTTAAGTAAAATAATAGCTTACTTATTTAACAGACATGAAAATAAGTAATGTCTGTAATAGTTCATCCTCCTAGTGTTATTTGCTTATTTTAAATTTCACACTGAGTTGTTGAAAATAATCATGCAATATACAAAAACAGTATACAAGCAGCTGTAATATTCTCTCCATTAGCCCATTTTGACCTGAAATGAAACATCTTTGACCTGTGGATTAATTCTTGAGTTGCTAAATAATTTTTCTTCAGCTTATAAAACTTAAACTCTTTATAAAACATGTTTGTCCATAATTTTTTTAGTCTACAAGTTTATGTTTTATTGGGTATTCTTTATACTAGACATCTAAAAGTTGTTTATTTAGTTGGTGTGATCTAAGAAGGAGTGGACACCAAGTAGGGGTTTTCATCCATTTCACCACCCCGTCTAAGACGTTGAAGTGGTAGCCTTGAATCTCATCCAGGTGGCTCCAACACCAGCCACTGTAGTCCTGTTATGCGGCTGAGACTCAGACCTATAAAATAGTGCCATTCCCGTAGCTTCTGTCACCTGATCTCTTGATCTTTCTTCCAAAAGTTAGTATATCAAAAGAGGGGGCTTATCTCTGTCCTACTTTTCCTGAGGGTTCTCTCAGAGGAATGGAGGATTGATACTCAAGGTCCAATTTTATTATCTTGTTTACGAAAGAAGTTTAATCAAAATTAAGTTTTGCTGAACAATACAAAGCTATCACTGATTTCTAGAAGATTTAAAAAAAAGTGTCGTCTACACAAGATGTATCCTTTTCCAAAAGGAGGTGTCATCATAATATTGTGTAGGAAAATTCCAGGGCACAGGTTGACAGGTGCTTTATCCTTCATTACCCTTCAAGGTAAAACCATAAACAGAAGTTTTAGAAATATCTGTTATAGTCAACTTCCTTAAAAACAAAGTATATGGAATTTAATAACATCAGCAAGGATAGTTGTGTGTATGCATGTTTGTATATAAGTATGTATTCTGTGTGTGTACATGTACACTTTTGATAGATTATTTTGAGGTCATTTGCATTCATAAGAATGGCAAGAAGAATATAAAGCTGTTTGATTGTCTGGGATTTCAGTCTGAAATTGGGCTTTTTTGTCCACACCTGAAACTGTTCTTCAGGATCATTCTCAGAGTACTTTGTTTTTCAACAACATCAAAAGAAAAGTCACCCAGTTCTTGTTGCTTAAAAAGAAAATGCTAACGCACCCAAGTATGTGAATCTTTTTCTTATGATAAATAGGGAGATGATCTCAATAATCCAAATACTTTATTTTGGAAAGAACTTTAAATTCTTGATCATTATAAACATAAGACACTTCTATAGACATTACTCTAGGCCATAGTTTTCTTCAGGTCTTCTTAAACTGACCTTTGAAAAAGTGTAGAGGCGTAAGAATGACGTAAGAAAGCCAATGCTTAATGTCAATGGAGAATTAACCATCTATAGTTTCACCCAGCGTACCTTTCAAAGTTTGTTTTTGATAGATTGATTTATTCACCATTCCAGAACATAGCTGCACATGGAAATATGATACTAATGAGAGAAAAAATGTCATCTCTTACGTTTATTTATTCTTTGAAAACATTAAAAACTGTCAAAACTCTTAGGACAGTCACTTTTTTCTAGTGACCAAAGGTTTGTTCTTATGGGAGCCTATGGCAACAATACGTGTTAGAAGTGCTAGACTGCGCTAAAGTTGTTGAAAGTCAAGGATAATGGTAGTCAAGACATGCTGTTTATTATGTCTGTACTACTTGCCAAGAGCCCTGGTGGCTCAGTGGCTGCGCACTCGGCTGCTAACGGAAAGGTTAGTGGTTCCAACCCACCCCGTGGCTCCACAGAGAAAGACCCAGTGATCTGCTTCCATAAAGATTACAGCCCAGAAACCCCAGCGGAGCAGTCCTACATTGTCACATGGGGTCACTGAGTCAGAATTGACTCGAAGGCACCCAACAACAGCAGCATGGAGATAAGTAAACAGATGTTACAGAGAGGCAAACGTTCACCCAAGATCACGCTGTAAGTTTCAGAGTTCAGGTTTTAACCCAGAGCTGCCTAATTTCAAGAAACTCCTCTCATTCTGTGTGCTATGCTGCCCCCTATGGTAGAATTTGGAGAACATTACTAAGAATATTTTCGCAAGAACTGCAAGTCTGTTTAAAGTTCTGGATCCTGGAGTGTGATGGCTTTCTAATACCATGTTACATTTGGAATTATCAGAGCTACTCAGGATCAAGTACAGAGAGCTCAGTCAACAGCTTTTCTTTGTGGTATTTAACAAAACATTATTGAGGACTGAGGGCTCAAGGCTAAAGTTGTAACAGGAAGAAATGACAGTGCAGAAAAAGAGAAATTTGAGACTGGGTAACAGGTGGCACTCTCTCTAGAGTTCATGAAATATACTTCTCAACCAGGGGTTGACTGCTAGCTGTTCTTTAAATTCAGCTAGTTTGCCTGCAAATTCTGGAGTCACCTTGGTTCCCTGTCTCTTCAGTTTTAACTCCCTCTGTCAACAACCTTGTCATGTATTAAAAAAACAAAAACGGCCCATACTTTTACATGTTTTATAGGGAGTAATGAGATCACCATTAGGCCAGTTCTGATTTTTTTTTTTCCATGAAGATAAGCATACATGAACACTTAATTTCTGCTTTTTACCTGTTGTCTCAGTACCTTTTATCTGTTATATAACTTTTGCTCCTTACCTCAAATTAGTCTACTTTTTTTTTTTTTTTTCCTCTTGATTGTTAGCTTTCTCCTGGTAAATTAAACAGTTCTTATCCTTTTTGCCTTGAATAAGAAATCAGTGTTTATTAGAATTATATATTAAAAGAAGCAGTGTGTAGTGTGTTAGAATCTAGGAACCTACGACCCTCTCTTGTCCCTACTTTCTAAAAGATAGAAAAACCAAGCACAAGGATCACTAGCTAATCAGAGATCCAAATAACAGTTTTGTTTCTCTTTCTTCATTCACTAACCATCCCTAGACCCAGAGCTGCTGGGAAACTTTGTAGGAGAATGTGGCTAAAATGTGAAATCTAAAGCACTCTTTATCCTACTCCGTTGCAAGTAAGCTCTGGAGAATGATGGCCTCCTCAGAAAGGCCCTGGCCTAGTCTTCTTGTAAGACAAAATTCAAACCCTGTTAGGTGTAGATGTGTCCAGAGAGCAAAAGTACATGCCACGTAAGCAGTGATCTTGAATAAGGCCCACTAATACGCGTGACCCAAAGAATATGTAGCCATCCCTCTTTTGGGAAAGAAGGAAAACTAGACATATTGACTCAGTCATGTTTAACCCAGTTTTAAACATGTTGGGAGGATAGCGTAAACGGAGGACAGAGGCCCACTGAAAGAGATGGTTTCTCCCCTCACAGAGTAGAGTGATAAAAACTTCTCAGGCCTGAGTTTGAATTCTGATTATGCCACTCATTGTATGACCATAAGCATGTGACCTGATCTAACCCTTTTCCTCATCTGTAAATAAGACTACAGTGCTTACTTCTGTGAAACAGTATCTGTAAAGCATGTGCCATAGTGCCTGATACACTGACGTAGTTTATAAACACAGGCCTGCAACTTCAGTTTTTCTGTTTCCTATCCATTTTTTATCCATTACCTACGACATCACAGAATATATTTTATTCGTGCGTTCCCATTGTTTTACAAAAAAAAAAAAAAAATGAAACCCACTGCTGTTGAGTTGATTCCGACTCATAGCGACCCTGTAGGACAGAATAGAACTGCCCCATAGGGTTTCCAAGGAGCGGCTTGTAGATTTGAACCACCAGCCTTTTTGGTTAGCAGCTAAGCTCTTAACCACTGTACCACCCAGGCTTCCTGATTGTATCATTAAAAAAAACAAAAAAACAAACCCAACCTGTTGCCACTGAGTTGATTCTGACTCATAGCAACCCTATGGGACAGAGTAGGACTGCTCCATAGGGTTTCCCAGTAGTGGCTACTGGATTCAAACTACTGACTTTTTGGTTAGCAGCCGAATGCTTAACCACTGCACCACCAGGGCTCCGATTGTATTATGAAATCCTAAAAAACCTGTTGCCATTGAGTCGATTCCGACTCATAGCAACCCTACAGGACAGAGAGGACTGCCCCATAGGGTTTCCAAGGAGCGCCTGGTGGATTCGGACTGCCGACCTTTATGGTTAGCAGCTGTAGCTCTCAGATTGTATTATAGCAAGTATTTATCAATCATCATAACACCCTCTAGTGGAAAAGATGTAAACAGAGAAATACTTTTAAAAAGGGTGTACTGGAAGAGTGGAAGGAGCCCTGGTGGTGTGATGGATAGAACGCTTGGCTGCTAACTGAAAGGTGGGCGGTCGAAGCCACAGCTGTTCTACAGGAGAAAAGACGTGGCAATCTGGCCCTGTAAAGATTACAGTTCAGGAAACCCTATGGAACAGTTCTCCTCTGTCCTGTAGGTCACTCTAAGTTGGAATTGATGGCACACAACAAAACAGCAGAAAAGTAGGAGCATGCTATAATAAGCTGGAGCAATTGCCAGTAAAAATAGAAATGTGACAAATTTCTAAGGGGATGGTATTCGCAGATCTTCCTAGTTGTTAGGTAGAGGCTCTTTCCTTTTCTTAAAATATGAGTCTGTTGCTTTAAGTTTTCTTCTTCTAACTTTTAACCGAAGCTTCTCTAAATGTTTTGTTGATCTTACATTTGAATGCCAAAATGAATTTTAGCTTACGGTCGATTTCTAATTAATCCTGTTAGTGCAGTTTTTAAAATACTTATTAGCATTATTTTGAAACCAAAATTGCTCTAAATGTTGGTCATGTTTAAATATCTATCTGATTTATGCAAATAGTTACGAGTTTTCATTGTAGGCTGAAGAACAGTTTTCCCACAGAATGGAGAATTTTTAAATTTTAAAGTTTGTTGATAGTGTTCCATTGGTTTGAAGCCTTCCACAGTCTTAACATAGCTTATTTCTACCTGATTTCATTTCCATGCTTCTCTGCTTGCTTTGAAAGACCCCCCGCTGCCCTCAGCTTAAACCCAGCCCAGTCTCGTCTTTATCTGTACACATTCCTGGGTTTAGATTATTGGTTTCTCTGAATGCATTGTTGGTTCTCTTAACTATGCGGTTCATTTGATATTACCATGTGACCTTTCTTGTAGGTTTTGTCTTGAGTTGACATTTAATTCTTTTATTTTTTCGAACAGTAGACGTTTGATAATATTTGCTTTTTAGTGCTGGTTCAAGTTGGGAGTTGAAGATTGACAAATTGTAAAGTGAACATTTTCTCATTTCATGTATTAAGATATACCCAAGCTAGACTATAAGTTAGGTGTGTTATTTAAGTTGCGTTTAACACTTAAATATTCAATATACAGATCATTCCATTGAGAAATATTATAATACAGTTAACAGTACTAGAGTAAGGCTCCCCTGAGGAGAATCCTGATTTAGGAACCATGTTGCAAAGATGCCAAAAACAATTGAAAACAATTCATATAGCCATTTGGTAACATATTTTTAAAGAATATTTACTAATAGCGAAATTCTTTCAACTATAATGCTTACTGAAACATAGAAATCAAAACTATGTATATAGTATGATCATAATTATGAAACAGGCATATATTAATCTTCTGTATATGCATGGAAAAAGATCAGAAGGAGTTATACCAAATGTTAGGAATTACATCTGAATGTGGTTAGATTAAAGGTTATTTTAGTTTTGTCTTATATACCCTTTAGAATTTCCCAGGTTTGCTGCAACAAGTATATATTACTCTTACTTATTAAAAAATATCTGTGCCAACACATGGCAACCTTACGTTAACAGAATGAAATGTTGCCTGGTCCCACACTGTCTTCGCGATCATCGGTACGTTTGTGTCCGTCATCGTGGCTATTGCGTAGTGTCTTCTGCCCTAGGGGGCTCATCTTCCAGCACAGTGTCAAACAGTGTTCTGTTGTGATCTGCAGTGAAACCTGTGAGAGTCCGAGCTCAAGGGGACTGCTTTCCAGGTCTCACGAGTTTTTCCACCTCTCACAGGGTACATTCTTGCCACTTTTCTGTCACTCTCTATTAGTGGAGTTTTACTTCTCTGACAAGTTTCTGCCTTACACAGGCTCCAGATTTTGCAGATCTTATCCTATAAGATTTTCATCAGGTAATTTTTGGAAGTAGATCACCAGGCCTTTCTTCCTAGTCCCTTTTAGTCTGGAAGTTCTGCTGAAACCTGTCTACCGTGGATGGCCCTGCTGATACTTGAAATACTGGTGGCATAGCTTCCAGCATCGTAGCAACACACAAGCCACCATAGTATGGCAAACTGACAGACGATTGGTAGTTTGCTCATATACCATTTTTTTTCCAACTACAACAAACTTAGGTCCCTTTTTGAATTAGTGTGTAGTTTTTTCACCACCCTTTATGTAGACAGTAATGTCAATTTTTAAACCTTTTTGTCAGTGGTTACAGTCTTAATTTTAGGACTCTTATTAACAAGATGCTTGTGGGTTTACTTTTTGCTTTTACTCTTGTCATAAAATCTCAATCCTATCTTTGACCTTCTGAGAGACAGATTTTCATGCACTTAATCATGTTGGTTGCTGTAATTAATCTCTGCTATCTATAAACTAATATGATAAACAGAAAGGCCAAGTTAGATGGATTATAGAATACAGAGAAAAGAAAATATGGTAGGGAATTTGGATTCGGTGTTCTTTAAATGCCTAATTTGTAGATATGACGATATTCTTTTGTTTCTTCTTTCAAATTTGCGTTAAATTCAGTACTCTTTAGTTCTCAACTGAGAAATGCTTTTTCTTTTCTGTTAAATATTGGGATTTTTTATTGGCAAAACTTACAAACATTTCATAATTCCTTCAGTGATCCTTAAGATGGATAGTAATTCAAAAAGCACAAAGATATAAAGGCACAAAAGATACACATTATTTAAGTTTTCATAAAGATCACACATTAATACGCTTAGTTTACTTGGTAAATTAATGACAATTATTTTTTCACTATGAAGCTTCATATATAAGCACTTACTAAAGAATTTATCTGTTTCTTCATTGAACACTTAAAAAAAAAACAAACCCATTTCCATCAAATCGATTATGACTCATAATGACCCTTTACGACAGAGCAGAACTGCCCATGGGGTGTCCGAGGCAGTAAATCTTTACAGAAGCAGACTGCCACATCTTCCTCGTGTGAAGTGGCTGGTGGGTTCAAAGTGCCAGCCTTTCCATTAGCAGCCAAGAGCTTAACCCACTTTACCACCAGGGCTCTGTCATTGAACACTAGAGGGCCATATAGTACCTTATTGCTATCGATAGAGCTGCTTTTAACATATTTAAGTGTATTTAGTAAGTGTTTGTCTCTTTTCCTTTGTGTTCTAAGTTACCATTTCTTGCTCAGAATTTGGAATAAATATTTGAAATAGTATGTGCATGATTATATAATATGCAGGGTTGTCTTTTAGCAGGTTCATTTTGCTCTTTGAAAACAGCAATAACAGCAAAAAAGTGATTAGAGAGTGACCCTTGGAATAAATGTACGCATATGTGCAAGCTTACCTTGGGAGTATGAGGTTGTATTTTGAAAATTTCTCAGGTACCTGCACTTAAATGCATAAAAATAAAAGTCTCACCATTGTTAGTTGCTCCAAGCATGTAAGTGAGAAAAGAATGATCTCTCCAAAGGGGCTGTCCTTTTTGTCAGATTTTCTCTGTGTTAACATAAAAATATTGCAGGGTTTCACCACCTGACCATCCTGTATTGCCATTTTTTATCGATTGATTGATTGTGCTTTAAGTGAAAGTTTACAAATCAAGTCAGTCTCTCATACAAAAAGTTATACGCACCTTGCTGTGTACTCCTAGCTGCTCTCCCTTAATGAGACAGCACGTTCTTCCTCTCCACCCTGTATTCCCCATGTCCATTCAACCAGCTCCCGTCCCCCTTTTCCTTCTCATCTCACCTCCAGACAGGAGTTGCCCACATAGTCTCATGTGTCTCCTTGAGCCAAGAAGCTGTCTTCACGAGTATCATTATCTATCTTGTAGTCCAGTCCAATCTCTTTCTGGAGAGTTGGCTTCGGGAACGGTTCCAGTCCTGGGCTAACAAAGGGTCTGGGGACCATTACCTCCAGAGTCCCTCTAGTCTCAGTCAGACCATTAAGCCTGGTCTTTTTATGAGATTTTGAGATCTGCATCCCACTGTTCTGCTTCATCAGGGATTCTCTGTTGTGTTCCCTGTCAGGGCAGTGACCGGTCGTAGCCCGGCACCGTCTAGTTCTTCTGGTCTCAGGCTGATGGAGTCTCTCGTTTACTTGGCCGTTTCTGTCTCTTGGGCTCATCTTTACCACATGTCTTTGGCGTTCTTCATTCTCCTTTGCTCCAGGCGGATCGAGACCAATTAATGCATCTTAGGTGGCCGCTGGCTAGCGTTTAAGACCCCAGACACCTCTTTCCAAAGTGAGATGCAGAATGTTCTAATACATTTTGTTATGCCAGTTGACCTAGATGTCCCTTGAAACCTTGGTCCCCAAACCCCCATCTAAATAGCCATTCCTCTTCCTCAGTTTCTTTTGGCTGTTGGGGGTGGAAAAAAAAAAAAAAAGAGGAAATATAACCTAGTTGAGGGGTCATTACTTAAGTGCCCACAGGACCCAAAGGTACAGCCATGCTTGAGCCAGTAGGACAGTGCAGGCTCTTGTGAACTGCAAGGCGTATGCCTTCCCCAGAAGGTATTAACTAACATTCTTTTAGAAAAGGAACACTTTTTGTTGGCTCCCACAAACTGACTTTGAACCACATTTGACCAGTGAACTCTTGGTTTGAAACCTTTGATTGTTTCTAGTTTAGAGGTCTAGGTAGATCCTTGGTTAAATTTCTATTTCTTCCTTAGGTATACTTTAGAAAGCACTTTTCCTTATTAATTTCTATATTATGTTTTAGAGGGAAAGTAAAGACATTTTCCTATTAGCTGCCATTTACATTTTTGTGAAGGGTTATTAGTATGAGTTAGAGGATACAATGTTTACATCTACAGGAGGGCATAAAAGGATCCTGCGACAGAGAAAGAGAGCAGGAAAGTATTTAAAGACTTATAAGAACCTAAGCTTTTGGGTTTTCCCCCTTAGATTTCTCAATTTTAATATGTTCAATTATTTCTTCATATCATTTACTGTAATGAAGTGACAAAACCTTGATATTTAGTTCTAAAGTGTGCTGGGGTTAGTCCTCTTGAACACTGATTAACTTCTTTTCGATTTAAAGCCATTGATATGATTAAGTGTTCTCTAACTAATAAACTAATAAAGTTATGTTTCACATGCTTTAGGTGTTTGCTGGTTTTCTATACTACAACCATTTTCTGAAAACCACTTTAATTACTATTTTGGCAGATTAACATGAGCTTTGGTGATTAGTTCAATTCATTGGCTCATATAATAAACACTGAGCTTGAATTTTGATCTTTTTGCCCACGTAATGAAGAGTTATTGTTAGCATAATCTGTTTGGAGACAACTAAACTCTTAGATGGCCAAGAGTGTAAAACAATAAAAAAGGGAGGTCTGTATCTAGATGCAGTGATAAACACCTGGACTTTTTGAGTCCAGGTAAAGAAACTAAATATTGTTGGTGAATTAAAGACAGCAAAGTAGTGCCCTTTTAACATGTATCTGGAGAAGACATTAGCTTACTAATTAAAATTTGGTTCAGTTTGACAGACATTATTGAGTACCCTAAGAATTGCCATTATTCTTCTAAGATGTGTCACAATTTAATACTATCGTTTGGGGAGGATGAATGGTGAGAAGGCATTGAGGGAGGGGTATTACCATGTTAAATGCATACATCTATTCTAAGATGCATTTAATTTAAAAAAAGATTAATATGAGGGGCAGGGCAAGTGTGGAATCAAGGGTATGAAACCTCTTAGAAAGGTAAGGGATCAGTGGGATCCCCCGCAGTGGACAGAAGGTCTGGGAAAATCCGGCTAGTATGAGTGCTAGAAATGCGCCTACAACACTGTTCACCTGTGTTGTAGCTGATTTCCATCAGTGATGACATGGGAATGATTCTTAAGCAGAAAACCCTCTTGTCCCCACTTCCCCTTGCCACAGCTTATTGGAGACACAGACAATCTCAAGAAAGTATAGGAACCAAAAAGGTAATTAAAATAAATGAAATGCCTTAAGTATAAGACCCGAGGAACCAAAGCTTCTCTAAAGAGGATGGCTATGAAAACTGTGATGCTGTTGCTGCTATGTTCTCCAGTTTTTCAAAAGTGACTGAGATTCCAGAATTTTGGATATTTCTCCATCTTTATATGTTAGTGTCCAAACTTCACAAAAGCATTTCTGTGAGTTGTGTTTGATGTATGGACCACCCATTTTCACTAGGCATCATAAATGGAAGAAGAGGGTGTTCCTCACTCATCGCAGAATTAAAATAGTTTCCATCCAGTGCAGATTCACTAAGGCAGCTGAGTTGTTTGGAGTGGAAGTACAGCATATATGTAGCACATTAAATGCCTTAGTCAGTGACATAAGGACTTTTTTTCATTATGAATTTAATATAGTGGTTTTAGATACTGAACTGCCAAATGATTCGGCCTCATTAAAAAAAAAAAAAAAAATGTGTGTCCCAACTTCCACAAGGGATTTGATTTGTCCTTTTTTATGTATAGGAGAGTGCTACGGCTGCTAACCAAAGGGTCGGCAGTTCAAATCCGCCAGGCGCTCCTTGGAAACTCTCCGGGGCAGTTCTACTCCGTCCTGTAGGTCACTATGAGTTGGAATCGACTCAAGGGCACTCGGTTTTATGTATGGGAGAAACACATGGAATAAAATGATAGTATACATGAAAATCAGAACCAAGGAGAATACTAGAGTAGACTGTGAGGACAAGGCCGTGAGAAGAGATAAGAAATGAGTTTTGATGAGTTGGGGTAAGCCAGTAGTAGGATACAAGTTGGCCACTCATAAAGGTCTACACCAATACTCTTCAGAGTGTGACCATGGACCAGCTGTATCAGAAACATCTGAAGTGCTTATTAAAAATGAAGGTTGCTGGTTTATACTCCAGGACTACTCAATTAAAGCTCTAGGATGTGATTGTAATGTAGATTAAAGTTTGCAGAACATTGGCCTGTAGTTTGGTCTCTGCCTTCCTCCATGGGATAAAATTAAGAGGAGGATGTGCTGCATTCTTTCAGAGGAAGAGAAAGCATGCCAGCCGTTCAAAGGATGCATCCCTTTATTAATAGTCTATGAAAGGAACTCTCACGTGGGCCTTCACGAGTGATTTAGTAGACCATGTTCTCAATAGTGTATCTATAACAACTGTATGAATGCTTATGAATAGTGGTAGTTAAAAAGTGTGGTCTCTGGAGTCAAACTGGGGGGTTTTCAAATACTAGCTCTCTTGTTAATGGCAGTTTGACCTTGGGCAAACTGTTAACCACTCTTGCAGAGTTATCATAAGGAAGGAAGTATATTCACCACGTAGTGCTATTGAGAAGATTAAATGAGACAACCATGTAAGATACTTAGACCGATGACGAGCAAATAGTAAGTCTTTTCATAAGTAGTAACTATTATATTGAAAAGGAGCCCCTGGTGGGTAAAGCACTGGATTGCTCAGCGGAAGCTCCGCTGTTGGAACCCAGCAGCCTCCCTGCGGGAGCAGGATGTGGCCGTCCGCTCCCATAAAGACTACAGCCTTATAGGACTGTTCTACTCTGTCCTTCAGGGTCGTTGTGACTTGGAATCAGCTTGATGGCAATGGGGTTGTTACATTTTATAAGACTTATTAGCGTTATGTTCCACGGTTATGCTAAAACTAGCTTAACTACCTAGTCCAGGCTAGACAGTATACTATACAAAATATTTTTAGTTTCAAAGAAACCTTCACTCCTAAGTGGGTTAAAAGTGTTCCACTGGTTTTAGCCTAAATTATTGTGGCTTTTTAGCATAGAGTTTTCAGCCGTTTGGTATTATAAATTTTGTTAGTGCTGACTGTGAAGCAGTCTTGATCCTAGACAGATACTTTTCTTTAGTTGGTCTGTAATGCTGACCCAGAAGGAATTTGAAAGCCTAAAAGTAAATCTTGGTAGTCTTGGGGCTTTGAGTTCTCTCATGAAGAGATGAAAATGCCAGTTCTATTAGATAATGACACTTGGGTGTTCTTGAACTGAATAAGTGGAACTGCAGTAAATGCAAGGGTAGATTCTCTTTGGCACTCCTGTAGAAATTCTAGAATTCTGCTTGATACTACGGGAAAACCGAAGTTGTTTTTTTTACAGCAAAGAGATTATTTTAAGCAAATGAAGGCAGTAATTAAGAATGGAAGAATAGTATCAGTCAGGTTGAAATGATCTCTCTTTAGAATGCAGTTTAGAGAATATGTTTTATAAAGTATTAGTATAGCTTCTAGCCATATCCGACACAGACCGTTAACTTGATTCCTCCTAGTAGTACGTTGTCAGAGTGGCATCTTGGACATAAGCTTTAACCTCTACTTATATGAAATGTAAAAAGAAGAGTGGTGATTATTTCCATAGATCACTAGGGTTAAAAAAAAAAATGTTACGATTACTCTGTGTTTTTTTTTTTTTTTTTCTCCAGAAAAAGGTCTGCTTTGTTCAGATGAATCTTATTTCCTTTTGTCAGGTGGTCTTTGCTGAGTGATTATTAAACATGGCTTTCCTGCTTTAAAAATAGCAGTTACTCTTAGAAGATAATATTATTTTCAGAAGTGAAAAGCCTTTATTTCTCTGTTTTTCTGGTGGTCTTAAATGGCAATTTCTGCTTATTGAAAGTGGATACAGATGAGAAATGGAAGTACGGAAGAAAGCACCGGTGCATGGGGGAAGCACCGAGGGCTGGTCGTGTGCTCAGCTGCACATGTTGGTTTTGTACGTCTGCCTTGTAAGTTTAATTTTCTGGAATGAATTGTTCGTACTTTACCAGTATGCTGCCAGCTGCCTCAGGGTTTAATGAGTGAAAATTTTAAATATGCTGAGGTACATCTGTAGTGTTTATCACTTACAGTTTCTGATTGGGTTTTATTTTCTCATTACTGTTTCACTGTGTTAACTGGTACAGAAAAGATTAAAACTTTAAGATGATCATTCTCTATCGGATATCAGTAATCTTGTATTTTTACTATGTTTTTTAATGCCTCTATTCCGGAAAGGAACAGAGCAGAGATTGCAAATTGGTGTCTTATATAGTATTTTTTTTTTTTTTTTAACACGTATGGAATCTGGAGAGTTCACATAAAAATACTGATTTTTCACCTTCTTTTGAAAATGTGGAATATCTGGACTTACTGGGCTCTTGTGCTTACATGACAGCAATCAACTGCACCTTTTAAATGGGTTTTCCAGGTCTTAAATCTGGCCTGCTTCTCTCTCTTATTTTACCTGCTTCCTCCTCTATTCATTTGAGTTTGCTTGGAATAAAGAAAGAAGTATGTCTTTAGGAAACCCAAAAGTGGGTTGATTTTTTTTATCATATGTCAGACTAGTTTAATGTAAATTCCATGCAAGTGTAGTATATAACATTATCTAAAGTTTTATTATGAAAAGAACTAGAGACTTGCTACAGGCTTCATTTCCAGTGAGCAATATCAAGGGAGGAAATAGTCACCAAAACCTTTGTAACCCCTCAAAGATACCCATTCCTGAAAGTTTTCATTTTGGATCACGTGTTGCCTTTTCCACCCTTGTTAAATTTTGAAATAATCCCTTCACTAGAATGACTGTCTTATTGCAAAATGAACCAGTGTTCTTGCAGCTCTTTATTTTGTAAAGTGTCGATGTGATCTATTGCCACCTAACAAACTGCCCCAAAGCTTAGCGGCTTATAACAAACAATTATTAGTTATTATTTCTCAATTTCCTGTAGGTTAAGAATTTAGGAAGGGCTCACCTGGACACTGCTGATTCAGAGTTGCAGTCAGATGGTGGCTGGAGGTGAAACAACAGGGGTCTAGAACGGCTGGATTCTGGCTAGGAGTCTTTTTCTCTTCAGATAGTCTCAGGACTTCCCTATGCGGCCTCTCCACCTGGGATAGTTTGGACTTCTTCACAGCATGGTGATCTTAGGGCAGTTGGATTACTTAAATAGCAATTCAGGGCCACGTACTTGATAGTAGGAGCTGAATCTCTTTTTATGACGTAGTCTTCAAGGTCAGATAATGTCACTTTCATCAAAGTCTGCCCAGTTTTTAAGGGAAGGGGACATGGATCCCACCTCTCAGTGGGAGGTGTATCACTGTTACATTATAATAAGAGCATGTGAGATGGGGGGTATTGTTGCAGCCATCTTTGGGAAATAGCATTTGCTATAGGAAGTCATGATATCTTTACACCTATTTCTGTTTTTTTAATTTGGACTTCAGGTTCATTAAAACAGATTCCACATATATAAATGTCTTATACAATACTTGATTTCAGTTATGTAGAACTCAGTTATCTGGCAAACTTACAAATCTAAAACATAGATCATAAAAAATAAGTCTCCAGACAACTAGGTTAGGAAAATCATACAAACTAGGTTAGGAAATAACATTTTATAGAATAGAATACATGTTCTGTCTATTACAAAGCACGAGCTTAAGAATTAGACGTGTTGTTAGGTACCATCAAGTTGATTGTGACTCAGAGTGACCCCATTTGACAGAGTAGAACTGCCCCATAGGGGTTTCTTGCTTGTAATCTTTATGGAAGCAGATTTCTAGGTCTTTTTCCCTCGAAGCAGCTGGGTGGTTTTAAACTGGCAACCTTTCAGTTAGGAGCTGTACCACCAAATCAAAAAATCAAACCCATTGCCATCGATTCAATTCCTACTCATAGCAACCCTATAGGACAGAGTAAAACTGCCCATTAGGGTTTCCAAGGAGCAGCTGGTGGATTCTAACTGCCATCCTTTTGGTTAGCAACCAAATGCTTATAACCACTGCACCACCAGGTCTCCAAAATTGAAACCCATTGCCATTGAGTCCATTCCTACTCATAGCAACCCTACAGGACAGAGTAAAACTGCCCCTTAGGGTTTCCAAGGAGCGGCTGGTGGATTTGAACTGCTGGCCTTTCAGTTAGCAGCCAAGCTGTTTATAAACCCAGTGCCGTCGAGTCGATTCCGACTCATAGTGACCCTATAGGACAGAGTAGAACTGCCCCACAGAGTTACCAAGGAGCGCCTGGCGGATTCGAACTGCTGACACTTTGGTTAGCAGCCGTAGCACTTAACCAGTATGCCACCAGGGTTTCCAAGCTGTTTAGATCAGGGTTAAAATCTCAACTGTACTTATTGGCAGTTGTGTTACTTTAGGCAAATTTTTAGGCCTTTCTGAGCCTGAATTTACTTATCTATAAAACCTAGGGTAGTGATACCTCACAGTCCTAGTGTGATGATTAAGTGAAATACAGTACAATCAACTAGGAACTGTCAGGTGTTTAATCCTTCCCCCAAATCGTTGTCCCAATCTGAAATAATACATTTGTGCTTTCTGAGCCCTATACCTGTAATACCTGTCTCCTAGACCTCGTTCTTCTTCTATCCCAGTATCTTTCTGTTTCAGGCATGCTCAAGAAGTGTAGGGATTGAGTCTTGTTTGTTTGTTTTTAATCTTCCCTGATAGCCAGCTAGTGTTTTACTTATTGGAAAGAGAGAAAGTTCAATTAAATTTATACCTCAGCTATAAAATTAATGTTGATGTTTAACGGGTAATGTATTTTGTTCAGTTTGTAACTTTGGCAGTGTAAAAAACTGATGGTATCAACTGCCAGCCCATCCAAGAATGGGATTCTAAATATGTGTTTTCTAAAACTTAATTCCATATTTAAAATATTTTCTATTCAAGAAGGAATTAATACTATACTTAATTTCTATGCTAAAGCATTTTCAGTAAATATTAATAAGTCTCGTATGCTTCCATAGCATGTTACTGAGAACTATATAAATTGTGTTCATCCTGCTCAAAATAATGGATTTTGATTTTTTCAAATAATTTATAATTGCAACAGAAACCCAACAGTGTAAGAGACATAATTATCCCCCCCATCTTACTTTCTTAAAGTCAGCATTCTATCGGATATTTTACACTTTCATAGACTCAGCTTATTTTTCATAGGGTAGTCCTATAATGCATTAAATGTCAGTTTGTTGAGCTTCCTGCATTAGAGCTTGATTTCATTTTTTTTTTCATTTTGGTTTAATTTTTTAATCTATATAGAAAAGGTACCTACATTGCTTATGCTTTAAGAATTATTAGTATTATGTCCTTATTTATGGCTTCCTAGCCCCAAGACTTTAGAATTTTTATAGGAGAAATAAATTATTGGTAAGTAATATGTTAATTTATTTTAACTGAAAAGCGTGCAACCTGTTGATGTTTAAACTTATTCATGAAAGTAACTTAAATGTCGTACCTTAAAATTTTGATATTAAAGCAGTTATTTTTTTCCCTTAAATTTAAATTTTGTTTTGAGAATTATAGAAAATTAAATTGCTTTAAATTACTTACTCTGCCATCACGTGAGATTTTTGCATGACTGAAATACCTTTAATTACTATGTCATTTTTGTCATAGTTGACTAAAAGGTATAACAATGTATAAATAATCACCAGCTAAATTCTTGGTGAGCAGCTGTGTGAGACCAGTTTAACAGCTGGGGTAACCCAGCACACACGATAAGAGTTAAACTTGATCATGAAGCAAGTTATTTTATAGTCATTGAGAACTTCATACTGAGCATTTCTGAAATATTTACAGAATTCAATCCAGTAGTTGGATTTTTGTTTTATCTCAAGTATTTCTGTATATGCTTAATGAAAGAATAAGGACAAGTGTTATTTTACAATTAACAGCTCAAGGTTTTAGACACAAAGAAAATCCAAATTATACTCATTCAAAAAATTTAAGACATTTACTCAGTATGTCACTGTTAAGGCCATTATGAAAGGTGGGAGAGAAAAACAAAAACATTCAAGTTATTGTAGTACAGTGTGGAATCAGAAAATTCCTGAGGTTATTTTTTCTTGAATTTCATCTTTTTACATCATATTTTTAAAAGTCACTTATACCTATAACTTTTTTTTTCCTATTGAAGTGTTTTATTTAGTTGTATTTTATAAACCTGTAACTATACTATTCTCTAAGCTATGTAATACAGGAAGACTCACCAAACTGGCAATCTAACCCATTACAAGAAAGCTCTGCACTCCACACTGCTAAAGCTGCGGAAGACGTCATTCCCTGTAGTCTGGTCCAGCCTCCTCGTCTGTGAATCCGGACTCCGGGCCAAGTTAGCAGACGTGCCTGAGGTCACCAGTAATGGTGAAGCGGAAACTACAACTTAGCCAATACTCTTCCATTTTTGTGTACGGATGAGTTTACCTGGCGTACCAGCTCAGAGTAATTCAGTTGAAAGACAGTTGCTGAGACAACTGTTTAGTCAAAGGATAATTTAGTTTTAAATAAATTTAGTTGTAAACAAATTAATAAATAGCTGGGTTTTTGAATCCCAGAGTTCTGGTATACTGTGGGGTGATTTTGCTACCTTTAAACTTATTATTCATTTTTTTAGAACTTGTTGGTTTTGAATTTGTAACTTATTTTCAGCCAGTTTTTGGAAATATCCAGAAAAATTTGCAAGTAATCTGCATATCCAGCAATCAGAACCTGATTATATAAAACAAAGCAGTTATAAAACTTTATGTAACCTTGTATTCTAGCTTTTTTTTTTTTAAATTAGAAAATACTGCATATACATGTATGTATATAATGCTATTTTGCAAAAGTTCAATTACCAGGTCACATTTTTATAACAGTCGCATATACTGTACATACTATTTCAGAGTCCAAACTAATTTCTCTTAAGCTGTTAAGGGTTGCCCTTAGTGCCCAAATACAGAAAAATATCAGGGAAATAAAACAATAACTTGTAACTCATTAAATGTTTACATGAATATAATATGTAAAATACAGTATAATTGGAACTTGTAATCTTAGCACTTTGAGCATTTAAAAAATGTCTTTTAGAATTTTTTTAAGAATTGTTTTAAATGTGGTTTTAATTTTTGTAAAATATCTTTATTCATTTGACTTATGCCTCTTAAGAATATTAGAACTTTAAAAGTAATATCATATACTTAAATTTTCTTTCATGTTCAATCTAATTGTATTTCTGTTTCTAGAATTGAAGTAATAATGTAGTTCAGATTTTTTTTACAGTTATTTCTGATAGAACTCGATTATCATTGAGCAAAAAAGAGTTAATTTCTTGATTTATGATTGTTTTCCTCTCTGCTTAAATTGCTCTATCTTAGTATATGAATTGCTCAGTAGGAAAATACTTTGACACTGGTATGGCAGGAAAGACTGAAAGCAATGAATTTGGCGCAGAGAATAATCTGTTTTATTCTATATCCCTGAATAAGTCAGTATGCATGATAATACCATATTCTTTTCTCAGAGGAAAATTGTTTGATTCTGATTTATTTTACTTGAGTAATGGCATAATTTTTACCATACAGAATTCTTTCTGATTCTGCAAAAAAAAAAAAGGCCATTTGTTGCTTTTAAATTTGCAGAAACAATGAATAATATTAGAATTTAAGTGGTACGTACTAATATTGTCCGTGTCAGAGGTTTTGAGGTGAGATTTGAAAATTCTTAATATAAAATCATTCGTACTTTTAGATAATCTTGTATCTTCCAGGTGACTTGTTTTAGCTGATTCAGGAATAGTTTATGAAAAATGGAAAACCTTTGTGTAGATCATATGCTGTGGCCTTTGGTCAAGAACAGTTAAATCTTAACCTTCTGTGTAATAATGAATGAAAGAATGGAAGTCCACAATAAATTGCTGTAGAGCTATTTTTTATTACAATTGGAGAATGGGATTGTAATGGATTTTAGAAATACTGTATTGGTGATGTTTTGTCACATGCAGCATTTATATAGGATCGTCTCTGGCCAATGCATCCTTTTAGAAGAAGGAAAGTCAGAAAATGCTAAGTGAACCAAATAAATTGCTTTATATACAGATATTATCTTTACCACAGAAGTTCTCCAGTGTTGAATTCCTGAGTAGTCAGTGATAGCTGAAATCTTAAAATGCTGAGACACTACAGCTAAAACACTATAGTTGCATTTTTAGGTGAAAATTTTGACAGAATTATGGATGCTTTCCTAAAACTTGTAGAATATTATATTTTGTAACACCTACTCCAAAGTTATTTATTACATTGTGATTTTTAGAATCTCTGCTTGCTTCCCTAGAACTTTTAAAATTGAAGCATAATCTACAAAACTGTGATTTTTGATACTAATAGTAGTAGTAACTAATAATGGCAGCTAACAGTATTGAGCACTTATATGAGGCATTTTTCTGTGGGCTTCACGTATCTTAGTTCATTTAATCCTCACAACAATCCTGTGAGGTAGGTACTGTATTATGAAAATGAGGCACAGAAGAATTAATTTAACGTCATACTATTAATAAATAATAGAGCCAGGGTTTGGAGTATGGCAATTTGGTGCGAGTCCATGCTCTTACCCACTGTATTATAGTGACTTTGTATTTGTGGTATCATCTTAAAAACAGATAGTTTTGAAGAATCTCTGTTTGAGGTGGTTATAACTTAGAGTATCCTAAATGTCTTTAAAAGGAAAATTAAGCCTAAGACCTTGTTTTTTCTTGAACACGTGGAACTAGCTGCATTTTAAAGTATCAGCTATTAGGGTTCTCCTGTGCATTGTCTGTGATTTCCTTCACTAAGGTTTTCTGTATTTGGTGGATTGATATTTTTCATGTTTCCATGTTGACTGGGGACGTTGTTTTAGAAGTAGTTACTTGAATCCTCAAAAAAAAAAAAAAAAATGAAACTTGCTGGTACATACATTTGGAAATCAGTATTCGCTGTGCTGAATCACTAGTACTGTTTCCTTTTTACAAAAATACATTGTTACATACACATAATACAATTTAGTCTTTTGGTTTGCTAGAGTTGCAGTACTCTATAGTATCCAGTTGAGGGCAGCGGTTTACTGATGGAAAAATGAGTTAACCTCAAAAGTAACTACTTTGTGCTTACCAAAACTTGGTATCTAGTGTAAAATACAACATTTGACATAAAAGCAGCCTTAATTTGCACTCCTGTTTTGTTGCTATTATCGTTGTAAATAATTTATTGAAAATGAAAAATCTAGTTTTACTTCAGAGTAATTTTTGTCCTCTTATAAATTAGAGAATGAAAACAGTGGTGATTCTAGTTTTTCCTTTCCCATTCCCACTGAAATTTGTCTCCCCACGGAAAAGTTATTTTCAATTTAGAAACTTCTTTTTCCCTTAAGATTCTATTTTTAAAGAACAATATAGAATCAGACTCTAAAGAGATTAGAGATCCTTTCTGTCTTCCTTATCATCAGAGTCTCTATGTGTGACTATAAAGTTCTTTGAGGGCTTTTAATTATAAAAGTGAAAAAATTATAATTTTCAATATGCTATTTTTACTAACTAGTGGATTAAGGGAAGGTTCAATTTAGAGCTGATCTGCTTGATTCATTTTTCTATGCAGAATTAATATATTAAATTTGTATACTAGTTTACTCTTCTAATTTTCCATTTTGAAGTATAACAGTTTAAATTATATCTTCTGTGTGGTTCAGAGAAAGGAAATTTGGGGGGTTGATTATCAACAACATCAGGAAACAGAATTTTTTGAGAATAAAGAATCTCAGTCTATATAAAGCTATATTGTAATGCTAACAAAGTGGGTACTGATAGTAACAGAGAGCATCCCATGGGAGCTACTTCAGCACAAAGGGATCATTTTTAAGGAGAGTCAGATACAACATGATTCAAAGCTCTGTTATTTGGGAAAAAAAGTGTGTTTTTATTTTTAAAGCAGCAGTCTTATGTTAGAAAATAAAAGTCGTATTAGAAGAGATAGAGACCAAAGTGGGGCTTGTTGTTAGATGCTTTTGAGTCAATTCCAACTCAAAGTAACCCGGTGTGACAGAGTAGAACTGGCCCATAGGGTTTACTAGGCTGTAACCTTTATGGAAGCCAGGTCTTTTCTCCCACAGAGCCTTTGGGTGGGTTCCAGCTAACAACCTTTCAGTTAGTGGCAAAGCCCTTAACTGTTGTGCCACCTGAAAGAAAAAAAGCTTGCTGTTCAGTGGATTCCGACTCTAGCCACCCTATAGGGCAGAGTAGAACTGCCCCATAGCATTTCCAAGCAGTGACTGCTGGATTTGAACAGGCGACCTTTTGATTAGCCACCATAGGTCTTAACCACTTAGCCCCAAGGGCTCCCTCCAGGGCCCCTTAAAGTGAAGCTAGTGAAACTCATTCTGTGAGGTGGTTAATAGTCTAGAGGGGCTGTAGATATGGTTTATCTTAGATACACCTTTTTTGTCTACCTTATAACATTTATAGGTTCCCAGTGCCTTTATACTATCTCTTTTCTCTCCTGTTGTTTTAGGGCTAGATCTCTGTTGGGGTTTTTGGTGATGGTGGTTCTATTCTGTTGTTTACTTTTGTGTAACTAAAAATGTCACCTCTGCTAATGATTTTGAATTCTTAACTACATATTACATTGTGGTATAAAAGAACGGTCCTTTTTGAGAGAGTAGCATCAAGGGAAGACTGGGATTATTTCTTGTGTATGGATTGCTTTCCCAGTTGCCCACTTGTATTTAGTAAGACAGATCTCTCCAAAGTCAAAAAACAAATCACCCATTTCTGACATTCTCCTTTCTAATTCTCTCGATATCACATTCTAACCCACTGTAAAGAACCATAGAAGCTGTTGGAAAAAGAGATAAGGGAGATGACTTGGCTATTGGAAGAAGAAAACAGAGTGGAAAGAGAAACCAGTTCAGGGAAGATTGTGAATGGGTGGTTCTGTCCTATTAACATTTCTTACACTGAGCTTTTCTCTTATCTTCGTTTTAGTCCAGTTCATGGACTTGAATACCGAATGTAGTCTAAAGATGAATTAACACTGACATAAGTAATTAATTTAGGAAGGTCATTTGAGATAAATCTGAAAAATGAGTTTGAGGAGGTTTTCAACTCCAAACTTTATCTTAGTTACTGAGGAACCGTCAGAGGTTCTGGAGGAGTGTACTGTGCACCACATTTCCTTTCTGTGTTTTAGGAAGATTTGTCTGGGTAAAAAACAGGCACTGAGGATTTGCAGTGGACCGGCACGTTTTTATCCGTTTTACTGTAATTACTTCCCATCACAGTTTATGTTTATAAATAAATACTTGTGTATTTTTTAATGTCTTTAATCAGTCATGTGACTGTTACACTTTCAAACATAATATGTTTTTCAGAATCACACTCAGACTAAAAACAGTTGAAAATTCTAGTAGGAATATTAACCTGAAGTGCAGTTAATAGCTAGAGTGGATTTAATGTCTTAGTGCATATGAGATAAAGGGAAGGGAAGGGAAAGGAAAGAGTACAGTTAAAGCAGTTAAAAATAGTGCTTATTCTGAAGATTTCTAAGCTAGAACAGATGTATGTGTATGTATTTGCGTGCATATGTATGTATTTTTGAGCATGCACGGCCAAGCAAATACTGTCTTTAAGTCTGAAACACAATTCAAAGCGTTGCTAAAATACTAATACTGATATTTGGGTGAGGAAGACTTAATAAGTATTTAAGAGAGTCTTTTTTTAAAGAAAATTTTACTTTCACTTTCTAGAGAACACCTTGTTTAAGTAGTTAGAGAAGTGTTCGAAGGGGCCCTACAGCATAGCCCTGCTTTGGTTGTGTTCACATTACTGACTTTGTATGGGAGGTTCACCAGCTGTTTGACTGGCAGGAGCAGACTGCTTTCACTTCAGTAGTTTATAATTCCTGGCTATTCTAGGATAGTTTGCACTTCACCAAGCCTCAGACAGGTCAGGACATTTGGTAGGAGAAGGTTGAAAGACAAAAGCAGCAGGCCTTGGGTTCTCAGCCTTTTTTTTTTTTTTTTTAATTTAAAAAAGAAAAACACATTTTTAAAATTTGGTGGTTAGAGATTTTAGTAATGTGCCTGTATTACATGTAGAGAGTATTCATCAAGAGAAGTTTTAAAATGTCAAAGCCGGGAAAAGCTACTTTAAACCATGGCATGGTTCCTGTTGATCTTAAAAGTGCAAAAGAGCCTCTGCCACATCAGACTGTGATGAAGATATTTAGCATTAGCATCATTGCCCAAGGCCTCCCTTTTTGTAGAAGACGGGTAAGTCTCGCACATTTGAGAAAGAGGAATGTTGATTTAAATGAAGTGCTCCTGCCTCCTCCTGTAGTGAAGAAATACTTCACATTTCAATTGATATTTATAACTAAGCTATAAGTGCGTGTAGCCAGTGGTAGTTTTATAACATGATACAGATCCTGGAACGCAGGACTACCCAGTGTACTTTTTTGTCTTTCTTACTTATTTTCCATGAAATTAGGATCTTGTAAACTTATTTGAAATTGAAAAGATAGGTTATGTTTTGAAATATGCTGACAAATACTAAAATCCAAGATTTGTAAGGTTTTTATTTTGTGTGAAAAACATAAAAGCTGGTGGTATTCTCCTTATACATGGAAATTACAGTATTTAACTCCATTAAAGAGTTTTCCAAGATATTTAGGTTTCTCTGACCGTTTAAGCTTTATTATAGGGACATTATTATTTGCTGTTATATAAAGTAAAAATAGCACGCTATTGTGTGACAGTAACAGTGTGGTTTATATATGGACAGTTCTGAACTAACAGGCTTTTTTGTAGAACTGAATTTGTGCTAGTGTATAATCAAGTTATGGCCTACTGGATGTTTTTCAGGATGAAGTTCCCCCTCCTTACCAAGTTTTGACCATGTCAATATTAGCAATTTTGTTGTTGGATTTTCTGAGTTAGTTGGCATTGCCATTTTGAATTTTTGACTAGACTGATATATTTTTAGGTATAAAGTATGCTTATGATTCTGAACACATTAATCTACCCCCCCAAATTTATTTGAGATTAAATGAGTGTTCGTATATATTAACATTAGAGTTTTCATTCCCTTTCTGTTTTATTAAAAAATTAAAGAGGAAATGTTCTACTAAATAAGTAGAATAATCCATAATACCTGGAAAATATTTTTTCTCCTTAGTAAAGGGAATTTTCAATTTGCTGGTACTTAAATAAGCTTTGTAAAAATACATTTTCTAATTGTCTTAGTTCCTTTTGAGTAGTACCCACTTCTACTCCAAACGAGTGGTAGCCATGTTGGAAAATAAGTAAGGTTAAAATGTAATACAATTTAAACATTGAAAATGGAATACAAATATCTCCATCTTCCTGTTTCTTTTTTTCTTTACTGTATTTTCATTAAGAGTGTATTTTGCCTTCTTTCACCTTGTCAGTTTTATAACTTGTGCTGAATGAGGTCACTGATCAGATTTAAGCATTTACACAGAGGCCACTTATAGCTTTAAAGTCACTAATAAACTAATTTATTATTTTAATATTTCTGTAAAATAAAAATACCATACAAGTATATTTAAAAACTGAGAAAGTGTGAAGTTTTTTTTGTAAATTAAAGGTTAAGATTTTAACAACCAAGATAATTTTGTTCTTTGTTGTTGGATATTTCTAATAAACTTCAGTGTAATTTATGGTAGATTATTATGTCATAGTATGTGTTACCTACTTTTTATCTTCTGACATGGACATTAAAAGGCATGGGACATAATTTAAAATTAAAATAGAGAACTTCAGGGCTTTCCCTGAGGGCTTCTTACGGTCACTATTCAATTTGACTTTTCTACGTTACAGTGTTGTAGTAAATTATAGCCTTGCATTTGTAATATAGAAGTAAATTTGAAAAATAAAACTCATATTGGAAGTTTTTTTGGGAGACAGTTAAGAACAAAATTAACACAGCAGTTTTAGACTGCCCACCTGCCGATAATTTACTGTTGCATAACTCATTGACTCTAACTACTAGAAAGAGTAGAGGGGGAGCACACTTACACCCTCCTCCTCTCCTTTTTGCAGCTGGTTAATTTAGGTAGCTTTTAATTGATTTACATACTTGTTATTTAATTTACTAACTTGCCCTTGGTAAAGTTAATGGTAAACATTTTTAAACCAGACTTTTGATATGGTATGAAATTGATCACATTTGGGGCCTAACATCTTGTATATCTTATACATAAGGTATATTTAGCTTCTTTTAAGCAAAGTACAAAAGATTGCGATCTGTATTTTGCAACTCATTTTTTTTCTTCCAAGTAAAACTTGAAAAACATGATGATGTCCCACCATCAGGTAATGTTTGCAAAATAGAATAACAGCTTGAAAATTGTGAAAAATTCTTTAAAATACTAATCATAGCTGTAACTTCACTTCGTATATCTTGAAATTTTTTTAGGAAATTTATTTATCTCAGTATTAAATGTATTAGTACTGGTAGTATCATTTATTATTATGTAGATTATTTTAGTCTCATCTAAGATACTGTATACATTGGATTTAATACTAACAGTACTTAGCAACAGTAACTTGCTAAATTAATAACAAAACCATTAAATAAAAAGATTTTTTTATTATCAAGGTCTTCATAATTTATTTACAAATATTTGGTTGACCTTTCGGGCCATAAATATAACCTGAAACACTTGTTAAAAACACAGAATCCTGGATTCTATGCTTTTGGAGAGTCTTACGTAAGAGATTTGGGTTAAGGCCCAGGGTCTGTGTTTTGTTTTGGTTTAAGTATTAGGAAAATTTGGGAATACTAGTTTAGTGCGTAAGTTTTTATTTTAAAATAACTGTCCTTTAGGAGAAAAGTTGTTTAACTTACACAGTTACTGGAAAATTATTTTATTTTTCTTTGGAATGTCTAATTGTGGTAATACTTTTTTTTTTTATATTTCTTAAATCCTAAAATGTATTATTTTTTGCATATTTTAAACATATGCGAAATAATGGTACATCCTAATGGAGTTTCATGGCTTATCTGGCAGCATTTTTTCTTCTCTTGAGTGATAAGAGAAATAATGATATATCTTACTTTTGTTGTTACAGTATGTTGACAGAAAATGCACTTTTAAACTTTTTTTTTTAAAGCATTTTTAAGTATTTAGAATATCCTCTTAAAGTTATTTTTAAATGTTATTACTTTGGAAAAATTTCCAAATGACGTGGAGTTGTTGGTTTACACAGTAGGACTTTTTAAGATACCTGGTCCACTCTCCTGGTTTATAGACAAATAGTGTTTTTTAGAGTGCCTCATATATTCTTGGGGATGAGTCATATACTGACTGTAGCATGGACAGTAACAGCACAGCAGGCTAAGAGAACAGGGTAGAGCTTTGGAATGTGGTGGAATGCGGGGTAAGTAGGACAGGGACTTGCAGGGCATCACACCCAGTAGCTCTGGCAGTAATGAAATACATGACTGGGATTTCTAAGACTTGAAACTAGTTTGTAGTGATTATATTCTATATCAAGTTCTATTTCAAATACCATATTTAAAATAATTTATAATAAAAACGAAAGTAGAAATAAAATTAAAATAGGATGTTTGTGTGTCATTTGAGAAAATGCTAATATTATTCCTGTGTGCTTTTATCACTGAGGGATAATTTAAATTGGGAGTTGGGAGTTTTTTTCTGTAAAAAGCCAGTAAATATTGTAGGCACTGCAGCCCATATAGTGTCTGTTGCAACTACTCAACTCTGCCATTGTAATGTAAAAAAAAAAAGTAAAAGCAGCCATAAATAACACATAAATGAATGGGTTGGAAGCAAGGATGGCGAGACTGCGTCTCACATACTTTCGACATGTTATCAGGAGAGATCAGTCCCTGGAGAAAGACATCATGCTTGGTAAAGTAGACAGTCAGGGAAAAAGAGGAGGACCATCAACAAGATGAATTGACACAGTGGCTGCAACAATGGGTTCAATCATAACAATTGTGAGGATGGCGCAGGACCGGGCAGTGTTTTGTACTGTTGTATATAGGGTTGCCGTGAGTCACAATCAAGTTGATGGCACCTGACAACAACAAATGAATGGGCGTGGCTGCTTTTCAATAAAGCTTTATGTACAGAAGAGTGAAAAACAAGTTTTTACTGCTACAACACTATAGTAAATCTTCTGTGTATGTGTGTGTGTATACAAACAAATTGTGTACACACACACACAAAATGTTTCTGCTTCTCCATACCTTAAGTTTCAGCTTATGGTAAATTTTAGAATAGGATTGCTGGAGCCATAAACCATTTGTTCCCTTTAAACTTCTCATCCTCTCTTCTAATTCTTATGTGGTTATTTGGAGAAAATTTTTATCTTTATGTTTAATCACTAGAAGTTTGACTACTGCTTTTTACTATTTTCTTCCTAAAATAAGGTGCCTACCCTGTATCTTAGGCACTGTCTCACCTATTTTACTATTAAACTACTACATTTGATGGGGTATTAAGTCCCAATGAGTTTATCTCATTGAGTTAAAGTTTTTTGTTTTTGTTTTTTTTAAATAGGTGGGACGGTGAGTTAGGTATTATCTCCATTCAGTAGGTAAGAAAACCGAGGTACAAACAAGTTAACTCTCCAATTTTCTTAGTAAAGCTGCCGTTTAACTCAGGACTCTCCAGTGCTATATGTAGGTAGTAGACATTCTCTTTCTGCTATACGGTGTGACCTATAAACATTTCCTTCTTGTGAACTTAAACTTTTCAACTACTATTATATTAGTATTTTGGAGGGTAAGCCTGGAGCCTATCATTGTTAACATTGTTTCTGTGAGAAAATAAATTCAAAGTTTTAAACAATTGACGTACAAATAATTTTTTTCATAGCACAGTACATATATAAATTTAGGATTTCTTGTCTGTCTCTCTTAAGTTGTTTTGCTTATAGAGTTACCCCACAGAATATATAACGATTTTAGTCATTAAAAACTGGCAGTATCCAGGCTGCATGCATGTTTGTCCTTTGTCTTTTGTAAGCCTTAGTGTCTGTGTTTGGCTCTTGAACAGCTGAGAACAGCCTGACAATTAACCAGCCTCAGACTGCAGTGTAGTACCATACTCATCAAGCTGCTCAATTAGTTGTTTTGATAAAGATAACCAAAAATTAAATAGAGAGTAATAGAAAAATTTTGAAGGCGTCCCCCCTCACCCCCTCACACACACACCTCCCTCCCTCCCTCTCTCAGAGTTTTTTCTTCATTGTTGAGTTATTGATACCTGTTTGCCATTCAGTCGATTCCAGCTCATATAATGAGTTATTGATAGGCAGATATGTTCAAAATTTTAATCTTCTCATTCCGAGATAATCTAATTTGTTGTTTTTGTATGTGTAGTCTTTAGTTCACGCTGTATATAATTTGAATCTATTTTGATCCTTTAATGGTTTGTTGACCAGTCCATTGAAACCTTTTAAGCAAAAGTCTGTCAGAGTTATTAAACAGTGGTATTGCCTTTGTTTCAGAAAACAGCATCTCTAAATAAGTTTTTATTTGTATGAAGATTGTATATGTGCCCAAAAAGAAGCTCTGTTGGTAAAGTAAATTTGGGACTTAATACCCTACCAAATGTAGTAGTTTAATAATCCCCCAAATTCTTTGATTCAAATGCAGGTAAAGGGAATTTTTTATTTTTCTTCAATAATTAATGTCTAATAGGAATAAACCAGAAAACCAAATCCATTGCCGATGAGTCAGTTCCAACTCACAGTGACTCTATAGGACAGAACAGAACTGCCCCATAGGGTTTCCAGGGTACACCTCCTGTATTCAAACTGCCAGCCTTTTGGTTAGCAGCTGTAGCTCTTAACCACTATGCCACCAGGTTTTCCTTTAAAAAATAAGACATGTTAATATAGAAAATTTAAAATATGTATTTTTCTTCACGTACTTTAAATTAACAGTAATTCCACTGATGAGAGATAACTAAAATAACAGTAACAATTTTAAGTATGGTCACGCGCCACATAACATCCGTTCAGGCAATGTCCGACTGCATATACATCTGTGGTTGTATACACAGTGATTGCGTTGCCGGGTGTATAATGGTAGAGTATATATATAAGCTATAATAGGTGTTACGGAGATTGGTTCGTAACTATGGGTTGTACGTAAGTCAGACATTCATACTGTGTGGACTGCCTGTGTATAATACGGTGTTCGCACAATGTCCAAATCACATAACGACCTACTTCATAGAACATAATGTGGATGTCAAGAGACACATGAGTATATATAATTTTTTTTAATTGATACTTTAATTGATTTAAAATATATAGTTTGTTTCCCTCCATGGCTTTAAGTATTTGAAAATTTATAATCTGCCGTTTCCTAATGTTTTTTGGACAAATGAACTGTTTGAACATTTTTATACATAAATCTGGAAACCCTGGTGGCGTAGTGGTTAAGTGCTATGGCTGCTAACCAAAGGGTCGGCAGTTCGAATCCTCCAGGCGCTCCTTGGAAACTCTATGGGGCAGTTCTACTCTGTCCTATAGGGTCACTATGAGTCGGAATCAACTCAACAGCGCTGGGTTTGATTTGGTATACATAAATCTTTAACAACATCTCCATATACAGATTTCTAGAAGCAGAATTATTGGACCACAGGGTATAAATTTTACTAGGTTCCTGATAAATACTGCTTAATTATTTTCCAGAAAGATTGTTCCAGTTAAAAAACCAGCACCAGGGACTTCTGGTCATGTAAAAGAAAGCCTAATGTTATACTGTGACAAAGATTTCTGGACTGTACTTACTTAGATACTATTATCATTGTACTTCCATGTTTATTATTCTAGATTTTCTATTGATTTTTTTCTTGAAAAAATAACAATATATGTTTATACTTACAGCTTCGTGAAGAAAATATGTAAACCAATAAATTATTTGTTGCTTAAGATGATTTTTTTACTTCTTTGTAGAAAATAATATTTGCCATAGACCTGTCACCCATATGCTTTTCAACTATAATTTTCTTCTACCCCTCCCACATCCTTTTTAAAGCCAGAATCTGTGTTTTTATCTAAACAAATGACCCACATACATGATTTTGTAATTTACCATTGATTTAACACATTATTTTTAGTGCTAGTCTTTTTATGGTTATCCTGATTTTTGTTTGTCACCTTAGATTATACTTTTACATTCCCAAAATTTAAGCGCGATATTTGTACAGTATAAATGACAGCCTCTCCCACAGTATATTGCTATTAATAATCTCTACTATAAGAGTACTTCTCATGCTAGCAGGAGCAGCTGCCAGAAATACTTGCATATTTCTTACGGCAGCACTGCTTAGTCTTACATTTCTGTCAGAGCGTTGTCATTTAGTACCAATCCAGGTTAACCTTTTTTTTAAAAAAATTAAATGATTAATTTTCATTTAAACTAGTTGTAGCGCGTCTGCTCTTCTAAAATGTCTTGATGCCTAAAAGGCGTTTCATGAAACTAAACATCTTTTTCCTGAAACTCTTAGCCATGTAGAAATAGATGGATATCACAGCACACAGAAATATAAAACCTTTCAAAGCCAGCCTCATGGTCCCTCTCCCTCATTCTAGTGTATGCAGCATCCATCAGTTATACTTGTGTCTCTGATTGTCCCCATCTTTGCATGACCTCACCGTCTAGCTTGCCTCTCTGGTGAAACGTTTCTTCCGGCACTGCACCCACCATTGTCCTCATCTGTTAGTGAAACAGATTGTAATTATTGCTATTCCCTTTGACCCTTAGGCGTACATGTCTGCTTTATAGTGTTATTTAACAATTTTGTTTCCTCAATTAGGTTATAAACTCCTTAAAAAAAAAAAATTGCCATTTGTAAAATGGAAGTAGTAGTAGTAGTGCCAGAACCTGCCTAACTTCAGGGAGGATAATGACCAGGCTCAGCCCAAAGCTGATCCCCATGAGGTGGAGGTCAGACATGCCTCCAATCCCTAAACTTTCACCAATTCTGACACCAGCCATCCCTCCCAAGGCACTCTCTGCTTCTCTTCTGTGTTCGATAATCTGTTGCAGTGGCCACACAGAACTCACAAGCTATACTTAGAGTTAAGTGGTTTGTTAAGGAAGTAATGGTACAACTCGGGGTCAGGATCAGCAGGCTACAGCTCAAGATCGGGAGCATATAGGCAAAATCTCCCTTCAGTGCAGGACAGCTCTCTCAGCGCCTGTAGGCTGTGCAGGCTTCCTCCTTGCCCCCTAAGAACAGGCTCCTCTGCTCCCTCAGGACAGCCTCTTCTTGGCCCTGCTGTCTGTCACCACCAACTCTGCCACGGTGCCAGGTCCGGGCCTTTCACTGTCTGCAGTGTGAGAGCGTTGACCGGTGTTGACAGCTCTTTTAAGAGATTGTTTGCTGCTTCTCTCTTCTCTCTGCTTCTTCCTGCTGCTTCTCTTCCTGCTTTCTGTCTGAAAAACCTCTGTGGGATTGGCTGTATATATACACAAAGTCCTCATCAATTCAAGGCATGGCCCTCCCACCAGGGTATTGATGCTTCATTTGCATAGTCTATAGTCACTTCATTTGCATAGTCTATTGACCAGTCCCTGCAAGGTGCATACCAGTCACAGGGCAGGCTGCAGCCCGGGGCTAGACAAAAAGTATCAAACCTCAGGTTGTTTACAGTTTACCCAGGAAATGTCCATCAACTTGGACAAAAGTAACAACCTCTGTGGAGTAGAAAACTAGGGCGAAGGTGATTCCTCAGGGCTTAGGGGAAAAATCTTTAAAGGTGTTTTTCCAAAGAACGGAGGCAAAAGGCCACATAAAGGAACTCATTCACCACACCATTAAGTTGATTCCAACTCACTGTGACCCCGTGTGTGTCACAATATAGAACAGTTCTCCAGGGTTTTCAGTGACTGGTTTTTCAGAAGTAGATCACCAGGCCTTTCTTCCAAGGTACCTCTGGGTGGAGTTGAACCTTTAGCCTTTTGATTAGCAGCCACCCAGGAACTCTTAAAAACTCTTTAAGCTCAGAAATTACCTTTAATATATTTCTGTGTTTCCAATGATGTGCAGAAGGAAGTTAGTGTAAATATTTGTTTGATTTTGCTGAAGTATCTGTTAAACTTAGAAAATTCTTTAAGGAGTTTTTGTACTATAAGAATATGGCATGTTTTTGTTTACTAAATGTTTCTAAATTACTCTGCTGCTCTGATTTAGAATACTTCATTTTCTAAAGTTAACTAAACTCACATACAGTTTGACACTTAATTTTAAAAGTCTTTACTACTTACCGTTTGGAAAAACAAACATACAGTATAGTCATTTAAGTAATACTTTTGAGAGTAGCCCAAAATGTCAGAAAATGCCAAAATAAAGAAAAAAAAAAGTACAGTACTTTAAAGAGAAAGAATAGTGTGGTGGTATGAGCATGTTTGGAGAGAAATTTTTTTTTTTTTATTAAAGTGCGGAAACTTTAAGACATAACCTCCTAAGCTCCTTTTTCCCTTACATGTCTTCCATTAGAACTTGGAAAAAATAGACAATCCCAGCTCGTCATCAGCTCACGTCTTTTTATTGTCACTACATATTTTATCAATAAGGGAATTATTTACTCTTAGTCCCTGGGTGACGCAAAGGGTTAAGCACTCATTTACTAGCCCAGAGATTATGGCCCAAACCCACCCAGAGGCACCTTGGAAGACAGCTCTGGCATTCTGCTTCCGAGAGGTCACAGCCATTGAAAACTCTATGGAGCAGTTCTTCTCTGCGTGCGTGGGGTCGCCATGAGTTGGAATTGACTCAACGGCAACTAATAACAACCACTACCATCACATACCAGACCATTCTGTTTTAAGCATGAAGATATTTTATAGAAGAGCTCACATGCTACAACTTTAAGAATTAATCATTAAATTTTTTTTAATTAAAGTATTTTCTTGAAATGTTTCATACGTCATGAATAAACATGTAAACAGAATATAAGTGGATATAAGATCTTATTGGTATAAAAATTACGTATTACGTATATATATATACACATGTGCATATCTCTTATTCTCCATTGGTTTCTTCGTTCTAGGTATGTTTTAAAATAAAGATATAATACGGTATTTTTATGCAAATGACACTTTCTACATTTGTTTGGCAACTGCCCCCTCCCCTCACGATAGCATGCTATGCTAATTTTTTTTTACAGAACATGTGAAGAAGAAGTATAGCAAAACTTATGAAAATACCCTGCAGGGGGAGGGAGCAGTTGGTAAACAAACAGAGGGCACACATTATTTGTGCTAAAATATGGTAATTACAAATAATTTGTTCTTAGAAGTAACTAAGGAATAAGAACACTGTCTTTTTTTTTTTTTTTTTGGTGTAGAATCTATTCAGCAAATATTTCTTTATCATATATTGTATGCCAGGCACTGTCCTAGATATTTGGGGATTCATTGGTGAACGAAACTGTCATGGACTCTGTCGTTATGGAGCTTATATTCTAGGGTCAAAAGATGAATTCACATTTTCAAGTTCGTGCTATTACAAATGTCACATAGTAAGAGTAATTGACCCAAAATTAATTAGAAACAACCAGAAAGTTCAAAAATAGGAAATTGAGTAATTTGTGCCCATTTTCATTTACTAAGAATTCAGCATTTCTTTTGGTTCATTGCTTAACTCATTAACTGACATTTCTTGGAGTCTTATTCTTTATAGTGTGTAAGGCACTGACTGGCTACAAATAAAAAGACAAATAGAAAAAGGAAAAATTACAAAATTTTAAGGATTTTACAGACTAGTTGTAAAACTGAAACAAACCATTATAGTACAAAAGAGTGTAGTTGCTTAAATGGGTCCATGTGCAAAGTTCTGTGGGAGCATGAGAAGGGTACCTAAGTGTCAGGGCAAATAGTTCAGGGAAAGTTTCATAGTAACTTTCAATTAAAACCTGAAGGATGTTTGCCAAACAGATGGTCAGAGGAATGATAGAGGGAACGTCTATTACAGCTCAGGTTCACATCTCCCCCCCCCCCCACATTAATTGTACTCTTGCAAGTTATTCACTTACATCTTCGCATCAAAAACTTACGAAAGTCAACCAAAAAGTGCTTATTGAGCTACTACAACAGAGTTGGAAACTTTTTCTAGAACCTGTGGACATATCTAGAGCCCTGGTGGTACAGTGGTTAAGAGATAGGCTGCTGACCAAAAGATAGGCAGTTTGAACCCACCAGCCACTCCTCGGAAACCCTATGGGGCAGTTCTACTCTGTCGTGTAGGGTCTCTGTGAGCCGGAATCAACTTGACAGCAATATTTGCTTTCATTTTGGTGGATATAACAGTGAACTAGATAGACAAAGGAAATCTTCATGTCTTCATGGAGCTTAGGTTCTAGTTTGGGGAGACAGAAAAGTAAACGTTACTGTTAAGGCTGATTTCTTTTGGACATGTTATCATGTCCAGGGATCAGTCCCTGGAGAAGGACATCATACTTGGTAAAATGAAGGGTCAGCGAAAAAGAGGAAGACCCTCAGCGAGGTGGATTGACACATTGGCTGCAACAATGGGCTCAAGCATAGCAACGGTTCTAAGGATGGCACAGGACCAGGCAGTGTTTTGTTCTGTTGTGCATAGGGTCGCTATGAGTCAGAATCGACTTGACAGCACTTAACAACAACAACAAAATAAGGTAGTAGAACAGGGTGTAGGGATGAAGGGGAGTCGCTATTCTAAATACCTTCCATTTATGAGCTCATTAAATGTTTAAAATAACTTTGTGAAGTAGGTGCTTTGTATCATATCACCTGTATTTTACAGATGGAGCCCTAGTGGCGCAATGGTAAAGAGCTTGGCTGCTAACCAAAAAAGTCAGCAGTTTGAATTCACCAGCCACTCCTTGGAAACCCTGTGGGGGGCAGTTCTACTCTGTCCTATAAGTCGCTGTGAGTCAGAATCAACGGCCATGGGTATTTTACAGTTGAGAAATCTGAGGCACAGAAAGGTTAAATAATAATTACCCCATAACCTGTAAGGTGCGGAGCTGAGATTCTGACTGAGGCGGTTTGGCTCCTACATCACGACCACAGCACTAGACTGATATGAGTGAAGAGTTGTTGAGTAAATGGATACTCAGTTTCCAAATGTTTTAAGGGTTCACTTTTGCAATGCAGTCCTGGGGTTTTAAATATGTAAATATGACCTCAGTGTCTATGTGCCGATAACATTGCTTTGTTTTAGAATTGAGTGTGTTTTAGTTGTCAGATATGAATGCAAAGCAAATTATCACATGATTTACGAACCTACAACTGCATCATGGAAATAACTATAATGAATTGTTATCCCTGTTGATAATAGATGATAATTTGTACAAATAGTTTAGTAATGTAAACATCAAGTAGTGATGCGAACATCACAGGGCAAAGCTATTTAAATTTGTAGGTTTATATTTTACAGAAACTAAGTTAACTAACTTACCTAAGTTCTATACTTTTTGTACAGAAGAGAGATGAGAAAAATGCTAAACCTGAACTTGGAACTAAGCTCCTGGCAAGGTAACCAGGTAGAAAATAAATCAATAGACTCATATCCTCTAACCAAAAACTAGAAAAAAACCCTCTGCCATTGAGTCAGTTCTGACCCCATAGGGTTTCCGAGGCTGTAATCTCTGTGGAAGCAGACTGCCACATCTTCTGTGAGCTGCTGGTAGTTTCCCCCGCTGTAACCACTGCGCCGCCGGGACTTCCTTTATTTATGTAAATACTCATAATTTGCTGCAGAAATATTAACGTGTAATGTGCTGGCAGTACTTCATAATACACAGTGTTACCTTTCTAAAGTACAAAATTCTGAATTTAGAAACTCATCCTTTTCCAAAACTGTGGACCTGACTCCACAGACCATCGGGTTTTACAGATACCATCACATGTAAAAAATGGAATATACTTTGAAACATCAAAGCAGTCCAAGCTTTATCTTAAGTTCTGAGTATGTGCATATTTAAATACTTTAAAACATATATAGATGAGTATCTAAATTTCATTAACCTAGTTTAGGCAGTTCCATATAATATAATAATTGGAGCTTATATATAATTTTTCTTCAGTGATTAAACGCAGTTCATGCTGGTAACTTTATACTGAGACACCTGGCCCCACCCCTCCTTTTTTTTTTTTTTTTTTTAACTTCTCCCAGTCTTTCCATGGAGAATTAATACCACTAAATTTTTTTTAATTTTGCTAATATATATTACACATATTTCCTGTGTGTTTTGCCAGCATGACAGAAATGAATAAGGCAGAACTGTTTCCCTTAAGGAGACAACAGATACCTTTTGGTACCTGAGAGACTTGTCTGGTTGTCTCATATCAAAAACATGGATTACTTACTTACTTAAACAAATGAGTCAGAATTGACTTCATGGCGATGGTTTTTTTTTTTTTTTTTAGTTGCCGGGCCCAGTCCCTAAGCACTTAGGATACAGCAGTGAATGAAACAGAAAAATTCTTGCCTTTTACATATCATTTTAGTGACCCTGGAACGCCTGCTTGCACATGAGGCAGAATTTCAGTGTGCTGCAGGATAGAGCGTGTTAAGTATACACTTTTCTTTTCTAAATCACTTGGTGATAGGCTGTGTTACAGTTTCTGCGTGGGTATATGTGGATGCCTACGCACAAGCACATACGCTACCTGATCCAGTGGGATTGTGTTGGTAACCTTATTGAAATGTATCATCTACTGATTTTCAAATACTGTTACGTCGTGTCCAGTTACAGAGTATTTATTTTGAGGCTTTGAAGGAATAAATGCGATTCTATTTACTCCTTTTTTCATATTCTTGAAAGAGAACTTTTTACTTAGAGTCTTCAATATCTTGTCAGGCACACCTTAGTGCTTTCTTTCTGAATTGTGCTTGGGTCAGAGTACAGTTGTTGGCTCTTTCTCTGACTTGGTGTGGAAAGTCACGTAAATTAATGTAAACAAGTTAAATCATGATAGGTATGATTTATGGTAGATGTAAATGATGGTAGGTACCATTTAAAAGGAACCTTAGTAGTGCAGTGATTAAGCATTCAGCTGCTAACCAAAAGGTTGTGGTTTGAACACAGCAGACACTCCGCAGGAGAAAGAGGTGGCAGTCTGCTTTTGGAAAAATTACAGCTACGGAAACTCTATGGGGCAGTTCAACTCTGTCCTGTAGGGTCGCTATGAGTCAGAGTCATGTCCATAACAATGGTTTTTTAATCATTTCAGAGGGTCCTTGGGTGGTGCAAACGTTTAACCACTATACTACTAGCTGAAAGGTTGGAGGTTCGAGTCCACCCAGAGGCACCTTAGAAGACAAGCCTGGTGATCTGCCTCTCAAAGATCACACACAACCTTATAAAACCCCATGGAGCAGTTGTACAGTGCACACATCGGGTTGCCATTAGTCAGAATAGACTTGACAGCAACTAATAGCAATAACAACATAATTTAAGGTAATTTTTTGATGAGATGTAAGTTTTACTACAGAAATAACAGAAAAGGACTACTGTTCACGGTGAATCTTAAGTAACATTCTAAATGTTAGAAGTTAGAATTCAGTTATTTCTTCTCGCAAGTACCTAATGATATAGCACTTCTCTTTATTTGCATGTATAATATTTTATTCCTGAAATCTGAAAGGTAAAATAATTAAAGTACTTTTTTTTTTTAATTTATGTAAAGTTAATATTAGATTGGTAGAGTTTTCTCTTGTGAATTTAGTAGTGTACATGTATGTAATGGAGACCTTGGTGGCTTAGTGGTTAAGTGCTAGGGCTGCCATCCAAAAGGTCAGCAATGAATACACCAGGCGTTCCTTAGAAACGATGAGGCAGTTCTACTCTGTCCTATAGGGTTGCTGTGAGTCAGAATTGACTCGATGGCAACGGGTTTGGCATTTTGGTTTGGTAGGTATGTAATGGAGCCCTGGTGGTACAGTGATTTAAGAGCTCAGCTGCTAACCAAAAGGTCAGCAGTTTAAATCCACCAACTGCTCCTTGGAAACTCTGTGGGGCAATTGTGCTCTGTCCTGTAGGGTTGCTGTGACTCAGTGGCAATGGGTTTATGTATGTAAAGTTAATATATTTATAACTGCGTTTAAATTTATTTAGGTATAGAGGGAAAACACTCATCAACACTATTTCTGCTCTTTATAATTCTTTTCCTACATTTTGAATATTTTTCAGAGCTACTGAACTATAAAATAGCAGGCTTTTCTCATAAGAACCATCACTTCTGAAGTACACACATCCTATCACATTAGCACTATTTGCATATTTGGTTTTCTTTGTGGGAAAGAGTAGTTCTTCACAGTGACTGTTTGGATCGTACCAACTCTGAATTTAGGTAATGCCTAAAAGCATTGCATTGGGCCGCTGTACATGTGAGATTTTGTTATAAAGTAGTTCACTTGAAGTATCATTTGATGGTAGAATTTTACATGTAAATTCTTTAGAAATTTACTCACAACTAAGTCAGGACGTTGAGTTGAACTTCCTCCATCAAATAAGGGTAGGCTTAAAGAAGCCAAAGCAAAAAAGATTTAATATTTACCCCCCAGAGCACATAGCTAGTTAACCATTTGTGGTTATTTTATGAAATGCTCATGTACTGAGAGAAATCTGTGCTTTGAGAGAAAAAGCTGTATGGTAATGTTGGATAAAATTCCATTACCTTAAATTTCTTCTTCTTTGCTATTCTCGAACATGAAAATTGAAGGTTATTCCTTTTAATGTGTGAATGATTTCATATAGTTCCTTTGGGAATAATTTAAGCTTAAATAGCTTTTCAGAAATCTCTGCATTATCATTTTGGATTTTAAAATGTCATTGTTACTACTAGTATGAACATGTAGGGGCAGTATAGTACTGTTTTTTGTAAATCTTGCCTGAATTTGTGTTTTGTTTTGTTTTGTTTTGAATCTGTGTTTTTGCTGTGAGTTTGCCCTTTTCTAAGGAAATGTTAACTGTATATCTTTTTAAAGGAGGGTTGATAACTATTTCATTAAGTTGAAAATATTCTTTCAATTCAATTCTCTTATATATATATATATTTTAATATATATTATACAAAAGCTTTTACATTATGGAAGTTCATGCCTTGAATTACATTTGAAATCAATGAATATATTAAGTTAATTAAAAGGAAAAATACATTTTTTTGTAATTGGACAATAGAAATGAGAAAAAAATGGATTGATAAAAATATACAAAATTTTAAGATGAGAAAAATTTATTCTGTACTAACCATTCAAAATGATGTTTAATTATGAGAAGTTTTTTTTTTTTTGTAAAGTCTTAATTTTTTAACATGACAAGTAAACAAAACTTAGATTACTAAATGGTCTTATTTTATGATTCTTTAGTAGATTTTTTCAGTATCGAAACAATTTAGGTTAATACACAAACTTTATATTAAAAATTTACAGTAGCTTTTACTTCTGATTTACTCTTTTTTTTTTAAATAATGTTTTATTGTGTTTTAGGTAAAGTTTACACAGCAAATTAGGTTTCCCTTTAACAATTTTTACACAGATTATTCCATGCCATTCTCCATTCCATGTCAGTATTCTCGTTATTCCCATTCTGTTTGCTGTTTCCATTGATCTAGCTTCCTTTCCCCACCTTGCCTTCTCACCTTTGTTTTTGGGTAAATGTAGACTGTTTGGTCTTGTATAGTTAACTGTTTAAGGGAGCATGTAATGAGTGATACTGTTTATTTTATAAGCCAGTCTGTTACTTGGCTAAAAGGACACCTGGAGAAATAGCTTCAATTCCAAGTTCGAAGAACATTTTAGGGCGATAACCGGGGTCGGGGGGGGGGGGTTCCTCTAGTCTCTGTTGGTTCAGTAAGTCTGGCCTTTTTAAAGAATTTGAGTTTTGTTCTACATTTTTCTCCCATTCTATCTGGGACCTTCTACTGTGTCCCTAGTTAGAATGATGGGTAGTAGTAGCAAGGTACTATCTACTTCTGGTCTCAGGCTAGAAGAGGCTTTGGTTCATGTGGACTGTTAGTCCTGTGGGCTAGTTTCTTCTTTGAGTCCTTGGTTTCTTTCATCTTGTTTCGCTTCAGATGAGTAGTGACCAATAGCTGTATCTTATATGGCTGCTTGCAAACTTTTCAGAGCCCAGACACTACTTACCAAACTACGATGTAGAATGTTATCTTTGTGAACTATGTTATGCCGATTGAGTTATCCCCTAAGACTATGATCCCGGGCGTTTTACCCCAGTAAACTAATCCTGTGAGTTGTGTGGCTATGTCCAGCAAACCTCTGTAATTGTGCCCTGTGTGGTTTGTTATACATGTAGCATACACAAATGTGTATATACATATGCCTACAGGTAAACCTATACATGCATGCGCCCTTACTCACATCTGCCTTCCTATACACACACATACATATTCATCCATATTTACCTGTGTAACCACAGACATATTTTTTGGTTGTGTTCTCTGTTGTTGCAAAATCGTACATGTTACAGCATTTGCCGAAATTGTTCCTTTTGCTCATGTACTTCTTAGTGTCTTTATTTACTTTGTCAAGTTGTGCTGACTCCACCCATATTTGGGATTGCATTTTCTATCACCAAAGTGACAGGCATCTACTGTCTAGAAAGTGATTTCCCCTCCCTCTCCCTCCTGTCAAGGTAACCATCAAAGAACTTTGTTTTCTGTGTATAAATCTATTCTTGATTTCTTTATAATAGTGAGACTATATAACATTTGTCTTTTTGTGATTGACTTATTTCATTCAGCATAATGTCTTGTAGATTCATCCATGTTATGTTTTGCAGACTCCATTATTCTTTATAGTTGCATAGTATTTCATTGTATGTATGTAGCACAATTTGTTTATCTGTTCGTCTGTTGGTGGGCACTTAGGCTGTTTCCATCTTCTTGCTGTTGTGAATAATGCTGCAGTGAACACGGATGTGCATGTGTCTGTTCATGTCACTGCTCTTACATCTAGAGTGGGGTTGCTGGATCGTATGGTATTTCTGTTTCTAGCTTTTTGAGGAAGCACTATATTGTTTTCCATAGTGGTTGTACCGTTTTACTGTCCCACTGGCAATGTATAAAGTTTTCAATTCCCTCACAACCTAGCATTTGTTAATTTCTGTTTTTTTTTTTTTTTAATCATTGCCATTTTTGCAGGGGTGAGATGGTATGTCACTGTAGTTTTGATTTGCATCTCTGTAATGGCTAATAGGAGCCCTGGTGGCACAGTGGGTAAGAGCTCAGCTGCTAACTGAAAGGCCTGCAGTTCGAATCCACCAGCTGCTCTTTGGAAACGCTATGGGACAGTTCTACTCTGTTCTGTAGGGTCACTATGAGTCAGAATTGACTCAAGGGCAATGGTTTAATGGTTTAATGGCTGATGATCAGAAGCATCTTTTCATGTATGTATTGGTCATCTGAATGTGCTCTTTGGTGAAGTGTCTGTTCCTGTCCTTTGCCCATTTTTTGATTGAATTGTTTGTCTTTTTGTTATTGAGTTGTCCAAGTTTTCTATGTATTTTAGAGATTATACTCTTATCAGATACGTCATTGCCAAAGACTTTTTCCCAATCTGTAGGTTCCCTTTCTACTCTCTTGGTGAAATCTTTTGATGAACCTAAGTATTTAATTTTTTTGGAGGTTCCAGTTATCGAATATGTCGTGTCATTCTTGCATTTTTGGTTTTGTGTGATAGACTATTCAAGTTGAAAATTAGATTCCCTAGTTTTACCCTATGTTGTCTTCCAGGAGCTTAATAGTTTTAGCTTTAACACTTAGGTCTTTGATCCATTTTGAGTTACTTTTTGTATATGGTGTGAAGTATGGATCCTGCTTCATTTTTCTGCATATGGATATCCAGTTTTGCCAGCACCGTTTGTTAGACTGTTTCTTCCCTATTGAATGGACTTTGACCCTTTGCCACTGATTACTCTTAAAACAACTTTAGTATATTCCATCTGTGTCTTCCATCAATTCATTCATTCTGTATAATCCTTCTACGAGCCAAAGACTGCTGTAGGCAGTTGGAATAAGGCAGTTAACAAAACAGATCCAGATCTTTGTCCTTGTGGAGTTTATATATCAGAATAGCAGAGTGTTTAAGAGCATGGATGATACACAGTCAGTTATCAATTATCAATAATAGTACCTACTTCACAGGGTTGTAAGAGTAAAATGAAATGATCTATAGAAAGTATGGCTGTAAGAGCTCAATAACTGTCATGAAGCCCACATAAGACTTTTTTAGATGTGTTGGTAAAAATTATAATTAATTCTTCTAATATAATAGTATTTTTTACTTATGAGTAACATTTTGAAGTTTTTTTTTTTTTTTTTAGTTTCTTCCAATTGTGAAAGAAAATGCACACTACCAGTTTTTAGTAGTCAGTCTTTTTAAACAGTTTCCTGAGTGACTGTTGATCTTTTCTAAATGGAAAGATACTGCACATAAAAAATTAATGTGATTTTATTCTATTTACATTATGTAGATTCATTCAGGGTGGCTATCATATATGTAAAAATTAACCCCATAATGTCTTCCTAAATAAAGGAAGTGACATTTGCCATCTTGATATTTTGTTTGGAGATTCTCAAATATTGAAAATAAAGGTTGGCTTCAAATGCCATTAAATTAGAATTTTAAAAATTGCTGTACATAATTAAAAATGAAAGCAGAGTTTATTGAATCACATATTATTTTAACTGCTAAAATGTTTCATAAATAGTTTCCATTATGATTTTAAGTTCTGACACCATTTCCCTTTCTGAAGCCCCCAAAATTTGGTAATTAAGAAACTGAACATACTCGTTAACACCTGAAAACTAGCTTATCAACATGGTACCTGGTTTGTATTTACTAAGTAAAAGTTGGGACTTAAAACATTTCAAGAATTGGTTCCTACATTTCAACAAGAGTATTTCAAGATTTAGATCTTTCTCTGGTACCCTGTGTGGCTCATAGTTCTTTCCATTCTTTAGTTATATGGAGACCCTATATTTAAAACACACACACATACAAACTTATGGATACACAAGTGTCCAAACACAAATACACACAAATAAAATTCTCAGTCCCCCCCTTCTGTTTAATAGCTTATCTGCCATGTTCATGCTGCAACTGCTTCATTGAAGGGAAGTGTTGTTCCGCCGTTTTCATATTAGCTTTGTTATCAGGCAGTATTTTTCAGCTGCTCGTGCTCATTACCATACAGCTGGTATGTAGAGAGGAGAAGGAAGCAGGCAGAAGTTGTACCGTCTACGCGGATAAGAAGCTCTCTTGCAGATGGGCTGCTGGCAGATGGGGCATGTGTTTGAACAGGTTTTACTAATAACAGAGTGCATTAAATATCGTTCTGAGAAAGTCTAAGGTCAGTGCCATGAATTCAGAGCTTGAGAGGTTGTTCAAGTTTTTGAAGCCCTTTTTAGAATATTAATTAACTCTAATAAAAAAATTTAAAAACTAAGAAATGGTTAGCCAGAACCTCCTCTTCTTTTTTTTTTTATTTCAATCCTCTTCAATATAATTTAAAAGGCAGTAATACTATTACTAGTAACTCATTATCTTTTCTGTATTTCATAGTCATATATATATATATATATATATATATATATATATACACTTAAAATTCCTGGAACATAACTATATACAAAAATGTGTATGCTTTGAAAAAATGTAATACCATTCTTGAGTTTTGATAATGTTATGTTAGAATATCTAGTAGAAGATGAAAGCAGAAGACTTGGAAAGCCGTATGAATAGTCTTGACTAATTGAAGATTAAGATGAGATCTGTTCTATCTGCATTCAAAGTTAGAAGTAAACAGAATGTCCAGAAATATATCCTTTGTTAAAATCGCTCCTTGCATATCTTTTATATTCACAAAATAAAAGTGAATAAAGCAGTATTTGAAATAACTATCAATAACCTTTTTTTTTTTTAAAGATCTTTCTATAGAATCTTAGTCCTTTTGACCCTTTTCATTAATTAAGTATAGTGTTTCTTGATAACACCCCGTCTTAATTAGAGGTGACAAAAAACAGTTAAAGCAAAATAAAGCTAGGGAATTTTATGTAAAATATGTAGTATTCAGTTTAATTTTAATGTAAATGGAACTTGGCCTGCTATTATGTATTTGTTGCCAAAGTTTTAGCTGATGTTAGTTATAATGTTCTTGGTAACTCTCAAAAACTTTCATGCTGCAGATTTCTTGCCAATAAAAAGAGGTATAAAAATATTATCTGTATATTGTATAAGACCACTATTATAAGGATTCAAGAAATAGTTTGTTAAACAGAGAAGAATATATTCTTTGATGGTTACAAGGGGTGGGGGTGGGAGAGGGGTATTCACTAATTAGATAGCAGATGAGAACTACTTTAAGTGAAGGGAAAGATAACACATAATACAGGAGAGGTCTGCACAACTGGACTAAACCCAGAGCAAAGAAGTTTCCTGAATAAAGTGAATGCATCGAAGGCCAGCGTAGCAGGGACAGGGGTTTGGGGACCATGGTTTCAGGGGACATTTAAGTCAATTGGCATAATATAATCTGTTAAGAAAACATTCTGCATCCACTTTGGAGAGCGGCGTCTGGGATCTTAAACGATAGCAAGCGACCACCTAAGATGCATCAATTGGTCTCAACCCACCTGGAACAAAGGAGCATGAAGAACACCAAAGACACAAGGTAATTATGAGCCCAAGAGACAGAAGGGGCCACATAAACCAGAGACTACATCAGCCTGAGACCAGAAGAACTAGATGGTGCCCGGCTACAACTGATTACTGCCCTGACAGGGAACACAACAGAGAACCCTGAGGGAGCAGGAGAACAGTGGGATGCAGACCCCAAATTCTCGTAAAAAGACCACGCTTAATGGTCTGACTGAGACTAGAAGGATCCCAGTGGTCATGGTCCCAAGATCTTCTGTTAGCCCAAGACAGGAACCATTGCCAAAGCCAAACTCTTCAGATGGGGATTGGACTGGGCAATGGGATAGAAAATGATGCTGGTGAAGAATGAGCTTCTTGGATCAGGTAGACACTTAAGACTATATTGGCATCTCCCGTCTGGAGGGGAGATGAGAGGATAGAGGGGGTTAGAAGCTGGCGGAAATGGACACGAAAAGAGAGAGTGGAGGGAAGGAGTGTGCTGTCTCATTGGGGGGAGAGCAATTAGGAGTATATAGCAAGGTGTATATAAGTTTTTGTATGAGAGACTGACTTGATTTGTAAACTTTCACTTAAAGCACAATAAAAGTTTTAAAAAATGTATCTGTTAGGTTAATTACCTATGAATAAATACATGTAGGAAATGGCATACAGTAACAAGCATTGTTAAATTGTATACTGTTTGGCTTTTAATAAAAAAAGATAATTCCATTTTTATTGCATACCAAACTATGTTTCCTTCCAATTTAATTTATACTTGAATTGTGTAATTGCTAAATACCTAGAAATATTTTATTACTTCTCCCTAAAACCAAAAACCAAACCCAGTGCCGTCGAGTCGATCCCGACTCATAGCGACCCTATAGGACAGAGTAGAACTGCCCTGTAGAGTTTCCAAGGAGCGCCTGGTGGGTTCGAACTGCCGACCCTTTGGTTAGCAGCCATAGCACCAGGGTTTCCACTTTTCCCTAACTAGGGGGGAAATATACATATATAGTTATATATGTAACATAATTATATATAGTATTGTGTGTATATATATAAATATATAAAATGTATATTTATATAGCATTGTTCACCTACATCCCATTTCCTTATTCTAGTAGCAATCTGAAAATTATGAGTTTTTCCAATTATGCTGAAAATTAACATTTTTCAATGATTATTTCTGTATTCTATCATCGTTGATTACAGTCTGCCTAACGTGGTTAATTATCTCATTTAAATATGATTTATTCATAGCCTACTATATGCAGGGACTCTGTGAGTAGCTGGAGTACAGTGAGAATCAAAAGTGGTCACTGATCTCTTGGAACTTAGAATTGGGGAGTTAGCCAAATAATCAGTATGCCCAGACTATGACAGGGTGTTGAGTTCAAGCACTGTGATTAACCACTTTAGAACAGAGAGGAGGAGGTAGCTCTGTGAAGGAGATTGGAGATGTCTTGTATACACAGATAGTTGACATGTTTTCGTCTCCAATCCAGACCTTTCTTCTGAGCTCCAGAGGCAGATGGAGCATGATATCTTCACCTGGGTGTCTCAGAGATACCTCAAACCAAATACCACCAAAAGAGAACTTAATCTTGATCTCCTCCCCATCTCCCAACAACCAAAACAAACAAACAAACAAAGTTCCTTGTCCTGTGTTTTATCATCTTCCATCTATTTGCACAAGTTGAAAACCCTAGGTACCTTCCTCTCCTTTACTCCCCATGGCCATTCTGTCACCAACTCCTGTCACGCGCTCTTCTGCCTGTACCTTCTGATGGTTGCTTAGCCTCAGTATAATGTGGAAGATGATGGGGGCATTCTTAGCCAAGGAGGCACTGGCAGTAGTAATGTAGTTGTTGGTAAATGCCTAGCAGTACAGTCTATCAGAGTACACAGTTAGCTGCTAGTTTGTGTCTTCTTCCTCTGTGTGTGCTGTGATTCTGATTTCATTCACACATCAGAATTTGCATACTGAAATAGCTCAGAAAATATAGATTTCTTAAGAACTACCAATATTTCTTGTGTGTAGAGAGGAGCCCTGGTGGCACAGCGGTTGAGAGCTACAAAAGTGGCAGCCCCTCCCTGGAAGCCACAGGGGGCAGTTCTCTGTCCTGTGGAGTCTACTCAATGGCAACAGGCTTATTTTTTTTTTGTTTTGGGTTTTCTTTTTTTGTATGTAGAGAACTCTTTTATTTTCTATAAACTAGAGACCAAGATCTGCCTGTGTTTCAATCCCAGCACCTTACTTTAAATACGTGTGTGACCTTGGAGAAGTTGCATAAACTGTCTGTGCCTGTTCCCTCATCTGTAAAATTGGGATGATAGTAGTACCTACTTTGTGGGGTTGTTACGCAGTTTCAATGAGTCGGTATAAGTAAAGCACTCAGAAGAGTGCCTGGCATGCAGTAAGTTCCCAGTAAAGTTCAGTTTATTGTCATCAGCATCATGCAGCTCCCTTAATTGATAACTGACTCTCTTAGGGAATGAAAGTACCTTACCGTAAAGTGATGGCTCTGAGCTATTTAGCAGTATTGTACCCACTATGTGCCAGGCACAGACTGCATTAGGGATATGAAGATGATGAAGAGATGTACTTTGTACTTAAGGAGCATATTTAGAATAATGACCTTACCTATATACTTCGTTTTCTTAAGATAACATCTTTTGAACAAAGAGTTGCTTATTCATACTTGAATAAAGTTTTCAGCATCTTTAACAATGGGAGCATTCAGTATAGTGTCTCCCTTATTCTCTGGGTTTAAATATTGTCCTGTGAGTTTCCTGAAAGTATATATGTCTTCCTTTTTCTGGCTCTCTGTTTTGTCATATGGATTGAGCAATTTCATTAATCATTCACACTGATTTGCCATTTGTTGACCTAACTGTCCTTACCCCGAATTGGGAATTCCTCTAGGATAGAGACATCTTGCCCAATTTTGGATCCTTACCTTTTTGCTTAGTGTCTGGCTTTCAGTGACTGTGCTAAATATTTCTTAAATGTGGTAGCTCTGGATCCAATAAAAGTAAAATGTTTGAGTCACTATTTAATTTTGAGTTTCTGTTTTTCCTCTTGTTTCATTGTTTAGAAAATAAAGAGCTATTATATGACTCAGAGGATTCATTTGGATGAGACCAATAATGTTATAATGGAATTTGGGGTTAGAGGCTCACCATAAATTATTCTCACAGTAATTTCCTTTTCCTAGCTACCTATATATAAACAAATATAGTGAATTTCACAAAATTAAAGTCTTTGAAATAAATGGATTCTTTGGGGGTAAATTGCATCTTGGTCTAACAAAATCTGTTTATTGCAATTGTTTAATAAAGGCCAGTTGGATGAAAATCTGTTAGAAGATAACATTTAATTTTAATCTTTGCTTTTTATGTTGTGATCATGATAATTAACAACCTTCACGTAACCTCTCTTAAAAGAATCTAAGTTCTTTCTTAATGCAGCAAGATGCTTTTAGTCTCTTTCTAGAATAACTTTAAAGGAAAGGATTAAAATGGAGAGAGAAGAGAGGGAGAGAATATGTGTGTGTGTCTTTATCCCAAGGACTAAGGAAATAGTAGAATTTTAAGAATATATTAAAGTTAAACTTCTCTTTTTTCTTTTTACTAGCTTTGAGTTTATGTTCTTTGGTAGATTTAAACTATTTCTCATAGGATTTTGTTTCATATTGTAGAATTTTGAACATGCACTGACTCATTAAAAATTTAAAATTAAGATTTAGTTTTAAAAAGTGTTCTCAAATCACCACCCAGCAGTCTTCAGCAGACCAGTTGTATATGCTTGTTCAGATCGAGAGCAGTTCTTGATCTGGATGCACGCTGGTTTAGCGGTCACCGTTCCATCGTTACATACCGTGCCTTCATGTTAGTAGTGGAAACTCATAGTAATCAACCTAAATAGAGAACTTCTTAGAGTCATGTATCACGTACGACAAACTTTTAAAGTTATGGGGCCTTTGTATTTGTAGATAAAGATTTAAAAATTATATGCTAAAATATTAAAATAATTTTAATAAAGAATACGAATTTGTAAATAAAATATTTGTTTTAATAGTTTTGCCAAGATATCAGAGTGCTCTTAAAAACATCAGTCTCATAATTCACTGCAAATAAAAGACTACGATAAATCAGATACCTTTTCAAATTAATAGTTAACTTTGGAAATATTTCTGTGGAAGGTAAAATTATGTCAAACCCTAATCATGACCCATCTATTTCCAGCAATATTTCTTTGTATTCGAATTTTATTTACTGACTCTTCAGAGTCTTTTGGAGTCTCCTGAAAAGGTAAAGGATCATGTAAGCATTATGCTAATCATATGATTCTTGATTCTTTCAAAGCAAAGAATGCAGTTTGTTAAATTATATGTACAATAATTGCTTTAAAATATAAGTTGATGTTTCTAAAATGAATGTTCAGAAGCCTCCTTTTTAAATGTACTGGGGGCATGATTAGTAGGTTCTTCCCTCAGTTGACAGCTACATCAAACACTTGAATACTTTAAAGAGTAGGGAAGCTGCACTAAAATAAGTGAGGAATTGGTTGAAGATCCATATGATGTATACTTTCTAGAGCAAGAAGCTAGTGTTATTTTTGTTTCTTACTGGCCTCCCACCAATAAAGAATAGGTACTTAATGTTTGTTGGATAAATGAAATAAGTTTCAATCTACAGATCTTGATTCAGAACTAGAGTTTTAAAAGATTGGCTAAAGTTTTTCCTTCTCAGTTTGAATTCTTCCGGAAGATTAATAAGATATTTGAGATGAGAAAACGTGGGTATGTTTTGAAAAGTACAGTAAGTTTGAACCTGGACTTTATCTGCCAGCCAAATGTTTGTACTTAGGCATGATTATCAAAATCAGTAAGCCAAGTGATTGAAGATCACAGAGTTGAGAATTACAGATTAGATTAAGCAAGCCTTCCCTGGATGATGACTTGCTGTTAAGGCTATATATAAGAGGGTAGAACTAAACTTAATGATTGAAGGCACTTTGCAACTTTTGAGATCCTGTGGTTATGTTCTAGATTGCTTTATAATCACAGAGAAGCAGTTTAAAAAGTGTACCGTGGGTAAAACTCTTTCCCCTCAAATAACTAAGGTGACTATGTCTTTCATCATAGTAGACATTTGCTAAAATAAGGCTGGCAGATGCATTGAGTCCAATCTCTCTCTCTCTTTCTCAAAAAAAAAAAAAAAAACAAGTTATCAAAATATCAAAATCAAAACATATGAAGTGGAAAAGTGGAAGAGTAAGGAGCTAGAGATATTATATGGTAGACACCTCATTTTAATAGAATTAAGTTACTGCATATAAAGAGCTTAGAATGGTGCTTAGGTCATGGTATACACTAATTAACTATTACATGCTGTTCCAATTCTCCTCCTTCCCCAAGTTCAGGAACCTTTTAGGATAGGTGCTGAGTTTAAGAGTAGTCTGAGATGGCAAGTGATGAGAAAAGTGAAAGAGCAGTTGGTGTATCCCACTACCGTCAAGTCGATTCTGACTTATAGCGACCCTATTGGACAGAGTAGAACTGCCCCATAGAGTTTCCAAGGAGCACCTGGTGGACTTGAACTGCCGAACTCTTGGTTAGCAACCGTAGCGCTTAACCAGTGCACCACCGGGGCTTCCAATTGGTGTGGATGAAAGAGTTGAAAAGAGTTCAAATACTATTAAGTAGTCTTTTCTCTGTGTAACTAGTGAGAATCATTTTGTGAGCCATCTTCAATTATATATACTTTTTTTGAAAATATAAAAAATAATATAGATAAGATTATATAGAGAAGTCGTGCATTTAAGTTACTCCCACTCTTGAAATCCTCTACGGATTTCACACTGCACTTAGAATTCAACCCAAACTCTTGACCACGGTCTATAAGACCCTTTATGATCTCGCTCTTGTCTCCCTTTCCAATTTTACCATGTACCAGCCACTTCACTCTAGTCATTGGCCTTACTATTGCTGATCCCAGGCTCTACCCTATCATTTTGACTTAAAAGTTGCCTCCTAGATGATACTACTCAAAATTAGCCACACTTCTCTCCCACCCTAGCTACTCCTTTCATATCACTGTTTTATTTCTCTTAGAACTTGGCATTATATGAAATTATCTTGTTCATTTATTAGTTTACTTATGTGTCTTCCCCTCCCTCCCAAGAATGAAAATTATATGAGAGTAGGGAGCTTGTCTGTATTGTGCACCTCCTCATACCTAGTGTCTAGAACTCAAAAGGTTATGCAAGTAATACGTGTTTATTGATAAGTAAGAAAAAAGGAGGAAATCACCTATGAAGCCACTCAAATGACCACTGTTAACATTTTTTATATACTTATCTAGACTTTTCTCTGTATGTGTGCATGCACACGTGTGCACATGTAAACGCACACACACACACTTAAGTATATGTGTATATTTAAGGGATCATACTATGTATCCTGTTTTTGAATCTTTTTCTTGTAGTATATTATAAACATTGAATGGCTCTATTGTATAAGTATTCCACATTTTAATCCCCTATGGTTGACCATTTAGGTTGTCGGAATTTAATTATAAGCAATAAAGTGATGAAAATTTTTACATATTTTTCCACGTTCATTATTTTCCACTGAGCTCTAGATATAGTAAGTTGTTTAAATGCCTGGATATATAACACGATGTTTCTGTTAGAAAATGAAGCATTGAAGTATCTTCTATAGAGCAGCATTTTTCCAGAGTGTGTCCAGAAAAACACTAGTTCTGAAGGATGTTAATTACGGGGATAAAGGGTTCCATGGCCAGAAAAGCTTGGGAAAGGTGAAGTTAAAGTTTCTTTACTGTATAACTCTTAATGTGCTCGTGTATAAGTCCTAGGGTTAGGGTCATGTGCAGTCTTTTCACAGACTTCTTTGATCTTAGAACCTTTGATCTCAGAATATCTTTCAAGACTAAGTGTTAACAGAGCCTACTTTAGGAAATGCTGCTGCAGTGAAATTTCACCTTGAGACTAAGAAATTGTTGTGTATATTATCAGGGAGAAGATATTTAAAGTCATTTACACAGTTGTGTTGGGCAATAATAGCTAATATGAGCATTGCTAATTTTAAATAAGATTTAAATGTATTATATGGGTACTTTGAGAAAATAGAGGAGCAGTTTTGTTTTTTTATTCCAAACTAAACTCTCATACCTTCTAGTTTACAGTAGCCCCTCCCCTAGTTGTGTATATAATGAACAGTTTCTGTGACTTAAGAATGCTCTGTAGTGAAGTATATTCCTTATAAAGAAGGCTTTGCACCTGGGGGCTTAAGTGAGGGTGGAGAGAAGGAAGGGCTGGGAGGTGGACCAAGAACAAGTATTTAGTTAATTTTCAAAAAAAAAAACCCAATTTTTTAGCCAGATGTTTGTTAGAATTAATGAGTCACGTATACCTTTTGCCCTGAGTTATATTTTGGATTGTCCTTTCAACTAGCTAGCTTTCTTAGGAATGGAAGATTTTAAAGAATGTTTATTTAGAAATCTCTTTTTTCTGTGCCATTGCCCCCAATATTCGAGTATAGCCTGCTTGTATGTATGATTTCTGGTAGGAGTACCTGCTGAAACAGAAAGACCCCTTGTTAGTCAATGATCTGTAACTAAAATTCAAAGTTGGCAGTTTTCATACCTACACAGTGAAATTCTCCTTGTAAGGAAAGGGGCATATAGTCCTAAAGTGGAAGAATGAGTCTCCAGGAAGTACTTTTGAGGGAATCATTACTAATAAGTTAAAGAAATTTTAACTCTAATATTAAATGTTTGAATTAGAAGATAACGGTGTTAAGTGAGTTATCCCTTAATGAACCTTATAAGACCAGTGACTGCTAGAAGTCTTACTACAGATGTTAGTAATCCTTCACATTAATAATAGTGGTGTTTGCATATATATCTTAGGTTCGCAGAGGATAATTTCCTTCTTCCTCCTCAACAATACCAAGCTTCCTTTTTTTAAACTTAGAATCGAGACCATGTCCTTTATAAAATTTTCTCAGGCTATTTTGGTGATTTCTCCGTTTTCTGACCTGGTTGCCATCAAGCCGGTCTCGACTCATAGCGACCCCACGCTCAACAGAAGGAAACGCTTCCCAGTCCTGTGGATTCTCACAATGGTTGCTATGTTTGAGCCCATTGTTGTAGTCACTGTGTCATTCCATCTTGTCGAGAGTCTTCCTCTTTTTCACTGACCTGCTTTACCAAGCATTTGACCTCCTATGCCACCTAATTTGGCACTTGAATGTAGTCAGATATTGTTCTCTGTTAGTTTCTTGTTCTGCCAGCTGGATTTTAAGTATTTGGGGGGAAGAAGAGCATTGTAATGTTCTTCTTATTTGTCCTCAGTAGCACTTTGCAGATACTAGGATACAGTAGGTGAATGTTTCCTAATTGACTGATTTTTTTTTTTTTTTAGCCTAAAGATTTTTTTTTTTCTCACTTTGTGTCATCTTTTCCCCATCACTGCATCTTTGCCTCAAACTTCACACATGTAGCAGAAGCATAGTTCTATAACCCAAAATCAAACCCAGTGCCATCAAGTCGATTCCACCTCATAGTGACCCTATAGGACAGAGTAGTACTGCCCCATAGGGTTTTCAAGGCTGTAAATCTTTATAGAAGCTGACTGCCACATCTTTCTCCTATGGAGTGGCTGGTAGGTTGGAACCACTGAACTTTGATTAGCAGCTGAGCACTTTAACCACTGTGCCACCAGGGCTTCTGCAGAGTTACATAGACCTAAATAATCATGTTGTGAACTGAATAAGACTTAGTTGTAGATTGCATACATCATTAATATTTGCAAAATAAAACACCTCTTTCCCTTCTTAAGCATTGTCTTATTTTTAGCTGACCTTGAGCCACCACATAGTTAATGGACGTCATAAAGTGTTGAACTTGCGCACCAGAAACCAAAGTTCTAATATAGTTAGCTATATAACCCTAAACAAAACACTGAATTCTCTACCCCACCTTTCTCATCTCTTAATAACCCATTTACAGGGTATCTGTTATGCTCTGGGCACCTGCTGTGTCTTCACAGTGACGTTGTAGATTAGGTGAGTAAAGTAGATGGTATTACCATTGGCATTTTACAGTAAGAAAAAACTCAACTCAGGTGGTTACTCTAGCAATGGCAGAGTTGGTGTTTAAACCCCGGTTTCTCTGATTCCAGAGCTCATGTTCGTGACACGCACACGCACACACACACACACACACACACACACACACAGAGATTAGATGATCTTCAAGATCCTTTCAAATACTAAAACTCTGTCGCTTCCTGCTATTAGTTTTTTTTTTTTGGTGATTCAGTGAATGCGTTTAGGAGGTTGTTACTTTTACTTACTTTTTTACCTTTTAGTTCTTTCCTTAGAACTTTTTTGGCATGACTAATGGCTAATTTAGGAAATTAATTACAGAATTTTAAACAATATTTGAAATGTCCTCACAGGTTATTTTACTATTAAAATACAAAATTTATGTATCACACCTATGGTAAATTTTTCTCAAGTCAGGTAAATACATTTTTAACATCACAAACAGCAGCAGTAAATATGGAATTGGGTTAAGAAAATAGAAGAGTAAATAGGGTTATAGGCCTTACATTGAGTGAAAATTGATTTTATTCCTTCTTGTTAAGTTCTTTTCCTGGGTCATATTTGCTTTCTTAATTTTAATTTTTCTTGAAATCAACTTTATTTTTTTATATTTTCCCATGATATTTTCCTTACTTAACTGAAGGGGTTGCTGTAAGAAATTTCTAATAAAATTTTGATGGGAGACTTTCGGATATGAATTCAGGATATACTTACTGATAATTTATATCTGAATTGAAACATGAAATGTGAAGACGAGACTTTTCTGGATAAATCAGGGTAAACTTCATAGTGACTTATTAACTTTGTTGTCGGATTATTGCATTGGTTGGCTGACTTTAAAGAAATAATGAAAAGAATGTATTGATATATAGTATTAAGTCTCTTGACAGCTCTATAGCAATATAAATTTTAGAAGAGCAAAACAGAATTCCTATATTCATTGTATTCTTCTGTGGCTGTAATAAATAGAACTCTAAACTTCTATTATAGTGTACAAACTCTGGATATATGCATATTTATATATTTGCATATTCATACTTTCGTGCGTGTGTTTATCAGATCACTAACGCAGCGCAGTCTGCTTTTACCGTTTGTGTTAACGTTGTCATTGACTTGTGTCAAATCCTCAGGGCTGCATTTTTTTTAAACCCATTGCTGTCGAGTTGATTCCGTTTCATAGCGACTCCATAGGACAGAGTAGAACTGCCCTATAGGATTTCCAAGGAGAGGCTGGTGGATTTGAACTATAGACCTTTGGATTAGCAGCTAAGCTCTTAAACACTGAGCCACCAGGGCTCCACATTTTTGTGAAGAGAGTTATAAATACCTTAAACTCCAGGAAAAAGGAATATTTATGAAAGTATCAATTCTACAATTTCAATTATCTAAAAATTTGTTTTAAAAGTCTCAGCTACGATATTATGATTTATAGTTTTTCTTATTGTAAACAAAATTAAATTATACATTATAATATTTAGTATTTGACTTTTTTTCTAAAATAAATGCAGTCGTACTTCAATATTTGTTGATTTGGATGGTAATTTCTAACTAAATCTGGATCACCTTGTTATATTTTACATACTTCTTGATATTTTTTGAACTAATTTGAGTGTGAGATCTGAGAGTCAGATGTATGTATGTATTACCCTGTTCTCTGTCTTAATTGACTAAGTTCAATGGGAGGAAGAGGAAGATTTCCTTAATTATACACTATCCTGTGCCTAACCAAAAGGTCAGCAGTTCGAATCCACCAGGTGCTCCTTGGAAACTCCATGGGGCAGTTCTGCTCTGTCCTATAGGGTTGCTATGTCAGAATCGACTTGATCGCAGATGGCAACAGGTAACGGGTAAGGTACCTAACCTACTAAGTGCTAAATGTATGCTTAACGAATGAATAAATGTAGAAATAGTTTTTTGAACAGTACTTCCACCTACTTTCATTAGTGAAAATGTAAATGCTGGGCATACATACTATTTTAACTGATAATACCTGTAATGGAGCAGGTTTATTCACGTGCAATTTCAGTTCAGAATCTTTTCAAAGGAACACGCATGCATCTTAGAAAGTTAATGACAGTGGGTTAGAGAGGTTGCGAAAAGTTTGCTTCAGCCTCAGCATACTTGGCATTCTGTCTTTGATGCTGAAATTTCGAGCTGTCTCTAATCTAAGTTCTCTGCTCAGGGCAAGGCAGCTAACTGTGGTAGATGGTTTTCCTAATGTACTATCAGAGTAAAGAATGTTTTCATGATGATAATAAAGAAAATTACTCACAGAAGAATATAAATACATTATTGCACTAACATAAAATGGACACAAATATTTTTACATCTTTGCAAGGTAATGGGAAAAAAACAATAGTATTTGTAAGTATTATCAACTAATTATAACAGAATAGACTTTTTAGTAAGAAGTATATATATTTATGCTTTAGAGAAATGATGTCATGGTTGTTACTATTTGCATGTATGGTCAATCATTTTTAAAATACTGATCACCTGTTAGTACCTTTTTTTGCTCAGCCCCAGAGAATTCTTATTAGGAAGTAGATAGTAGGGGAGAAAGGTTTATAAAAAATAATGACAATGAAGTCTGATAAGTGCAATAATAGAAGAACTACATATAAGATGGAAATAGTAAACTCTGAGAGTCAGGTGAGGGAGAAAGTAATATATCAAATGGTTCTTTTCTCTGTGCTGACACCATGTATAAAGATACATACGTCTCTGAAGATACATGATTCTCTAAAGACTGTCTCACTGTTTATATTTTTTTCACCACTTATATAGATTATTTTGTTTGTAGTCTTAACCACAACTTCCCCTTTTGACAAATTTAGTCATCCCAGCTGTTTGTTCAGAAAGAGCCATTTCTTGTATTCGCTCACAACTTAAATCATCCTGTCGTCATTATCCCCCATTATTTACACTCTGGGGTGTACATCATTATTGCTTTTGGCTTTTTTTTTTTTTCCCTCCTTGAGTTATTGTTATCATCCATTCTTTTCATATCTTAGCTCAGTGGAGTTGTAATGAGGGGACCATTGGGCCTTTGTTAGCAGATAGACTATATTTCAGGACCTCATTGTTGGTTGTTCCCCTTTACTGTATAGATTTTCGATAAAGCTCATCATTTGTCAATCAGCACAAGAAATACTTTTTGTAGAATGGGAATAATTATTGCTTAGCTGAAATCACATGCAAATTTAGTTTACTGTAATGAAAATATATTAAATACATTGATTTTTAAGAATTTACATGAAAAATATATTTTCTTTAAGCTTTATGACTGAATAATAGCCACCTTTTTTCCATGAATTTACCAGTTAACATTGTGTAAGAAAGAAAACATAGTGTAAAAAAATATTTTTTTCTTTTTTTTTTTGTAAAGTTATTTAACATAGGTTGTAGACTGATCTCAGGTTTAAAATGTTTCTGTCTACCCCAGGAATAAGATAGGTAGATAGAGATACACACACAAAAAAGGGCTCTCTCATGTCATCCTACTAAAAAACTTAAATCTCTCAGTAAACTTTTAAACATCTGTATAATAGCCAAGACTTGCAGAAATAGGAATGTGAGAATGATTTTATTTGCTTTCTTCATATTTAGATTATAATGACAGTAACAGATCAAAAATTTCATTAGAAATTCTTCAGAGAATGTTGAAAATCTTTTATTGTATTAATTTGAAATCCATTTAGAGACTTGGTTGACTAGTTTGCATATCAAATTCTTTTTTCACATTTCAACTTAACATTGTAAACAAGATTTTAGGGAGAATTGTTTAAATACTTGGGAAAATAAGGTCTCCAGTAGTTTTTATAAATGTATACATTTCTCAAATAGTAAGCACACTAATAAAAATCATTACTAGGTGAGAACCCCAGTACATGGGAGGCCTGGGATGGGAGAGTAACTTCTTGATATATACTTTTTCTGTGTATCATTTTGATTGTTGAATGGTACAAATGTTTTATCTATTCAGAAATGAAACATGAATATACATAAAAACCAAACCCATTGCCTTTGAGTTGATTCCAACTCATGGTGACCCTATTAGGACAGAGTAGAACTGCCCAGTAGAGTTTCTGAGAAGTGGCTGGAGGATTTGAACTGCCAGCCTTTTGGTTAGCAGCTAAGGTCTTAACTACTGCACCACCAGGGCTCCAGGAATACATACATACCTACGTGTAAACAGAAAGGTGTGGGAAACAGGTTTTCTTGTAACTTCATGCAGCCATGAGCTTTTCTTTCAATACACAAAACTAAGATATTTCCTTCTTTAACCATCCTAGATTTTAAGACGATGTTTCTGGTTTATTAAAGTTGGTCTCTGTTCTCAATTGAGTAGATTTAATTTGAAAAGGCTAGTCCATCTAGAGATACTACATGATTTCAGTTGAAGGCAAAGTATATACTGTTAGGCCGTTACTGTTCCATTTGTCCTATGACAAGCTAGTTACCACTGGCAAGGAAATTTCAGATATTCATTTTATAATTATTTTCTTCAGATAGCCCAGAGCAGGGAGAAAATTGTTTTCATTTTAAATCATGGATGTTCTGTAGCCTCCAGAAATGGTTTATGGGTCCATTCCTAACAGTCGAATTTTTTTGCTGAAAGTAAAAGATTTCTATTTAGAAGGAATTTTCCTTTGAAGTGAGCTAATTATTTAAAAACTTCTACTGGGTGCATGTACGTATTGTTTATGAGGGTAAGAACTAATTTAAGGGATAAATAAGAGGTGTTTTAAAGGTAATAGTTGTTATGTGCTGTCAATTCAGTTCTGAGTCATAGCTACCCTGTGTGCAACAGAACGAAGCACTGCTGGGTCCTGCGCCATCCTTACCAGTTGTTACTATGGCTTAACATTGTGTCAGCCCATCTAGTTGAGTGTCTTCCTCTTTTTCCTGGGTCCTCTACTTAACCAAGCATGATACCGTTCTCCAAGGACTGGTCCCTCCTGATAATGTGTAAAAAGTACATAAGACTAAGTCTGGCCATCCTCGCTTCTAAGGAGCATCCTGGTTGTACTTCTTCAAAGGCAGATTTGTTTGTTCTCCAGGCAGTCCATAGTATGTTCGGTATTCTTTTGTCCACACCATAATTCAAAGCCCTCAGTTCTTCTTTGGTCTTCCTTATTCATTATCCAGCGTTTGCATGCACATGAAGAGAAAAAAAAAGTTGTTTTTTTTTTTTTCATAGGCAATTGAAAATATCGCGGCTTGCATCAGGCACACCTTAATGCTCAAAGTGACATCTTGTGACATCTTGGCTTTTTAACATTTTAAAGTAGTCTTTTGAAGCAGATTTGCCCAGTGCAATATGTCGTTTGATTTCTTGGCTGTTGTTCCCACGGGTGTTGATTGTGGATCCAAGTAATAGGAAATCCTTGGCAATTGCAGTATTTTGTTCATTTATCACGATGTTGCTTACTGGTCCAGCTGTTAGAATTTTTGTTTTGTTTATGTTGAGGTGTAATCCATACTGAAGGCTGTCCTCTTTGATCTGCATCAATAAGTGCTTGAAGTCCTCTTTTGCTTTCAGCAAGAAAGGTTGTGTCATCTGCATATCACAGGTTGTTAATGAGTCTTCCTCCAGCCTTGATGCCTTGTTCTTCATACAGTCCAGCTTCTTGGGTTATTTGCTCAGCATATAGATTGAATAAGTATGGTAAAAGTATACAACCCTGACATACACCTTTCCTGTTTTTAAACCATGCAGCATACCCTTGTCCTGTTTGAATGACTGCCTCTTGATCTATGTACAGATTCCTTGTGAGCACAATTAAGTGTTCTGGATTTCCAGTTCTTTGCAGTGCTATCCATAATTTGTTATGATCTACACAGTCAAATGCCTTTGCATAGTCAATCAAACACAGATAAACATCTTTCTGGTATACCCTGCTTTCAGCCAGGATCCATCTGATATCAGCAACGATATTCTTCATTTCACATCCTCTTGTGAATCTGGCTTGAATTTCTGGCAATTCCTTGTCGATGTACTAGTGCAACTCTTTTTGAATTATCTTCAGCAAAATTTTACTTGTGTGTGATATTAATGACATTGTTCAATAATTTCTGCATTCTATTGGATCACCTTTCTTTGGAGTGGGCGCATATATGGAGCTCTTCAATCAGTTGACCAGGTAGCTGTCATCCAAATCTCTTGACGTAGACAAGTGAGCACTTGCAGCACTGCATCCTTTTGTTGAAACACTTCAGTTGGTATTCTGTCAGTTCCCGGAGACTTGTTTTTTGCCTTTGCCTTCAGTGCAGCTTGGACTTCTTTCACAACCATTAGTTCTTGATCATATGCTACCTACTGAAATGGTTAAATGTCTACCGGTTCTTTTTGGTATAGTGACTCTCTGTATTCCTTCCATCTTCTTCTGATGTTTCCTCTGTTGTTCACTGTTTTGCACATAGACTCCTTCAGTATTACAACTTGAGGCTTGAATTTGTTCTTCATTTCTTTCAACTTGAGAAATTCTGAGTGTGTTCTTCTCTTTTGGTTTTCTATGTCTGGGTCTTTGCACACTTCATGATAATACTTTTATCTTGTCAAGGTGCCCCTTGTAGTCTTCCTTTCAGCTCTTTTACGTAATTTTTTTTCCATTTGCTTTAGCTACTCTCCAGTCAAGGACACGCTTCAGAGTCTTTTCTGTCATCTATTTTGGCCCTTTCTTTCCTGTCTTTTTAATGAGCTTTTGCCTTCTTCATGTATGATGTCCTTTATGTCATCCCACAACTCGTCTGGTCTTCAGTCATTAGTGTTCAGTGTTTCAAATCTGTTCTTGAGATGGTCTATAAATTCAGCTGGGGTATACTCAGAGTAGTACTTTGACTCTTGTGGACTTGTTTTAATTTTTTTCGGCTTCAACTTCCACTTGCATATGAGTGATGGTGTGTTTCGCAGTCGGCCCCTGGCCTTGTTGTGACTGATATTGAGCTTCTCCATTGTCTCTTTCCACAGACGTAGTCGATTTGATTCCTCTGTTTTCCATCCAGCAAGGTCCACATGTATAAAAATAGCCACCGTTTATGTTGTTGAAAAAAAGTATTTGCAATGAATAAGTCGCGGGCCTTGCAAAATTCTATCATGCCATCTTAGGTGTTGTTTCTGTCTCCAAGTCCTTATTTTCCATCTACTGATCCTTCTTCTTTGTTTCCAGCTTTCACGTTCCAGTCACCAGTAGTTACCAGTACATCTTGATTGCATGTATAATCAATTTCAGACTCCAAAATTTGGTAAAATCTTCAGTTTCTTCATCTTTTGCATTAGTGGTTGGTGTGTAAATTTGAATAATAGTTGTATTAACTAGCCTTCCTTGTAGGCATGTGGATATTATGGTATCATTGACAGAGTTTGTACTTCAGGATAGATCTTAAAATGTTCTTTTTGACAGTGAATGTGATGCCGTTCCTCCTCAATTTGTCATTCCCGGTATAGTAGACCATATGATTGTCTGATTCAAAATGGCCAATACCAATTCATTTCAGCTCAGTAATGCCTGGTGTCTCTATGAGTCAGAATAGGTAACTGTAGGGTCACTACGAGCCAGAACTGACTTGATGGCGTCGGGTAGTACTTAGAATATCTATCTTCAAGCATTCCATTTCATTTTTGACTGTTTCCAATTCTCCTAGATTCATACTTTATACATTCCATGTTCCAATTATTAATGGATGTTTGCAGCTGTTTCTGCATATTTTGTGTCATGGTACATCAGCAAATGAAGGTCCCAAAAGCTTTACTCCGTTCACGTCATTAAGGTCAACTCTACTTTGAGGAGGCCACCCTTCCCTGGTTATATTTCGAGTGCCTTCCAACCTGAGCGGCTCATCTTCCAGTGTTCTGCTGCTATTCAAAAGGTTTTCACTGGCCAATTTTTTAGAACTAGATTGCCAGGTCCTTCTTCCTAGTCTTAGTTTGGAAGCTCCGCTGAAACCTGTCCACCATGGCTGACCCTGCTGGTATTTGAAATACTGATGTCATAGCTTCCAGTGTCACAGCAACACAGAAGCCACCACAGTGCTACAAACTGACAGACGAGTGGTGGATAAGACAGTAGAATATATGTATGTAGTATAATAGAGTTATTATCTTATTTTGATTTATGTTTTAAAGTAAAAAACATTACATTGACTCAGTGTCTTAGTTATAAAAGTAGACATTTTTTTTTTTTAATTATAATACTTGTTTTTGCAGTATTCATAATCATTTTCCTAAAGAAAGTCAGTTACTGCCATGGCAGAGAGTGGTAAAATGTTATAAGTCTAAATAGTTTTTTTTTTTTTTTTTTTTTTAATGAAAAGCTTGCTAAATACTTTAAATAACTACAGGCACACAGTTCACTTATAATAAAGGCCACTAATGGGGAGGGTAGGAGTTAATTAACTAGACCCTTAATAATGGGTCTTTCTAGTCCAAGGAATCTTATAATTGCCTCCAAAGCTAGTTGTATAGCAAGTTGCAAGATGAAATACCTAGACTTGTGTAGTAACCATTTTAAGGAAAAGATTGCCTTCAGGCAAATTTTGGTGCCTTTGGTGCCTTTATTATTATGTAAAATAACTTTTTAATGATAAGCAATACAAATTGTTAGAATAATCTTGGAGGTAGAAGTCCAGTGCCTCCTGATTACTCAAGATTGGGTTAACAAATAAGGAGAAGACTGTCCAATGGGCACAGTTTTTGCTCTTTTGGAGAAAATGGCACCTTTCAGTGAAACTTTATACTGTTAGGTAGTGCCAGTTTGTTCATCTTAAAAAGGCATTCTCATGATTACCAAGGATTGATGAAGTGTGCGTTAATTTTCTTGAAAACGATGTTTAAAAAGAATAAAATGGAAGTCTAGGGAATGTTTCATTAAATCTTAATATAAGAAACGTGCAGGTTGAAATAACTTATATTACGTAATTTCTGCAGTTGCTGTATCCTCCAAGCTGGATTACTTTATTGTCAGTCCCCACAAAGAATATTTAATTTTTCCCTTTGGGATTGCCCATTTTATGTCATCGAGGCTACCTGAAAAATCTGATCAGTCTGTACCAGGACTACAATAGGGTGACAGTTAGTGAAAATGAGCTGCTTTGCCTCTGTTGGGGAGACCATATGAAAATACATAGCATTTTTAAAAAACATTTCTGAAAGGACTTATTTGTGGAAATATTGCTTGCTGTTTAAAACTCTTCAGATACGCTGGTTTTACAAAATACAAAAATAATCTCCTAAAAGTTTGAAGGGGGGGCTGTCGTGTGGGGGCAGTCTCCTTTGCTGCCCACATCCTCCCTCTGTTCAGTGCGTTGTATGCTTACGGGTTCCCTGGAGCAGATCACCATATAATTGATGTGCAGTCTGCATTGCTGAATCCTGGACTGCACCATTCTGTGTTCAAGGGAAGATGTAATCTGATCCCTCTGCTGCTGAGGGAGGAATCTCTTCAGTCAAGGCTTTGACAGGGCACAGTCTCCTCCAATAATCTTCTCGGTTCTCTCTCATTATTCCCTGGAGTTCTCCTCAGTCAAGCTGCATGTATGTATGTGTGTCCCGGGAAGCGGTTTGATACTGAGCTGCATCTGCTTTTACTGTGGAGTTTTGTTGCCGGTTCTCCTTCCTAATCTTCCTTTTCTGACGTGCCTGAGCATGTCCACATTAGAATCTGTGACATACCTACCTGAAAAAGGTTTATATTGTCAGAGACTGCCAAGCAGCCGGACACACGGGGGCACAGAACCACTGAAGGGGAAAAATACAGAAAACATGGGTTTCTACGGCACATTAAAAATGATTTTTTACAAAGTAAGTAATCTGTTTTCTTCCTGTGTTGTGTGATTGTGTGTGTGTGCCTGCCTGAGAAGGAAAATCTGTATCATCAGAGATGGCTGCAGTATCCTCTAATTTTGGTGGGTGGCTGGATGTCTGGTATTCTGTTTTATATTGTGAATGTAAGCAAATAATGGAAAGACAATGTAAGCTGTAAAAAGCTTTAAATTGAAAATAATCGTAGATTTTAATGTGAGAATTTTCATCAGAAATATATTCAGACTTTAGAAATCTGGCTCCGTTAAATGCTGACCTGGAAATATTCTACCCTTAGTTGGTTTTTAGTGAACGTTTTTGCCTTCAATTTTTCTATACACTATATATATAAATATTTTTTCTTTTTTCTTTAGTTACCCTTATTGAAGTGTAGAATTGCTGGAATATTTGGGATTTATATTTAAAGAGATCATGTTTACTTTTTGTGCCTCTTAAAATACTGCAGAATTTTTTGGTTCTAAAGTGAGTATTTTCAGTAAACAGTATAACAGAAGGTGCTTTATTTTAATAAAATATTTTTGAAATAATAATCCTTCCCCTAATTTGTTTAAACATATGTATTTTGGGCATTTTTATTTATTGAAGGATTTCTAAGATGGAAATAAAGTTTGCCTTTAGTGGCAAATGGCATTTGCACCAATGTATTTACAAGATATCCTGGGACATTCTGAAAGCCAGTGTTACAGACTTAATTAGAGTATCAGAGTTTCTCACAATAAGTACGAAAATACAAATCTGTGGCAGTTATCAAAAAATGAGATTTTTAAAGCAATTGATACCGACTGACCTCCCGAAGGGATTTGTGTGTGCGTGTGGTATATACATGCAAGCACGTGGGTACCTATGTATTGCAGCTTTTTATTTATTTTTGGTTTTTAATTAAATTATTTAAGGAGAAGGAAAACAGTGGCTTTTGAGGAGACTCACTTTAAAACAATTTAATGAGTATAGAAACTTCTGAAGGGATGAAATAAGAATTATTCTATTTCTGTCCAATACGTAGTTCAGGAGCTAAAGGTGTAAATTGTGGATGATGAGCTTGTCGGACCACAACCTCTAGTCCCTAATATAAGATCATCTTTGTATTTTGGAAAACTTTACGCAGGAAGATAAAAACATAGGTGTTATTATCCACAGTGTGGTTCAAAAAGAGTTTTAGTCTCTTTGGTTGTCTTTGGTATTTATATTGTAGCATACTGTGTTATAATGTTTTCCATGTGAGGCAATAGGAAGAAAAATAAGGCTGTTGCAAAGCAGGGTTTTCACCGTATTATAAAAATGAGAATAGCTGTCTGTCACTCTCTTTTTTTCCCCCAGAACTTAACTGCTACAGTAATTAATTAGCGGACACAGATCTGAGAGAGATTGTTGAAACAGAAAAAGTTGAGTCTTAAATAAGATCTCATTTTCTAATTTATATATATATATATATATGTATAACTTACATATATATGTTCTGGTATATATATACACACAGAGATGACCTTAGTTAATGGATAGCAAAATATAAAAATGTCAATATTGCTATTGACAAAATGTAATTCTGAGTATATTTATAACATAGCATAACATAATGAAACCCTTTAAAACTGTAGATGTTGGGTATACCTTATAAAAAGACATAACTTGTTCTTTTTAAATCTTTTGTTCGTGTTGCTTTTCAAGTTAGAATATTTGGTCCTGAGTATCTGTCAGTAGAACTATATTCTATGTATATATCAATCGGTTCCTTTTTTTCCCAGCTTTATTATACTCTCTCCAGATTTATTTATGTTCTTTATCCTTTTATAATAATGTGTTTAAAGTTCAGGTAGTGTGTCACTTCAGTTCTTATTTCCTATTTTGAAATTTTGAATTTTGTTGTTTATCTTTTTTAAAATAGGTTTTAAGGGAAAATGAAGATCAGTGAGGAAGGCATATTAAATACGGCTCTTTACTATGTGGACTAGCATGAGATTTTCCTGTGTTGATAATTAAACTAGAAAATGTGGAAAGTATATTATTCTCGAAGAAGATATATGATGAATACTAATTTTTAAATCACTATATGTTGTTTTTCTGAACAAAATATTAAGGGAAGATTCACCTTTCCAATGTTAAGAGTAAAACAAAGTAGAACTAATAGAAGAAACTATGAGACATTTATTTTCTATATTCATTAACTATGCCTAATTAAGATCATGGGCATATCAAAATTTGAGTTTATTTTTTTCAGTATTACCAATGCTAACTTAAAATTTGATAGTTGGGCAGGTGATTTTATCTTAAACATATCTTATTTGTTTTACTTTATAGATGAAAAGAAAGTTGGACCATGGTTCTGAGGTCCGCTCTTTTTCTTTGGGAAAGAAACCATGCAAAGTCTCAGAATATACAAGGTAATTTTAAATATAATTGATTCTCTCATTATTCTCATGTTTCTTTAAAGAGCTGATGATTCTGAAAGCTTTTCTTTCAGTTTATCCTCATACAATAATAATGTTACTAGTACTCTTGACTGTTTCACACATTTGAGATCATTGGAAATTGGGAAATACATAATTTTAAATTAGGGAAAAGAAGAAGGACTACCACTGTGGGTTTATATTTTGTTACTTATACATTGAAATAAGAAACAGAAGTTCTCTTATGAACAAATTTAAAAATCACAATTTTTAAGGAATTCTAAAAAGTTAAACCCTAAAACATGAATATGAACAAATGTGTCTTGTTACTATAGCAACGGCTATTCTAGGGTAAATGGGTATGCAAAATTGAGGATATATTTACTAGCAGTGAAGTAAACCTCACAATTACTAACCAAATCTTATGAAATCATTGTGTTAGAAATCCCCTTTATTTGCTTGGTAGATCTTATGTTTTTAACACATAGATTTCTTCCCAAGTAAGATAGTTTCCATAACAACTAAATACAATTGTGGTCTTGTTTCCTGCTTTATTCCATCATTTTTGGATTTTGCATCAGTATAAAACTTTTCCCACTCTCATACTAATTAGGCTAACTTAAGCACAATACCTATTACTCAGCCAATTAAAAATGGCTTTAGATGTCATTTGGAATTCGGTATTTTAAAATTTAAATGACAAAAGTAGTTTGAGGGCTTTTTTTTTTTTCTTTTGCACAGTTTTCACTTCTTTAAATAACTGATTGGAAGTTAGCAATAGAAATCAAAAGAATTTCATGATTGTGATGTTCCTTTTTTCCCCCCACAAAACACTTTGATTTAGTAATTTTTATTTTTATGATGCAGTAAAATGAATTTCTCTGACATCATTTTTTGATTGAACGCTGTTACTGATTGCATCTCTTCCTTTCAGGAACACGGTCCCCCCCCCCCCCTTTTCTCTTTGAGTTGTGGAAAATATTTCTTTTAAATATTCTTTTATGAAATTTAGAAATCATAATTAAAATAGTTTTTGCATACAGAATATGCAGAGATGATACAGAAGAGAAGATAAAGGTATCTTAGTTATTCAGGAAATGCTTTTTTTCTGTGTGCCTTGCCCATGTTAACTCTTGTTTTCCCCCCTCTTACTCCTTGCCTTTTGACAATTTCACTGTATTTTGGCACTTCCACCAGAGGGTGTGAACTGATAGACAAGTAAAACTCTATTCACTTCTTTTTCATTTTTCTTTCTAACCTTGATAAAGCATTTCTTGGGTGAGAAGGTTAAGTTTAATGTTAAAAATATGTTATTTGCTTACTGTATAGATTCTAGTCAGCCATATAATTTTGGTCTCTTATTAACAATGATTGAAATCAGGACAAAGGTATAAAATTATTCAGTTGTTTTTAAGTCAGCTTATAAAGGAGAACTGATTTTTTAATTACAGAACACATTTAGTAAAATTATTCTTTAGTTCCTCACTTTTTGTATCAGGAAAGCAACTGAAAAGGCAAAAGTTTAATTTTTACTCTTTTAGCATATAATCTCGCTAAAGCAAAATTAGACCAAATAGCATATTTATTTCCATGTGTTTTGGGAGACTTTGTTAGTTACTAAGATATATATATTTGATGTTTTATAATATTTATGACAGATTTCCTAATAATGAGAGAAAAGTATGATTTTCAGTCTCTTTTTTCTGAGAAAATGTATCTTATTTCACTTCAGAGAAAAAGAAAATAGAACCTAGCTTCGAAATATGAGGGGAAAAAAATAGATTTAATTGTTCAATATTAGAGATTATCTAAGTATAATATTAAAAAGATCTAAAAGGTGGATATGAATTTTTTTCATCTGATGTTGGAGATGCATATTTTTAGCAGAATAATGAAATAGGCTAGATAGAAAATATCAGGGGAGTTCTTGTCATCAGTAATTTATCAAAGTTTGATATTCAGCTATTATGATACAATTTATATATATATATATATATATTTAGGATTTAAAACACGTTGTTATCATAGCCCAGTGACAAGGATTGTTTTACAAATGTAATTTTCTTTACCAAACCTCCTTGTTCTGATGTCTCTAAAACAGAGATGTTAACTACTTACCTTTAAGTTTAAATAATTTAATTAGATGCTGAAATTATAAAGTAAAAGATTGACATATTAGTAGCAGAATTTTAACTATTTCAGCTATTTATTGGTCATTTTTAGGAGATTTAGATATTGTGTTTTTTTTAATTTTTTTAGAGCCAGGTTCCTGGGTTTTGGGTAGAGATAGATTGTCTAGTCTTACTCTTGTATCTTACTAGTGACAAAATTGAATCGTCAGGGGTGTTTTATTTGTTTTGGTTTGTTTTAACTATCTCAGAGCTTAAATTATTGGATAAAGGCATTTAGATTATGTTATTTAATTTTGCTTATAAATTCTCAAGACTTACCTATTTTGAAGAAATGTAACCTTTTAATCAAGGTTTTTTCTTATCAAATATCTAGACTAAGCTTTATCAATAACAGTCGGAACTTGGAGAGAGCTAGATAAATGTTATAAACAATTTAGAAGGCATCTGGGGCAAACTTAAGGAATAATGTGACTGGTGAAGTCCAGAACATTTGAACATACTGCTTTACATCTGAGCTTATAAAAACATTAATTAAGTTTTTCACTCCTTTTTATAAAAAAACTTTTATCTTTTATTTATGTTACTGAAGACCAGTTACAGGAGTAGTGGGACCTGTATGTTCTAAGGAAATATTTTAATATTATTTTCATGCACCAATCAAAGTTTTGTCATGGAGATTCAGTCATTTGGTTGCAGTTAGCATTGCTGGGATAATAACAGGTGGTTATGTGGGAGTGAGGAAACTAACTCTAAGAATAGCAGAATAGGCTTTGTGTACCTCTGCCCTTTGGGAGTAAGCAAATAAAAGTAATAATTGGATTGGTGTTTGAAATATGCCAGATCATCATTCTCCTTATTGAATTAGAACCTCTTAATATCTGTCTTTGCTTCCACTGTTACATTTCTTGTAGTACTACTGGGCTTGTACCATGTTCAGCAACACCAACAACTTTTGGGGACCTGAGAGCAGCCAATGGCCAAGGGCAACAACGACGCCGAATTACATCTGTCCAACCACCTACAGGCCTCCAGGAATGGCTGAAAATGTTTCAGGTGACATGTCTAAACACAGCACTTGAAATGCTTTACTTAATCGCTACAAAAAATAAAGGGTTATTTAGCCATAAAAAAAGAATGAAGTACTGTTACGTGGTACGTCATGGATGTATCTTGAAAACATTATGCTAAGTGAAAGAAGCCAGACATGAAAGGCCACATATTATATGATTGCATTTACACGAAATGTCCAGAATAGCCAAATCCATACAGACAGGAAGTAGATTAATGGTTGTCAGCTTAAAGGATATGGGGAGGATAGGGACTAACTGCTTTAATGAAAAAAACACCATTGCCGTGGAGTCAAATAGGTACGGGGTTTCTGTCGGTGATAATGGAAGTGTTCCGGGACTGGATAGTGGTGGTGGTGGTTGCACAGCTTGGTAGCTGTGCTGGAGACCCCTGAGGTGTGCACTTTAAAATGGTGGCTTTTCTGTTAATGTGAAGTAGATCTCAATTTTTTAAATTTTTATTAAAAAAATAGGGTGCTTATTTTAATTTTGAAGTGTAATAATTAAGGTAGTCCAGTGCTTAGTTCGTATAACTGTGCATTTGAATTTCTTTTATTTATTTTTTAAGTAATAAGACCCTTCTTTTCTCCATCACATTTGGGTTTGGGGGATTGCTGACTGTATCTATGTTTCCTAAACTTCATTGCTTGGGAGCTAGGCAATTAGAAATAATATGTAAGAACTCCACTAATTAGTCACTGGCAGTAACTCATCTGTCACTATCCTAGAGTTGGTCCAGCTTCTTGTCATCAGTGCCATATTGAGGTGTGGCTTATGGCGGTCAAATTCTGATTCTTATTGGTACTAACACTTTAAAGCCTTGGAGATTTTGCTGAGAAGATGGGCTACAACAAAAATTTTCATACTATGAATTTTATAATTTACGAGCCAAACCAAACCCATTGCTGTTGAGTCGATTCCAACTCATAGCAATCCAATAGGACAGAGTGGAACTGCCCCATAGGGTTTCCAGGGAGCGGCTGGTGGATTTGAACTGCTGACCTTTTGGTTAGCAGCTGAACCCTTAACTACTAACTGCACCACCAGGGCTGTACGTAACTTATGATAGTGATATTAAATTGATGTCTCTCTTCTTTCAGTAAGATAGTGCCTATAAATCAAGCTTTTAGAGAAAAAAACTGGCATAGATTAAGCCCTTGATTAATTATTCTTTGCAAATAACATGTATCACGTAAAATACAGGTATCTCTGATGCTACCATATCATTTAAGATGAATATGTTTCATTACCTCTGGCTACTTGAATGCTTAGATATTTTATTAATGCGTAAGAGAAATGTGGTTGGGAAAGAAGATACTTTATTTGATTTTTCAGATTTTTAACATGTTCATTTATGTAAATCGTATTATATTTTAAATACCAGGGCAAAAACTAAATAAATACTCCAATTTTTTTTCTTCCGTAGCTGGAAAACTCACTTGAAGCAATGTTACTTGTTTAAATGGATTTTAAAAACTGCTTTCTACTTGTGAGGTGTTTTCAGAAAAACTAGGATAACCTTTTTTTTTTTTCAGTTGATAACTGAGAAGTTAGCAGTAGTTCTCAACTAGTTGTGATCCTCCCCCCCCCCCGCCCCTACCTGGTTCAGAGAAAAATCTGTCTCCAGACATTTTTGGTTGTTACAGCTGGGGGTGGGATGGGAAGAGGGGGAGGACACTGTTGGCATCTAGAGGGAGAGCAGTATAAAGCACAGCTTTCCACAACAAGGATGTATCCCGCCCAGAGTGTCAGTAGTGCCCAGGTTGAGAATCTCTGGGTCAGAGGAATGAAAGGTTTTTTTTTGTTTTTACTTCTGTTAAAATGATATAAACCACTCCACATAAAAAGATTTTTCTTTCCTTTTTTTAGTTTTCATTGTCATTTGTTGTTATTCCTAACCCAGTTTCTACCTCCCACCACCAGTTCCGATTCATAATTAAAAAAAAAAATTCAGCTAATTTTTCTCCTGTGCATGCATTAGAATTGTAAATTTTTCATGTTGTCACATCCCTTTAAAAATTAAATTTTCCATCGAGGAGGAAACCCTGGTGGCGTAGTGGTTAAGAGCTACGGCTGCTAACCAAAAGGCAGGCATTTCAAATCTACCAGGCGCTCCTTGGAAACCCTGTGGGGCAGTCCTACTCTGTCCTATAGGGTCGCTATGAGTTGGAATTGACTTGACGGCAGTGGATTTGGTTTTTTGTTTTTTTTTTTTTTAATGAATAAAAGGTTAAAATAAAACTCAGGTATTTATCCTCATTGAAAAAATACTTTGGATTCTGTCGGATTAAGCCAGGGAGATGGGGATGTTGATGTGTGTTGCCTTGCATGCACACTTGTGTAGCATGGATACTGCAGCACTCAGGGTAGAGCAGAAACTGGTTTCATATCATTTTTACAAGAACAGACCAACATAATTAAGAATTACACTATTGGTAATAGTTTGAATTATCATCATTGTAGACAGCCTTCAGAATATGTGTTTTATATGAAATGCTGTATTTCTTATCAGAAGGTAATTCAGGATAAATTTTATTTTGTATGTAGTATGGGCCCATTTTTCTCCACTGTTCTACATACTGTTTAGTTAACTTGTGCTTTACTTAATGAAAAATATCCAAATATTACTGCATACTGTATTTCATCAAATCTAGGACACCACAAATTGTTAGATGCATCCCAATGTCAGAAATGTTAATTGTTTAAAAAAAAAATGTATTTCTCGCATCAACGAAATTCAGTAAACTAGAAAATACTAGGCCAGCTTTGGTCTGTAAAAGGATCTATTTGATTGCTGTTTTCATATGAGAAGAAGTAGCTGTAGTAAAGAAAGCTTATTCTTAATTAATACTAAGAACATGTAAGAAATTCTGGAGCAAAGAAATCTGCTAGCAACAAAAGGTCAACTGGACGGCTAGATCAGGGCCTTAATCCTTTGAGAGCCATGTCTGTCTCTGGCACATGCAGGGCCCTAATGTGCACACTACCTTTTATTTCCAGGGCTGGTGCCAACTAGCCAGAAATGAATCACTTGCCTAAAGTCTGACAGTGCTTTAATGCCTAACTTGTAGAAAGATACAATTTCACAGTAAAGTAGGGGGAGCCGTGGGTTGACCTATGTACTGTAGTTGAGGGGTAATTAAACTGGCATGATTTCTACAAATACGCTGTGGGGGAATTTAATGATGAGTTTTCTGTTACATAACAAGCAAAATGGGAGAACTTGTCCCCTTACTGTTCGGCTATTGCTCCTCAGGCTGTGATACAGCATTGTTGTTGTCCAGCTCCATCTGTACTGACAAAGTACTCTCTACTGAGTTTATAAATTGAATGACAACAAATGATACACCATTTTGTATAAAAAGCAATTGAAACAGAATGTCACTGCAAAATACAAGTGCAAATTAAAGACAAAAAAAAAAAGCAGAAATTTGGTAGTATTTGAATTTTCAGTAGCCATGGAATCTGCCCTTTTTTGGCATTCATATTGATGCTTCAAATTGTTAATTTTGGGATAGAAAGTTGGTCTTTACTTTTTGTTCATTTATGTCATTCGAGTGTTAGTATATGGTTTTTCACTTCAGATTTTCAAAATAGGTGAAGATTTTAATGAAATTAACATTCTTTTATGTTAAAATTTATGTTTAGGGGCATCTTGATATAATGAGAAGCACATATGATTTAGAGGAAAAAGCTCTTAGTTCAAATTCTGGCTTTACCTTTTAATAACTGGGTAATTTTGTTAATATTAACTAACCACTCTTTATTTTCATCCTCTTTAAAATGGACTTAACACTAAGAAGTTGTCAAAAATGAGGAAACATGTAAATGTGCTTAAAACCATACTTGGAAATGTAGTAGACACTCAGTAAACGCATTTCCTCCCTTGGTCAAGAAACGGACTTTGTGAGCCTTCATTTCCCAGATCTAGAGAGGGACTATTAATCCTCGCTTCCTAGTATTGCCGTGAAGATCACCGATGAGCTGTGCAAGAGCGTTAGCTTATACACGTGTTCTTAGCTTAACGTTATTTTAGTCAAAGCATGTTTGCATTACAGCTTTGAATGTTCTTTGGAAAGATCTGTTATAATCAAAAATTTAAAAATATATAGAAAGTAATCTTGTCTTTTGAAATTAGAGAAAAACTATTGCATTAAAGAATTTTATCAAATTTCATAGTAACTCTTAGAAAAATCATACACGTTCTCTGACCTATTGTACTTAGATATTCATATTTATTGGTTAGTCAACAAAATATTTAAAACTTGTAGGGTAGTGTCAAAAGAGGAGGAATTCAGTATTAGCTAGAATTCAGGTGCAGCAGTACCTGAGGTCCTGAAATAGTATACCTGAATGGGACACTAAGGATCATCCAAACCGGTGGCTTCCAAATGCTGGCCTGTGAATCATCTACATCAACACTGGATGAGTTGCTTGTTTTTTTAAAAAAAAAGTCCTCAGTCTTACTGAATCAGACTCTGATGGTGGGTTGTAAGTACTCTGTGATCGTTGCACTGCTTGACCAGCTTTTGGAAGCCACTGATCTAGACCACATCCTTGTGATACAGGTGGGGTCTCTGAGACTAAACTATTAAGGGACTTCCATGCACTTCACAGGTGAAACGAGACCCCTGGTTACAGGTCAGTGCTCCTTCCCTTCTTCTGTATTCTCAACTAATTACCTGAAATAAAGTATCACTTCCGTGAGAAATTTTCTACTTTGCTTTTGCAATTTTGTCCGCAAATCAAATTTTCTTCTCTTGATCCTTTTGGAACTTGGAATTTTTTTTTTTTTTTCCTTAAATATGTTTCTACTTTACAATGAAATCCACCAAAGGAAGGTGCTTTTGTTTTTTTTTTTTCTTTGCCAGGACAATCATTTTTCTAAGCAGAAATAAAATTATCAATTACCGAACATTTTGCTTTTGCAGATAAAGAAACTTAAAGCCTGAAGAGGTTAAGTTGTGTAACCTAATTAGTGGCAGTGTTTCCTCTAAACTTTGGGTCTCATGATCCCCAATTCAGTACTCTTTCCTTTATTCCTCATTACAGGTTGGCATGGGTTGTTGTTACTGTTGTTTTAATGTAATCATCCATGAAGTTTTCATGTTAATGGGTGTTCCCCTTGCTGCTAAGCCATGTGTGTATTTTTGCGTGATGTGGGAAGCCAGTGAGGGTTTTGAGTAGAAGAATGACTTACTTTTAACAGTACTACAGACTGCTGTGTGGAAAACAGAATTAGGGGAGTAAAGGTGGGAAACTGAAGACTGACTAGGAGGTTATAGGAATAATCCAGCTAAGAGATAATGCTAGCTTAGGCCAGGATAGCAATGGGCAGATTCTGGCTATATTTTGCAGTTTGAGCCCATAGAATTTTGGATGGATCAGATCCATCTGATAATGAGAGAGAAGGAGTCACGGATGACTCTGGAGTTTTGGACTTGAGCAGTCAGAATAGAGTTGCCATTTACTGAAATGGGAACGACTGTGGAGGTGTAAATTTGAAGGGAAAGATCAGATCAGCTTTGGACGTGTTAAGTTTCTGTTACATATCCAAGGGTAGATGTGGAATAAGCAATTTTATATGTAGGTCTGGCATTCAGGGAAGAGATCTATGCTGGAGGTAGGAAAGCTGCCTGTATGGTTCAGACCTTTTCGGAACCACGTAAGAGATGTGATTTTAAGTGATTAAGCTGTTCAGTATGTGTGGTCAGTGGGAGCAATCTCATTTACTGTGTAGTTACAGCATGTGTTACTAATCTTTGTCAGTGATAGACCTTTCAGTCATGTGTCACCAAGTATGTTGGCCATTCCTGCTGAACGTATATGTAACTTAAATCGAGGTATTTTATTTTGACTCTTGTTAAATCAAATATTGTTTAAAATATTTTTTAAAGTTTCAGAAATATTTTGCTATTCAGACATAGTTTTTGTTATGGGATTTGTCTTAAATTCTGACACAGTTCCAAGAATGTACCTAAGATTCGCATAAGTTAGGTACATTTTACTCTGGCTTCTTTTTTTGTTTTGGACCCCATTCCCCAAACGCCTTGGTGAAAGATTTTTTTCATGTATTAGTGGTTACATACCATGTCTTCATATTTTTTTTCTATTTTCTCACATCAAATTAAAAAGAAAACATTAAACATATATATAACCTGCTACCTTAAATTAGAAATATATATAGTAACTATTAAAGTAATTAATAAAAATAGAATATATAGCATTGTAATACATTAAAAGATTTTTCATTATATTTTTACTATAAAAGATTACATAGAGTATCTTTATAATAAAAATTTAACCACAGACGCTTCCAAAAATATATTTTAAAGCAGACATTCATAGATGCAAAGGAGATTAAGAAGTTAACACTAAAATAATCAGGTCAGCATAGGTATCCATCACCCAAAGTGTGCACATCCTTGTACTAGGATCCCTAAATACCTAATAATGTAGATAGAGAGGAACAACATATTATAAAATCCACCTCAAATCTGTTGGGAATGTAAATCAGTGAGTTCATGTCATTGATACTAAAGGGTCAGAGAAGGGTGAAGATTGGTCAATGTACATTTTGTCAGAGAGGTTAATTTTGAACCAAGATTTGAAGTTACGTGAGGCTAACCCAAAAAAATAATCAAACTTCAAATTATCTGCTTTTAATGTGGTCCTGCTTGTGCATATACATGTATTTTAAATTTCGATGTATAAACCCTGACTCTGAGCAAAAAGGATGCGAACTGAGTGCTCAAGGTAAATGTTACGGATATGTGTATATAAAGACATAAAAGGAAAAGATGCAACTTACAGGAGCCTGTGTTTTCTTGTATTCATTGGTAAAATGGAGGAAATCCCAGGGTTTTTATGATGATTGAATGAGATAATATTTGTGACAAATACTCCGGGAATAATTAAACACTGTTGAAATGTTTGATCGTATTACTATAATCTGCATTTCATGATAGGAAAGAAGAGATGAAGTTAACTGAAGGCCCTGAAAATACTTTAAAAAATAACTTCTTAAAGTATTCTAAACAATGCTCCCTGTATCCTCAATATACTTCAGTTTTCAATTATTATCTATTTTACATGTTACAAAATCCAAGTTCCTCGTTTGAGCAAGAAGTGGAACATCAAAATACAGATCTTTCTAGATCCAAACCTCACTTGCTTGGAGCTTCCAAAATGTATATAACAATTCACAAAGATACTTAAATCAGCATAGATTTACAAAAACAAGGCATGATCAAGAATGTTCTTTTACTAATGAAATGTGAGGTTATTTAAATGTTTTGTATGATTATTGTGAGGAGAAATTCTAACATTTTAGTTCTGTACATGGCTTTATGAATTTTTTCTTTTAAGAATCATGGCTTTTCTGTGCAAGTGTACCTCACGGGGGGAGGGGGAGGGGAATTGTTTTGTTTTTTTAAAATAATCCCCTTAAAAAAAAAGAAAAAAACCATTATCATCAAGTCGATTCCAACTCATAGTGACCCTCTAGGACAGGGTAGAACTGCCCCCATAGGGTTTCCAAGGCTGTAAATCTTTACAGAAGCAGACTGCCACATTTTTCTTCCACGGAGCAGCTAGTGGGTTCGAACTGCTGACCTTTTGGTTAGCAGCTGAGCACTTCAGTCACCGTGCCACCAGGGCTCCTCAATAATCTGCTAGTGTCCTTTAAAGGAGCTCATATTTTTGAGGTATAATTATGTGATTTTGTTTTTCAGTAGCGTAGTACTTTATTTCTTACTGTTTTGGTCTTTGTTCATGTTCTAATTTTACTGCTAAATCAGCTACTGTTTTCTGTTTGCTATTTTTTATCTGAAGTTATTTTCACATAACAAAGTCCTTTTAATTTGTGAAGGACTCCTGTCAGATGTACAGAATGTCCACTTACTAATTTTTCTCTAAATGAAGCTGCTAGTCTCCTAACTCAGATGAATACCTTATTAAAACCATCAGGTTTTATGGTGCCCATTAGAAAGAACATAAAGAAAGGAAAATCACCTTCAGAATTCCCTGTTTACTCAGTAACCCAAATTGGTGTTTCTGGAATAAAATTTTCTTGGTTTCTCAACCAGGATCTTGGTGGTAGGTGAACATATAACCATTGTAATAACTTAGTGCAAAATATTGTTCTGTCAAAACCATGACTGTTTTAAGCTCTACAAAATAAAAGTGGTTAGAAAATTTGATGAGACTAAATGACTACCACATCAATGCCTTCTGGAGAAAATGTTGCTATAAACAGCGACTTAAAAAAAAACAGCCACTAGCTTGTTCAAATATGGCTGTATATGGATGTGGGCTTTCCTTGATGAGTTTATGATTTGGGACATCTGTAAAAATAATGAAAATTTCTAACTTCTCTTTGATAGAGCTGGAGTGGACCAGAGAAATTGCTTGCCTTAGATGAACTTATTGATAGTTGCGAACCAACACAAGTGAAGCATATGATGCAAGTGATAGAACCCCAGTTTCAACGAGACTTCATTTCCTTACTCCCTAAAGAGGTAAGTTATATTCTTCACTGGGTGCTGTGAATACATAACTCATCAGGTACAACCTCGAAACATTTTCATGCTAATTATGGTGTTCAGCATTGTCAGTTTAACACTCTTAATTAGTGTTAAAGGGGGCTGTAATTGACAAACTGCCATGACTTAATAACGTAATTTTCAGATTAAAGTGTGTGTGCTTATGGACTAAGTGACTTATTTCCACCACTGGAATAAATCATACGTATCAGTGTAAGCTATCGCATTTCATTATTCTGATTACTTCTTCACTAAGATTGTTTCCCAGGTTATTTGAAGCCCAACATTTCGTTGTCTTGGTATGCTCACCGTAGTATTTTTTTTTTTGATTCTGATTTTTTAGAAATACTTTCTCTCTTACTTTGTTGTTTGCTCATCCCAAGTCTCTTGTAGAACAAAAGTTTTATGATTCTGTTGAATTGTAATTCTCTGCTACTCAAATTGTGTGATCGTTTTAAAATACTTGGAATTTCACATGTATATGGTTTTCTACTATCATATTCCTGCCCACCCTTATGACACACACACACAAACACAGGTTACTACCCATACCAATTACATTCTTCTAGCACTTCTTTTGAAATTATTTATGCCTACCTCTTTTATATTTTTATGTAAACTGACACCATTTTTGTCATAGATTGATTATGATCGTATGGGCATTCTTGATTGCATAAATAAGGTATAGTTTAGGTGCAGTTCTTTTATTGATGTAGACTTTATTGTTTCATTTTTGTCAGCAAGCAGAAATAATATGAGAACATTAAATAATCAATGTGACTTGTTTATAGTTTCACAAATTATTATGTATATGCCACTAATTATTACGCCAGCTAAGAAGACAGTGTAAAAGAAAATACTAACATACTGTTGCACATGATCCTAAAACTTCAAATTCGAAGAAAAAAGTCACTGTTTTCAGATAGCAATTCTAAATATTTTAAGAACGCTAAAGATAATCCCAATTATAATTTCACATCAGGTATGAGTAACATAGTTTATCATATCTAATGTAGGAAAAAGCAAAATGGAGAAAACATCTTCCTCCTGCAATGTTTCCTCTTTGGAGTGATTTTTTTCAATGACTTCGTCCCAGAAAAGAATTTTTCTTCCTGCTGCCTCATTCTAAAACTAAACCCTTTGAATAGATTTGGCTTCTGAGAGTGTCGGGAACACTCTTGCTTCCAGAAGAACAGGAATAATAGGAAGCACTTTTATAGGTGTTTGACTGAAAGTGAATTTGTTCACCTTTCATAGATTCTTCATACTTTCCCTTGATATCTTTATTTTAGACGGTAGTATTTTTGTTAACATAAAGTCTTATAGTTTGTCTTCTTACCGTTAAAAACAACGGGATGTTTGTTTCATTTTTGCTTTATTTAAATTTCTGTGATGATTTCTTAACACAAAAAAATGCAATTTAAAATCAGAAGAACATGAAGAAAAATTTTAATATTCTAAGAACTAAATACAAACTATCACTAACAGGATAAAGGCAATAACAATTTTCTTGGCCTAGTGTTCTTTTAAGGATTACCTGAGGAAAAAGAAATGAAGATAGAAGAATGAGAGATGGTCCCTGGGTTAGCATATTGCCTGTTTTCAACCACTAGAAAAAAATGTTGCCTGTTTGGAAAAATGTTTTCTTTTTATATAGGGAAAAATACTAGTGTGGATCTAAGTCCTTAAGGAAATTAACATGATCTTATCAGAGGCTAAGCACTATCATTATTTAATACATTACCACCTTCGTGTTAGGAAATGGACTTAAAATATTTTTCTTATAATTCCTTTCAACAGATCCCAAAGCTCTTTACCAACATTTACTTATTAATCTCAGAAACCTTGATTAAAATCTCACTAGTCTCACATGGGAGGCTGGTGATAAACCACATGACCCTTGTTTTGTAAGTAAATACTAAGAACAGTGTAGTGCTGTATTAGATGATCAGGAACAAAACCTGAACGTTTTAGTATAGATTCATGCAAATGTTTCTTTATGCTCTTTCTTCCTTTCTGTTTTGTTTTTGTTTTTCCTTTACTAGTTAAGCCACTGAAATACAGTAATTCTGGGAAGGTACTGCCTACTTTTTAAATACAATGTGGTAGTCATATATAAATTTTAGAAAAGTAAAACAAAGAATAGCAACTCCTACTAAAATAACAAGTTTAGGCAAGAAGGGTAATTATCTGAAGTAGATGTTGAGTTTCAGAGTTCTGTCTGCTGAAAGTGGTCCTTAGGAAGAATTGCTAATCTAGAAAAATCTAGATTTTTCATTTTTTCAAATGGATAAAAAATTGCCTGGCTAGACCATTTGATTTGGCTACAAGAAATTGTAACCCCCCTACGATGGTTGTTGAGATGTAGTGAGGACAATGCCCACTCTATGTCTGCTGTGAGGAGTCCCACGTGAAAAACTTGGCTTCCTTTGAGAGACCAGCATCCTTCCCCATGTAGTAAGAATCATGTAACTAATAACTGTTCCATTTCTGCTTGTCAGTTTAATTAAAAAACCACATAAGACATTGTTGCCAGCATATTTGTGTTCTACCTTTGCCTGGTTCAAGCCTTTTCTGATTTGCATTCTTCCTGACCCTCATTATTTTTTTCATATTTTTCTTTCTGTTGTGTATATTTTCCATATTACCTAATGTTTTGGTAGAACTGGCTAGATGTAGATAGACAAACATTTAATAGCTTGAAGTTCAAAGTTTGGTTAGGGCCTTTGATAATCTAAAGAAAAGCGTACCAGCTGCCTGTGGAGTTAGCACTTCAACTTTCTTTAACACCTGAGTGTTTCTTTACATTCTTCTTTGATACATGCAGACCCTGCACTAGGATCATCTGTTAATCATTGTTATTGATAGAACTTTCGCCAGTTGATTTTGGAATGCACCTTTGATATCTTAAGTTATTCTGCATTTGTTATTTCCTGACTTTTAAGACCCGTGAAATGTTTCTGTGAATTACAGCCAGATAACTAAAGAACAGACCTTTTTGTATAACCATTCTAAATATCTTGGGCATTAAAGAGCATCTTTTTTCCTCAGTTAGAATTTTGTATCTGATCATTTCTATGTCAAATTGTAATTTCACAGAGAAATTAATAATATGGTGACATTACATTATTGGTATACTGACACAAAGCAAATTCAGGCTTTAATTGGGTTGGTAATTTCAAAATTAAGTGGTTTATGTAGTCATTAAAAACCACCATGGTGTGTGTGTGTGTGTGTGTGTATATATATATATGTATATCGTTGAATACAATTGTGCCTTTTTCTTTCAAATGACTTGGTTTCTACACATACTACTGAATGGTCTTCTCTGATAGACCAAAAATTATTACAACTCAAAAAATGTTTCATTGTCACTCATCAATAGTCATATTCAATTGAAATGGTAAATGTTTTGTTACATACCTATACATCATAATTAAAAATATCAAATTGAATACTGGCTGGTTGAAGTGCTTTGTATATGTATAGATAGAATGTACTAAATAAATGTGTGATGAACGATGAATCTATACAAAGTCATTAGGAACACTTAGCTTTATATCACATAATGCCTATTTATCTTTTGAAAAAAATTCAAATTGTGCTTTTAGTCTGTATGTGACTTTGGCCCTTTAAAAAAATAGTTTATTGTAATCCTTGTAATTTAATTTATATGAAAACTAAATTTTGTTACCTTGTTTAGATAAATTTTTCTCCTAATAACTTAATTTTTTATGTGATTTTTTTAGGCTAATTGAATAAGCATACTCAGAAGCTATTCTTTTTCTTCTTTATTTATTTGAATTGACTTTATACACTGAAAAAAAAGCTATGGCTTGCAGTTATTGGAAACAAAATGCTCAGACGAATGGTATACCAGACAGCTCAAGTGAAAAACTGTATCTAGCCCATCAGGAAAATCCCCGTGAACGCTCTAACATTATTAGGACTCGAAATTATTTTATATATCTATGGAATGATTTAATAATTGTTCCTCCTTGTCATTCATAGTCAAGGTTGTAGATGTTTGAAAAATCCATCATTGTGATAATAAGCACTTGGATTTGATGAAGAACTTTAATTATGACATCTAATTATAAGGAATTATCTAAGATCATTCAATACAAAATATATAGGAATCTCATTTCTCTTCAGTCAGGCTGTCTAGAAGGCATTTAAGTCCTGTCTTCAATAAATTTACATTGTAGTTAGGGAAAGAAATATCACAAAATTTAAACAACCTAATAACAACATATCCTTAAGAGTGGGAAAAAAAAAAAAGAATTTTTGAGTTTGAGGCTCACAAAGCAAAGGCAAGAGCAGAAATAGAGAGGTTTAATAAATATTCCTTGAAGAAGTAAGAAATTAGTAGGACAACTTTCATAAAAACCAGTAGGGTATTTGTATTTGTTTGTTTTTTGAAACTGGTATAAATTTGTTAAATTGAATATTAGAAAGGACTGTCTTTCATAATTTAGAAATTAGAATGCAGAATTCTATTATATTTCTCTATAAGTACTTCCTGCACTGGAGAATAATTAACTTATTTCTGTGGTTTTTTCTTTCTTTTTTTTTTTTTAAGTATGGGAACACTGTGCTTTTTTCTTTTTCATAGCTGGCACTGTATGTGCTTTCATTCCTGGAACCCAAAGACCTGCTACAGGCGGCTCAGACGTGTCGCTACTGGAGAATTTTAGCTGAAGACAACCTTCTCTGGAGAGAGAAATGCAAAGAAGAGGGTAAGGTTCAAAATCATACAGACAAAATATTATACTTTGAAAAAGCCAAGTGACCCTGAGAACAAATAGAAAAATAAAAATAATAACTGGGTTTTCTTTTTTATTGTTTTATGTACAAATAGAATAAAGTAGCTGAAGAGAAAAGGGAACTTTGACAGTTTATCGAAGAACCAAGAATGTGTTTTCATTTATATTCACCCATTTAAATCCATAGGTTATTCCGTGTGTTCAGATGACCCAAATCTTGTAACTAACCCCCTTAACGAGCGCTATAACTAATAGCAAATGTATCTGATTTACTTCCCAGTCTGTAGTAAAATTCATAAAAATGTTAAAGTCAAGGCAGAGACTATGTAAAGGAAATCGAAAAATGATATTACCATTTAAATACTGAAATATTCATTATTTTATTCATTCCACAAATATTTATTAAGCACATCTTTAAGAGCTAACCAAACCAGAAGATCAAACCTGTTGCTGTCTAGTTGATTTTGACTCGTAGTGACCCTATACGACAAAGTAGAACTCCCCCATAGGGTTTTCAAGGCTGTAATCTTTAGGGAAGCAGACTGCCGCATCTTTCTCCCACGGAGCGGCTGGTGGGTTTGAACAACTGACCTTTCAGTTAGCAGGTGAGTGCTTAACCACTCTGCCACGGGGGCTCTTTCTTTAAGAGGCAGACACTCTTAAATGCTGGGAGTAGAGTGGTGAGCTGCCATTTCCTGTTGTCATGGAGCTCATGTACTTGATGTTTGTAGAAAAAGGAAATCCCCTTTCTCCCTAGAGAAGTAGATATCATACATAAGGGAGGACTGTTTTCCAGCAGGTATCTGGAAAAAAATATTATTTCAAAAAATATATAAAAATATTATTTGCCTCTGAGAAGCAAAAATTTTGAGAGCAAATCAGAGAGCAGGAGACAGGTGCTCTACAGGTGGTCCCTGCCTTCATGGAGCTTACAGTTAAGTGGGAGAACATCCATGGTCAATCCAGGTCAGTAAAGCTTTGAGGTGAAGATCCAGGATACTTGGTTTCTAATCCTGCTCTTGCCTCTGCCCCACCTGTGCCTTGGACTAATCAGTGAAACCTTCTCTTCTTAAATTTCGACATGCATGAAGTAGGATTAATAAGTCCTGCTCTGCCTTCTCTCATAGGATCATTTTTGAGAGAGATGAAATCATGAATACAAAAACACGGAGGGAACTTCAAAGTGCGATACAGAATACAAACTTTGCTGTTTCTTAGAAATAGTATTAGAAACTGGACAGTGCCTTACATTTCTGTGGTTTTGAGCATAGAGGAAAATGAAACACTTGACAAAATGTGTACTTTTTTTTATTGACGAAAGCGATTCTCATTAATGCTTTCAAACTTTTTAGGGATTGATGAACCACTGCACATCAAGAGAAGGAAAGTAATCAAACCAGGTTTCATACACAGTCCATGGAAAAGTGCATACATCAGACAGCACAGAATTGATACCAACTGGAGGCGAGGGGAGCTCAGATCTCCTAAGGTAACTGAACACTGGCACAGTGTGACAGAAGCCACCGAGCAGTGTTAGTGCCCAGAGTGCTATTTCACTTCTTGGCAGGCAGCATAACATGACACCTATCTCCAATAACAGGAAAACAATGTATTTTAAAATAACTGAAAGTGTAAATGACAATATTCCTCTATTGTTAATTCATCTCATCAGAGAACTAATTGCACTTAAATAAAAGACTTGTTAGATTATATGTCTTTCCATTGATGTGAATGAAAATCTTTAAGCTGCTGTTGAATTTTATTGCATCACAGACATTCTACCTAAGAGTTAGCTGCCTTGTCTGACCACACGGTCTCAACACGATCTTTTAAATAGTGTCCATGTTTCGGATTTTGATGAGATTTTTTGTTGTTTTAAATGCAATTCTTATGTTTTCTTTCTGTCTTTTAACATTTCAAGTATATAAAAAGTGGTCAGAATGCTTGAAATTCTTATATTTTTACAATTAAAAAAACAATTGGGGGAAACAATGTCCTATACATATATACACATATATATTATGACAGGTTTTTTTTTTTTTTTTTTAAGTTGAAAAACCAGTAATTGTTACTCTTGTCTCTAGTTACTAGGTGTTTTTGTTTTTGTATGGCAAAAATTAGATGCATATTCTTTTGGTTTGAATGGATAAGATACTAAAAGCATTTGTGTTTGAATTGTCTTTGTTAGGTCTAGACTCAGTAAAAATTTTAATAGTTGATGTTTCAAGTATAAATAATAGAGTATGGAAACAACAAAATGTTTAATACTTGATTTATCAGGCAGAAAAATTGATGCTTCATGTTTTATATACATTTTAATTCTAGAAATAGACCACAGATTACTATTCCTGTTTATGGCTTCACTTTTTTTTTCACTAGTATTTTAAAGAACATAATGCATTTCTGATCTGTACGTCTGTTTTGTAGGTGCTGAAAGGACATGACGATCATGTGATCACATGCTTACAGTTTTGTGGTAACCGAATAGTTAGTGGTTCTGATGACAACACTTTAAAAGTTTGGTCAGCGGTCACAGGCAAAGTAAGTTTATTTCAGAATTTTGTATATATTTTTGTAAGAATCAACCACTGAGAGGAAAACAGGGATTCATTTTTGACTCTAGTTTATTTTGACAGCAAATATTAGGCCTTTTCTCATAGCTATGAAAGTCACCTCACATGAAGATGATGATGTTTCTCATGGTCGGGATGTCATCAATTTCTTCTTTATTTGGTTAGTTTGTCTGTCTTTGTGATTGATCTATTTTAAAATTTATTGGTGTGCTTTATCTTTTCCTTAGCTTGATTTTTCCCAACCTTTATTAACCATCCAGGATAGACCTCATTACTTTTAAATATTTTTCAAAAATATGATTGAGAGATACTTGTTTTCCCTGGTATAAACTGCTTTGTTGATAAACTAGTTACAGCTTAGAAGTTAACATATATCATGTTAATTTAGATTTATCTCAAGCCTAGTAAGATGAAAGTTAAGCAGATTAGATATTAAATAGGAATTGAAGGAAAAAGGCAATCCAAGCAATCAGCTTGACTGCATACAATATTACACCTTAGAAATTCTCTAGTGAATACTTGTTTTCATCTGTCCAGTGCAGAATATTTTCCTGAATTAAGTAATTAACCACCCAAAAAATAATAGAAGCAAACATGGAAAAAAAAAAAAATCTATGTTTTTTCTAAAGTCTTTTAGCATGTAGCTTCTTGGACAAGACTCTTCCAAATATTCCAAGTCAGATGTTAAAATTTTTAAAGCAGGCTCATATTTCTGTGGTGTAATATTAGTTTTGGATTTATTTCAGGGTTTTAATGTCTGTCTTTACTTGTCTAGAAGTAGCTTGTCTGCTACTGCCTTGGAGCAGATTCAGATAAAATGTGGTCTGTAGCCACACCCAGCACTGTTGGCATTTTTTCACTGAATCTATTTCCATGGAAGAAACCAAGTTGCAATTTTAGTATTCTTTTTTTTTTTTTCATCATAGAGGCCAGGCTGGAGCTGTCATACTCAGTGAGCTGTCATACTTTAATGTCTACATACTTGTTCCTCTGCTGTTTGTGTACACGTGTGTGTATAAGTATGTAAATTAGCTATTGAATAAACAAAGCAATGAACAGTGATGGGATCATGTTGTATTGTGTGCAAAATTATTTTCTGATGTGCCAAGCAATCAGTTGAGTAAATAACTTTACTCCAAATTTTAATGACCTACGAAAATGCTATTTAACTTGCTTTCCCTTCTACCCAAAAGTAATCATCTGAAGTATTTTTCCAGTGTCTAAGAACATTGGTGGGACACACAGGTGGAGTATGGTCATCACAGATGAGAGACAACATCATCATTAGCGGGTCTACAGATAGGACCCTCAAAGTGTGGAATGCAGAGACTGGAGAATGTATACACACCTTATATGGGCATACTTCCACCGTACGTTGTATGCATCTCCATGAAAAAAGGTAAGGAAAGATCTCATCATGTTTGGAAATTCTTCCCCAATTGCTGGTGAATTTGGGGCCTCTCTGTTTAGAGTTCAGTTTGTAAAATTTTTACTGTGTCTGATAGAGAGATAATGATAATATGCTCTTAAATTAGGTGGCTAAATTTCAGATGTTTCTATACTAGGAAAGTATAGCGTATTGGCTTAAAATTGGGGGTTTCCATTAAATTGTCTTCCCTTTTGATAGTGTTGGCATCTCCTTGCAGCTCTCTATTTCTTAATCTTGAATGACACCTTTCTTTATTGCTCTACATCTTTAATGATGCATCATCGTCAAACAAAAATCTCTTTTTATGCAGTCAAATTCCTGTTAGTTGGCACAAATTTAGTCATTCATTCTTCAAGCCTCTTACCCTCTTTAATTACCCAACCACCCTACCCCCAATCCAGCACAGCCCCTATATTTAGACAGAAAACAACAACAAAAAAAAAATACGTTTTTATATAGTCAGATTCCTGTTAGTTGGCACAAATTTAGTCATTCATTCTTCAAGCCTCTAACCCTTTTTGATTACCCAACCACCCTACCCCCAATCCAGCACAGCCCCCATACTTAGACAGAAGATGGTGGGTTTTAATTTATTCCCTCATTACTTGTCACCTGAACTATTAACAAGGCTTTCAACCTTGGTCTTCTCACTTGTAACACAGCTGACAGAGGGCCCTCCTGTAGTTAGAGTTGTGTCACGCCTTCTGTACTGCAGCCTTTGGGAGCCTTCTGTTGCCTACCAAATTAAGTACAAAATCCCTGGTCCAGTTTTCAAAATGGCTTCAGTCAAACCGGACTACTTGCCCTTTTCCTCTCAGTGCCTTTGATGTTACTTTTATCCCCTCCTGTAAAGCCCTCCTATTAAAATCCCTTCTTTCTTTCTATTGAAATGTCTTCATTATACCCCGTACACAAATGTGATTTCTGCTTCATTTGAACACCCCCCACCCACTCATCCACGCCCGCACAGCACCTTAAGGGTAGGGACTGTGTTGCCCATGTTTTTAATCGCTCACAACACCTGCTATGATAATGATTTGAACCCAGCACACTTTTCAAAAAAGATCTCCCTGTGGGGTCCTGACAGTGAATCCACCACAGCCTTTGCCTTTATTGCTGTCCACAGCATCTTCTTTATTAAGAACCATAAAGTAGATTTCACAGTAGATTGGTAGTATATGAAGAAAAGTGCCTTTTTGTTTGTAATTTGAATCTCTTTTGAACAGTGTGTTGTACTGTTAAGATGTGGGGGACGGGTATCAAGAGACCTTGCATTTCACTTGCCATTATGTTCCGACTTCAGCCTCGCAACGTGTCAATTTTCTACTCTTTCCGATGTGGGGACTGTGGCCTTTCTTTATCTTTTAGGAATGACACAAAGATACCTGGGTTTTCAGTTCTGCTTTGTAATCAAAAGATGGTTGCAGTATTTGAATCACTCTGGTCTTCCAAAAAATGTAACTTTAATTAATGTTCAGCCAAGTTTTAAGGGATTTCTGTTGCCGCTATGTGTTTTTTTTTATCTTTCTATCTTAACGTCACCGTGGCCTGTCGACTGTCTGTCAGTGTGAGCACTAGAGGCATAAGCAGTCTTTGTTTTGTTTGAAGATGCTTCTGAAACTGGTCAGTTTTCCCAGAACACAGGACGTAAAGCACCTGTCTTCAGCTGTTGAAGTTCCAAGTTCTGATTTGTTTTGTTGAATAACCTTCATTGAGTTTTTGCCTAATCACAAAGGAAGTATGTGTTCATAATTGAAATTATCAAAAATGACAGAAAGCGAAAAAAAAAAATTTAAATTTTAAATTATTCAGGCTACTACCACTCAGAGTTCTCCCATTGACATCTTATGCCCATATTAGCATTTGATTTCTCAGATCAAGATCTTACTGTTATATTTACCCAAAAGATAAAACAACTCCCCTGCTGTCGAGTCGATTCTGACTCATAGCAACCTTACAGGACAGAGTAGAACTGCCTGATAGAGTTTCTAAGGAGCGCCTGGTGGATTCAAACTGCTGACCTCTTGGTTAGCAGCCATAGCACTTAACCACTATGCCACCAGGGTTTCCTGTTATGTTTACAGCCTGCTCTAAATGTAGTGGTTTTCAGACTCAGTGCCACAGAACCCCAAAGTGCTTCTGGATCCCTCACCTTCAGGGGTACCAACTTTCCACCCCAACCAGAATAACTTCACTGGTGTATGTCTATGTATCAAAATTTTACATAGCATTTCTTTCATAAACATGTGTTCCTGCTTAAGAAAAGGAAAAAAATGTTTGAAAATTACTGATTTTATGTATCATGTTTTCTCATGTTATTAAAAATACTAATACATCGTTTTCTGTTTTCCCTCCAACAGAGTTGTTAGTGGTTCCAGAGATGCCACTCTTAGGGTTTGGGATATTGAGACAGGCCAGTGTTTACATGTTTTAATGGGTCACGTAGCAGCGGTCCGCTGTGTTCAGTATGATGGCAGGAGGGTTGTTAGTGGAGCGTACGATTTTATGGTGAAGGTGTGGGACCCAGAGACGGAGACCTGTCTACACACGTTGCAGGGGCATACTAATCGAGTCTATTCATTACAGGTAAGAGATTGTGTCTCTGTCATCTCTTAAGTGCTCTGCTGATGAGTCATAAGATTGTTTTACTGTCAAATTGCTGATCCAACTGTTTATATGTACTTAAAAGTTTATATGAGGAAAGCATAAATTTTGAAATTGTTTCAATGGTTTAATGTTTTCAATTTTTTCTGATCCATTTTCCTTCTCAAGTGTAAATATTTGTCTTACAACCTGAAACTTAAGGGCCTTAAGTTTTACCATATTAATTAATGGTTAGATATTCTCCTAGGAGAATAACCTGGATTTTAATAAACTCTTTAGTAGAGGATTAATTTGGCCAAAGCTACCCCTTTGCCTTGATAGCTAAAGGTTGATGGACCATGTAATTGTGATTCTGTCTCCATTCAGAGTGGAATTGGAGTTTTTTTGCGTAAAGCTGCTGTACCATCCCAGGGTCTTTGGTCTGTACTTATGAAAGTCAGTTTGACAAAACTGATGTTTTTGTTTACATTTGAGCCTGATATCCTTGAATAGGTGGCCAAATTTAGAGATAAATAACTAGATTAATAACAAGTTTAGAAATTAGGTCTTGTTTTATTTTCCGAAAAACAGCTTTTTCAATTTAAATGTTTTCTATTACTTATATAGTTTTACTTACTAGTTACTGCCCATTAACCAAACCATCGAGTTGATTCTGACTCATAGCAACCTATAGGACAGAGTAGAACTGCCCCATAGGGTTTCCAAGAAGTGACTGGTGGATTCAAACTGCCGACCTTTTGGTTGGCAGCCAGGCTCCTAACCACTGTTCCACCAGGGCTCCATACTGCCCATTAAAAAAAAAAAAACCATGAGTGGTCAGCAAATCAATACATAAACCCAGTGCTGACAGTTCTCCTCTGAGGGTGTTTATTACCTAATTGATCGGATATCGTCATGTCATAAAACTATTGATATAATAAAGGGGTTTATTAAATTAGAAAAGGTGATGGTTTTTGGAGGAGACTTGCCCACAGTGTTTTTATGCTTTGTGATGTGCTCAGAACCTTAATGAATATAATATTCTAATTTAAAGAAACAATTAGGTTGAAAAAAGAGGTAGCACCATTATATCTTCTGGGACTTGATAGATGTTTATCGACCTTTGGTATAGCTGAGAACCTGGAGACTAGATGCTGTATAGCATGCTTTCGTTATCAGAATGCCACCTCTTCTAATTCCATGTGCATTAATTACCTGTTGGTATATTTCCTAATTAGCAATAGGTTTCTGTAAATGCAACTTTTTACTTTACATATGGTTTTTAATGGGACTTAGCTTGGACTGTCATGACAGGTATCTAGCCCTTTTTATGCTTTTGGTGCTGATGAGCACACCCCTTATCACAAGCTGTGTCAACAGATTCAGCTTCCTGCTTGGAAGTAAAACTCAAATGGCGGCAGTCCTCACTGAATCATCCATGGTATGTGGCTACCAGGTGTGGCCAGAAGGCTTGAAAACATTGTTCGTTTTAAGTTATTTTTGTAGCTAGTTTGAAGCCACTGGATATGGGAAATTAGCATTTCTGTTAGAAGTTTCTGAGAGTGTACACTGTGGAGTTGCTTGATTATATTGTTGCCATTTTGTTCCTGGCATTACCTGTTTCTTTGGGCTCCCCCACCCCATTAGGATTAAGGTCAATAATTGATATCAAGAATATCTATACTTCTTGTCTAATAAGCTGTATCTGTTGTAGTTTGATGGCATCCATGTGGTGAGTGGATCTCTTGATACATCAATCCGAGTTTGGGATGTGGAGACCGGGAATTGCATTCACACATTAACAGGGCACCAGTCATTAACAAGTGGAATGGAACTCAAAGACAATATCCTTGTCTCTGGGAATGCAGATTCTACAGTTAAAATCTGGGATATCAAAACAGGACAGTGTTTACAAACATTGCAAGGTAAGTGTTGACTGCCAACCTTTAGTTGTGTTCATTAAAACATGAAATTGCTGCTCAAAAGAGAAACGTGGGCCTTCAACATCACCAAAAGAGTTTATCTCACATAAAATGCTTATTTCAGATAAGCTTATGAGTATTTCAACTCTGATTTATAGAACTAGGCTAACTTAGAGAAAGTGTTTCTAATATAAAATAGTTTAATCACCTTCTGCATGTAGTTAACTACCTGTCCTTAAAGAACAGTGTGAAGAAAGATGTTGACTCTACCACAGAAGCAATGTATTTTAATTTTTGAGTTATTTTATTTTGAATTTTTTTTTCCAATTTTAAAAATTAAAAGGCTATTTTATTGGGAGGGGGATATCTCTAATATCATAGAAAATTGCTTTGAACTCAACTTAGATCCTTAACCAACTGCTTAACTGGGATGAGAAGGTGCCCATTAAAATAGATATAGAAACTCACATGAAAATCACTAATACTAGATGAGGCACAACTGTGTTAACTAACTTCTTATTTCATGATTAACATCTTTTTATTGGTCATAGCCCTTAGAAGGTATGTTTTCAGTAAGGCCATCTGGTGGGTAGCATTGCAGCTTTGTACTCATTAGTTTTGTCTTGCCTCAGTTTTTTGGAATAATGCCTTTTGGCCTTCACCTTTGGCTGGTCAGCTCATGGTGGTAGGGGAATAGACCTTTTATGCTTATTTGTCCATCAGCCAAATACGTGAAGCAGTGCTATCTGCATTATCCCAAAGAAAAGCTAGAAGATAAAACATGGGACTGGGAGCTAGGCAAGCTTCCTGGAAGAGAGAGCTCTATAAAGTTTATGTTTCGGTTACAAATAGCTACCAGATTTTCTTACATCCATGCTGATCCTAAAATATTTGGAATAAGGCCTCTAAATATGCAGCATTTTTATATGTCTTAAAAAAAAAAAAATTTTTTTTTTTTTTAATGTAGAAGTCTACAAATTGCCATGTCAGTAGCCCGTAGCCATGATTTCTAATCAGTAATTAAATTCTTTCGGTTTTGCCTAGGTCCCAACAAGCATCAGAGTGCTGTGACCTGTTTACAGTTCAACAAGAACTTTGTAATTACCAGTTCAGATGATGGAACTGTAAAACTATGGGACTTGAAAACGGGTGAATTTATTCGAAACCTAGTCACATTGGAGAGTGGGGGGAGTGGGGGAGTTGTGTGGCGGATCAGAGCCTCAAACACAAAGCTGGTGTGTGCAGTTGGGAGTCGGAATGGGACTGAGGAAACCAAGCTGCTGGTGTTGGACTTTGATGTGGACATGAAGTGAAGAGCAGAAAAGATGAATTTGTCCAAATGTGTAGACGATATACTCCCTGCCCTTCCCCCTGCCAAAAAAAGAAAAAGAAAAAAAAAAATGAAAAAAGAAAAACTCCCTTGTTCTCAGTGGTGCAGGATGTCGGCTTGGGGCAACAGATTGAAAAGACCTACAGACTAAGAAGGAAAGAGGAAGAGATGACAAACCAACTGACAGAGAGGCGCTGCTGCCTCATCACGTAGAAGGCTTCACTTTTGACTGAGGACAGCTTTGCAAAATGCGACTTTCTAAATCAAACCAGGTGCAATTATTTCTTTATTTTCTTCTCCAGTGGTCACTGGGCAGTGTTAGTGCTGAGATGTCGTGACAGATTCTGCTAGCCTGTTCTCTTACCACTGAGATCTGGAAAGGAGCTGCAATAACATCAAAACAAGGACTGGTTGACTTTCTAATTCAAGAGCATCTGCAACGCAACAAAAAGTCATTTTTCTGGAGTGGAAAAGCTAAAAAAGAAAAAAAAATTACTGTGAATTGTTTTTGTACAGTTACCATGAAAAGCTTTTTTTTCTTTGCCAACCATTGCCAATGTCAATCAATCACAGTATTAGCCTCTGTTAATCTATTTCCTGTTGCTTCCACGTTCACTCTGCAATGCACATGTTGCTCAGAGGTGGCAAGTTGTCCTGGGTTCCGTGAGTCCTGAGGTGGCTTTAACTCTTGATGCTGGTGCTAGAAGTAGGTCTTCACACATGGGATTGTTGTCCCACCCCTGTACTGTACTCCCAGTGGCCAAACTTATTTATGCTGCTAAATGAAAGAAAGAAAAAAAGCAAATTATTTTTTTTTATTTTTTTTCTGCTGTGACGTTTTAGTCCCAGACTGAATTCCAAATTTGCTCTAGTTTGGTTACGGAAAAAAGACTTTTTGCCACTGAAACTTGAACCATCTGTGCCTCTAAGAGGCTGAGAATGGGAGAGTTTCAGATAATAAAGAGTGAAGTTTGCCTGCAAGTAAAGAATTGAGAGTGTGTGCAAAGCTTATTTTCTTTTATCTGGGCGAAAATTAAAACACATTCCTTGGAACAGAGCTTTTACCGCCTGTTCTCTGGAGAAACTTTTCTTTTTGAGGGCTGTGGTGAATGGAATGAACATACATAATAAAACTGACAAAATATTTTTTAAAAATATAAAACACAAAATTTAAGTAAAGTTGCTGGTCAGTCTTAGTGTTCTACAGTATTTGGGAAAACAACTGTTACAGTTTTATTGCTGTGAGTAACTGACAAAGCAGAAACTATTCAGTTTTTGTAGTAAAGGCGTCACATGCAAACAAATGAAATGAATGAAAAAGTCAAATGGTTTGCCTCATTCTCCAAGAGCCACAACTCAAGCTGAACTGTGAAAGTGGTTTAACACTGTATCCTAGGCGATCTTTTTTTTCCTCCTCCTGTTTATTTTTTCTTGTTTGTTTTATTTATAGTCTGATTTAAAACAATCAGATTCAAGTTGGTTAATTTTAGTTATGTAACAACCTGACATGATGGAGGAAAACAACCTTTAAAGGGATTGTGTCTATGGTTTGATTCACTTAGAAATTTTATTTTCTTATAACTTAAGTGCAATAAAATGTGTTTTTTCATGTTAGCATGCCTGTTTCTTCTACCGAGATAATGACATTTCATTATGAACACTTAGTATTTCTCTCTAATAGTCAGCATACCAAAGTCGTGGTTCCTTTTCATTTCCTGTAGTGCGACACAGAAGTCAGTGCTCACAGGCTAGTTTCCTGCAGCTAGAGGAAGGGTACACTAGGAAGGAAGGCGTTCCATTTAGTTTGTGTCATATGTAACACCGGGGTGCATAAATATGAAATCTAGTGCCCTGAAAGAGTCACAGAACTTTTATGACAGTTACAACTAGGATTCCTATAAAGTTTATTTTAAAATTTTGACCACATTGAATGTTTACCTGGTACTTTCTAAGTACTATCTCTGAAGCTCCCACCACCCCTGAGAAGTCAGTCTTGCTATCTCCCATTTTAAAGATGAGGAGAAAGCTGAGGCTCAGACTGGTTAGGAAATCTCTCACAAGTCCAATAACTAGCAGAGAGTTAGGATTCAGACCTGTTTCCAAAGGCTAAACACCTGCTACCCTTTCAGAGTTAGGTCACTTAGAATTTTGACAGACTAAAGCAAGGTTTTGGGGAAAAGTTATTTTTATGGCACTTTTAGAGTCGTCTATAGCCATTTTGTTCAATTTGACTGGGTTTTTTTTATAGCCATTTTGTTCAATAAATCTCATATTTTGTAAGTAAAAACATGAAGTTCAATTATTGAACTTGTGTATCCCTAAATATTTCTAATACCACAACTAGCAGGCCATATGCATCCCATGATCTCAACTATCCAGGCCGTAGATGAAAATCTAAAAGTTAACAAGAGCAGAGTCTACTTAGAAGATACATTTCTCACAGTCATAAAGTGTGTGTTCTTTACTCATAGGGCAGCAGTTTGGGGCCTCACGCCATAAATCTACTAAACCAGCACCTCTCAGGGTTCTGCATTTTAAACTAGTCACCAGGTGAGTTACGAGCACTCAAGTTTGGGAAGCACTGCCCGAATACTGTTCAAGTAAGCTTGGTATATGGAGTGTTCATCCACAGCAAATTACAGACACAAGAAAAGCAGGGAGAGGTGACAGGGTAAAGGAAGAGACAGGAAAGCTACATGGTTAAACAGCAAGTCAACAATCCTGTTAAGCCAGGAAGTACAGGGGCGAGCAGCCCTGCCTGCTTTAGAGTAAACCAGGGCACAGCCCAGAGCCGTTGCTGCTGTCCACACCCACGACTGAAGTACAAAGAGAAAGTTGTGATTCTCTTTTCAGTAGTCTTGAAACTGTGTGATTATTTTTATAACACCAGATAAATGAGGCTGAACTATAATTGAAAAATAGAGGCTTGAAAACTAAAAGATTAATGTCACCTTTTTAAAATAAACTTGCATTACAGAGTTAGAATAAGTTCACCAGCTTTGTAGACAGACAAGCCTGAGTTCACATCCCAGTTCTCAGATACTGTCTGGTTACGGGACTTCGACCTCAGGTTCCTTGACCTTTCTAAACCTCAAGTTTTCTCATCTTCTAAGATGATAATATCTACCTCCACGTAGGGTTACTGTAAGAATTGGATTAAATGTTATAAAGCACATAGCACAATGCCTGGGACTTCGAGCTCAGTAAGTTGTAGCTACTACTAAAATTTTAAGAAAATAGACCCAGATAATTGGGGTTCCCAAGAGTTGGAATCGACTCCACAGCAGCTAGCAACAACAACTATAACTTTCTCTACTTAGAGAATAATTGAATATGTGGCTCATTCAGGTATGTAATAAAAGAACATTTCCCTATATACGCCAATATCCATTTTTTTAAGTGGAGTTCCGTAGACTTCTGTTTGAGTCTTAAGAAACCTTATGAGATAGACTGATACTGAGCACCTAATAATGATATTGTGTATACATAGGTGCCCATTAAATGTTATTTTGGGAATTAATGAATCATCTTCATCGCAGGGAGTCTATTCCCGAAAGGGAGAAGACTCACCTCATTCTAAAGGAGTTAAAGCATTCTGGTTGTATTAAGAACAGTCACTAGAGGAAGCCTGCTTTGTAGGCTCTTCAGTGAAGAAATTCACTACCTTATTTAACTGTTAAGTTTTTAAATCTTCAAACCAGAATATAGGCAGTCCCTGGGTTTAGATGTTAAAACTTACCAAAGATCAATCGTGGCCTGAATCTAAAGCTAAAATTAGGACACAAAACTAACCCATTTAAGCCTGTAGCAGGTGCTTAGTAAATACCTGTTGAATTGAGCAAGGGGAGTTGACAATCTCATTTTATATTGAAATTGTTTGACACTTTGAAATCCCCTTACTGAGACTAAACTACCATAGATAGGTATTTAATTAATTTGAAACAGCATCTACCAAATGGATTACTGAACATTTCCACATACCTATTTGTTTCATTTTAAAAGGCAATTGACGTTATTTGTATTGGCCGTTTTTAAGCTCTTTCTCTACCCCTTTTGAGCTAGTCTCTTAGGAAGTCTTTTTCTCTGAATTGATCAGAGGCTACGTTGATACGGGAAAGACCTCTGGGCTTTTCCCTGAAGTAATATGGCGGAATCCAGATTCAGCCCCAGCCCCAGGCTGAGGCTTGCTTTTGTGTATGCTTCTCCCTGGCACCCATTAAAAAAAAAAAAAAAACCACTACCGTCAAGTAGATTCCGACTCATAGGACAGAGTAGAACTGCCCCATAGAGTTTCCAAGGAGCACCTGGTGGATTCGAACTGCCGACCTCTTGGTTAGCAGCCGTAACACTTAACCACTGTGCCACCAGGGTTTTGGCACCCATTACATGTCATGAAACAAGCTTCTGGAGAGAACCCATCCCCCTTCCTGCAACTCCCTCCTTTCCGTATTGAAACCAAAACCAAGCAGCTTGTCATTTTTTGCGTAGCAGGAGTAAACACACAATGATACCTTTTTTTTTTTTTTTTTAGTATTCCTTCCCTCAGGGTGTAGGAAAGTTTTCTTTGAAGTGCTTCCCCTCTGTCAACAGCTCCCCTCAGACACAGCTTTATTCATTTTTCTTCTAGTCGTCATCCCCGAACCCCAGTAAAAGCCAAGGATGGAATCCATACTTCTTCTAGTCGTCATCCCCGAACCCCAGTAAAAGCCAAGGATGGAATCCATACTCCCTGAGACTCAGCCAGTCGAGGATCCTACCTCGGCCTCTACAGCAGCTCTGGGAGAGCCTCCTGTTTTGCAGAGCTGTGTATATAACTTGCTAATGGTAAAAGTGGTTTATTGTTGTTGAGTGAATTTGAATAAATGTTTCTGACACAGGTGGTTTCTTTCCAATGCCTCCTGCCTTACTGCAATTTGCAGCTAGGTTTTTCTTTAGTTACATGTGTGGGCATATGTATGTATATATCCACGAACATATACGAGAATGTATTGGAACCTGGGTGTAAGCTTCTTATTCTCTGTGAGTCACAATAATATCTCTGAAGCCTTTCCCCTCTGCACTCATCAAAAAAACATGAAGGTATTGGTGGCCAGGGAACTTCCTAATAGTCTTTTCCATGATGTATCAACGACTTCCATCTGAGGAGCATGCACATGTGTTCAAACAGTGTTTCTGGAGTCCTACACTGCCCAACCTTATGGTAATTTGAAATGGGGATACACAATTTTTTTTGGCATTTTTCTACTGCTCAGAGATGGAATTTAAGTTAGATTCAAAATGGCTGTACCCAGCTCCCTTTTATTGGGAGGACCTAGTCATTGATTTAAGGAGCCCTGGTAGCTACACACTTGGTCTTCAGGTCTCAGCTGAAATAGAGGCCCTTGACTGCTTCTATGGCTTTATGTCAGCTCCCAGGTTGACAGGCAGAAACTGAGGACCAGGCCATTTTTTGGTACACCCTATGAGATACTACATGTTTCTATATTTGCAAGACAGTTGTGAACCCATATTATTATATAGTAGTTAAGAGCTTGAGCTGTGGAGCCACACTGTCCAAATTTGAATCCCAACTTCTAACTTTTTTTTTTCTTGATGTATGTCCTTGAGCAAGTTACTTGACACATTTGTGCCTTGGTTTTCTCATCTGTAAAATGGGACTAATAACACTGCCTATATGATAGGACAATTGAGAAGATTAAATTACTAATAAATGATTTTAAAATGCTTAGAACTGTGCTTGGTACATAACAAGTGCTCAGTGGCCACTAGCTATTATACTTTATATTGATAATAATTACAATACTTTAGTGAATTCTTACTACATGTCAGACACTATGCTAAGTGCTTGACATAGATGTAGAGAAAATAAAAAGACTTTGATGATCAAACCAGGAGACCTGATATCCAAATAACAGGAGCTTCTTCCCCTACCCCCCCCCCCAAAAAAAATAGAGAACACAGGAGGGAATAAATTATCCAAAAACCAAACAATGACCAGAATTGAAGGGCAGAAAACTCCCAGACTAAAAGGTCCCACTGAGTACCTATTGAATAAGTGAATGAAAAAAACACCCATCCTACAATTCATCATTATGACATTTGAAATTTTTTAACACCTGAATTGAAAGGAAAGTCCTAAAAACTTCTGGAGAGAAAAATCAGTAAAACAAAATTTTTTTGGAGAATCTGAGTTTAGGACTTGTAAGTAGCAACACTGGGGTCCCTGGGTGGCACAGTTAAGCCAAAAGGTTAGCTGTTTGAACCCACCCAGAGGTGCCTTGGAAGATAGGCCTGGTGATCTGCTTCCAAAAGGTCACAGCCTTGAAAACTCTATGGAGCAGTTCTACTCTGCACACATGGAGTCACCATGAGTTGAATCAATAGCAGGCAACAACAACAACAAAATAACACCAGATGTTAGAAGACAGGTCTTTAAAATCCTACAGGCAAATTATTTTCAATTTAGGATTCTATACTCAGCCAAACTATCAATCATGTCAGAGGGAGAATAAAGACATTTTCAGATATAGAAGGACTATATGTCCTCGGAGCCCTGGTGGCGCAATGGTTAAGCATTTGGCTGCCAACCAAAATGTTGACAGTTAGAATCCACCAGCCACTCCTTGGAAGCCCTATGGGGCAGTTCTACTCTGTCCTATAGGGTCACTATGAGTTGGAATTGACTTGATGACAATGTTTTTTTTTTTTTTTTTTGGTTTCACAACCCGTTTCTTAAGAAGCTAGCGGAAGATGTGGTCCAACAAAACCAGGGAGTAAACCAAGAAAGAGGAAAACGTAGTACACATGGTATATAGAAATTAGAAATCTCAATACAAAAGAAGGGAGTTCTAGAATGACAGATGGGCATTTGGGCTCAAGAACTACCAGCCCAAGTGTGCGCAGAGAGACAGGTCCCAAGAACACACACACAAAAAAAATCAGCTGGTTATTGTGATAGAGCATGTAGAGGGGAAAAAAATCTCAATGTTTAGAACATCTGATGATGCATTTAGAGCATAAAAAGGTTCAATATATTACAAACAGTTGTGCAATAGATAAAAATAGGCAATTGTTTTAAAAATTTACTGTGAAAAAGTACAAATCATTGTGTACTATTTAGTCCTGCAGTAAATAATATTTAGCCATAAAAATGTAAATTCTGATGATTTTGCTAAAATGTGTTGGGGTGAAAGGAAGAAACCAAGGTCAAGGGGAAGAGAGTTAAATTGTTATCTACTGTAACTGGAAGTTATTAATGTGTTAGATGAAAAACACCAAGAAATACGAGATAATCGTATTATTCAGAAACAGGAGATATATGCCAGAAGAATGAACTAAGTAAGTTAAAAGTGGTTGTTTTTGTGGGTGGGTGGGGGGACAAGGAAAGAGAAGGAGTGCAGCATTTTGATATATTTTGACTTTTTGCATTATCTTGCTAAAAAGAATTTTTTTAAAGCAACACACACGCACACAATATGGCAGGTTTTAGAAATAGTGACATTTCTATACCTATGCCAGTTAGCATCCATCAACAGTCTCTGAGAGTTACCTATCCTTATGTCACAAAGAGAAAGGGGTGCTCCCTCTGCTGTTCTACAGCAACGTAGAGGTCAAGAGTAGGGGCCGTGTGTAAGCAAATTACCTAGGTTCTCCATGTCTCAGTTTTTTCATCTGTAAAATGGGCACAATAATAATAGTAATCCAGGTCTCATCAGGCTGTTGGAGGACTGAGAAGATGATACGTGTAATGTGCTAAGCATAGTCTCTGGCTCATGAGTGCTCCACCATCCCTCAGTCTCAAGGTGAAAATCTACTTACATTAAGGTCTGAAACTAGCAGGGTCCAGAGCTTTTGGCCTTGGGTTCCAGACTGAGCACATGTAGATGGATACACTGAGGTCGTAGCCCTCTTCTGTCAGCCACCCCCATACCTACTCCCCCCAAACCCCAACCTGTTTTTCCAAGGGCTCTTTCTAACTAGCATTGGATTTTATTTCCAAATTGTCCCACAGGTTTTGTTTGCTTGTCTTTTTTTTTTTTTAATTTATGTATTTTCTGTACTTGGAAACACTTCTCAGCAAAATGAAAATGACTGAACTTTTTGTAAAGCGAAGTTCAGGATATCTGTTTTTGAAAACTCTTTCCCTTGAACTTCTAGATCACGATCTCAAAGAAGCCAATAGCATGGAGCCAGTAGAAATGTAGAAGCAGAGGGTTGGAAGGCTTTCCTGCATGTATCAGGTCCTGGGATCTGGAATCCTTAGCGTGAGTGCATGATTCCACTGATGCCAAAGGCCATGTCATACCTGGAAGTGTGCAGAGCAAATAGGGCTGGGTAGAGCTGTGACAAGCTGTGCTGTCACTGTGAGTTACCCCTGACCCCCAAACCTGCCCGGAACAGCCATAGGCATCGCAGTGATTTCCTCTGCCCTGGCTGCTCTCCCTAAAGGCTCTAGAACAAATGTGTGCCTCAGAGGCCTACGGGTTTGGGGGCCGGAGGCGAGAGGAGGGCCTAGCTGCTGTCAACTCAGTTCTCCAGTCAGTCCCAAGGTCTAAATGATAGACCACTGCCACCTGATCTTTTTGAACACGTCTAGATTTCCAAAAGCCCCAAACCACAGACATTCCATGCCTCTGCACTTGGTGGTTTGTGGTGTTTGGGCTCCACAGCCACAGGCTATTCATTTGATTTGTTTCACTGTGGCTCTCTGGCTGGTGACCTAGACTCTTCCCAAGCAAGATTCCTTAGGTTTCAAAGGACCTAGAGAGACCATTAGCAAGGTTACTCTTTTGTTGCTGTTGTTTTGTTTTCAACAGCTATTGTCAACTAAAATCAGCTATTTGATTAAGTGGGTAGCTACTTAATTTTCTGAAGTCATCGCTGACTACTCATAAATAAAACTTATCCTCAAATTTTAAACTACGTATGAACAAATCAGGCCTAATCTCGCTACCCTCAGTGAATTTTTTTTTTTTTTTTTTTTTTTTTAACTAAAGTAGCACTTAGAGTCTTAGGATCTAATTTGATTAGCTAACTATCCTTCATAACCAGGGCTCTAATGAAAGAATCGCTCAAGCACTGGTTTGCTGCTTCTCAACAAATTGGCCCAAGCTTCCACAGAGATACCATGTTGGAAAAGAAACACCAAGGAGAAAAGCTGTGACATTTCCTCTTCTCACAGAGTTCCAGTCGTTTGCTTTGGCGAGTCCATTTCTTTAAAACTCATTGGAGGGGCGTTCTGGTACTGTGCTCCGCAAAGCATCTGCCTCCCTGACACATACACACACACACCCTCTGTCCTCTGGGCCTCCGCCTGCACGCACCCCAGTGTTTCTGTTTATTTTCACTCAGCTAAGGAGTCACTACAATGGGGAAGATAAATTAGAACTAAATTAGACTGAGGCTCTGAGTCTTGGAAGCATGACTGCCGATGAGCGTTACCGGTTGTTTTATGTCTCCACTGCCTGGGGGAGGGTGGCCTCCTACATCAGTAACCCGCAATCTAGCTAATCAGTGCACAGAATAGAAATCCGGAGAGAGGTCAGAATCTGCTAACACAGGTATTTCTCTTCCCTCAAGTTGTGTCCATCTCTAAGGAAAAACAACAATCACTTACCTATAGAACATTTTCAAGTTGTTAAAATATATATCTACTTCATCCTTTTCCCTTGCTTACTCTGGAGTACTCCAAGTTAGAAAACTTCCTATTTAAGCTGATCGGCAGAGGAGAACAACAGACCAACTTGGGCTAATGTCAGTAGCAGGGAAGACCAATTAACAAATCCATGACTTGTGCTATTTACACTTTTATTCCTAAGGTTAATTATGCGATCAACTAATAGCTTTTGCCTTGATTAGAGGGCCCTTAGGAAATGAAAGTGTGTTTCCACTTTACAAGTATGTTTGTATTTCAGTCCTGCGTTTGGAGCGCAAGAGCTGGGCTCAGTGAACAACGCCTGCGCACAGCTATCATCAGAGGTCTTCATTTAAATAGCCTCGAGACTCGATGTGTCAACAGAAGCATCACTCATAAAAGTGCTAACATCCACCCATACATCTCGCTCGCTCTCTCTGTTTTGAATTATTTATAGTAATTCTTTTCAGATGTTGTAAACTTGAGAGTTCCAAGCCACCAGGCTTTTCTCATTGTTCCCTGTGGGGAAGAATTAGTACGATTAGCTACTTGGTCTTAGGGATATGTACAGAAAAAGAAAACATCATCCATATTTTCATGAGGCATTTTCGGCAAGGTGGTTTCAACTCATTGTTGGTAACTAACGAAAGCTATTGTTTGTCTGGGATGATCTCATGCCAGGCATTTGCCTGAATTAATTGCTGTAACTATCACAACGAGCCTGTGAGGTAGATACTGATTATCATCTCTCATTTACAGCTGAGGAAACTAAGGCCTAGAGAGGGTCTATGACTTGCCCAAACCCAGAACTAGTTAAGCTGGGATTTGAGCCCCGGCAGTCTGGCTTGGAACTCACAAATGTCACCACTGTGCACTGGTGCCTCTCCCTTCAAGACCAAGACTTCAGCACACTGCCTTAGAGAAGAGAGGTGTCTCCGTTTCCCAGGATCGCCATAACAAGATACCACAGAGTGAGCAGCTTCAAAGAACAGGAATTTATGGTTTCACAGTTTTGAAGGCTAGAAGTCCAAATCAGAGTATTGGCCCTGTGAGTTCCTTCCAAGGGCTTTGTGATCTTTAAGGTTGTGTGTCAACTTGGCTGGGCCATGATCCTCAGTGGTTTGGTAGCCGTGATGTAGTTTGGCAGTCGTATAATGATGTAATCACCTCTGTGATGAGATCTGATACAATGTCATCACCTCCATGATAGGATCTACTCTGAGTAGCCAGTCAGTTGAAGGGGAGTTTCCTCGGGGATGCGGCCTGCATCCAATATAGGCGGACTTACTGGCAAGGCTTGCAGGCTTTTGCTTTCTGAATCCTGCAGCTGACTCTTGTTTATCTGACCTCTGGTTCTTGGGACTTGAGCTAGCAGCTTATCTGCCAATCTTGGGATTCAACAGCCTCTGTAGCCTGTGAGCCAGAGGCCTATTGTCTGATCTTCTGCTCTTGGGTTCACCAGCCCCTGCAGCTACATGAGTCCGGAGAAGCCTCCAGTCTGATCCATGGAGTTAGGACTTTCTAGCTTCTACAACAGTGAAAGCCATTTCCTTGATATAAATCTCTGTGTATATATATGTACATGCATATAGGTAGGTAGGTAGATGTTTTACTGGTTTTGCTTCTCTAGAGAACCCAGCCTAAGACAGGCTTTGAGAGAGGAACTGTTCCATGCCGCTCTTCTAGTTTTTGGTGGCTGCCAAAACCTTGATGTGTTTTCCTTGCTGCCTTGTAGATGCATCTGCCTCTGTCATCACGTGGTGTTTGTCTTCACCTTGTGTGTGACTCTGTTTCCATGTCTGTTCTTCCCTTTTATAAGAACCACTCAGAAGTAATTAGGAATAGGACCAACCTACTCCAGTGTGACCTCATTTAACTTCATCCCGTTGCTGTCGAGTCAATTCCAAGGCTATAATCTTTCTGGAAGCAGACTGCTGTATCTTTCTCCCATGGAGTGGCTGGTGGGTTCAAACCACCAACCTTTTGGTTAGTAGTCGGGTGCTTAACCACTATGCCACGAGGCCTCCTTTCATTTAACCAATAACAAAAGAAAAACCCTACTTCCAAACGATGTTACATTCATAGATGCAGGAGTTAAGACTTCAACATTATCTTTTTGGGACACACAGTTCAATCCGTTACAACTGGGTTTTTTCAACAAAATGGAAAAGCGACGCCTGGAAGGTACACTGTATCATTTGTCATCTTCAAGACAGGTACAAAAGTTACCTCTTCTACCTACAACCCCTTCTGAGTAATCTGACCCAATGTAATCAGAGACATGACCAGAGAGCTCTGTCATGCTGACTCCTCCCTTGTCCGGTCAGTAGCTCACGCTGGCCTACCACAGGGGCTGAATGAATGCTTGAATGGTTAGATGCTCCTCACGACAGCAAGCCACATCTAGCTGTAAGCAAACCTTGACTGACAACGTGGATAAATTAAGAGATGGTTTGTTCGTTTGAACAAAGACTCACCACAGAATTCTCTTGATTAAGCGCAGTGTACCAAGCTCATATCGTATGTACTTTTTCACAAGAGTGCCTACTGAAGAAGGAAGGTGAGGTATGTAGTGGCTATGTGCTTCAGAGTCAGAGTGAATTAAATCAAATTCAGGTCTTGCCATTCACAGGTAGGTCACCTCTGGTAAGTCACTTAAGCCTTGTGCCTCAATGACCTCATCTGTAAAAGAGCATCTACCTGATAGATTGCATCTACCTGATAGATTTTAATAAGGATGGAATCAGCTAACTCAGCTGGTTTCTGGCTACTCAAAGTATGGTTCTTGGGCCAGCTGAAGCATCAGCCTCCTCTGAGACTTCCTCAGAAATACGGAATTTCAGACCTGCTGGATCAGAATCTGCATTTTAGAAAAGACTCCAGGTCATTCCTCTGAAGCACTGAAGCTTGAGAAGTCCTAGTAGGTGAAACAGATGACCGACACTCATATTACAGTCGTATAAATTGAGACCATCTGCCATCAAAGTAATCTTAGCATCACCATTCCAGGAGTAAAGTGTTCAAAGGGTTAAAAAGGAATTAGAGAGTTAAGGCGTCAAAAGGAAAGTGTTAACACTTAATGGAACTGCCAGATCGGGTTAGAAACTGCCTCCCCTGCCCCCATTGCTGCTTATTTTCTGAATTCTCAGAGATGAAGAGGAAACACCTGAAGAAAGTAACCATGTCTTCCTGGAAGCTGTGGGAGAACCAAAGTCAAAGGAACATACGGCTATAAAATTTACATGCTTTGCGTCAGGCAATGATGGAGGCTGGCAATGCGTGCCTAGTACGTAAACTTGGTGGTGGGGGGCAGAGGACAGTGGTGGTTTAGTGGGATAATTCTCGCCTTTCATGTGGGAGACTGGGATTCAATTCCTGGCCGATGCCCTGTACGCGCAACCACCGCCTGTCGGTGGAGGCTTGCGTGTTACTATGGTGAACAGATTTCGGTGGAGCTTCCAGACTAAGACAGACTGGGAGAAAAGGCCTGGTGATCTGCTTCTGAAAATTAGCCGGTGAAAACCCCATGGATCGCAGCTGTCTAATTTCATTGTCGGAATTCATTGGTTGCCATGGGTCGGGGCCAGCTCGACCGCAGATAACACAACATCTAAACTAAGAAAGACTTTCCTTTTTTTCTTTTTTTTAGCACAACCCAAGTCTCCTGCCAGATTATGGCTTTTAATTTAAGTGTGGAGTTACTGCTCAGAAGTGACCCACAAGCCTTTAAGGAGCCACTCTGCATTAGAAGTCTGTTTAGAATGCAGAGGGTTTGGAGATTAGTGTTGGGAGAGAGAGCCTTTGACTGCCTAAGCACTCAATCTCCCAGGTACTTAGGTATTTTGCAGCAAGAACTGATGTTCATTAAACGGTAAGCAAATTAGAGTTCAAGCCAAAGATATAAAGGAAGACATAATTAGTGTACGGGAGCCATCCACCACCATTCGACTTCCCTTAGGTGAGAAGCCTGATACCTCAGAATCAGCTCCTTCCACAAAAGAAAATTATACAGGTGTTTTATGTAGGCTGCCGATGCTGTGTTTTATCGTACTCAATTTACAAAGAAATGAAGCAGAAGTCTGCAAGACTGCATTAAAGCTTTAATTCTCCTTTTAGGTTTTGCCTCCATTTTATCTTTAGAGGAACCCAGAATTTTGCTAGTTGATAAATAAAAAGAGCCACATTTACCGAGTGGGCCCAGAATTCCTGCTCTACATAGCAGAAGCTTCCTGGGAGCTCAGAGGAAGATAGGGCAGGCCACTCTCCCCCAAAGCTGACTTACAGAAAAAGCATTGCTTCCTGTACCCCAAATCCAGCCTCCATGAAGTAATGTGGTTCTAGGTGACTTCTGACGCACTCAGGTGGCTGCCTTATTACCGGGCCTGGGTTTCAGGCCAAATTTCTGGGAAACACACAAATGAAGTGAACTCCCCAGAGAAAGATAAATCTCATCAGACACATTGTAGCATTGACCCTCTAGTCACAAGAAGAGTTTTGTAAGTAATGAAATACACTCCTCTCTCCCACTTTTCACCCCATAAAACTTAATTATCAGGCAGCTAAACTGGAAATCCTGAGGGAGTCATACCTGGTTTGTAGAACTACCAAATACCCTGCTCCACTCCCCCTCCAGCTATCCCTCCCATCTTAGTTGTCTAGTGCTGCTGTAACAGAAATGCCACAAGTGGGTGACTTTAAAGAATAGACATTTTCTCACACTTCTGGGGCCTAAATGTCTAAATCAGGATCTCAGCCACGTTGATTCCATCCTTGTAGGTAGTCCTGGATGTTCCTGATTCCTTGGCTTGTAGATGATCCTCATATGGTGTCTGTCTTCCCGTGTGTGTGTGTGCATGTGTGTGTGAGTGAGTGTGTGTGTGTGTGAGTGTGTGTGTGTATTCTGGTCTTTTTATAACTCAGAAGTGATTAGATTTAGGATCCACTCTACATTGGTATGAACTCAGCTAATTGCTTGAGTACATTAAATTAGACTGCATTATGGAAAGTGATCACATCACATCACCTTAGATGTAAAGTTATTACGTTATATCAGATTACACCCACAGGTATAGGGGTTAGGATCCCAACACATATGTGATCCATAACACCTCCCTAGGCATTGTGAGTTAAAAGTCAGGGTGAAGCGGGAAAGAGATTGGAAAAGGACCTCCCTTGGCTCAGAAAGGCACTGGTAGGGCTGGAAGGTGGGATGGGCAGGCAATGGGCTGCTTGGTCTGTGGATTACCCAGGACCCCAATTCCCTTGGTCTGCAGAGTAGGGGAGAGCCCCTGGGTCTGGACTGAAGGGGGAAGCTGTGGAAATAACAGCAAGTCCAATAGACCTCTGAAAGATAGTAGCAGCATGGTGGCTTCCTGGAGGGCTGAGGGATGAGCCTGGAGGCTGGCTGGGAAGTTAGGGCCGAGCAGGTTCACCACACCCCAGCAGCCATCCAGCGCTGCAGCCTCCAGCCTGACTTGGTAGGAAAGGGGCTACTGCAGTTGAACCAGTTGGGAATACCCTTCTGGAAAATAATAGCGATAACAGCCACCCGTCAGTGAACCAATCATAATACCCCAGCAAGCCTGAGAAATGGGCTAGTTTTACCTCTATTTTATAATGACCAAACCCAGGTAAAGTTCCTGTCACTTGCCTAAGGTGCCTAGTCAGGTGGTAGGGAAGACTGGAATGAAGCCCACTCCCAATCTAGCCGTCTGGCCTCCACCCAGGATACTAAAGCTGGCCCCCTCCTTACCCAGCTCCAGAATGTTCTGGAAGCTGAGAAATATTTAAGACAAAAGAAAGAACTAGAGACTTGATTTCTGAGGGAGGGGGTAGCATATCCAGAAAAATGGAGGAAGTGGGGATTTAGGAAAGGAGGGAAGGAATTAAAAGAAAGAGGGATCCCAAGAAGAGAGGAAATTCTGGTGGCATAGTGGTTAAGAACTACAGCTGCTAACCAAAAGGTCGGCTGTTTGAATCCACCAGGCAATCCTTGGAAACTCTATGGGGCAGTTCTAGCCTGTCCTATAAAGTTGCTATTAGTCAGAATTGACTCAATGGCAATGGGCTTGGTTACTGGTTTTTAAGAAGAGAGGGGGCAGGGGAAATTAAGTCCATGGTCATTCCAAGTTCTGATCCCCACTTCTAGTCCTCACCTTGTTAGAGTCAAGCACCACGGAAACCTTCCTGGAGCTTCATGTGTGGCACCGTAGCCAGGATAGAATATGTAGGAACAAGGCACAAACCAAGCCATAGTCTTCCGCAGATGTGGAAAATCCTCCATCCTGGAACACAGGGCAGTGTGGGGTGGTCACCGCTGACATAGCCCCAGCCAGAGTCTGAGACATCTCCCCCGTTTCCCCTGCCCGAGGGTAGCTCGAGATGCTACCTGGGAACGCTTGCCTCAAGTTGCACAGGGCAGTCCTGATGCCCAAAGGAGGCCACTGGTGCTACCACACTGGTTTTTGGAGCAGGAAGGAGGTGGCGGTGCCCAAAGGGCACCGTGTGATGACAGGGCATATCACACAGAGCAGTTTTTTCTGGAGCTCTGTTAGCTAGCGGTGGTTTGATTTCACAATTGCCTTCTACCAATGCCCCTCTTCCTAAATGTGCTACAAAGTGAATTGTCATTTGTTTTATAAGATACACATTTTAAATATAATTTTCTCAGTGGCACTTGGAATCACTTGCTGAAAAATTGATCAGGGGAGGGGGAGTCAAATAAAGAAACAGAGGAAACTAAAAGAAAACTCCTTGCTCTCAGCACAATAAATGAATCATTTGAAAAGCTCCCAAAGCAGCAATCTATCAGCCTTTTTGCCCGGGAACAGAGGCGCCTAGCACGCACCAGCTGCTGCCTGGGCTTGGTCTGTCAGTGGCTGGCCTCATCATCATCAATTAAAATTTCCAAAAGCCCTTTTCTTGCATGGTGGATGAAGGTCCTGAGGATCAGTCAGGCAGCTGATCCATAGCATGTTATAAAGGAAACTGCTTCTACCATCCTGGTTGAGGGGTGGGGACCTGGGGAGTGAATAAGGCAGAGCCAGGAGCATCATTGAGGGTGGCCGGCCACGAACACAGGCAAGGCCCTGCCAGGCAAGGCCCTGCCAGGCAAGGACCAGAACTAAGTCTCCAGCCAGGACCCCTTCCCGTGGACCACAGGATTAGGGGCTCAGCCACTGACCCCAGAAGGCCCTTCAAGAAGACAGCCACGAGTTGTGGTGATGGAAATGGAAGAGGAAGGCGTCCAGACATTTCCAGCACTGTCCTCATTCCGGTGCAGTGGTGGCGAGCTACAGACAGCTGCGTCTGCGAACCAAAAGGCCAGCAGTTGGAACACCAGTTGCTACTTGTAGCCCTATGGGGCCATTCTGCTCTGTCCTATAGGGTCGCTATGACTTAGAATTGACTTGATGGCAGTGGGTTTGGTTTTTTTGGCTTGGTCCTGATCCCTACTATTGTTTTCAATAAAGATGTACTGGCATTTGTGCTATAACATCATATATACATTTCTAAAAACCCTGCATTCTACAAAATAGCATGATAAAAAATAATAGCGCTTATGGGAAAAATAGAGCTGGGACAGTCCATAAAAATCTATGGGACTTGGTAAGCAGAGCACTAGCAAAAACTATCACACTCCTAATAAAATACTAGCCTGGTTACATCTCCCCTGGCATTTGCACTCAGCATCCCCGGCAGTGAGTACCTCACAGCCCGGGCTCTCACTTTCTCCTGCAGGACACTGGTCCAGGAGGACATTCACTTCAGATAGAGACAAGTTTTGCCAAAATTAAAACAATTGAGTCAGGGTGTAGACTTCCTTATTAAGTTTTTAACCTTGGGGGAAATAGGATTAAGTGTCTAGACCTAGATCCAGTTTATAAGAAATATTGAAGGTGGATGAACACCTTAACACCATGAATCCATCAGCCAAGTCCAGAATGCAAAAGATTTTACAGGATTAATGATCCAACTTTTTTCAACAAATAAATGGCATTAGGAAGAAAGAATGAACGAAAGGAAGGGAGGAATGAAGGGGGAAACCACTATGGATTTTAAAAGACTTAAGAGACATTTCAACCAAATACATTGTAAACCTGATTTGAAGAAACCAGTTCTAAAAATACATTTTTAAACAATCAGGGAAAATTAAACACTGGCTTGCATTAGTTGATATTCAGGGATTAGTGTTCATTTTGTTGAGTGGGACAATGATATTATCGTTATCTTAAAATATTTTATCTCATAGAGATAAAAATAAAAACAATGAAGTAAATATGCCCCAAAATGTTAACGGTTGTTTAATCTAAGGGATGGCTATTTGAGGGTGCTTTATACCATCCTCTCTACTTTCCTGTGCAGTTGAAATTTTTTGTAATAAAAATAAAAAATAATAGGTTCTCTCCTTGTACTGCCAGAAAGTAATGATGGGGGTATGTCAACTGAAAGAGCTCCTGATAGCCAAGGCTGGAACAATTTGAGGAACAAAATAAATAATGTAGTATTGGATGATAACCCAAAGTATATGTAAATATCCATGAGTTCACACTGATATAAATAATTGAATAAATAAAAGGGAGAGAAGAGACAAATCTCTCTTGCAGCAAAATTCCAAATAATTTAGTAGATGCTCTGCCCTCAAAGAGGTACAGCCTAACTCCCCACCCCTAAAAAGCGTGGGCTTTATACGGTGGCTTTCTCCCAGAGTGCAGTACGGAAAGGGGGAAAAAGAGTGGACAAAACTGACAAATGCTGCCTCAGCCAGGTAGTCACGTTGGTAATACGCACCCTCGGTATAGGATATAAATGGCACTTTACCTCCATGTTCTTCCTCCCCCAAAACCACAACCCCACTCCAGTTATGAGAAAAAACATCAGAAAAATTGCAATAGAGAGACCTTCTACAAATACCTGACAATTACTCCACCAAACTGTCAAACTCATCAAAAACAAGGGAAGTGTAAGAAACTCACAGCCAAGAGGAGGAGCATAAGGAGACATGATGACTGAATGTAATGGGATATCCTGGATGGGATTCTGGAACAGAGAAGGGACATTAGCGGAAAACTAGGGAAATGTGAATAAAGGATGGATTTAGTTAATAATAATTTATCAATCTTGGTACATTAATTGGAAACCCTGGTGGCTTAGTGGTTAAGTGCTATGGCTACTAACCAAAAAGGCAGGCAATTTGAATCTACCAGGCGCTCCTTGGAAATTCTATGGGGCAGTTCTACTCTGTGTTATAGGGTTGCTATGAGTCAGCAAAAGTACCATACATACTAATGTAAAATGTTAATAATAGAGAAAAATGGGTGTGGGATAAATAGAACTCTCTGTACTAGCTCCCAATTTTTCTGTGAATCTAAAACTCTCCTAAAAAATAGTCTGTCTTTTTAAAAAAGGGTCAGATGGATTCACAAGATATAATCGGCCCCCAGTTATCTTTTGATTTAAAAAAAATGTCCCAGAATAACACAAGCATTCAAGGAATTCAGGTGGTGGAGCAGACCACTGCCAGAGAGGCAGAATGGGATCCTTCGCCTGAGCCCTGTCCTCATCAACTCCCTGTCCCACCTCCACCCACTTCTACCCATCCCTGGCCTTCCCACACTTCCAAGCTCAGCCCCTCTGGTGATGCCCTCTGTTGACTCCCACATTCTTTTGCCACTGCCTTCCTTGTTTGCTGGTTTGCCTTTCTAATAACAGCTTTATTGAGGTATAATTCACATACCATAAAATTCACCCTTTTAAACCATACAATTCAATCGCTTTTAGTATATTCACAGAATTGCACAACTATCACCACAGTTTAATTTAGAACATTTTCATTACCCCAAACTGAAATGACAAAACCTGTACCTGTTAGTAGTCACTCCCCATTCCCCTCGGCCCCAGCCCCTTGCGACCACTAATCTACTTTCTGTCTCTATGTATTTTCCTATTACGGACATTTTTTATACAAAAATCCATAACCGTAACCCCTTGCCATTGAGTCTTACTCATAGTGACCCTACAGGACAGAGTAGAACTGCCCCCATAGAGTTTCCAAGGAGCACCTGGTGGATTCAAACTACCAAGCTTCTGGTTAGCAGCCGTAGCTCTTAACTACTGTGCCACCAGAGTTGCCTTCATATACGTAGAATTATACAATCTTTTGTGCCTGATTTCTTTCACTTTGCAGAGCGTTTTCAAGGTTCATTGTGTTGCAGCATTTATCTGAACTTCATTCCTTTTTTACAACTGAATAATATTCCTCTGCATAGTGTCGTGGGTTGGACGGCGTCCTCCCAAAAAAGGTATGTTGAAATCCTAAACTCCTATACTTGTGATTGTGACCTTATTTGGAGATAGAGTCTTTCCAGATATCATCAAGTTAAGATGAAGTCATACTAGAATAGGGTGGGCCCTAACTCAATATATCTGGTATCCTTGTAAGAAGGGGAGAAAAGACACAGAAACAGATGCACATAAAGAACTCAATTGACAATGGAGGCAGAGATTGGAGTGATGCAACTGCAAGCCAAGAAACACTAAGTGTTGTTTGCAACACCAGCAGCTAAGATGAAGGTATGGAACAGATTCTTCCCCTAGAGCCTTGTCATGGATTGAATTGTGTCCCCCCAAAATATGTGTCAACTTGGTTAGGCCATGATTCCCACTACTGGGTGGTTGTCCACCATTTTGTGATCTGATGTGATTGTGTTATAAATCCTACCTCTATGATGTTACTGAAGCAGGACTCAATCTACAGGGTTAGGTTGTATCTTGAGTCAATCTGTTTTGAGATATAAAAGACAGAAGCCAGCAGAGAGGAGAGGGATCTCCTACCACCAAGAAAGAAGTGCCAGGAGCAGAGCGTGTCCTTTGGACTCAAGGCTCCTGTGCTGAGAAGCTCCGAGACCAACCTTCAGAGAGAGGATGGCCCTACCGACACCTTGCTTTCAAAATTCTATCCTCCAGAAGTGTGAGAGAGTAAATTTCTGCTGCTTTAAGCCACCCAGTTTGTAGTAATTTGTTATGGCAGCCTTAGGAAACCAACATATATGAATATACCACATTTTGTTCATCCATTCATCAGTTGACAGACATTTGGGTTGTTTCCACTTTTTGGCTGTTACGAGTAAGGCCACTATACACATTTGTGTGCAAGGTTTGTGTAGATATATGTTTTCATTCCTCCTGAATAAATTCTGTCTTAGCTATCTAGTGGTGCTGTAACAGAAATCCACAAGTGAATGGCTTTAACAAACAGAAGTTATTCTCTCACAGTCTAGGAGGTTAGAAGTCCGAATTCAGGGCACCAGTTCCAGAGGAAAGCTTTCTCTCTCTGTCAGTTCTGAGGGAAGGTGCTGTCATCAGTCTTCCCCTCGTCTAGGAGCTTCTCAGTGTAGGGACATTGGGTCCAAAGGACATGTTCCACTCTTGGCACTTCTTTCTTGGTGGTATGAGGTCCCCATGTCTCTCTGCTCACTTCTATCTTTTATATCTCAAAAGAGATTGACTCAAAAATACAACCTAATCCTGTAGATTGTGCCCTGCCTCATTAACATGACTGCCTCTAATCCTGTCTCATTAACATCGTAGAGGTTAGGATTTACAACACACAGGTAATTACATCAGATCACAAAATGGAGAACAACCACCCAATAGTGGGAATCATGGCCTAGCCAAGTTGACACACATTTTGGGGGATCACAAGTCAATCCATATCATATACCTAGGAGCTAAATTGCTTCATCATGTTGTAACACTATGCTTAACTTTTTGAGGAGCTGCCAAACTGTTTTCCAATGGCTGCACCATTTTACAATTCCACCACCAATATAAATATATTAGGGTTGCAATTTCTCTACATACTCACCAACATTTGTTATTTTCTGTCTTCCTTATCTTAGCCATCTTAGTAGGTGTGAAGTCATATCTTACGATTTTGGTTTTCATTTTCTTGATGACTAATAATGTCAAGTGTCTTTTCTTGTACTTACTGGCTATCTCTATATCTTCTTTGTAGAAATATGTATTCAAATCCTTTGCCTATTTTTAAATTATTTGTGTTTTTATTGTTGAGTTGTAACAGTTCTTTATATATTCTAGATATAAGTCCTTTATCAAATATATGATTTGCAAATATTTTCTCCCATTCCATGGGCTGTCTTTTCATTTCTTTGATGGCATCATTTGAAGCACAGAAGTTTTTAATTTTGATGAAGTTCAACTTATCTATTTTTTCTTTTGACTCTTGTGTTTTTGGTGTCATATCTAAGAAATCACTGTTCTCCTCTAAAAGTTTTATCATTTTAGTTCTAACACTTAAGCCTATGATACATTTTGAGTACTGCAGAGGTTAAGAGCTCGGCTGCTAAATACAACTGCTCAGTCAGGAGTTCAAATCTACCAGCCACTCCTTGGAAACCCTATGGGGCAGTTCTACTCTGTTCTATAGGGTCACTATGAGTTGGAATCGACGACAATGGATTTGGTTTTGGGCTTGGTTTTGTGCATGGTGTTTGGCTTGATTTTGTGTATGGGGTTCAGCATCATTTTTTTACATGTGGATATCCAGTTCTCCCAGCACCATTTGTTGAGAATAACTACTGTTTCCCAATTGAATTGTCTTGTTACACTTGTCAAAGTTCAATTGACCATAAATGTAAGAGCTTTTCTCTACCTTCTTTTTTTGGGTAACTATTTTTCTTATTATAAGAGAAATATTTATTCATTGTAGAAGTTTTAGAAAATATCAAAAAGAGCAAATGATAATATACTAAAATGTACTGTAATCCCATCGTCTAGAGAAAAGCAAAGTTTTTGAAAATATTGTTTTTAAATATTTTTCCTTGTAAATCAAAGTTCCGAGGCAGGATGTGGAGGCACTGTTCTGAGGGTCTGTGTTTTCAGAAGACGCCATGGGTGATTCTGATGGGTGGCAAGGGTTGAGGACCACACTAAAATGGACTGTCTTGGGCTACACAGAGGTGCTCCAGTGAGCTCTGGACACAAGGGTTGTGCAACCATCCTGGGAAGTGAGGACATCATCCCAGCAGCGGAACAGTAAGCTGAGTCAAGGCATGTGAAATGCCGGGAAGTGGTTCCTTACTGTGTAGGATACTCCAGCAGCTCTAGTGACCCAACCCTTCCCCATTCCCTGTCATTCTCAGAGAAGCATACCCATGTTGCTCCTCTGGAGACCTACTAATTCTCTGTCTGTGCCACTACTGTTTTTGCTTCTCTGTTTCAATTTCTTCCTAATGCCTCTCTCTTTCCAAGTCTCAAATTCACAGCTCTCCAGGAGAGAATCTGACTGGGTCAGGGGTTCACAATCCAAGGTAGAGAAACTGTATTGGGCAGAGTCCTCACCCCAGGTTCTGGAGATGACCGTATAATTCTCCATTCAAATTGGGACTCTTTAGAAAGTCAATATGAGAGCTAACAATAGTTAAGCCAGGGCAAATGGTATAAACAGACACCATCCCGACAGACTAGGATGTATGGGTCACCACACTTGCAGGCCACTGATCTTCCTTAGGTTTACCCCCAGCATTTTCCAAAAGTGCATTCTGTATGAAACAATACACATTCTATTCTCCCTCGTTCCATCTCTTTCTTGGTGTTTTTATAGTGCACATTCACATATTAAAGGCTCTGAGAAAGAAATCTGAGTGGTTTGGTTTAATTCAGCATTTTTCATCTTTTTTTTTTTGGCTATAACACTCTTTTTTAATGTAATATGTGTTTGGTGCAACCCTTTCCAGCATGGATTCCTTTTTTCACTTCTCAGACACCAATTCTAGCTGATTAGAGCATCTCATCCTCTTGGATTCAGTGATTTTTCAAGGATGGTCACATGATCTAATCTGGGAACTGGCACAAAGCTACCAAGCATTTCCTTTCTCCTCCTCTGAAAAATATTAGGCAAAGATGGAATTGCTGCAGTCATAAAGTGAGGAGGAGTCTATATATGGCATCAGCTTCATGGACAGAAGGGAGAAAAGGCAGAAAGAAACTAGGTCCTTGATGACATGATTGAATTACTGGATGGTTTCCATACTGAACCCAGCCCTGCTTTGGGGTTATTAGCCAATCAAATACTTTTTATTCTTAAGCTTGTTTGGTTTGGGTTCTTTTTTACTTGCAATAAGAAATTTTTTTGAGGTAAAGCTGATTTTGCCTTAGTCTTCTAGAGCACAGACCTTGGGTCTATGGTGATGGGAGCAGGGGAAGGTGTCACATGTCACCAACACAAGCAGATGCTGGTGAGTACTTGCTCAAGAGAGGGCTGTGGGCATGGCACGGTGGCTATATTCTTTTAGAAAGCTGCTTTATTTTATCTGACAAGACAGCGCAAACAATTTTCTGTTATTAAATGTATTTCTGGAGCATGATTAATAATCACATAGTATTCCATTGTATGCATTTATTATCCATTTGCTTAGTCAGCCCCCTGTTTTTGTTCCTTTTTAAAACAATATAAATAATGTTTTCATGAACATCTTGTACATAATTGTTCGTGGGCATCTCTGATTATCTTCTTATGATTAATTACCAGAAGTGAAATTACTAGGACAAGTGGTGTGGCGTGGTCCCATTGCACCAGGAATGTTTCTACACGCATAGGAGAGAATTTAAGCCTGTTATTCCATAGGCTTAAATTCTTAAATTGATCGTTTTTAAATCTTTGGCAATTGGTAGGTAGAAAATGAGATGTCATTGTGTTAATGTATTTATTATTATTATTAGTTGACCATCACTAACTTTACAGCCAGAATGTTCCTTAGACCTGAGGTTGATGAGGCTTCATCTCACATACTTTGGACATGTTATCAGGAGGGATCAGTCCCTGAAGAAGGACCTCATGCTTGGTAAAGTGAAAAAGAAGAAGACCCTCAATGAGATGGCTTGACATAGCAGCTGCAACAATGGTCTCAAGCATAACAATGATCATGAGGGTGGTGCAGGACTGGGCAGTGTTTCGTTCTATTGTACGTAGGGTTGCTATGAGTCAGAACCGACTCAACAGCACCTAGCAACAACAACAGCAACTTTTATAAGGCATTTTTAGTCTAAGAGCCTAAGAAAGATCCATAAAGAACACTGGCAGCAAATGTATGGGGGGAGGGGCACCAAAACCCTGAAGCCTGTAGCGCAGAGAGGGGCACTCTGGGGGCTGAGAGGGCAAAGGTGGGTGAAAGCTAACTACCCAGATGTCTGAAGTTGGGTCTGGGATGTGGAAAGTAAGAGCTGAGCTGAGCAGGTGAAAAGAAAATGGAGGGGCACCAAGAAAGGGGAGAATTTATGGGCTCCATTTTTATCAGCATCAGATCTAATACCTCCTTTCAGACAGCCAATGAAACAAAGAGAAGAAAAGAAGAAAGCCAAGTATATTAGTTTCCAAGGGCTGCCATAGCAAGGAAGCACAAACTGGGTGGCTTAAGGCAACAGGAGTTTATTCTCCCACAGTTCTGGAGGCCAGAAGTCAAAATACAGGGTGTCAGCAGAGCCACATTCTCTCTACAGGTTTTAGAGGAAGATCCTTCCTTGTCTCTCTCCCAGTTTCTGGTGGCTCTGGAGTTCCTTGGCCTGTGGTTGCATAACTCCAATCTCTCCTCTATCGTCATGTGGTGCTCTTCCTGTGGGCCTGTGTCTCTTCTCTTTTTGTTAGGGCATGAGTCATTGGATTAGGACCCACCCTGTTCCAATATGATCTCATGTTAACTGATGACGTCTTCAAAGACCCTACTTCCAAATAAATGTCACATTCATAGGTACCAGAGATTAGGACTTGAATGTATCTTTTGGGGGGACACAAATCAACCCATAGCGGAAAGGAAAAAGAAAATCAGATCACTTTCTGAGAAGATGCCAGGCAGACCATTCTTTGTTCAGCAAAATTATTAAAACCCCACCACTGAGGATCTTTGCTCCATTAAGAAGACACAGGAACATGGGCTAGAGGAAGATGAGGCCTGTGAAATGAGCAGATGCCCCTGCTTGCCCAGGAATGAGGAGGGTCAAAGTGGCCCTGAAAGGTCATGGAGGCAGTGTCTCCAATTCAAGGCACCCCTGCCTTCCCTCCAGCATTTCCCTGTATGCATCCCTCTTTTGATTTAAAGGCCAGTCCTCATTTTAGAACTAAAATTGTAATTTTTTGTCTTTAGTCAGAGGACCAGATCCCTCAGAAAGCTGCCAACATCCATTTTTCTTGACTTCTCTGCTCTGGCCCATGGGCTCCCTTCTCCTCTTTCACTTTCTCTCTTGTCTTAGTTTCCTAGTGCTGCTGGAACAGAAATACCACAAGTGGGTGGATTTAAAGAACAGAACTTTATTTTCTCACAGTTCTGGGGGCTAAAAGTCCAAATTAGGGTCTCAGCCATGCTGTAGTTAGTAGTTTGTAGTTAGTTCTTTTAGTTAATGCTGGGTTGTAGATGCTCTTCACACGGTGTCTATCTTCTCTTCCACCTATGCTCATTCCCGTGTGTGATCATCTCTGTGTCTAAACTGCTCTTTTTATAACCCAGAATTGATTAGATTTAGAACCCACTCTACTTGTTGTTGTTCTTAGGTGCTGTAGAGTGGGTTCTGACTCATAGGGACCCCGTGTACAACAGAACAAGACACTGCCCGATCCTGCGCCATCCTCACAATCGTTGTTATGCTTGAGCCCATTGTTGCAGTCACTGTATCAATCCATCTCATTGAGGGTCTTCCTCTTTCTCACTGACCCTCTACTTTACCAAGTATGATGTCCTTCTCCAGGGACTGATCCCTCCTAACATGTCCAAAGCATTCTGGTTGCACTTCTTCCAAGACAGATATGTTTGTTCTTTTGGCAGTCTGTGGTATATTCAATATTCTTCGCCAACACCACAGTTCAAAGGCATCAATTCTTCTTTGGTCTTCCTTATTCATCGTCCAGCTTTTGCATGCATATGAGGCAATCGAAAACATTGTGGCTTGGGTCAGGTGCGCCTTAGACTTCAAGGTGACATCTTTGCTTTTCAATACTTTAAAGAGTTCCTCTGCAGCTGATTTGCCCGATGCAGTGCGTCTTTTGATGGCTTGACTGCTGCTTCCATGGGTGTTGATTGTGGATTCAAGTGAAATGAAATCCTTGACAAGTTCAAACTTTTCTCCATTTATCACGATATGGCTTGTTGGTCCAGTTGTGAGGATTTTTGTTTTCTCTATGTTGAGGTGTAGTCCATACTGACCTTCATCAGTAAGTGCTTCAAGTTCTCTTGGCTTTCAGCAAACAAGGTTGTGTTATCTGCATACCGCAAGTTGTTTATGAGTCTTCCTCCAAGGCTGATGCTGCGTTCTTCTTCATATAGCCCAGCTTCTGGGATTATTTGCTCAGCATACAGATTGAATAAGTATGGTACAACCCTGATGCACACTTTTCCTGACTTTAAACCATGTGGTATTCCCTTGTTCTGTTTGAATGACTGCCTCTTGGCCTGTGTACATGTTCCTCATGAGCACGATTAAGGGTTTGGAATTCTCATTCTTTGCAATGTTATCCATAATTTGCTATGATCCACACAGTCAAATGCCTTTGCATAGTCGATAAAACACAAGTAAACACCAGAAAACCCTCATGGCATAGTGGTTAAGAGCTATGGCTGACAACCAAGGGGTTGGCAGTGTGCATCCACCAGGCGCTCCTTGGAAACTCTATGGGGCAGTTCTACTCTGTCCTATAGAGTTGCTATGAGTCGGAATCGACTCGACGGCAATGGGTTTGGTTTTTTTTTGGAAACATCTTTCTGGTATTCTCTGCTTTCAGCCAAGATCCATCTGACATTATCAGTGATATCCCTCGTTCCACATTCTCTTCTGAATCTGGCTTAAATTTCTGGCAGTTCCCTGTAGATGTGCTGCTGCAATCATTTTTGAATTATCTTCACCAAAACTTTACTCGCATGTGATATTAATGATATTGTTCGATAATTTTTGCATTCTGCTGGATCACCTTTCTTTGAGATGGGCACAAATATGGACCTCTTCCAGTTGGTTGGCCAGGTAGTTGTCTTCCAAATTTCTTGTCATAGACAAGTGAGTGCTTCCAACTTGGCATCCATGTGTTGAAACATCTCAATTGATATTCTGTCAATTCCTGGAGCTTTGTTTTTTGGCCAATGCCTGAAGTGCAGCTCGGGTTTCCTCCTTCAATACCACCGGTTCTTGATCATATGCTACCTCCTCAAATGGTTGAACCTCAACCAATTCTTTTTGGTACAGTGACTCTGTGTATTCTTTTCACCTTCTCTTGTTGCTTCTTGTGTTGTTCAATATCTTGCCCATAGAATCCTTCAAAATTGCAACTCAAGGCTTGAATTTTTTCTTCAATTCTTTCCGCTTGAGAAATGCTGAGTGTGTTCTCCTTCCCTTTTGGTTTTCTAACTCCAGGTCTTTGCACATGTTGTTATAATACTTTACTTTGTCTTGTTGAGCTGCCCTTTGAAATCTTCTGTTCAACTCTTTTACTTCATCATTTCTTCTGTTAGTTTTACCTGCTTTACGTTCAAGAGTAAGTTTCAGAGTCTCTTCTGATGTGCATTTTGTTTTTTTCTTTCTTTCCTGTCTTTTTAACGACCTTTGCGTTTTTCATGTGTGATGTCCTTGATGTCATCCCACAACTTGTCTGGTCTTTAGTCATTAGTGTTCGGTGCGTCTAATCTATTCTTGAGATGGTCTCTAAATTCGGGTCATACTTTGGGTCTCGTGGACTTGTTTTAATTTTCTTCAGCTTCTACTTAAATTTGCATATGAGCAATTGATGATCTGTTCTGAAGTTGGCCCCTGGCCTTGTTCCGACTGATGATATTGAGCTTCTCCATCATCTCATTCCACAGATGTAGTCAATTTGATTTCTGTGTATTCCATCTGCAAGGTCCACATGTAGAGTCACTTTGTTGACGAAAGATGTTTCCAATGAATAGGTCGTTGGTCTTGCAAAATTCTGTCATGTGATCTCTGGCATCATTTCTATCACTAAGACCATATTTTCCAATTATCAATCCTTCTTTGTACAAATAATAGTCATGTTAACTGGTCTTCCTTTGGCGTACGTGTATCTCTAAAATTAATTTTTAAAGCACATGTTTTTTTCCTGACTACAAAATACAAGAATAAATAATTCTGCCACTCAAGATAACTATTGTTAACGTGATACTCTGCATATCTGGTAGTTTTTCTTGGCATAGATAAATAGGTATTCTTTTCAAAATGTGTTTTTAAAGGAGCCTTCTACCCAAGTCCTCTCCCTCCCTATCCTTTACCAATTTGCTCCAAAAAAAGCGCACACTGCAGACTAATGAGTTTATTGGAGAAAGAGAGAGCAATGTTACTGCTTTAGAAATTCTCTGTGATAAACATGAAGGAAATTACCACCTTAACATACGTTTCAAAGGTTTTTCTTTTGTACAAATATGACCTGTCAGATGGCCCCTGCTTCCTAAGCTTCTAAAAGGTTATTGTGAAAGAGATTCTTCTTTTTTTTAAGCAATCATAAATGGAAAATAAATTCCCAGCCGGGTAGTCCCAGAGGCTGAGCAATTGAGGGGATAATGAAATGCAAATAGGAGCAGACAGCAAGGTGCCTAGATAAGGAGTCTCTCCTCCTCAGGAAGCCAGCAGAGAGGTTTCCAGAGAGGCTCAGGGGGTCACCACCAGCTGGACTCCAGAGCTGGCCTCACTGAGGCGCCAGCGCAACCTTGGTTACTCAGTGCAGTACTTGTTATGGTAATGTCTTTGGTGCCACCTACCCCTGCACTCTGGGTGAGGGAGGTATTCAAGTACAAATCTACTGATGGTGCTCTCACACGGTGCTTAACCTGAGGGCATCATCAGTAAAAGGCTGCTAAGTGTACAAATTACAGCAGCTGCCAAGACCAAGACACCCCACTTTCTGGCCCCCCTTTGGCTCAGAGTCCTGCAAGCAGGCATTTCCTCCTTAGAAAACACTCCTAGGCTCTGCAGTCTAACTTCGTTGTTTGAAGCCAGAGAATAGTTTGGGGATTCCTGGAACTGGGGCCAGGCTCATTTAATTTGGTGTGATTTCTTTTAAAAAGAATAATACTGTTGTTAGTCTGACAAAAGCAAGCGTGTTTTCCACTTACTCAGATTGTTTTACCTGTCTTTAAACCCAAACCAAAACCGCTGCTGTCGAGTCAATTCCAACTCACAGAGACCCTATAGGACAGAGTAGAACTGCCCAATAGGGTTTCCCAGGCTGCAAATCCTTACAGAAGCAGACTGCCACATCTTTCTCCCTCAGGAGAGCTGATGGGTTCAGACTCCCAACCTTTCGGTTAGCAGCAAAGCGCTTTAACCACTGTACCACCAGGGCTCCTGTCCTTAAAACCAAAAAAAAAAAAAAAAAACCCACTGCCAATGAGTTGATTCTAACTCACAGCGACCCCGAAGGGTCTCCAAGGCTGTAAATCTCTATGGAAGCAGACTTCCACATCTTTCTCCCGAGGAGCTGCTATTGGTTTCGAACTGCTGACCTTTCAGTTAACAGTTGGTCACTTTAACCACTGTGCCATCAGTGCTCCTGAAGCCCTGTCTTTAAGCCCTCTTTATTTGTACGTTGGTTAGATCAGTGGTTCTCAAAGCATGGTCTCATACTAGCAGAACCAATTTGTCAGAAATGCAAACTCTGGGGCCCACCCCAGAGCAACTGAATCAGAAAATCTGGAGGTGGGCTCAGTGATGTTTGATGACGACACACGCTTAAGTTTAAGAATCATTGCTTAGGGGAGAAAAAAGCAAAACAAACAAATATATATATATAAACATATACGGAGTCCTCGTGGTGCAGTGGTTGAGAGCTCAGCTGTTAATCAAAAGGTTGGCAGTTTGAATCCACCAGCCACTCCTTGGAAGCCCTATGGGGCATTTCTACTCTGTCCTGTAGGGTTGCTATGAGTTGGAATCGACTTGATGGCAATGGTTTTGTGGTTTGGTTTGGTATGTACATATATACACTTACAAACATACACATACATGTATATGTATATATATGTGTGTATGTGTAAATATACATATATTGTTGTTGTGTGCCATTGATTCCAACTCGTAGAGACTCTATAGGACAGAGTAGAACTGCCCTATACGGTTTCCTAGGCTGTAGTATTTATGGGAGCAGATTGCTAGGTCTTTTCTCCCTCAGAGCTGCTTGTGGGTTCAAACTGCCGACCTGTTTGAACAGCGCTTAACCATTGTGCCATCAGGGCTCTTTATATATAAATATATCTGTATCTATATCTATACACACTAGTAGCTAGAAGTTACTGGACTGACTCTGAAAGCAAAAGATATTCTAATGGAGGTTTATTTGGGGAAGACTTGGGAAAAAGACTTTGCTAACACCTCCTACGCTAAGGCCTGAGTGTACAACCAGAATGCAATGCAGAGCAAATGGCATTCTTAATAATGTCATTTAAAAATGTTGTCAAGTAGACTCTAATACATGGTGGCCCCGTGTGTGTCAGAAAGGAAGAGTGCTTCATGGGGTTTTCAATGGCTGATTTTTTGCAAGTTGATTTGCAGGTCTTTCTTCCAAGGGGCATCTAGGTGGATTTAAACCTTCAAATTTTGGTTAGCAGCTGAGCGCATTAATCCTTTGCACCACCTGGGAACTTCTGGCAGTTTTAATGGGTCATTGCAAATAGTCTTTATAAAATTAACTCATCCTTCATGGGAAAGCTGGATGATGAATAAGAAGACCAAAGAAGAGCTGATGCCTTTGAATTGTGGTGTTGGAGATGAATATTGAATATACCGTGGGCTGCCAAAAGAACGAACAAATCTGTCTTGGAAGAAGTACAACCAGAATGCTCCTTAGAAGCAAAGGATGGCAAGACTACATCTCATATACTTTGGACGTGTTATCAGCAGGGATCGGTCCCTGGAGAAAGACATCATGCTTGGTAAAGTAAAGGGTCAGAGAAAAAGGGGAACTACCTGAACGAGGTGGATTGACACAGTGGCCACAACAATGGGCTCAAGCATAACAATGATTGTGAAGATGGCATGGGACCGGGCAGTGTTTGGTTCTGTTGTACATGCTGCTGCTATTGATTGGGATGGACTCGATGGCACCTAACAACAACCACCACCACCCCAGGCCCTTGTTCCCATTCCCCCTCTCCCAGTTCCCCACCCTGAACCCCACCGTACCCCTCTCCCTTCCTCCTCTTCCTTACATTTTCAAACTCTCTCTTGTCTCTGGATATTCCTCTCATGATTAAAAAAAAAAAAAGTGTCCTTGCAGGGTCCATCTCGAATAAGACCCCCTCCATGAAATCTGCCCTGATTCCTTCCAGTGGAAAGCGTTGCTCCCTTCTCTAGGCTTCCACAGCATCCTGTCCAAATCGTGTTCAGAGCCCTTGTGGCGCCAGAAAGCAAGGTCAGGGTTGGAGTGGCCTTTGCCACCCCCACGCAGTGCCTGCCACGGAGGGAGTGCCCCATGCATGCATACAGAGCACAGGATCAGCAGTGGCCTCAGTAGGAAATCAAGGGAAAGATGGTGGGGGAGGACTTTGGGGAAAGGAGAATGAGAAGCCACAGAAATAAATCAGCATCTAAGTGATGACATGATTGACCAAGACAAATTTGCCCTCTAGTTTCCAGTTCCAAGACTGATTATCACATAAATGTTAAATTTTATTTAAATGAGCCTATTTCTTCATAGTGGGCATTCGATAAAATGTCCCTGTGGAACAGGATATTAGGAGAAAAAACAGAGCCTCAGTAAAGACGGGAATTGCTGAAACTAAAACCAACTGTATCCATAAAAAATCTCTTTTTTTAAGTCTTATTTCCCTGGTATCATAGACATCTGTCTCTGTTTTTCTTTTTGCACCAGTACGAGTTGCTCCTTTGTGTGTTTAACAATGAGTCCTTTAATTTCCTACTGTTTGACCATGCTCCATTCAGCAAGGTTCAACCCTATTTCCTCAGCCTTCTCTGACAATTTCCCCGTTCATTTCAGCAGCGTAACTGTTGAAAGGAAACCTCTGAATCCTGCGAATCTAGAACAGTCTTTATTGTTCTAGCTTCTCCCTCATCCTCTGTTTTGTGCTGATTCTCTGAATTTAGTTCAGTGCCAAAACATCTTACACAGACTGTTGGTGGGAGGCAAGACCTCAGAAAGCCTTCCACCCCTCGCTCTACAGATATGGGAGTTGTTCCAGCCCATCTGCAGCACCACTGATCCCAGTGTCCGTGAAAACATACCACGTTCACGTCTTAGGCGTTCTTTCCATCACAGCAAGTAGGGCTCAGAACCAGCCTGCATTAGACATGAACAGAGCCCTGCATGTTTATGAGAGCAGTGGTGTGGAGCAAGACTGACCTGGGCTGGAATCCCCGGCCTCACATTTGCTAGCTATGTGACATTGACTTGAAGCTGAACCTCCGCAAGGCTCAGTGTCCCTCATCTGCAAAAAGGGGGCAACAACTCCTACCTCAAAGAATTGTTGTAAGGATCAAAGAGAGTACTTGGCACATATAGTAAGTGCCTTGCATATAGTAAGCATTCAAAAAAAGATGTTTTTGTTAGATGACGTTGAGTTAGTTCTGACTCCAACAACCCCATGTACAACAGAGTGAAACACTGCCTGGTACCGCACCATCCTCCTTGTTATACTTGAGCCCATTGTTGCAGTCACTGTGTCAATCCATCTCATTGAGGGTCTTCCTCTTTTTTGCTAACCTTCTACTTTACCATGCGTAATGCCCTTCTCCAGGGACTGATCCCTCCGGAAAACATGTCCAAAGTATGTTAGACGCAGTCTCGCCATCTTTGCTTCTAAGGAGCATTCTGGTTGTACTTCTTCCAAGACAGATTTGTTCATTCTTTTGGCAGTCCATGGTATATTCAATATTCTTCACCAACACCACAATTCAAAGGCGTCAATTCTTCTTTGGTCTTCCTTATTCATTGTCCAGCTTTCACATGCATACAAGGCGATTGAAAATACCATGGCTTGAGTCAGGTGCACCTTAGTCTTCAAGGTGACATCTTTGCTTTTCTACACTTTAAAGAGGTCTTTTGCAGCAGCTTTGCCCAATGCAGTGTGTCTTTTGATTTCTTGACTGCTGCTTCCATGGGCATTAATTGTGGATTCAAGTAAAATTAAGTCCTTGACAACGTCAATCTTTTCTGCATTTATCATGATATTGCTTATTGGTCCAGTTGTGAAGATTTTTGTTTTCTTTTTGTTGAAGCGTAATCCGTACTGAGGGCTGTGGTCTTCGATCTTCATCGGTAAGTGCTTCAAGTCCTCGTCACTTTCAGCAGGCAAGGTTGTGTCACCTGCATAACACGAGTTGTTAATGAGTCTTCCTCCAATCCTGATGCCCCTTTTTTCATATAGCCGAGCTTCTTGGATTATTTGCTCAACATACAGGTTGAATAAGTATGGTGAAACGATACAACCCTGATGCACACCTTTTCTTATTTAAAATCACAGAGTATCCCCTTGCTCTGTTTGAATGACTGCCTCTTGATCTATGTACAGGTTTCTCATGAGCACAATTAAGTGTTCTGGAATTTCCATTCTTTGCAATGTTATCCATAATTTATTATGATCCACACAGTTGAATGCCTTTGCATAGTCAATATAACACAGGTAAACCTCTTTCCAGTATTCTCTGCTTTCAGGCAGGATCCATCCGACATCAGCAATGACATCCGCGGTTCCATGTCTTCTTCTGAATCCAGCTTGAGTAGCTCTTTACTTATAATGATAATAACAGACCTCTATCATGTTGACCAGCTGGCCTAACTGATGTTCTGCCTGGAGTCCCACTGCCTGTTTTGTTTTTTGCTTTTGCCAGTCACCTCTCCCTAGCCTGGTCCTGTTAGGCAGAGCTGAAGCTTATATAGATATACAGCTAGCCAGCTAAGGGGCCATCCATACATTCCTCCCAGTTCGATTGATGAGGCTAGACTCTTCCTCTCTATTTCACCTTGTATAGAATGCTCTAGGGGCATGACTCTGTAGCTTGTAACAACTTGAGAACAGGGACTGCCAATTAGTCCTATATCTTCACTCTCAGTAAATCGTTGATGAATGAATGAACGAATGAATGCAAATACTACCCCTGCCTCAGCTCCAGTCGTATCTTTATACGCTTTCTAACTCCCTGCTTGGCCAACACTTGGTCCAGCTCTCACCTGGTCCTTTGAGCTGCTGCTTCCTCCTGGGGGAGGGGCCCTCTTCTCTCCCGGCTTTCCCAACTCCAAGTATCTCAGCTTTCCACCAGGCCCCTGCAGGCCCTTCTGATTCTCAGGAAGAGTAAAAGCTGAGTCTCAGGAATGGCAGAGGATCAATAAACTCCTCCTGCTAAGGAGAAAGCTCCAGTAATGGCATATGACTACACCATTTAGGACAGTAACCCAGAGCCTTTCTTTTTCAAACCTGACTTCATACAGAAGCAAAAACTTTTATTTGAACATCCTTTGATTTTAAGCATTATCAATCAAAGTGCATTTAAGAGCAACGGATATGTGTTTAGCATTTTACTACATGCTGAGGGTAAGAAAGAAGGACTATTGTTCCGAATGTAAAGTAGGTTTCCTTGAAAAATATAAAATGAAGCTTGCATTCCTGTTATTTGCTTTCCTGGTGACCCCAGCTCCCTTAAGCTCTCAAACTTCATCTCCAGAAAGGGTCAAACAAAGGCTATTGGAGTGGGAGGCTGTGATAATAGCACACACTGTTTTACTCATTGTTAGGAATGTTTTCATAGCAACTCAAGTCAATAAACATGATACAGCATTTTGGTAAGAAATAAACATATAGGTACAAATTCAATGTGACTAGATCTAAATTTAAACTGTTATCAATTACTGTTTAACTCTGGTTTCATTTTTCATTTTAAAAAAGATAGTTTCCTTGCTCCATGTTGGGTGGGCCAAGTTCCAGGCCTTTCAACTTCCCACTGTCTTCGTTGATGTGTGGAACAGAGATGCTGGATACGACCTCACAGGACGGCCAGGGTTTTCAGGATGCAGGTGGAAATTAAAAAGGCAGGACCTCCCAGAAGCACAGGCACAGCTTCTTAGCTGGGCTTTGCAGAGACTGGAACAGAGCTCAGGAAATGGAAGGATCCTGCACAGCTCCTGAGGCTGGGTTCTTCCATTGCCCTCCTTAGCAGGAGTTTATTGATCCTCTGCCATTACTGCGTCTCTACCTTGGCTTCGACTGTTCCTGGGATGTGTCTGCCTTGGCTTCAACTGCTCCTGCCATTCCGCTTCATTCCCTCACCCACTAGCCAGGGCCTCTGTCCTAGACCTTATAGATTTTGTATCTTCTCTTTACCCTAAACTTGGGTTCTTTCTTAGCCCCTCTTAGCTCCTCTTACCTGATGTGCAGACAAGTCTTTTCTGCTTCTAGTTCCATTAATTGACTGCTGAATTATCTCACTTCCCTCCTACTTCAACCCTTAGAGAGAATGGAATTTTGGCAGCCGGTCACCATTGTCTCTGTTTGGGAAAAGTTTTGCTCATGCCAACTCAGAGGTCACTGACCGACATGGATTAGCTGTCCTCAGGCCAATGCCCACTCAATCTCCACGCAGCCAGGGTGAGGGCAGAAGACAACATGGCTGCCTCTGGCATCTCCCTCGGGACGGTGCCGTGATTGTCATGTCAAGTGTATTCTACCTTCTAGCAAAATAAACCAGTTGCCGTTGAGTCAGCTCTGACTCATGGCCACCCGCTGTGTATCAGAGTAGAACTATGTTCCGTAGGGTTTTCAATGGCTGACTTTTCAGAAGTCAGTTGCTAGACCTTTCTTCTGAGGCATCTCTGGGTGAACTTGAACTTCCAACCTGTTTAGCAGTGAGCATGTTAGCTGATTGCACCACCCAGGGACTCCTTCTAGTAAAATCCTTACATCTTTCCTTGTGTTGTCCTGGACTGTGAGATCCATGAGGAAAAAGCAAGAGTCTTTTTGCTCGCAGCTGTATCTTTGGTACATAGCACAAAGCTGGTTGGTTCTCAAAATTATTTGAGTATTTTTTTAATGTTGACTATCACCAGGTTATCTTCTCCTTGCCCTTGTTTGCCTGGTTAAACCCTAGTCAGCCAAGGCCCAGTTCAGGAGATGAACTTCCATGTTGCTCTATCATGCTAAATTATTAAAGCCTCTTCTATAATCCCAAAGACTCTTCTAATTCCTAAGTATCCTGTGTATATATCTGTCAGATCCTTCTTACCTTGTACTGTAGCTGTTTATTCATTACAGAGGGCAATTATCATTCATAGCAGCCCTGCATCTTCTGAATAGCTTCTCCACATTCAGATAGTTCCCCCTCGTATAAATTCCACATTCCCATCTAAGAATGCCCACATTTCCAAGCCTCTTGTGCCAGGATGCAGGTATTGATTTATATTCCACCAGTCAGATACACCCATGCAGGACTTGGATTCAGATCTAAGTTTCATGAGAAAAGAGGGGGGGCACGGGCCATCCATTCTGCTGGCTAGGATAATGGCAGATGTGGTAAGGTTACGCCAAAAGGAGTGGTAATGACTTTCTGATTCAGAAGTTCCTGTTTGTGGCAAAGGCAGCTTGTTTTGGTGCAATCTTGGAAGCTCAGCCTGGAGTCTGTTCCTTCCCAGTGATTTTGTGAGATATTTATAAACCTTCACTAATAAGTTTCAGTTTAAATTAGCTCGAGTGGATTCTATTATCTGCAACCAAGGACCTTGGCCAATACCTGCTCCTTTCCTATCAGTCTGGGCTTCGTGAAGGCAGGAAGCACGCCCTGTTCATCTTTGTATCTCTAGTACTTATCACAGTATGTGGCACATAGTAGGTTCTCAGTAAATGTTTATAGGAGGTATGGATTATGGATTCGTGCTTTCATAATCTGTCTTTGCTTACGTCTGTACAGCTCTAACTATTTTGTACTTTTGTTGCATACAAAACCGCTCTTTTGATAAATCATTCATTTATCTGCTCATACAGATTATTATCATTTCAATACCTGAACACATTTTTTCAAGTTCCTACTATGTTCCTGCAATTGTGCCAGGCACTGTATATGTAAAGTTAATAAGATACATTCCTGATTCTAAACGTAACCACAAACCAGTGGGGAGAGCCATCATTTTACTATATAAATATGATTTGTAGCCTATGCTTGGAAGGAGAAAGAAAACAAGCGAGGTGGTATTTGGCCATTCTAAATGAGGTATGATAAGAATGCTGCTTATGGGATTTTTAAAATATTCCCCTATTGAACCAGAGTCAACTCTTGATTATTTGTACTGATGGTGTGGAAAACAGCTTTGGCTGCCGTAAAGAAGCTCATCAGCCAAATAACATTTATATGTCGCTTTGGAACTTTTTTCCAAATGTGGAATCTTATATTCTGGGAATTTATTTCAAACAAAATGATGCGGGAGGGCTGGAAAGACTTGGCTGGCTCCGGGAAGCCGTCCAGCTTCCCTGGCCTGCGTCTCTGTTCAGACCTTTCCTCTAACAACGTTAGTGCCGGGAACGAACTCTTCGTCCGTGGCATCAATGCAAAGCATTGACCAGCTTGGAGCTGCCCGACTGGAATCTTTCTTAAAGTTGGAAATATCATTAGGTGTTTCATTTCCACAGGGCTTCACAGTTGGGACACAGGGTTTATATAAAATCAGAGCGATATGCGGTTGAGGTGACAATGAAGGAGAGAAAACAGTAAACTTGAAAGCAGAAAAGATATTGCCTAATCTGCTGACAAACCTTGGATAGTTTTTATGTCTCTCTATTTCCTCCATTGCCTTATAAAAAATGCTTAGTCCTTCACTCTGCTGGAGTCCCAAGTTTCTTCCTATAATAGCCATTCTTGGCATTCGCTTCTTGCCACACACTGGGCTAAAAGCTTCTTCTGTGTTATCTAATTCTATTCCCACACTAACACTCTCTAATTCCAGCGTTACAGGTGAGAAAACCACTCTGGGGCAGGCAGGAAGGAAACTGCTGAGGCCATGTAGGCGAAGACTGAAACTGGTTGTTGTGACTCTTCATGTTGTGCGCTCACTGCTGTTCCACAATCATCCAATACCAAGGAACTTCAGTGGAACTTCCAAAAACTTCCTCTTGTCCCTGTTGGCATCTTGAAGGGCTCAAAATCTTTTGTATCCTTATTCTACTTCAGAATCTGATTATTTTCATCAGCTAAACCCCAAAGTGTAATAAAAGTCTATCTTTTATATTTTTACTGTAATCCCACTTTTTTGAAGTTACTATACCATAATAGAAAATCACAGTCTTCCATACATGGCGGGTTTTTTGTGTGTGCGCGTGTACACGTGTGCGTGTGTGTGTGTGTGTGTGACAGAGAGACAGAAGTTGAGAGACAGGGAGAGAGGGAGAGAGAAATTAAGAGAGAGGTGGGAGACAGACAGAAGTTGAGAGAGGGAGAGAGAAATTTAGAGGGAGGGACGAGAGAAAGAGGAGGAGGGAGGGAGAGAGAAATTAGAGAGAAATGCTCAGAAAGAGAGAGGGAGAGAGATTGAGAGAAAAACAGAAATAGAGGCAGAAAGGGAGAGAGAAATTTAGAGAGAGAGAAAAAGAGAGGAACTGGGAAGGGGGAGGGAAGGAAAGAGAAATTAGAGAGACTATCTGCTGTGTGGTTTCTAGAATATGACAGGTATCTGCAGTAATAACATCTCATATGCCTTTTTGTTTACGAAGGCATCTTGAATTTCTTACTTATTTCTAACCTTTACCGCAAAGCTATGGAACAGGTATTAACAGTCTGTGTTACCAGGCTCAGGAATGGCGAGCCACGCAGCGGTGACGATGGAGCGGTAGGTGGCAGAGCCCAGACGCTGTCCTCCGACCCCGCCCCGCAGTGCTCGTCAGATGCCACCGCTGCCTCCACCTGGGCTGCTCCAGCCCGGAGAACAGCCCAGCCGAAGTGACAGACAGACCGTCGAAAACGGGGTCACGAAGCTCAACTGTAATTTCCCACAAAGGGATAAATCTTCGAAACAAGCCACAATTAAGTTTCCAGCGGCATAAATGTTCCTTACCCTGGGTTTCAAAAACACAATAGCAGCCAAATGGCAGCTCTTTGAGCAAGCAGAAGAACAGAGTGTAATTTCACAATTTAGGACTCACTTTTTTTTTTCTATGTTTCTCAAGTAGTTTCCTGGGAGGGTCTGTGCATTTTGGGGGTGGCTGGTACTAACACGTGCTGGCACTTTATGGCCTCCGGGCTGTGCAGAGAGTCTGCACGGGCTGCCGGGTAATTCTCCTCCTTGGCTAATTGCTGCAAACTTCCTATTCGCTGTAAATGGCAGATGACAAAGCTCCCCAAAGAAACTTCTTATGGCTGTATTTGTCCATATCAAGGGAAATTAAAATACCCACATTTACTGCTCTGAAGCACGAGGCTTCATTTGCATATTTTATTGATTCCCACACATGCGGTTTTCTGTTCAAGGAGGAAAATGCATCAATCTGTCAGCACTTACCTGCATAGCCACGTGAGCACTTAGGCTGGTTTGGAAACCCTTGGGAGGCGAAATAACGTTGCAGAGACCCTGAGAATACTGTTTACTTTATAGCTTTCTCTACAGCCTTCATAGTTACTAGACTCAAAATTTGCCCAGTAAAATCAGTCTCACAATCATAATCATTCAGCAACGAAGAGTCCCCCTACACAATTTTTTTTTTTTCAGATCTGAAAATTCCCTCACAAGTGTGAGAAAACCCATTCAAAGGAAAAGGCAAGGAGAGAGTTTATTCCATTTTCTTGGGCCTATTGACTGACTTTTTTAGGTAGGCAGTTTCTGAACAGGGTTTAGGTAGATGGGGAAAAAATATGTGTGTACATACACACACACATATGCATATGTGTGTGTGTGTCTATGTGTCAATCTCTATATAATTATCTTTTCTTAATTTATTGGGAAAAGGAGAATCACCACCCTCCTTTGATTACCTTTCTAGTACTGGGAAGTCCTTTATTGCACAAGTCAGGACTCAAGGACGCTTAGGGACAGGTGATAGGAAATCCAATTTGAATTAGTTTAAGCAACAATAAAAGAGAAAGTTGGATTTATTTAGCTCATTTAGATGGAAAGCCCAAACAAAGATGAAGTTTCAGGTATGGCTAGGTTCAGGGGAACATACACTAGGTCATCAGGGCTCGGTCTCTCTTGCTCCATCTTTTAGTGTTGATTTCATTCTCAGGCAGAAATTCTATACCTGTTGGCTTCAAACAGATCCAAGCTTACAATTTACCAGTTTAGCAACCCTGGTGAAAAGAGAGCCTTTTTATTAATAGTTTCAATAAATAGTCTTGGGATTGGTTCTTACTTGACCAGTTTGGTTCATGCATTCATCCCTGAACCAATGACTATGACCAGGGGAATGGAACATGCTGTGAGGCTGGGCCTGAGCCAGGTGCCCACACTTAGAGATTGGAATGGGGTCAATCCCACTTGTACCATGTGACCTGAGAATGGGGGAGGGGTGGTTTCCCAGGGCAAGATACAAGTTCTGCCGCCAGCAGGGAGAACAGATGCTGGGTGGGCAAAACCTGCAAATTTCCATTGCATTTATAGACTCATTTTAAGGATAGATTTGAAGATTATTTTTCTTTTCTCTGCTTAAGTTCTGCTGTTCTCCATAATAATAATCTTAATAGGAATCTTATTAGGAGGAGAGATCATCAGCCTTACCTCTCTACTTAAACAATCCTACCCTTTTACCTGGTGTATAGACAAGATTATTATTCAAAAATGTTTTCTGCATTAAAAAATTGCATAGAACTAAACACACACATACACACAAATGAGTGCATGCAAAACCAGTGACGTCTGAAGAAGGCTGGTAGATTGTTCCAATGTCAGTTTCCTGGTTGTGATATTGTACTATGTTACCACGTGGAAACACTGGGTGAAGGGTATACAGGATCTCTTTGTATTGTTTCTTACAATGCCTATAAATCTACGATTATCTTAAAATAAAAACATTTAAAAAATGTTGTTGCCTTTTCCTGGAGAAGTTCGTGTTTCCCAACCGCATTGATGGCAGGCTTGGTCACAGTTGTTGCTTTGGCCAATGAGATGGGAGCAACAACACTTCTGAGCAGAAGCTTTTAGAGCACATTCTCATTTCCCCCCACATTCCTTGCTTTCTCCTTTCCCGTTGCCATGATGACGGGCAATGTTCCAGACAGAGGGGGCTGGGCCAGTCAGACTATCTCCAAGAGGAGCACAACTAGCTTGCATGGACCCGTAGTGCAAATAAGAAGGCAATCTTTGCTGCTATGAACTATTAAGATTTGAGGGTCATTTGTTACTGCAGCATAACCTAGCACATTGCTTACCTAGCTGCTTCAGAATCATCAGGAGCACTTGTTAAAGCACGTTTCTGAGCCTTGCCCAAGAGATTCTGACTTCACACTTTTGTGGTTAGCCTGAGAATTGGCATTTCTAAGCAAACATTGGGGTTGTGTTGGTGTTGCTCCTCCAGGGATAACATTTTGAGTAGCGTGTCCTAGCGTATCCTGACTGATACACATTCTCTGATTCTCTAGGGAGTCTCCATTCTTCCCTTGAACATTCCCAAGTTTTCATGTTCCTTCTACCCCAAAGCCCAGAACTGGGCCTAGAATAGTGCCTAACACAGTGATTTTGTTAAATAAATAAATGGCCCAGTGTTCTTGATAGGGCCTTATCTATAAGCTCAAGTGCAAAAATAGTCTTTACAGTCTTACAATCCCAGTAAAATAAATGCTAGTGTTCCTTAAAAAGGGTGCATATTTTTTTTCCTGATTACAAAATAAGTAAATGTTTATTGTAGAAAATTTTATTTTTGAACATGAAAATCAAAATTCAAACCATAATCTAACCATTCAGGGGAGCTACTATTACAACTTTGGTACATACTCTTCCTGTTAACAACCTGTGTTATGCAGATGACACAACCTTGCTAGCTGAAAGCCAAGGGGACTTGAAGTGCTTACTGATGAAGTTCAAAGACTACAGCCTTCAGTATGGATTACACCTCAACATAAAGAAAACAAAACTCCTCATCCCTGGACCAGTAAGCAACATCATGGTAAACGGGAAAAACAATTGATGTTGTCAAGGATTTTGTTTTACTTGGCTCCACAATCAACACCCAATGAAGCAGCAGTCAAGAAATCAAACGACGCATTGCATTGGGCAAATACACTGCAAAAGACTTCTTTAAAGTGTTAAAAAGCAAAGATGTCATCTTGAAGACTAAGGTGGAACTGACTCAAGCCATGGTGTTTTCAATTGCCTCACATGCCTGTGAAAGCTGGACAATGAATAAGGAAGACAGAAGAAGAACTGACACCTTTGAATTATGATGTTGGCAAAGAATACTGAATATACTATGGACAGCCAAAAGAATGAACAAATTTGTCTTGGAAGAAATGCAACCGGAATGCTCCTTAGAAGCAAGAATGGAGAGAATACATCTCACATACTTTGGGCATGTTATCAGGAGGAATCAATCCCTGGAGAAGGACACCATGCTTGGTAAAGTAGAGGGTCAGTGAAAAAGAGGAAGACCCTCAATGAGATGGAATGGCACAGTGACTGCAACAATGGGCTCAAGTATAACAAGGATTGTGAGGATGGTGCAAGACCGGACAGCGTTTCCTTCTATTTTACATAGGGTCGCTATGAGTCGGCACTGACTCAACAGCACCTGACAACAACTTCCTGTTTTTGGTGTATATAAAAACCCCAACCAAACCTGGTGCTGTTGAGTGGATTCTGCCTCATAGTGACACTACAGGACAGAGTAGAACTGCTCCATGTGGTTTCCAAGGAGTGGCTGTTGGATTTGAGCTGCAGACATTTTGGTTAGTAGCCAAGCTCTTAACCACTGTGCTACCAGAGTATATGTAGTTATATAATATTGTGATCATTCAATACATTTCAGGAAAAAAGTGAAGTTGTTGAAGATTTCATTCTACTTGGAACAATAATCAATGTTCATAGAAACAGCAGTCAAGAAGTTAAATGACTTATTGCATCGGGCAAATCTGCTGCAAAAGACCTCTTTAAACTCTTAAAAAGCAAAGATGTCACTTTGATGACTAAGGTGCAGCTGACCCAAGCCATAGTCTTCTCAATCTCCTTATATGCATGTGAAAGCTGGCCAATAAAAAATAAAGACAGAATAAGAATTGACGCAATCGAATTACGGCGCTGGTGAAGAATGTTGAACATACTGTGGACTCTCAGTAGAATGAACAAATCAGCCTTAGAAGAATGTGCTCCTTAGAAAAGAGGATAGAGAGACTTTGGCTTTCTTACTTTGGACATGTCATCAGGAAAGAGCAATCACTAGAAATAGACATCATGTTTGGTAGTAAAGAGGACCCTCACCGAGATGGACTGACACATAGCCACAACAACAGACTCAAACACATCGACGATCATGCAGGTGGCGCAGGACCGGGCACCATTTCGCTCTGTTACATCCGAGGTCATCATGAGTCAGAGCTGAGTCAACACCACCTAACAACAATAATCGTGCATTAGCAGATGAGGACACTGCTCGGTAAATTGTTTTACTAATATATTGTGAATATTTCCCCATGTTATTAAATAACATTCTGGCAGATCCTTTTTCATGGCTGCATAGTGCCACCATGGAGCCCTGGTGGCACAGTCGTTAAGAGCTCTGCTGCTAACCAAAAAGTCGGCAGTTCGAATCCTCCAGACGCTCCTTGGAAACCCTATGGGGCAGTTCTACTCTCTCCTGTAGGGTCGGTATGAGTCAGAATTGACTTGATGGCAACAGGTATAGTGCCATCCCTTAAAGGTGAACTGTGTTGATGCACTCTTGATACTGGCTCATGATCAGCCTGTGGTTTACTCTGACCTCTTTCCCTTTACTCATAACTGATTTCCTCCAATCCTTTTCTATCTTGTGTTTGTATAGTTAGCAGTTCCTTCTGAAAAGATTTCACCAGGCATGTGTCACTGATGATCCTTATTTTGCTTGTTTATGATGCTGTCTCCACAGAGTTCAAAGGGCCAGTAAGTGACTATGAGACCCTTGTCTGTGAATTATGGAGTCGTTTCTTACAATAACACCTGATGGACCTCTCATGCAGGTGGCACGCCTGCCTTCACCACTCTCCCAGGCTGAGCTCCCTTCTCTCTACTGTGGACCTTTGACCTGAGAGGGCCTGTGCAGAAGCCTTGGAGAGGAGCACCAGTTCCGCCTATTATCAGGACGAGCGTGGAGAGATCAGTGCTGACCCTCGTCCAGAGTCTCAACAATGGAGGCAGGTTACCGTTGAAAGCCCAACAAGGGACGGAAGGAAGTAGGCTTTATTGAGCACTTGCTGTGTGCTGGGCCCCGTAAGAAGGGCTTTTACATACACCGCCCAATCACATTTCAATCCTATGAGAGCCAACCGTTAGTTTTCACAGTGTCATAAATGAGGAAACTGAGAGGTCATGAGGTTAGGTGCTATACAAGTGACTAAAAGAAAGGAGAGGAAAAACTTGTTTAATTTCTGGGGTTTCTTACATCAGGCAAATAAAGGAATGAGCTTTTATATGAGGACAGACTGAGGTACTGACACTTTCTAGCCTGGAAAGTCTAAAGAAGGATGTGTTCAAGAACCATAACATGGAAGAAAATCTGCTGGTTGACCATGAACTGATTCATCAAATCCCAGGTCCCTGGAATGGAAGAGACCTGATATACTCTACGTGGCCAGGGTCAGGTAGCGGTTAGTCCCTCAACCCCTGGAGCCCACCACTCATTTCCACTTTCTTTTCTTTCTTGAGAACTCTGCATCCTTCAGCAAGCCATTTAACCTCCACCTCAGTTTCCTCATCTGTTTGACAAACGATGATAATAATGACACCACATCGTAAGGTTTCTATAAGGATTAAAAGAAAGAACCTATATAAACCTTGCGGAGTGCCTAGTACCCTAGTACCATTACAGTAATTGGGGGGCATGTTTTACACATGGAAGAGGTAACTGCAGATCAAAAGGAAGCTTATTTTACAGGGTGGGAAGTAAACTTGCTCAACTTACTGGCCCAGAAGGTGGCAAAAACTAAAAATAGAATTAAAAAAAGTTAGGTCATGGTTGGTTAACATTTTCTCTACCGTAAGGGGAAGAAAATCTGTTTCTGGCCCCATGTAAGTGGAAGATGCCGTCATCAGCTGTGAAGGGAATTCGGTTAGTCACTGGTTGCCATGCCGATGCCAACATCCCCCTCCGCCTACTCTACCATCAACACATTTGAATAAGTAACGATGATCATGGCATGTACTAAAATGCTATTTTTAAAAAAGAACTTCTGTCAAAAGTCTGGTTTTTAGAAAGAATTGCTATAGGCCGGATAAAGATTAGCATAAAGTCCCTAAAATGCTTTGAGTATAATCGCAGAAGAGGAATCTTCTGTAGATTATGAAAGGACTCTCAGGGGTCTTCTTTTTAGGGGGAGTGGTCCCCTCCTAACCTTCCAAGCTTGACCAAATGTCCCCTGGTGGTGTCAGAAACTGAGCTTTGAATAGACCAAGTCCCCAGTTCAAGACTGCCCTCCCCACATGCTGAAGCCTGATGTGGGTCTCCGTTTTTCTTCGAGCATGACTCGAACGGCTACAATTCTGTGATGTGTACCTAAAACCTTAAATAAAAAAAATTTGACCTAAGAATTTAGCTTCTCAGAATCAACCCTAAGAAAGCTCATTACTGACATGCAGTAAGACTTATAGTTACAAAAACAAACAAAACACCACACACACACAAAGGAGCAAAAAAAAGAAATAATCTAAATGTCCAAATTAAATTGTTGTGCATCCCTGTGCTAGCATATGATGAGCTATTAAAAATAAGGCTGTCAAGGAACATTTGATGATGTGCGGAAAATACCAAATATTGTTAAGTGAAGCAGCAAGGAGGTTGCAGAGCAGAGGATTCAGTAAAAGAAAAATTTGATGTCCGTATGCAATTTTATGCAAATATATGCATAGGAAAAAACTAGCAGTCTGTTACTATAAAATGTTAATAATGGTTATTTCTGGGTGGTAGGATTACAGGTGGCTTTTGTTTTCCCTTTATGCCTTTCTGTATTTTCAAAAACCATTTTTTAAGATGGTTGTATAATTCTTTGGTAATCAGAATAAAACCCAGTAACTGTCATCCACGGAGAACTGAGGGCCAACTCTGTGTCTGGAGCGTGCAAGGGAAGGGCCAGGGAGGGCTGTGCTTGGGTTATCTGTGCCCAGGCCCCTGCCTCACCCAGGGCACCAGGGGTCACTTCTGAGGCGTGAGCCAGGATGACTCAATTCAAGTCTGTGATGAGCTGGCCTCTCAAAGATTCATCAGCTCCCTGAAGAAGCAGCATTTCGCAGTCCTGGAGGTTGGCCCCAACCAGCCCCACTACTAATAGTGTTTGAGTGTCTCCAATCAGTCTGTACACTCTGGTCCTGGCTCAGCCACAGATGCTGCTCAAACATGAGCTGGTTTTCCAATGCCAACACCCATTAGAAGGGACAGGTCATTACTTAGGCTCGTGGAGGCTCCACAAAAGCTTTTATGACCAAGCGAAGCCCCAGCATCACCTCGGCCTCTCTCCCCACAACTCCATCTCTCAGCTCCCAGGGAGCACCATGTAGAAAAATCAGAAAAGTTGTATTCCTCCAAGCACAATGCTGGCCATTTTGTAAGAACATGACTGTGTCGATGAGCAAAGTCAACTACAGAGGTAGACATCTCTCTTCCTGCAGTATTTCTCAAAGTTTAGTCCTACAATCACATGCCCAACATTTTCTGGCAAGAAAATGCAGATGTCTGGGCCTCACTCACGGTCTACCAAAATCAGAATTTCTAGGAGTGAGAGAGAATTCCAAGGATCCTAGGACAGGAGAACCACTTCCCCAAGAACTGAAAAAAGGAAAGTGAGAACGCACAAGCATGGGGGCGAAGCAGCATGCAGGGACACCTTGCCTGAGCTGGGTATTCCGCTTCTGTGCACTCCAATCTAAAAAAACTCTACCATTTTATTGAGTGCCTACTGTGGGCTAGACACATACATTATCTCAGACAATCCTCTTAGCCCCACTCCCACAAAGCTTTTTTTAAATCTAGATGAGGAAACAGTAGGACAGTTTGCTGGAATTCATATACCCAAACCAAACCCATTGCTGTTGAGTCGATTCTGACTCATAGTGACCCTATATGATAGAGTAGAACTGCCCCATAGGGTTTCCAGGGAGCAGCTGGTGGGTTTGAACTGCCAACCTTTTGGTTAGCAGCCAAGCTCTAATGACTGTGCCACCAGGGGTCCAGAACTCATATAAGAATTCTTTAATTTGAACTTGAACACAGTAAATTGTTTCTCTTTCCTCTGGTTCCTCTCTTTCCTTCTCAAACCTAAACCTAACTTGCTTTCTTTGGCTCAAAAGAGATAAAGTAGTTTCATCTGAGGTGAAACTCCTAAGACTCTCTACACCGCTCACCCTGTGCTAGGTCCCTTCACTAGATGGTCCCTCTCAGTGGTTTTACAGGTCAGAAGTTGTGACTACATAACTGCTTGTATGGTACCTAGTGCGGGCAGTGGTGGTTTGGTGGTAAACTTCTCCTCTTCCACGTGGGAGACCCAGGTTCGATTCCTAGCCAATGCACCTCAAGCACAGCCACCACCCATCTGCCAGTGGAGGCTTGCATGTTGCTGTGATGCTGAACAGGTTTCAGCGGAGCTTCCAGATTACGACGGATATTGGAAGAAAGGTGTGATCTACTTCTGAAAGTCAGCCGTGAATAAGACAGATATTGGAAGAAAGGTGTGATCTACTTCTGAAAGTCAGCCGTGAAAACTCCGTAGATTAGAGCAGTCTGATCTGCAACCAGTCACGGGGATGGAGCAGAACTGAGGAGTGTTTGGCTACGTTGTACATGGGATTCCCACGAGTCAGGGGCTGACTGGACGGCAGCTGACAACAACTACAACAAAACTATGGTGCAGAGTGCAGGGTGGGGAATGGGTTCAGCTCGGGGCTGGCCTGTACTGCTGAGCACCTGCTCCCTGTCCTCCTCCCTGGACTCCATTGAAGAGGTGAGTCCAGGCTGTCATGTTTCCACCATGCGACTCCTCTCAATACTCTCCCCCTCCCACCACTACAAATAATGGACCAGGGTGTGTCAGAAATGGCTGATTGCCCCCTTTGACTGCCTAGTCAAAGGCTACATTTCCTGGGCTCCCTTAAAGCTAGCTTGGTGAACTGGCTGCATTCTGTCCAATGGTAAATGAGTGAAGGTGATGTGTGCAATTTTAGGGCTACGCATTTCTGCCATCCTGCTGGCTGTCGTGTGGATGTGGTGTCTGCCATCTGGACCACGAAGTACAGGTATCCACCTAGGAATGACAGAATAGCAAACCACAAGGAGCATAGCCCCTCACCAGCTTTGCAGAGGAGACCCACATGGTAGCTTAGACTTTCTTAGCAAGAAACAAACATGGATCTTGCTTAAGTCAACTGTTACTTAGGGTCTATGTTTTTTTTGTTGCAGGACTCAAATTGATACCTGAACCAGTCAAAGCCATGGCCAGTCAAAAGTTAAGTTGGCAGGGAAGCTGGCTAGTGAAGCAAGAGGAGAAGACGCAGACATACAAGGAGGAGGAAGCAGAAAAAGGAAACCAGGGAGAGGGTGGCTGGTGCCGTTCTTGGTGATATCCTGGTTCCCAGCACAGTTCCTGTGGGGCCCAGAGATATTTCTTGCTGTTGAATTTCACAAAATTGCCCTGTATTCTTTATACTTAACTACTCTGAGCAGGTTTTACTTCCTTGCAACCAAGTGAGCTGTAATTAAAATAAAGTGCCTTTTATGATTTCATTACTATATTTTTACTATTATTATTTTATATTTCTCCAGATCTCAGATCATGTTTTTTTCCACATTTTAATATTTCTGAAAGTCGGATGTACTTTTTATCTCATGTTTATGGTTAATGTGTCCATATAATATTTTTTCCTCTCAAAAGTTGGTAAATCATGGCTTTGTTTCCCCACCACCCTCTTCCATTTGAATGGATGCCATCTTACGAGCAGATGCTCGGTAACTATCCAGTGGTTGAATGAAGAACCCAGTCAGTCATGGGTGTCATCACATCAGAGGAGCCGCCCCAGGACACAGCTCCCCAAGGGACTGACAATTCTCTAGTCAAGAACTCACACTTTTCAAGGCCACACAGTACTTTGGCCCAAGCTATTTCCAAAGCCCTGAACATATTCTCTCTTCCTTTATTTTAAACTCCCACTCCAACTCTTAAATCTTAACTCCAGTGTTCCTCTTCTGAGAGCTTTCTCATAGAAACCCACCCACCCGTGCATCAACATCACCACTGCCTCCATCCTCTCTCCCTGCTGTCACGCACTACCCACCAGAAAAGGCCAGTCATTGCTATCTCACCACTTGAATCATCAGCTCCTTTTGGGGGCAACATCTGAACTTTTCTTGGCAGCCCAGAAGGGTGTACAGGATGAGGTATGTTCTCCACCATCAACCTGGCCCCTCCTGGGCATAGTGATGATGGTGGATCTGGTGCCTAGAGCATCTTCTTCCTCCCAACAAACTGTTGTGGGCTCTGGGAACCAGTGGGGAACAAGAGACTAACACCTATGAAACCCTAGACTCTTGGTTCATGTCAACACGTGTTATCATGAGCAGTTACCATGGATTAGGTCCTGAACGTGGACAGGGTGATGTGCTGAGCTGGTTATAGGCATTTTTTCATATGATCCTCTCTCAAATGTATGAGGTAGCTCTGCAGGGTGCTGGGGATACAGAATGAAAACAAGTGAAAATGGTAAAAGCTCTTACCAAGGAAGAGCAGAGAACTACTCCCAGAGGGGAAGGGCCTGGGTCTGCACTGGGAGCTGCTCTTCTTGGTGCTTTGCCTGACACGCTCCTTTGCCCCTTTTGGCTACAGTTTGAGGAGATGTTGATTTGAGCCCAGGTACAGTGTGAGTGTAGGCACATGGGGCTGCATCCCCCCTGGGAGCTCCCAACTGTGAGAAAATCTGACCTGTGGTCCCAGGCCTGACCTCTAGGTCTCCAGTTTCCCTGTGTTTCGGGCTTGCCCAGGATGACTGGGGGATTGGGCTGTTTCCCTGCCTCATGTAGGACAAGTGCCCTGCCCCGCATTCTCAGGAGACCTAACCCCCTGCCCAGCCAATGTCAGAGAGAGGCTGACAAAGGGCCTACTCAAGATCTTTCTGATCCTGGAGCTAAGATGACAGGGCCTGAGGGGGGCGCAGTCAGAGGGGAGAGAGGAGAACTGGGAGTGCCGGGTCACAGATGGAGCCCATGTCAGCTGTCAGCGGTGTGCCTGGTCTTGCCTGGAAGTGAAGGATGGAGCAGAGGTGTTGGGATTTGGTCATCAGGAGGTCACTGGAGACCTTCAGGAAGGCACTTCTGGGGAGTAGACTGGGGAGCTGGGATGTGGGGTCAGGGGCTCTCCCTGGCAGGTGGAGCATGGTCTCAAGAGCTGGAAGGGACTTTGGCCTGGGGCTTTCCAGAACTACCTGGTGTCACTTGAGCAATGTCATCAAGGGAACCCCACCCCAGCTTCTCAGCTCTTCCTCCCTAAGTCCTGGCTGGGGGTGTGGATCCTAAGGCAGAATGGGGGGCCCTCAAGCTGCCCTTTGGAGCTGGGCAGGCAGGTTTACAGAACAATTACATGGGCCAGGTGTAGAGAGTGTTTGCCTATGATATGCATATGATTTCCATGTGAATAGCCTGGACTTTCTCTTCCAAGGTAATTTTCAAGTTAAATATTAATTGTTGCTGCCCTTACGATTTAATGTCTTGATTCTGCTTTCTCTGTTCCTTCTCACCCATTTGCTGTCAATGACTCACGTCTCTGTATGGCGGGGGAGGAGGAGGGAGCTGCCAGGGCAGGCTGGGAGGGTGGGCTGAGGCTCTAAAGTACAGTGCTGGCCATGCTGACGCCAGGTGGGGCGGGACGTGGGTGCTGATGGGAGCTGACAGATGTTGAACTGACATCTCCTATGCATAGAAAAGCAATAGGGCCAGTGGCTCAGAGTGGGGAGAGGGATGACTAGGTGGAGTATGAGGCATTTTTTAGGGCAGTGAAACTGTTCTGCATGATGCTATAAATACTAGCATGCATTTGTCGAAACCTATAAAATTGTGAATCTTAATGTAAACTATAGACTTTGTTTAATAACACTGCTTTAATACTGGTTCATCAATGACAACAAATGCACCATAGGAATGCAAGATGTTAATAATAGAAGGAACAGTGGGCTGGGGAGAGAGAGGGTATATGAGAACTTGTACTTGGTACACAGTTTGTCAGGAAACCGAAAATTGCTCTGAAGAATAAAGTCTACTAAAAAAAAAAAAAAAGGAAGAAATAGGCAGATGAAGTAACACATCAGCCAGTGCTGTTAGAGAAACTTCCCAAGATCCCCCTGCTCCAATCAGGATCAATCTCTCTCATGTAGAGACCGAGGCCCCAGGCCCCACCCCAGGCCAAAGGGCAGTGCCAGGAACCTGCTGCTATCTGCCTGCTGTCTGGAGCTTCCATGCACAGCTGCCTGCTGCCCCGAGCTTCCATGCACAGCTGCCTGCCGTCCGGAGCTTCCATGCACAGCTGCATGAAGGCAGGGAAGGATGAACCCTGCTGTGGGCAGAGCAGAGCAGAGCAGAGCAGTGGTTAGGTCATGGGCTCTGGGGTCTGGGGCACCTGGATTTGGAGCCTTGCTCTGTCTTTTACTAACTGTGCAACTTTGGGCAAGTGACTTGCCATCTGTATGCCTCAGTTTCCTCTTCTGTAAAAGGGAATTCCTACTAGTGCCTAATTCATGCTGGCATTGTAGGATGAAGCACTTACCCAGGGCCTGCCTGGCACACAGACTGTGCACAGTGCAACTGGGCTCTAGATATTTCCATCCCAGGTGTGAGGGCCCCCTGACCCCAGTAATTGCGCAGTGCAGTGCGCCCTCAGCCGGCATTTGATCATCCAGCTCTGGCTTGAAGGGTTCCTGCAGCAAAGGCACCAGTTCTGCTCTCCTGACGGTTGTTTCCTGACACACACATTATAACCACATTAAAGGCCCTTTGAAAAGGGAGCTGAGAGCTTTTCCAGGCAGCGTCTCCTGTTCTTGAATGGCTCTCATCAGGAGAAGGAAATTCCTTGGGCTGAGTTGAAATCTCCCTCCCAGAGCCACCCCTGGGAATGAATTCAAGGCCTGTCCTTTGGGGTAGCACAGGCACTTAGCTCCCTCTTTCCTCTGAGGGCTCATCAAAGATTTCAGGGTGATGCTCACTTCCTGGGTCTGCTGTTCCTAAGCCCCTTAGACAAAACACCTTGCCTTTTGCCCCAGAACATGGTGGGGCCACACACACTGGTCTACCCTGACCCACTGATGAGGTGGAAACCCCTTTTCGGGTTTTCTTACTGTGGTACCTCATTGGGTCCGTATAGTCCTCCTGGGAGGTGGGAAGAGCATCCTAAACCTGAAGGTGCTTTAGGTGCGTGTTCTCTTTTAATCCTCACGCAACTCTAAGATATAACTGCTATTACTAGCCCCATTTCATAGCCACGGGAAATGAGGCTTACCGAGGCTAAGGAATTTGCCCCAAATTGCTCAGCTTTTATGCTGGAGAGGCCTTATGTCACCCAGGCAAGCTGGCTCCAGCCACGACTACTAAGTGCTGCTGGGCCACCTCTCTCAAAGTAGTTTTCTCACAATTGGGGTTTCTTTTCTTTTTCTTCCACAAGAGGTGACTGGGGCTCAACACATGAGTTCTTCTAGAATTTTCCTCTCTGTGTCTGTGTTGTGTGCATACTAACGTAAGAAGCAATGGTTCTTTATTTCCTTTGGTTTCCCTTGTAGACCTGAGGCCTTGAATTCACCGGCAGCTCCCTTAAAACCTGCTCCCACTGCTGTCGAGTCAATTCTGACTCACAGTGACCCTATAGGGCAGAGTAGAACTGCCCCCATAGAGTTTCCAAGGAACGCCTGGGGGATTCGAACTGCTAACCTTTTAGTTAGCAGCCGTAGCACTTAACCACTTCGTCACCAGGGTTTCTGGCAGCTCCCTTAGGCATGGTGAATCAGCCTGTTCTGTCTTGGGTCTATGCTTTCCCCTCCCCTCACCTCGAAGCTCTGTGAGAAGGGCACTGGTTTCCTTCCATCACGAGCTCCAACCTAGATTTCTCCTCCTTCTTCCATGTTACCATCCTCAAACCTGCTCACATCTGCTTGACCTCAGGCCGGTCCCAGGCTGAGCACTTTCAGCAGCTCAGATACCTGGGCCCTGACCTCCCAGAAAAACACAATTTCCAGATTGGCTCTCTGAGCTAGGCAGTCCATGAGTTTCCCCCAGGACAAAGAGCCAAATCTCCACTTAAGTGGGTAAAATTGCTGACCCCTCTTAATGGCCATGACCCTATTATTGAAGCTGCATCCAAATCTTGTATTTTTATTAAGTTCAGCAGAAAATCCAGAATTCTCTCTGCAAAACTCAGCTGTGAATCAATATACTTAGGGAGGGGGCCGATCCTTGAGAAAATGGGTAAGAAATGGACTTTCTCACCTTGGCACCTTGTTTAGTCCATATAGTTCTGGGAGGAGAGAAGGTGAGAAGAACACCCTGACTGTGCCACACTCTCTGGGTGCACGCTCTCTTTTAATCCTCTCAACAACTCTAAGATGTAAATGCTATTATTATCCCCATTTCACAGCTAGGGGAACTGAGGGTCCCTCATTTTGTTCACATTCCCAGGGGTTGAATTGTTTCCCCCCAAAATGTGTGTCAGCTTGGCTAGGCTATAATTCCCAGTACTGTGTGATCGTCCACTGTTTTGTTAGCTGATGTAATTTTCCCATGTGACGTTAATGAGGCAGGATTAGAGGCAGTTATGTTAATGAGGCAGGACTCAGTCTACAAGATTAGGTTGTATCTTGAGTCAATCTCTTTTGAGACATAAAAGAGAGATGTGAACAAAGACATAGGGACCTCATACCACCAAGCAAGAGGAGCCAGGAGTGTGTGTCCTTTGGGACCAGGGTCGCTGTGCAGAGAAGCTCCTAGACCAGGGGAAGATTGAGGACAGGGACCTTCTTCCAGAGCTAACAGAGAAAGCCTTCCCCTGGAGCTGGCACCCTGAATTCAGACTTCTAGCCTCCTAGACTGTGAAAGAATAAATTTCTGTTTTTTGTTGAAGCCATCCACTTGTGGTATTTCTGTTATAGTAGCAGTAGATAACTAAGACACAGGTCTAGGCCAGGGTTTTTGTAGGGAAATAGGTCTAGGTCAGGGTTTTTCTGTAAAACTCCAGGAGCCTGTGAAGTATTAGGAGACTCAGTCAATTCTGACTGTATTGGGAATACCAAATAAATAAGTGAATCTTTACTTTGTAAATCCAGGAAGGAACACCTGGGAAGAGGAGTCCACTTAGCCATTTTCTTGGTTACCCAGACAAAGCATAACTACTGGCTAGCATGGTTGCTGCTGGGGATGGTGGAAGTTCAAATCCAGCCCTTCAGGTGCCATCCATCCCATCAGGAAGAATTCAGGAGTAGCAGAGGGAGCACCAGCCTGGGAATGGTGGAAACCCGATTCTAGTACCATCTCTACCAAGACGTTTACTTTCCCTCACTGGTCCTCAGACTCTGCAAAATAAAGAGGTTGGCTGAAATTACCTTGCCCAGGTTTTTAAAACTGTGGAGCCCTTTCTTGAAAAGAAATTTTATGAGAAAGCCCAGAACATAGAACAAATAAAAAGGGAAGCTGCTTGGGCTGAGGCATGGTGTCCCCTGGGGATGGTTCCCCCAGATCCCTAGGAAATATAACATGTAAGTTTGGAAAATATTTCTTATCTGCTCTCTAGCCACCCTTCAGCTCCAGGGAAACCCAAAGGAGACTCTGATGTTTGGAACTCAGACTTTGTCCAGAGAAAGACCACCTGTGGCCCTGGAGGGGCAGGGCAGCTGAGATGCCATGTTGGTAGAGTTCTGTTGTACCACACTTGGCAACCTCTTTCCTTCCTTTCTTCTCATCCTTCTCCAGCTTATTATTCTCCTTCTTTTCCCTCTCCCTTTGGCACTTGGGAGTAGGGCCAGTAGTAATCTTCACTGCATGGCCTAAAAGCTGCTGAGTCTTAATATAGAGGGATCTTCCAGCCTACTGACGGCATGAAAAAACATTCTTCAATGAAGTCCCCAGCAATGGCTCGCACCACCTGGAGAATGGCCATGGTAGGTCCACCTTTGGGAATGAGTGAGGAGGGGTTGCTAAAAACAGGCCATTAGATTTTGAATTTATCGCCTCCTTTACCTGAGATACAGTGTCAATGTTGCTGGGAGAAATGTCTTTTAATGTCTTGGATCATTAAAACCCAATAATCTCTTTGAAATGGCTGAACTGCTTACTGCAAGGAGATAAAGTAAATAAAACTGCTTCTCTGTGTCTGCTGTCACCATATTGGTAGAGCATTTCTTTCCTTTTTTATAACTGCATTCATTTTATTTCAGGCCCATGCATTTATGCCATGCTGGTGGTATATAAATTTGGTAATTAAATCCTGTTATCTTGACACTATGGGTAGAAAGAGAAGCAGTTGTGATGCTTCAGAGAGGAAAAACACAGTGAGGAGGGAAAAGAAGATTTGTTTTGTATTACTAAAAAAAATGGTTTCATAGAGTCTTTTTTTTTAGTACTAGATAGTTGACAGATGCCTGACAAGCAGAGAGCTCCTTCTGTGCAGAAGGATTCCAACTGACCTTGTGAAATTACTCTTCTGCTTTGTTGTGTATCCCAGCAGAGCAGAAAGTGTATGTTATTGGTAAACTCACAGACCTTGTATTTTGTCTAAGCTCTATGGCTTATAAGATGTGTGACCTTAGACAAGTCCTAAGACCTTCTGAATCTATCAGGATGCTTTGGGTTGCAAGTAAAAGAAATTCCAGCCCTGAGTGACTGAATAATTAAAAAACAATTTTATATCCTATGACAAGAAGTTGTGATTAAAGATAACTCAAGATATGCCAGCAGCTCATCAATGTAATGAAGAACCAGCTTCTTCCCAACATCTTCCTTTGCCGTCTGCAGTGTATTAGCATGGACTCCCAGCCTTGCAGCCCCTGTGATTACAAGATGGCAGCCTCAGGTTTAAGATTCTCATGCTGACCCAACAATGTTCAGCAGAAGAAGGCGGCCTGTCTCTTTTATCAGGAAGAAAATATTTCTAGAAGCCTTCTAGAAGATGTGGCATCATATCCCCTTCCCCAGAAGTGTGTCACATACCTACCTGTAAACCAATAACTGGAAAAGAGAAGGGGCTCATCACTACTGGCTTACATAAATCGTGATTTCCTCTCCCTGCCCTCAGGCTGATGATGGGGCTCCTGAAGTATATGGCCAGGCAGAGAAGTTGGGATACCTGAGTAAAATCAGGGTTGTATTGGAAAGGAGGAAGAGGTGTGCAGGTTTGCGGGTTTGGCAACTGATTGTATCTGTTACAATCTCTTTAAGACTGAGTCTCTTCACCTGTAAAACTGGGATCGTAAATACCTACCTTAATAATCCTGTTGTGAAGATTCAAGAGATGACCCCACCAGTGGCTCCACGGAAGAGAAGATCTGGCCATCTGCTCTTGTAAAGATTATAGCCTAGAAAACCCCATGGAGCAGTTCTACTCTGTCCAGTAGGGTCACTATGAGTTGGAATTGACTACACACAGCAACAACTTCTTTAGAAGAGGCTGATTGGTAGGCCTAGGTATGCTTCCCATTCAGCTCCTGGAAGGCCCTGCTTCAGAGAACCAGACTGCCATTAGAAGTGGAATGCTCCCACCAGAGATGTGCTTGGCCTTGGCCACTCCTCCAGGTCACCTGTAGACTCGCCTTTCTTTCACCTGTCTTTTACTTCTTCTAATATGTTCTGTTGTACATAACGTAACTATGAGTCAGAACTGGCTTGATGGCACCTAACAACAACAATGTGTTAATGTAACTGGGATATGGCGGGGCCTTTAATTTCCATCTCAAAAGTTGTAATCAGCTAACGAATGGTGCAATCTGGGCTCACCTCTGATACCAGGATTGAGTCTGCCTTACAATCCATAGGAAGAATGGGTGCAAGTGAAGCCCATGTTATCTTGGAGCCACCCTCCTTCATCATCTCCCCAGATAGACAGTTAGGAATGCCAGGATGTATACGAGGTTCTCTCCGGAAGTGTCAGGAGCCTTTCAGATTAGTAAAGCGTGGGGGACCAGAGGACAGAACTTTCAATAACTTGGTGTGGTGAAATGAGTTCCCTTGTGTGGTCTTTTGCCCTTTTTTTTTTAAAAAAACTTTTATTGTGCTTTAGGTGAAAGTTTAGGCTTAAGTTAGTTTCTCATACAAAATCTATACACATATTTTTAAGTGACCCTAGTTGCTGTCTCTTTAACAGGACAGCACACTCCACTTTTCCACCCGTGATTTACTGTGTCCATTTTATTCAACCAGCTTCTATCCCTTTCTGCCTTCTCATCTCGCCTCTGGACAGGAGCTGCCGATTTAGTCTCATGTATCTACTTGAACTAAGAAGTGTACTCTTCACAAGTATCATTTTATGTCTTATAGTCTAGTCTATTCTTTGTCTGAAGAGTTGGCTTCAGGAATGGTTTTAGTTCTAGGTTAACAGGGAGTCCAGGGGCCATGTCTTCTGGGGTTCCTCCCGTCTCAATCAGACTGTTAAGACTGATCTTTTCACTAGAATTTGAGTTCTGCACCCCACTTTTCTCCTGCTCCTTTGGGGACTCTGTTGTATTCCCTGTCAGGGCAGTCATTGGTGGTAGCTGGGCGCCATCTAGTTCATCTTCTCTCAGGCTGATGGAGTCTCTGGTTTATGTGGCCCATTTTGTTTCTCAGGCTAATATTTTCCTTGTGTCTTTGGTGTTCTTCATTCTCCTTTGGGACCAATTGATGGGTTGGAACCAATTGATGCATCTTAGAGGGCTGCTCTCTAGCTTTTAAGACCCCGGACACCACTCACCAAAGTGGGATGAAGAACATTTTCTTAATAAACTTCGTTATGCCAATTGACCTAAATGTCCCCTGAAGCTATGGTCCCAAGACCCTCGCCCCTGCTACTCTGTCTCTCCAAGTGTTTGGTTGGTTGTGTTCAGGAAACTTCTTAGCTTTCCGTTTAGTCCAGTTGTGCTGACTTTGCCTGTATTGTGTATTGTCCTTCCCTTCACCTAAGATAATTCTTGTCTGCTATCTAGTTTTTTTTTTTTTTTTTTTTAATCTAGTTAGTGAATTTCCCTCTCCCTCCCTCCCCATGCTTGCAACCATCAAGGAAAGTTTTCTTCAGTGATTAAACTTTTCCTTGAGTTCTTATAGTAGTGGTTTCATACAGTACTTGTCCTTTTGAGACAAGCTAATTTCACTCAGCATAATGCCTTCCAGATTCATTCACGTTGTGAGATGTTCCAGAGATTCATCCTTGCTCTTTATCATTGGTATCGTTCTTTACCATTATGTAAATATACCGTAATTTGTTTATCCATTCATCAGTAGATGGGCACCTAGGTTGTTTCCATCTTTTTGCTGTTGTGAACAGTGCTGCAATGAACATGGGTGTGCATATATCTATTCTTGTGATGGCTCTTATTTCTCTAGGGTATATTCCCAGGAGTAAGATGGCTGAATCACATGGTACTTCCATTTCTAGCTTTTTAAGGAAGTGCCAAATCAATTTCCAAAGTGGCTGTACCATTTTACAGTCCCACCAGCAGTGTATAAGTGTTCCAGTCTCTCCACAACTTCTCCAACATTTATTATTTTATGTTTTTTTGGATTAATGCTAGTCTCGTTGGGGTGAGATGGTATCTCATTGTAGTTTTGATTTGCACTAATCTAATGGCTGATGATCATGAGCATTTCCTCATGTATCTGTTAGCCGCCTGAATGACTTGAATGTCTTCTTTGGTGAAGTGTCTGTTCATATCCTTTGCCCATTTTTTAATTGGGTTATTTGTCTTTTTGTTGTTGAAGTTTTGCTATATCTTGTAGATTTTAGAGATTAGACCCTGATGGGGTATGTCATAGCCAAATTTTTTTTCCCAGTCTGTAGCTTGCCTTTTTACTCTTTTGGTGAAGTCTTTTGATGAGCATTAGTGTTTGAGTTTTAGGAGCTCCCAGATATCTAGTTTCTCTTTTGGTGTTTGTGCATTGTTAGCTATGTTTTATATTCTGTTTATGCCGTGTATTAGGGCTCCTAGCTTTGTCCTTATTTTTAATTCCATGATCTTTATCATTTTAGATTTTATATTTAGGTCTTTGATCCATTTTCAGTTGGTTTTTGTGGTATGAATTCCACTTGGTCATGGTGAATTATTTTTTTGATATGTTGTTGAATTCTATTGGCTAGAATTTTGTTGAGGATTTTTGCATCTATGCTCATGAGGGATATCGGTCTGTAATTTTTTTTTTTTGTGATGTCTTTACCTGGTTTTTGTATCAGGATTATGCTGGCTTCATAGAATGAGTTTGGGAGTATTCCATTCTTTTCTTTGCTCTGAAATACCTTTGTAATAGTGATGTTAACTCTTCTCTGAAAGTATGGTAGAATTCTCCGTGAAACAGTCAGGGCCAAGACTTTTCTTATTGGGAGTCTTTTAATTACCTCTTCAATCTCTTCTTTTGTTATAGGTTTATTTAGTTGTTCTACCTCTGTTTGTGTTAGTTTAGGTAGATAGTGTGTTTCTAGAAAGTTGTCCATTTCCTCCAGGTTTTCAAATTTGTTGGAGTACAATTTTTCATAGCATTGTATGATTCTTTTAATTTCAGTTGGGTCTGTTGCAATACCACCCATCTCATTTCTTATTCAGGTTATTTGCTTCCTCTCCTGTTTTTCTTTTGTCAATTTGGCCAATGGTTTATCAATTTGGTTGATCTTTTCAAAGAACCAGCTTTTGGTCTTGTTAACTCGTTCAATTGTTTTTCTATTCTCTATTTCATTTATTCCTGCTCTAATTTTTATTATTTCCTTTCTTCTGGTATCCATGGGCTTCTTTTGCTGCTCTCTATTTGTTCGAGTTCTAAGGTTAATGTTTTGATTTTTGCTATTTTTCTTTTTGGATGTGTGCATTTATTGCTATAAGTTGACCTCTGAGCACTGCTTTTGCTGTGTACCGAAGGTTCTGATAGGATTTTTTCACTCTCTTTAGATACTGTGAGTTTCTTTATTCTATCCTTGATTTCTTCTATAACCCAGTAGTTTTTGATCAAGGCATTGCTCAGTTTCCATGTATTTTATTTTTTTCCTTGTTTTGTCTGTTATTGATTTCTACTTTTATGGTTTTACGATCAGAAAAGATTCTTTGTAACATGTCAATGTTTTGGATTCTGTTAAGGCTTGCTTTGTGGCCTAACATGTGACTTATTCTGGAGAATGCTCCATGTGTGTTGGAAAAGAAAGTGTACTTGGCTGCTGTTGGATGGAGTGTTCTGTGTATGTCTATGAGATCAAGTTGGTTGATAGTGGCATTTAGATCTTCTGTGTCTTTATTGAGCTTCTTTCTGGGTGTTCTGTCTTTTACCAAAAGTGGTGTGTTGGAGCCTCCTACTGTTATTGTGGAGCTATTTCTCTTTTCAATGTTGTCAGAGATGGCTTTATGTATTTTGGAGCCCTGTTGTTGGGTGTGTAAATATTATGGTTATGTCCTCTTGTGTATTGACCCTTTAGTTATTATAAATGTGCCCTTCCTTACTCTTTGTGGTGGATTTTGCTTGTCTTTTTTGTCAGAGATTAATATTGCCACTCTTGCTCTTTTTTGATTGTTATTTGCTTGATATATTTTTTTCTATCCTTTGAGTTTTAGTTTGTTTGTGTCTTTGAGTCTAAGGTATGTCTCTTGTAGGCAGCGTATAGACAGATACTGTTTTTTAGATCCATTCTGCCACCCTCTGTCTCTTTATTGGTGCATTTAGTCCATTTACATTCAGTGTAATTATGGATATGTATGAGTTTAGTGCTGTCATTTTGATTTTTTTTTTTATGTTGTTGACTGTTTCTTCCACTTAATTTTCTGTGCTGAGTCATTTTTCTTTTCATGTTTTTCATTATTGTCAAGTTTGTATTTGCTGAGTCTTTATGTTTTTCTTGAAGTGTAGGATTATCAGTTTCCTTTGTGGTTACCTTAATATTTACCTCTATTTTTCTAAGTTTAAACCAATCTTTTATTTCTTTATATTGCCTTGACTTCCTCTTCATATGAAAGTTCTATGACTACAGTATTTAGTCCCTCTTTTTTTGTTTTAACATTGTCATCTTTTACATAATGATGTCTCTTTTCCCTTATTTTCAGTGTTTTAGCTTTGTGACTTCCCTATCTGGGTTGATATCCGGTTGTTCTGTCCTGTGTTCTAGTCTTTGGTTGTTATCAGATGTTATTGATTACTCCATTTAGTATTTCTTGTAGTGTTGGTTTGGTTTTGACAAATTCCCTAAACTTCTGTTTATCTGGAAATGACCTAATTTCACCATCATATTTGAAAGACAGTTTTGCTGGATACATAATTCTTGGCTGGCGATTTTTTTTCCTTTAAAGCTTTGCGTATGTCATCCCATTGCCTTCTTGCCTGCATTGTTTCTGCTGAGTAGTCAGAGTTTAGTCTTATTGACTCTCCTTTGTAGATGACTTTTTGTTCTTAAAATTCTCTCCTTATCTTTGGTTTTTGCAAGTTTCATTATATGTCTTGGTGACTTTCTTTTGGGATGTACCCTGTGTGTGGTTCGGTGAGCGTCTTGGATAGGTACCTTCTCATCTTTCACGATATCAGGGAAGTTTTTTGCCAAAAAATCTTCCACAATTTTCTCTGTATTTTCTGTTATACCCCCCTGTTCTGGAACGCCAATCACCCAGAGATTATTCCTCTTGATAGAGTCCCACATAATTCCTAGGGGTTTTTTTTTTTTTTTCATTTTTTAAAATTCTTTTATCTGATTTTTCCTCAAGTAAGTTGGTGTCATGTGCTTTATCTTCAATCTCACTAATTTTGACTTCTGTTTCCTTAATTCTTCTCCTATGACTTTTTTTTTTCCAGTGTCCACCTGATTTAATTAGCTCATTCTTCATCAGCATCTCTCTCCCCCACACTGACCAGTCCTATGACTTTTTATTGAGTTGTCTAATTCTGAAATTTTATTGTTAATCTTTTAAATTTCTGTTTGCTATCTTTCTGTGTATTCTTGTACCCTGTTTATCATTGTGATTTTGTATAACCTCCTTAAGTTCCTTTGTTGCTTTGTCTGTGTGTTCCTTGGCTTGTTCTGCATTTTGCCTCATCTCCTTCCTGATCTCTTGAAGAGCTATGTATATTAATCTTTTGAATTCTACCTCTGGTAATTCCAAGATCTTCTCTTTCTCTGGGAGGTTTCTTAGTTCTTTGTTTTGGTCATTTGCTGAAGGCATCATGGTCTGCCTCTTTATGTGATCTGATATTGACTGTTGTCTCCAAGCCATCAGTAAGTTATATTTATTTATTTTATGTTTGCTTACTGTGTCCTAGCTTCTTGTTTTGTTTTGATATGCCCAAATAGCCTGGTCATGTGAGCTTGTTTGATTATTGGTATCTTTGAAGCTCTCATGTCCTGTCACTAGGTGGTTGGTGCTGTTACTAGGTATGTAAGCCCAGAAGTCCATTCAGCTCAGGAGTCCAGGTCATGATTGGAGTAGGCAGGTGTGACTGGAATAGGAACAGGTATCTGGCTGCAGTAGGAGGTTATGTGCTAAGCAAGGCAGGGGCCCAACAGCTGCCCTTGAGCACCTGAGTGGAAGGCATGTCCCTGATCCCTAGAGCACACAGGTGGATGGGTTTTGTAGCTAGTCTATAGGTGCCCAGTGCTATCGGCTGTAAGGGCTGGGAGGCCCCACTTATTCTTGGACCTCTATTACAGGTGCTTAGGTGGAGTGGGTGGAGCCACTAGTCCTAAGGAGCCTGATGTGGGTAGGTGAGGACCCTGCTTAATGGGCAGGACTGTGTCAGATGTCACTAATCTGCTACTCTCCTTTAGCTGTTGCAAATGAAAATAGGTTTCAGGTATGCCCATTTCTACTGTGCTAATGGAAACCCTGGTGGCATAGTGGTTAAGTGCTATGGCTGCTAACCAAAGGGTGGGCAGTTTGAATCCGCCAGGCACTCCTTGGAAACTCTATGGGGCAGCTCTGCTCTGTTCTATAGGGTTGCTATGAGTCAGAATTGACTCGGCGGCACTGGGTTTGTTTTTTGGCCTGTGCTAATGCAGGCCTTTGCTGTTGAAATGGGCCAACACAGGTCTAGGCAGGGGTGAAAGGCATTCAAAGTCTGTGGATCCCTTATGCCTGTGCCTAGGCAAAGGGGCTGTGAGCTCCCAGCTTAGGGGAACTGGCAGATTTTTTTCCTGTTTGTTAATTTGTCCCTTCTCCAATGCTGGAAGAACGGCTTGGGCTGTGCAGCAGGTCCTACTTCCAACCCAGGGGCCACAGCAATCACCGAAGCTGGACTGGGAATGAAGCAGAGCAGGGGAGGGGCAGCTAAATGGGTGAGAGGTACTTCCCAAGGTGGGTAGGCGGGAGGGTTTTTTGATCTGCACGATAGGTTAGACACTTTTTCCAATTCAGTGCTGCTTCTCCCTGGTTCTGTAGGTTTGAGCAAATTCTCTGCCACTGGGTTTCTCTTGAGGAGGAAAATGCATCCCGAGTGCTACTGCTTGTCTCAGCCCGTGCTCTCTAGCTGATCCAGCCTGCAAGGTGCTTGCCAGGTCAGGTCTGGCAAATCTTCTCTGCTTCTAAACTGTCTATACCTCCTCTTGCTGCTCAGTCCAACTTTGTCTTTGATGTTCAGGGCTCCTAGACTGTCATATATAATCGAGTCACTTGTTTTTTGAGTCTTTGTTGTAAGAGGGACCACAGGAAGCATCTGACTACTCTGCTGTCTTGGCCCTGCCTCCTGCCTTGTTTTTTTAAAAAAATGGCTTGAGAGATTTTCCCCCTAAACCCTGAGGAGTTATCTTTGCCCTAGTTTTCTACCTCAGAGGGTTTGTTACTTTTATCCAAGTTGATTGACATTTCCTGGGTAAGCTGTAAACAATTTGTGGTTTGATAATTTTTGTCTGGCCCTGGGCTGCAGCCTGCCCTGTGATTGGTATGCATCTTGCAAGGATTGATCAAAAGACTGTGCAAATGAAGTGACTACAGACCATGCAAGTGAAGTGTCTGTGGCCTACTGAGAGGGGATTGGTCAGTTCGTGGCCCTGCTGGGAGGTCCATGCCTTGAAATGGAAGAGGAACTTGCTTATATATGCAGCCAAGCCCTGAGAGGTGGGCTGACAGAAGCAGAAGGGAAGGAAGAAGGGAGAAGCAGAGAGAAAGGAGGCAAGAAACTTTCTAAAAGAGCTGTAACATAGACCAGGGGCTACAATACTGAATACAGAGAGAGGCCTGGAAGAGGCCCTATAGCAGAGTTCATGGTGTCAGCAGAAACCTGCTGCTAAGGAATGCAGATAAGAGAGGTGAATAAAACTGCTACACTGGCTATAAGCTAGGTCAGTTAGTAACGGAGAGGCTGACAGTAGGGATGCTGAAGGCAGAGAGGCCTGTCCTCAGGGGGCAGAGAGGAGGACTGTCCTGAGGGGGCTGTGAGGAGGCCTGCACGGCAGAGAGAAGGGCCTCTTTGGTTATATGTCAGAGAGGAGCTGAGAGAGCTGTCCTGCACTGAAAAAAAGGGAGGGATGTGCTCTCCACTTCGGGGATGCCTTCTAGTCTTTGCCTGCATGCTTTCTGATCCTGATCCTGAGTTGTACTCCATTCTTCCTTAATAAACCACTTAACTGTAGACGTGGTCTGTGAGTTTTGTGTGGCCATTTCAATGATTTATCGAACCCCACAAAGAAGCAAAGAGTGCCATGGGGAGGACAGCTGGTATCAGAATTGGTAAAAAGTTTGGGAAGTGGAGGTATATCTGACCCCATCTCATAAGAATTAGCCTTGGGCAGATCCTGGTCATTATCACCCCTGACATTAGACAGGTTCTGATGCTACTACTATTACTGCCATTTTATACTTGGTCAACTCCCTTGTCTAACATACGGGAAGGCCTTCCAGATCCAAATTTTGGAGAAAGCATATCTACCATGGTTGTTCCTTTTCACTCAAACTCTCTTTGATACCTTCTGTCTTAGGTTGGGTTCTCTAAGAAGCAAAACCAGTAAAGCATATCGGTATATATATGTATATATTATATATATAGACAGATTTATATCAAAGAAATGGCTCATGTGGTTATAGAGGCTGCAACGTTCCAAGTCCATGAGTCAGGATAGAGGCTTCTTCTGATTCGTGTAGCTGAAGTGTCTGGCAAACCCAAGATCAGCAAGTCAGTAAGCAGGGCTCTTGCTCACAGGTGCAAACATCAAGGAATTCCAAGGCAGGCAAAATGGCATGAAAGCCGCTAGCTCAAGTCCCAGGAACTGGAGGTCAGAAGAACAGAAGCCAGCTGCAAGATCCAGAATAAACAAAAGTCCACAAACCTTGCCAGAAAGTCCACTTATATTTGATGCAGGCCACATGCCCAAGGAAACTACCTTTCAAGTGATTGGCTACTCATAGCAGATCCCATCATGAGGTGATCACATTATACCAAATCTCTTCATGGAAGTGATCACAACATCATATAACTGCCAAACCACTGGGAATCATAACATTTACCATCACACCCTGTTACCCATAAAGCCCTTTATTTCAAGTCTAGTCCCCCATCTTCATTCTCTTTCCATGCCTCCTCTTAGGAGCAAGAAGTTTCAGCCCCATTCCTTCATGTGTCTTTCTGATTCTAGAAGGGGAGAGATTAGATTCTAGCAGTACAAGAGAGAGTGAAGGAGGGTGTGTCGATGCTAACTCAGCCTCTAGTGGCTACTTCCTTACTAGTTCACCTAAGAGGTAAATGCACCTCACCTAGACAAGGACTAATTTTTCTTGGGGACTACAAATCTTAACTTGCACAAAGGAAATAGCATTGCTCTGATCAGGAAAGCTTTGTTCTTGCCTTTTTCATAACTTTAGCCCCTGCCATTTTTGTGCTAAGAAGCATTTGGCTTTTTCTTGAAACTGCTATTGTATTACAAGAGCTGCACGTTAGCAATAAAAAGGCTCTCTCTGTGGTACCTAGGAGTGATGGCACCCACTTAGATTATATTCTTTTAAATTCCCCTGATGAAAGAAGAAAGGGGAGAGTTTCCAGTTTATTCATCACATGTATTTTTTATGTCAGTCCATGAATGAATTATTTACTTCATGAAAGGTAGAAGTAGAGCGTACCCATTAACCACACTGTGGAATATCAGAACCAGTGGACAACACTTGAGCTTTGATAGAGGTACCTTTAGGACAAATAAAAAGAAATATCATATTATTCAGCAGAAAATGAACTTTTCAAACTACTTGCCCCAAGAGATAAAAAATTAAAGACAAAAGCTTGAATAGGCTTAAAAAGATTAGATTTGCAAATAATTTCATTGTCTGCCAGTAAAACTCAAAAGGAATTATCAAAAAGCTATTAGAATTAATATAATAATTTAGTATAAAGACAGTTAAAGAAAAGTATGTAAAAATCAATAATATTCCAGTATACTCAGGATTTATGCATTTGAATTTTGGTGTTGGTAGAGAATATTGAACGTGCCGTGGACTGCCAGAAGAATAAAAAAAAACTGTTTTAGAAGAAATACAACCAGAATGTTCCTTAGAAATGAGAACACAGATACTTTGGCTGGTTTACTTTGGACACATTATCAAGAAAGACCAATTGCTATAAAAAGGACATCATATTTGGTAAAGCAGAATATCAGTGAAAATGAGGGAAACCCTCAATAAGATGGATTGACACAATGGCCACAAGGATGGACTTAAACACAGCAATGATCATGAAGATGGCACAGGACGGAGCAACATTCCATCCTGTTATATATAAGGTCACCATGAATTGAAGTCAATTCGCAACTAACAACAACACATTCAGAAAAATATAATGTTTGTATTCAGGAAACTTCTTTGCTTTTGGTTTAGTCCAGTTGTGCTGACTTCCCCTATATTGACTATTGAACACAGCAAAACACTTTGGGGGACAGTGTAGCTGGAGTTGGGGGCTGGGGACTGTGGTTTCGGGGAACATCTAGGTCAACTGGCATAACAAAGTTTGTTAAGAAAATGTTATGCATCCCAGTTTGGTAAGTAGTGTTTGGGGTCTTAAAATCTTGTGGGTGGCCATCTAAGATGCACTAATTGGTCCCAACCCACTTGGAGCAAAGGAGAATGGAGAACACCAAAGGCAAAAACAGAAAATATATAATGAATAAACATTAAAAAAAAAAAATGTGTTTGGCCTGGAACTGCCTTCTTTTTCCATATATCCTCAGAAAGGGCCTCCCAGACTCCTTAGACTGGGGAGGTACTCCCTGCCATGCAGTTTCAGGGGGTTGTTCATTGGAATTATCAATCATTGCTTAAGTTTTTGTCTTCCTCACTAGAGTGTAAGCTTTCTGAAAAATTTCCTGAAGGCAAGGGTAATTTGAGGTAAGGAGAGAGGGTCTCTTCCTCACTGTGGAATCCTAGTGCCTTGCACAATACTATTGAATGAATTAAAGAATTAACAAACTAGAACATTACTTAGAATAACCTCTCTTTAGAGAAATGTGTGTGCCGTGTATGAACAAAAATTACAAACTTTATAAAAGATGAACGAAAACACGAGGAGCGGTCAGGCACCTTGCTCTTAGAAGGAACAATCGAGTATTGTACAGTAGCCTGTTCTGTCAGAAAAATGTATAGGCTTAATGTAATGTCATTTGAAGTCCTCCCAGAATTACGGAGGGAAATGTCACAAAATGATTCTAAAAGGGAAAGACCATAAAAGAAAATTCTGGAAAACTAAACTATGAGCTTCTTGTGGGTAGGGCCTGTACCTTTCCCCTTTATTTCTAAGTGGTTTCACTGTGCAGACCCACCTCCTCTGCCTCCTGGGTTCTGTCAGGTGGCTGCCCCTCAAGGACAGCAGAAAAACCCAAGAAGGGAGCACCAGGGTAAACAAATCTCTGTGTGTGGTCTTCTTTTCCAGAAAGCAATGAAAGCTCAGCGTAGACAGGAACAATGGCGGTTCATGAATGCTCCTTTGGAGTTGGCACTCACAAGGCTGCCTGATGGAACATTTACAGTCTGGGACCTGGAGAGGGTGCATCTCAAGCTCTCAGTTTCTGTGCAATATTTACATACCCTTCCATGGCCCTCCCATAAAGAGGCTCTTTTCCAATCTCTCTTCTGGCAGTCTCTGCTGTTCCTAATTTCTTAGGAGAGCTGATTTGGGGTTGGCCAACTTCTCTAGAAAAGGCTGATTGGTAGGCATGGTATGCTTCCCATTCAGTTCCAAGAGGGCCCTGCTCCAGAGAGCCAGACTGCCATTAGAGATGGAGTGCTCCCAGCAGAGATGCAGCCCAATGCCCTGTCTCTGTTTATTGTTTTCCTAATCATTGCCTCAGTACAGGATCCTGCGGGAGCAGCATTCCCTGAGAGAGGGTGATTCTGTGCCTTGGTTTTCTGTGATCTCTGCAGGATGGTCTTGCTGGCTTCTGCAGCACTTCTAGGCTTCTGGCTCAGTAGTATCTTTAAATCAAGGCCATATCACTCTGAATGGGGACACCTCTATCTTCCTTTGATATATCTGGCTCCCTTGACTAAGCTGTACTTCTTAACAAAAGGTGTCAAAAAAGAACAAAACCATGTAAATTATTAGGCAATCAAGCATTTAAATATCTCATTCTTGAACCAAATATTAAGCGGTATTTAATACCATGTTCCCTCACAAATAACTTTATTAAATTAAATTCTACTTAAAAAAAAAACAAAAAACTACTTATAAAAAATATACCCACCTTGTCACTTTCTCCCTAAAGTTGGAACATATATTATAAGGTATAATATTTAACTCCTTCCTCTCAACATTTAAATCCATTAGAAGAACTTCCATAATTATTATGAAGTCCCATCAGACAATTCAGTGAATTTCACACTAGACATGAAGCCACAGATATTTCCACTGGATATAATATTAGCAACATTTTTGGACCAGGTCCTTTCCTATTTTTGCTTCCAAATGACTCCAGCTCAAAATGGTTGATTACAACAAGAGACTGAGGTCAGAAGTTGCAGTAGAACAAGAACCAGGTAAGAATCTAAAGTCCAGGAAGTGGAAGAGGAAGTTCCAGCGGGTTCTAAGGTAAAGGGGTCCACGGCAGCCACTGCAGCCAGTAATCTGGAATTCAGGAGGGAAGTGCAAAGGCAGTGGAGGAGATATGCCTGAGGAGTGGTCAGGAACCTGGAGCTGGTACTGTTGTCTGCTGTTACACTGGGTGCCAGTCACAGGTGGGTTTGAGTGGGTCTGGGAAGGAAATAAACAAGATCCTGGGGCTTAGTTCCACAGAGTTGAGCCAACAATGAATCCTAGCAAGTGAAGAAGCCTATCCTCTCGCTTTGCTCCTGCATACTTCTTTTCCCAGAGCTTGCTCTGACTTCTGGTATCCTTTGTGTTTAGCTTGAATGGACACCCTTGGAGACAATACAGGATCCCATTATTCTTGGAGACCTGCCAGTGTTCAGAAGTCCTCACATTGGGTTCTATGCCAAATACCCTGGACATTGTGGAGGCCTGAATTTATTCAGGGTAGGGGACTGCTGATCTCTTAAATGAGGAAAACGGATTTACCAGCTTCCCTCGTTGATTTCCTCCAGCCATTTTTCCACGCTAGCCCCATGTTTGATCTCAGCTTGCTCCATCTTACCAGCTGCAGCTCTTGGAACACTGAGTGGCTGGGGCTGTGCTCCTAATGTTGATGATAAGTAATGGTGGAAACAAGGCTTGGAACCCAAGAATCTTGAGTGTATATCCTAGCTGTGCCATCTACTCTCTGGCTGACTTTGAGCAAGGTATTTAGCCTCTTTGGGCTTGAGTTCTCCCATTTACAAATATGGAACTAGTAATATCTACCTCCCAGGGTTTTCCTGTGAGGAATAAATGTGACACTGTACATGAATAACAGGAGCCCTGGTAGTGCAGTGGTGGCAGTGCTCAGCTGCTAATCAAAAGGTCAGAGGTTCGAAACCACCAGCAGCTCTGCAGGAGATAGATGTGGCAGTTGGCTTCTGTAAAGATTTCAGCCTTGGAAACCCTATGGGGCAGTTCTACTCTGTCCTATAGGGTCACTATGATTTGGAATCAACTAGCTGGCAATCGGTTTTTGGTAGATGATTAAACCCAGCACTCAATCAATAAATCTTTAATGCATACAGGAATCTGTAGGACAGAGTACCATTTATCTTTCCCTTCAGAAACCCTATCCGGTTTAACCCTGTGGGTAGCGACTGTATCCTCTCTTCCTCATTCCCCGTGAGTAGGTAACCTCCTTCCTGGCAGGAATTCACCAAAACCTACAAACTTGATCTCAGAGTGCCTACTTTGGGGTCACACACTCCGTAAGACCCAGCAACTGGTGCCCTTTGTGTGTTTACTTAAATACAGTGCAGAACAGACCAAGGGCCGTATATTAGACTCTGTGTGTTTGCATACAGTCACGCTGTCAACAGATTCATCCTTGAGTGAGAAAACAACTGCATAAATATGATCTATACACAGCTCTACATGGTTTAAAAAATAGGCCAAAATCTACTTGCCAAGAAAAGAATAAGCAATTTTCTTAAAAGGATATGTTTAGACTTGACAGCAACTCCCAGTATCTGCCTAGCCCAAGGGGCCCAGGTCTGACATCACAGCTCTCCCACCTGTCATGGGCTCCTCCTCCACAGTCTCTTCAGGCTCCGTGCTCAGGAGAGTCTGGGTTTTGACAGGTGAGGGGAGGCGGCCTTCAGAAAGCCTTGTTAATTTTGGAGGTGAAATAGCAGGATTGACACTTGCAGTGATTCTCCACAATAAGGCCATTGAACTCGTTCTCATGAAGGGGATGAGTGGAAATGGGTTCTGACGTCTCCGGTGTATGGTGACGATAGATCACCTTTAATAACCATTTTGTGCCTGTCTTTTAGGGCTTGTTTAGTGGCTTCTTCTTCTGATATGTGGACACGGCTCCCATTAATCTCTCATTAATCTTAGAGGGGGGAAGTTTAGGGGGAGGGTGGTCTCCAAAAAGGGGCTCCTACCTCTGCATGAGCTTTCTATGGATCCAGTGATTGGTCAGTAAGTTTCCCGGGAATAAAAATTACTGATGGATGTTTGGAATACATTCTCTTCCACCACCCTGCCTCTTACTCCCATTATGTGCATCACAGAATATTCAGAGGAGTGTTTTGTAAAGGAAAGATGGGGAAGCACACGTAATCTAGCTGACATCCAACACCAAGCATTTTTGCAAGACAGCAAGTCTTTAGTTGGACATTTGTTGCTTTTTTTTTTTGTAGGTGGAAAGCTTTTCTACCTGATTTTATCCTTCTTGGCACTGATGGTTGGGTTGAATTGAGGACCACATTTAGAATGACCTGACTTTATTCTCACTTGTTGTTGTGTTGTTAGGTGTTGTTGAGTCAGTTCGGACTCACAATGACCCTATGTACAACAGAATGAAACACTGCCCAGTCCTGGGCTATCCTCAAAATCATTGCAATGTTTGAGTCCATTGTTACAGCCACTGTGTCAATCCATCTTGTTATTATTCTTCATTGTCCAGCTTTTTCATGCATATGAGGCGACTGAAAATATCATGGCTTGGGTCAGGTGCGTCTTGTCCTCAGAATGACATCTTTGCTTTTTAACACTTTGAAAAAGCCTTTTGCAGCAGATTTGCCTAATGCAATATGTCATTTCAGTTCTTGACTTCTGCTTCCATGGGCTTTGATGGTGGATCCAAGGAAAATTTTCTCTGTTTATCATGATGTTGCTTTTGGTCTAGTTGTGGGGATTTTTGTTTTCTTTATGTTGAGGTATAATGCATACTGAAGGCTGTAGTTTTTGATCTTCATCATATTCTTCTTCATGTAGCTCAGCTTCTTGGATTATTTGCTCAGCATACAGATTTGAATAAGTATAGTGAAAGGATACAACCCTGACACACACTTTTTCTGATTTTAAACCACAGAGTATCCCCTTGTTCTGTTCAAATGACTGCCTCTTGGCCTATGTACAGGTTCTGCATGAGCACAATTAAGTGTTCTGAAATTCCCATTTTTCACAATGAGAGTTCAACTCCAGAGATCGCATGACAGAATTTTGCAAGACCAATGGCCTATTCATTGGCAATACCTTTTTTTCAACAACATGAATGGCGACTATACACATGGATGGAATACACCAGAATCAAATTGACTACATCTGTGTAAAGAGGCAATGGAGAAGCTCAGAATCATCTGTCAGAAAAAGGCTAGAGGCTGACTATGGAACAGAGCATCAATTGCTCATACGTAAGTTCAAGTTGAAGCTGAAGAAAATTAAAACATGTTCATGAGAGTGAAAATAGGATCTTGAGCATATCCCACCTGAATTCTGAGAACAACTCAAGAATAGATTTGGCACATTGAACACTAATGTCCGAAGACCAGATGAGTTGTGTGATGACATCAAGGATATCATACATGAGGAGAGCAAGAAGGCATGAAAAAGACAGGAAAGAAAGTAAAGCCCAAAATGGATGTCAGAGGAGACTCTGAAACTTGCTGTTGAATGTAGAGTAGCTAAACTAAAAGGAGGAAGAAATGCTGAAGTAAAAGAGCTGAATAGCATATTTCAAAGGGCACTTCGAGAAAACTAAGTAAAGTATTATAATGAAGTGTGCAAAGACCTGGAGTTAGAAAACCAAAAGGGGAGAATACGCTCAGTATTTCTCAAGCTGAAAGAACTGAAGAAAAATTCAAGCCTCAAGTTGCAATTTTGAAGGGTTCTGTGGGCAAAATATTGAGTGATACAGAAAGCATCAAGGGAAGAGGGAAGGAATACATAGAGTCACTATACCAAAAAGAATTGGTCAACATTCAACCATTTCAGGAGATAGCATATAATTAAGATCTGATGGTACTAAAGGTAGAAGTCCAAGCTGCTCTGAAGGCATTGGTGACAAACAAGGCTCCAAGAATTGATGAAACACCAATTGAGCTGTTTCAACAAATGGATGTAACGCTGGAAGTGTTCACTCGTCTATTCCAAAAAGTTTGGAAGACAGCTACCTGGCCAACCAACTGGAAGAGATCCATATTTGTACCCATACCAAAGAAAGATGAGCCAAAAGAATGTGGAAACTATCAAACAATATCATCGATATCACATGTAAGTAAAATTTTGCTGGTGATAATTAAAAACCAGTTGCAGCTATACATCTACAGGAACCTGCCAGCAATTCAAGCCAGATTCAGAAGAGTATGTGGACTGAGGGATATCATTGCTGATATCAGATGAATTTTGGCTGAAAGTAGAGAATACCAGAAAGATGTTTACCTGTGTTCTTATTATTCTCAATTACTTGGGTTGTTTTCTCATGAGTCATGGCTTCCCGGGGAGTTCTGAAATGCGGCTGCAAGCTCATAGGCTGTTGGATCTGTCCTTATTTTTCTAAATCAAGCCTAGCCAAATTTATTGCCACTGAGTTCATTCTGACTCATAGTGAACCTGTGGGACAGAGCAGAACTGTCCCATAGGATGTCCAAGGCTGTCATTTTTATGGAAGCAGACGGCCACATCTTTCTCTCATGGAGCAGCTGGTGAATTCGAACTGCTGACCTTTTAGTTAGCAGTCGAGTGCTTAACCACTGCGCCACCAGGGCTTCTTCTCCTTTCCCCATCATCTTTATTTACCTTTCTGGAGAGCCAGGTAGTAGCGTCAGTCTCACCTGTAGCTCCCCTGCACTGCAGGTCCCTTAGGTGAAAACAGCACGCAGGCTCCAGGCAGTGGATAAATAAGGGCACAGCCCCTGCCCCCAAAAGTACATTGAAGGCCTGATTCCTGGTACCTATGAAAGTGACCTTGTTTGGAATAGGATCTTTGAAGATGTTATCAGTTAGGTTAATGTGAGGTCATAATGAAATAAAGTAGGTCCTGATACTGTATGACCGGTGTCCGTATAAAAGAGCAGATACACAGAGATAAGGAGACGGAGGAAGTATGCCATATGACACCGCAGCTGCAAGCCAAGGAATGCCTGGGGATACCAGAAGCTGGGAGACAGGGATGAAACAATTTCTCTTCCAGAGCCCTCAGAAAGAGTCAACATGGCTGATAGATGCCCTATTCAGACTCCTAGCCTCCAGAACTGTGAGACAATAAATTTCTGTTCTTAAAAGCCACCCAACTGGTGGTGTTTTGTTATGGCAGCCCTAAGCATCATTCTGCAAACCTTCCTTGCAGAACCCCAGGACCCAGTCTCTAGTAGGATCTTGAGTCTGCTCTCTTTCCCCTGAAGGAATTGAGGCAACACTGCTGTGAGGACCATATCCTGAGGCATATCCAAGGCTTGAATTTGGTTGGAAATGGGTGACCTAAAACCTCCCTGTAACCCGTGTCTGTGACTCAAAGCCCTGAGCGTAGGGGTGCATGCCATCCTTTCCTCCGCTGAAAGCCTTCAGAGACCAGCCTCTTTCCTTTTCTCCTCTAGCTGAAAGTAGTAAAAGTGAGGGATGCTTGCTTTTTAAACACCTTTAAATCCCTGCCACTGGCTCCTGAAAAGTTCTAATTCCAGAGCCTCCCAATGATCACACGGAAGCTTTGATGCTTTCAGCTATAATCAGTCTTACTTTTCATCTTTCATCTCTTCCCTGCCAGTGACACATGGTGTTCCCTGCCAGTTTCTACTTCCTCTGTCATCCATCTATCTCTACCTACTGGCCCATCTATATATATATCTCTCTGTCTGTCTTTTCTTTTTCTGTCTATATATATCTCCAGCTTTGTGCTCAGAGTTGACAAATGCGAGACAGACCCATAAGGAAGAGCCCCTCAGAGTTTAATGTTCAGTAAATACGCCTCAGCGTATGCCTGAATGCCACATTGCACCCTCCTCCGGACCTCCTAGGGGGAATTTTATCAGATTTTCTAGTCTTCTGTGAACAGATCAGGGAGAAAGGACAATGCCAGCTTCTGGAGAGCTTCTTTAGAGATGGGGAGTCTCTCCTTTTGAAAGGCTAAAATCTTCTTTAGTTCATTATTTACTGAGCACTTTCTAGGCACCAGGCGCAGTGCTGGGAAACAAGGGTTCAAAGAGGAAAAGTCACAGCCTCTGACCTCCAGGATCAACCCAGGAGTCTAGTGGAGGAGGAATCAAACTGAAGACATTGCAAACGACGGCACTTTCACCGGCTGCTGCAAACTGGCCTCGAAAAAGAACTCAGTGAAAGACAGGACACTCAGCCTGGGAAATCCAACTGGGAGAACAGAATAAGGCCAAGTGGGGAGGGAGAAGGAAAAGCCGGCCAAGCAGAGGTTGGAGTACAGTAACCATCACTGGACTGTAAACTCGGTGACCCTGTCTCTCTTGGTCATTGTTATGTTCCTAGGGTCTAGAACAGTTCTATGGGACAGTCCTACTCTGTCCTATAGTGTCGCTATGAGTCGGAATCGACTCGACGGCTGTGGGTGGGTGGAACAGTTCCTGGAATATGTCAGGTCCTCAAAGAATTATTTGTTGGACAACAGGATGAATCTCAGTGGCTTATTTCGCTTTCCTTTTTGGCTGTGCTCTTTGCTGGACGGAATCCCCACCTTCAACCCCCAACGTCATTAGGCAGGTACATCTTGGGAATTTGTGCCATCTGTTTGGAGCCCCTTGGAGAGGGTGAACCAGATGGACCTTAGGTCTATTTTGGTATTTGCTTTGCACGTTTCCTGCTTTTCTTCACATCCCATGCAGATGGAGACTGTCAGGTTATTTATAGCAGGAGTTTGCACACAATAATAGAACAGTTGCTCTAATTCCAATGCCAATTGAATAACTTTGGCTTTGCATTCTTGGGAGGACCTGTAGCAAAATAGCTGCTGGTACCAAGCCTGCTTCCGTATAGCATCAGTTGCCACCAATTATAACCCCCTCGCCCAAGACAATTCTCTATGAAACACGGAACCCAGTGATTTTGTTGGTATGCATTTCTCACAGGCTTTAGAAACAGCCATTAATGGAAGTAAAACTTCTAATAAAATCCATTGCTGGCAAATTGAATTCAATGTGATTAATATACATAAAAATTGAATTCAATATGATTAATATACATAGCCAAGAATGCAAAGATGGTTCTTATGTATAAAGATGTACACTATTTTATGATTTATAATAGTGAATAATTGAAAACAATCTCTATGTTCAACCATAGATGGCTTGTCTAGAAAGTTATAGTACATTCATATGATTTAATGCTAAATAGCTATCAAAAAGTATATTTCAGGATAATGTTTATAATATGAGAAAATGGCTATAATACATTAGGTGAAAATTGCAGGTCATATTACACACACACATAGTCCTGTATATAATCTAATCTTGTACAAATAAGTATGCCTAGAAAAGAGACTAAAAGGATACAGTTAGTAATACCTTCACCAACCAAATCCCAACCATTGCTGTCCAGTCTATTCCGACTAATAGGGGCCCTGTGGCACAGAGTAGAACTGCCCCATAGGGTGTCTAAGGAGTGGCTGGTGGATTTGAACTGTTGACCTTTTGGTTAGCTAAAGAGCCCTTAACCACTGCACCACCAGGGCTCTGAGTAATACCCTAAAAAAGTGGCAGGATTTTGGGTGATTTTTGTTTTCTCTTCCTGTTTTTAACCAATAGCTTGATAATGAACATCTATTACTTTTGTAATCTAGAAAAAAAAAAGCTATAAATACTATTTTGAAAAATAGTCCCTTTGGTTTCTTCCAGGTCGAGATTCTGTATCTGAGGTTTATATAAAAGAGTAGCTCAGGGCATCTGCTATTAAAGACTACCAAAGGGAAAACAAAGTGCCCAGTCATGGTCTTTAAAGGAGGCATTTAAAAGTTGCATTGAATTTAATCTCAAAAGGAAGAGGTAGGTGGTGTCTTCTCTGCAGAGATTTATTAATACCAGTTTGTACATTATCTCTATGCTCACCTAAAGCCCATCTACAAAAGCCAGCGTGTGTAGACAGCGCCTGCGTTTTTCATATTCATATGTTGTGAGTTTTTCGGCGCCGTTTATCTATCAAGTCAAGTTTGCACAGGGACAATGACCAACCTGTGGAATCTCAGCTTTAAATAAACACTAGAAGTGCACTGGGGAGAGGAGGTTCTCGAAGAGCAGAACTTGAGGCCTCTGCTTTTGCTCGTATCTTCCTGCCTTTCAGTGCCCTTGCTTGGAACTGGAGGCAGGAAATCAAACCCAGCTTCGTCCTGAATGAGGCATTTGGAGCAACCTCACCACGCGCTCTCCCACATAGACCCATCTTGGTTAAATACATGGGTTTTCTAAAGCCTGACTCATAGTCACTGTTTTAACTTGAACAGTCAAACTATAATAGCTACACCGCGGGCTCCAATGATTAGCAGCAGTATTTATCTCTTCTAGTTTGCATTTGTGTGACACACACACCCAGGGTTATCCACCCAGACACGGCATTTATAGTCAGCTGCATCACGCACACTATTTTCAGCCATAAGAGGAGCCATAGCTAACGTAATCTGTGATAGCACCGTAATTAGAATGTCCAACATAATGAAGAAATCTAATAAAGTACAGCAAATATTATGCTACGGAACGAATGCTAGGATGTACGTTTGCCTTAAAATCTAGCTACTACTGTTGTTGCTGTTGTGTGCCATGGAGTCCATTCCAACTCATAGTGACCCTATAGGACAGAGCAGAACTGCCCCATAGAGTTTCCAAGGAGCAGCTGGTGGATTCGAGCTGCCAATCTTTGGTTAGCAGCCTGAGCTCTTAACCACTTCACCACCAGCTACTATTGTATATCCTGAAAACTTGTCCTGGCCATTGGGAAATGAGTAACAGCCACTGATAGCAGAGAAAAGAAGATTAGGGAGAACGTTTCCGACATGGGACTTACACATCTGCAGGTGAGAAATACAGAGCACGGTTTACTTGACAAGAAGTTGGTAACCTGGGAAGATAAAAGGTTGAACCTCTCCTGAATCCACCATAGAGTCTGATAATGGCTTAAGAAATAATGATACAGCAACAACAGAAAACAAACGTACACTGATGCTTACCGCAGTGGGTACTCTGCTTAGCTCTTTAGAAGCAGCTGCATTACCATTGCTGATTGTAATATACTGTTCTGTCATTAAAAGTAGAAGAAATTGTGGTGGTTATTGCCCCTATTTGTCTTCTTGAAATTTGCTTGTGAGAAACCTACAGATGTTTTTGGTTTCTTCACCATCTTTGAAATAGCTCCTGGACAATAAGTAATATATATCATTCTAGTCTGCAGAGACTTCACTTTAGAATGAAGAGAATGTGGTGAAACCTTCCCTCTCAGAAAGAGGGAATGGGAAATGCAAGACTTGAGATAGAAATTTAAGACAAGAAAATATTTAGGTATTCTCTGTATCACATTTTGTTTTAAAGAATACCTGTATAGATCATGCCCCTGAGCATGAGAGTATCACCAGTGCTTCTAACTACTGAAAAGGGAAATTTATAGCCTGTGATGTTCTGATCACAAGACAGTTTAAGTGTTAGGAAGCTCTTGCAGATCAGGAATTGGAGAATGTACCAGGGGGTCGCTATGAGTCGGAATCGACTCGACGGCACTGGGTTTTTTGGGTACCAGGCTAGCTCAGGATTTCCATTTTGGAGCTATTAGATAATACAGTTGTTCATAAGGGCTGAGGGCTGCACACCCTCCATCAGCATGACTTCCACAATGCCAGATTAAGCATTTGTTGAATGAATGTATAAACCAATGAACTGCATAATTGAAGAAATCAAGGAAAGCTTCCATGAGCCCTGAGGCTACAAAATTCCCTCTAAGTACAACCCTCCACATTCTATAAGCTTCGACATATAGCATTCTCATTATAGCTCATAATGATTTCATTAGGGTGTCATTTCTTATTTCATTTTGACACGTGAATAATTTAGAAGTATACTTATAATTTTAAAATGAATGTTTTAGAATGCTTATCTTTTTATTATTTATTTTTAAGCTAATTGCTTTTAGTTATAGAATATGGTCTATAAATATACAGATTCTTTGAAATACATTCAGATTTGTTTTTGACCTCTATTATGAGGTCAATTTCTACACATGTACCGTTTCACACATGTCCTAAAACAAATTTCATATCAATGCTTTTCTGATTCTTAATCCAGGGCTTTATATGTGTTCATTAAATCAAGCTGTTAATAGTGCTGTCAAATCTATTTATTTATTAACTTTTTCTGTGCTTGATATATCACTTTCAGAGAGAAGTATGTTAAAATCCCCCACTATTTGTGGATTTGTCAGCTTCTCCTTATATCTCTACCACATTAGCTTTGTATATTTAATACTATGCTATTAGTTCATATAAGATTAAAACTGTTATTTTTTTCAGGTGCTTTTAACATTTTATCATTATGTAGTGGCCTCTTAATTTTTAAAAGGCTCAAAGTTGATTTTATCAACATTAATTATACCTATATGTGCTTTCTTTTAGTTAACATTTGTGTTGTTGTTGTAGTTGCTGTTAGTTGCTGTCGAGTTGATTCCAACTCATGGTGATCCCATGTGTACATGCCTTTTAAATTGTTTTGCTTTCAGTCTTTCCATTCCTTATATTTTAGTTATGTCTCTTATATGCAGCATATAAACCAAAAACCTGTTGCTGTCGAGTCCATTCTGACTCATAGTGACCCTATAGGGCAGAGAAGAACTGCCCCATAGATTTTTCTAAGGAGCAGCTGGTGAATTCAAACTGCTGACCTTTTGTTTAGCAGCCAAGTTCTTAACCACTGCACCACCAGGGCTCCGTACAGCATATAGCTGGATATTAGAAACATAATTCGACAATCTCTGTTTTTAATTGGCAGCTTTGGCCCATTTACATTTATTGTGATTGTTGATATAGTGGGTTTATTTTTACCATCTTGTGCTAATTATTCAACTTTTTGAATATTTTTTCCCCCTTCTGTACTTTCTTTTGGAAAGATTGAATATTTCATTATAAAACACTTCCCCTATTAATTTTTTGAAAATTATAAATTCAATTTTTATTCCATTAATGTTTAGTCTTAAAAATTAAATTGTACTTAACAAAGGCTAAAGTAAATTAGTGTCTCTATTCTTTTATTTAACACATTAGCACATTTAAATTCAGCCACCCTGTGCAATCTCACACATTACCGTTCACTGCTTTTAATTTTTTCCCCTGATACTTCATTTTTTAAAAATGAACCAATATTGGTACATTATTATAAAGTTCATAGTTTACATTAAGGTTCACTTTTTGTGTTCAGTTCTTTGGGTTCTGACAAATGTATAATGTCACGTGTCCATCATTACAGCATCATACAGAATAATTTCACTGCCCTAAAAATGCCCTGTGCTTCACTTATTCATGCTTCCACCCACTATCTGCCCCCTGGCAACTACTGATATTTTTACTTTCTCTCTAGTTTTGCTTTTTCCAGAATATCACACAGTTGGAATCATACAGTGTGTAGCTTTTACAGACTGACTTTTTTCACTTAACAATATGGGTTTAAGGTTCTTCCAAGTATTTTCATGACTTGATGGCTCAATTCTTTCTTTTGGTGAATAATTGTCTTATTTCTTATTTCTGTCTTATTTAACAGAAACACTGCGAGTGGATGGCTTTAACAAACAGAAATTCATTCTCTCACAGTCTAGGAGGCTAAAAAACTAGAAGTCCAAATTGAGGGTACCAGCTCCAGGGCCATATTGAAGAAAAGAGGAGAGCCACCAACAGGTACTTCCCTCCTATCTAACAGGGTGCTCACTCATAACTGGCAGCTATGAGGGAAGGTCCTTGTCATCAGTTTTCCCTGGGTCTAGCAGTTTCTCAGTGCAGGGACCCCAGGTCCAAAGGACACACTCTACTCCTAGCTTTTCTTACTTGGTGGTAATAAGGTCCCCCTCTTCTCTGCTCAATTCTCTCTTTTATATCTCAAAAGAGATTGATCCAAGATACAACCTAATCCTGTAGATATTGTCTTGCTTCATTAACATAACTGCCTCTAATGCTGCCTCATTAACATTGTAGATGTTGGGATTTCCAACACGCAGGATATTCACATCAGATCACAAAATAATGGACAACCACATAATACTGGGAACCATGGCCTAGCCAAGTTGATATACATTTTTAGGGAACACATTTTAATCCATAACAGTAATATTTCATTGTATGAATGTACCACAGTTTACCCATTAATCTATTTTAGGACATCTTGGTTACTTTCAATTTTTGACAATTACAAATAAAGCTGCTATAAACATTAGTGTCAGGTTTTTGTGTGGACATAAATTTTCAACTTATTTGGGTAAATACCTAAAAGTGTGGTTGCTGGATCATATGAGACTATGTTTAGCTTTGTAAGAAACTGTTAAACTGTTTTCCAAAGTGGCTATGCCCTTTTGTATTACCATCAGCAACGAATGATAGTTCCTGTTGCCCCACACCCTCACTAGCATTTGGTGTTGTCAGTGTTTTGAATTTAGCCACTCTAATTTTTAATAGGAATCCCAGAACACTTAATTGTGCTCATAAGGAATCTTTACATAGATCAAAAGGCAGCTGTTCAGACAGAACAAGGGGATACTGATTGGTTTAAAGTCAGCAAAAGTGTGCGTCAGCATTGTATCCTTTCACCATACCTATTCAATCTGTATGCTGAGCAAATAATCCGAGAAGCTGGACTATATGAAGAAGAACAGGGCATCAGGATTGGAGGAAGATTCATTAACAACCTGTGTTATGCAGACGACACAACCTTGCTTGCTGAAGGTGAAGAGGACTTGAAGCACTTACTGATGAAGATCAGAGACCAGAACCTTCAGTATGGATTGAACCTCAATATAAAGAAGACAAAAATCCTCACAACTGGACCGGTAAGCAACATCACGATAAACGGAGAAAAGATTGAAGTTGTCAAGGATTTCATTTTACTTGGATCCACAATCAACAACCATGGAAGCAGCAGTCAAGAAATCAAACGACGCATTGCATTGGGTAAACCTGCTGCAAAGGGCCTCTTTAAAGTATTAAAAAGCAAAGATGTCACCTTGAAGACTAAGGCGCACCTGATCCAAGCCATGGTATTTTCAATCACATCATATGCATATGAAAGCAGGACAATGAATAAGGAAGACCGAAGAAGAATTGATACCTTTGAATTGTGGTGTTGGCAGAGAATATCGGACTGCCAAAAGAATGAACCAATCTGTCCTGGAAGAAGTGCAACCAGAATACTCCTTAGAAGCAAGGATGATGAGACTGTGTCTTACATACTTTGGACATGTTGTCAGGAGGGATCAGTCCCTGAAGAAGGACATCATGCTTGGCAAAGGACAGGGTCAGTGGAAAAGAGGAAGACCCTCAACCAGGTGGCTGCAGCAATGGGCTCAAGCATAACAAGGATTGTAAGGATGGCGCAGGACTGGGCAGTGTTTTGTTCTGTTGTGCATAGGGCTGCTATGAGTCGGAACCACTTGACAGCACCTAACAACAACAACAATAGGTGTGCAGTGGTATATCAGTGTTGTTTTAATTTAACTATTAAAAAAAAAATCCCTCAATTATGCATTTTATTGTAGTTCTATACATAAGTATTCATTTAGATTTATTTTAATTTTTGCCTATTCTTGGCTCACTGTTTCTTCTTGCATCTTAGGTCTTCCCTCTCAGATAATTTTCTTTCTTCCAGAAGTATATCTTTTAAAGTTTCATTCATTATAGTTTTTTGGTGATAAACTCTCTCAGCTTTTATGTATCTGATGGCATTTGATATATCTTGCAATAGAGTTGGCAGGACTTGCTGACAGACTAGAATAGAGGGGGATATTGAAGAAAAGAGGAGAGCGTACAATAGGTACTTCCCTCATGTCTAACAAGGTGCTCACTCATAACTGGCACTTAGCACACACTTACAGACAGTGCAATGGGAAGAAATGGGGAAATGTTGCTAACTACTGCTCATCTGCAATACATGTTCCCCTATAGAAATATGGCCTAAGGATTAAATTCTGGGTCCCCAAGACCTTTATATAAAATTCCAATTGTTCATTTATTCATCAGTTCATTTTTTAGTTCACTAAATCTACTATTCATTAATTTGCTCATTATTTAATTGGTGATTTCAACAAATTTTTGAAGTATCTACTATGCACTAGGCATGGTGCTAGGTGATAAGGATATGAAAATGAGCAAACTCTTACATGGACTTCACCTTTGTGGAGTATACAGTATTGTGGGAGAGACAAATAATCAAGTAATCAATCACCCCAAAACCAATCAATCACCCAAGTAAATGTAAATTTGTGAATGTGATAAGTGCTGTGAAGAAAGGCACTGGGTGTCTGGAAACCTCTAATGGAAGTTTCGACTGTGTTGGGGAGGTACCTTAGTCACCTAGTGCTGCTATAAGAGAAATACCACAAGCGGATGGCTTTAACAAGCAGAAGTTTATTCTTTCACAGTCTAGTAGGCTAGAAGTCCAAATTCACAACGTCAGCTCCAGGGGAAGGGTTTGTCTTTGCTAGCTGTGGAGGAAGGTCCTTGTCATCAATCTTCCCATAGTCTAAGAGCTTCTCTGAGCAGGAACCTCATGTCCAAAGGACGAGCTCTGCTCCAGGTATTGCTTTCTTGGTGGTATGAAGTCCTCCTACTTCTCTGTTAGCTTCTCTCTTTTATATCTCAAAAGAGATTGGCTTAAGACACAATCTAATCTTGTAGATCTCATCAATATAACTGCAGCTAATCCATCTTCTTGACATCACAGTGATAGGATTTACAACACATAGGAAAAATTGTGGACAATCACACAATAGTGGGAATCACGGCCCAGCCAAATTGATACACTTATTTTGGGGGGACGCAATTCAATCCATGACAAGAGATCAGGGTAGGCTTTCTTGAGAGAACTTAGAGGGGAATTTGAGCTAAGAACTGAAGGATGAGTGTGAACTAGGTAAGAAGTGGGTGAAAGAGACTTCCAGGATGAGAAAATGTAGGTGCAAAGACCCTGTGGTGGGTGGGGGAAGAAGGGTGTGGAGGAGACCAGAGGATGTCACTGTGGTTGGAGTAGAGAGAAGAAAAGAGAGGAGTGTAGATGGAGTCTGGAATGATAGAGAGGGGACAGACTCAACCCCTGGTAGGCCACCCAGGGAGATTCCCTTATCCTGGGAACAATGGTTGCTGATGTCAAGTTTTAGGCAGAGGGAATGAGCAGATCGGATTTGTGTTTTGCAAAGAAACTGTATACAAGCTTCTGAGTTTTTCCTCTGACACTTGCCTGACTTGGGACTGCAAAGTGACTCTGGCTTCTTCCAAACAGCAACTATCTGCCTTTGTGGGAGGGAGGTCTGGGCACTGTCTACTCAAGGGGCTCTTCTGGACATGTCTGTAAATCCTTTAAAAAAAAAAAAAGACTTTAGCTACAGTGAAAATGGATGGCAGGCCCTGGGGCTGACTACTGGTTTCCTACTCTGAGCTTGAAGCCAAACTCTCAGAAATAGGTTCTAAGTGCCTTCAGGAAGCAAAGGTATAATTAATTAAGAACAGTCAAAAAAGCTTTCAAAAACCTTCTGACTCATACTGGAAGGCAATGAGTTTTTTAAAAACCTTTTGATTCCAGTGGCACTCCAGTCTCATCCTTGCAGGCAGGAATGAGAAGCTGCAGCAGGAGAGGGTTAGCCAGGACTACTCAGGGGCTCTGTGTTCCGTGACCTTCTTCTCCCTCCAGGCATGTTTCCTCTTCTCTCTACCCTTTGCCCCTGAGCCCTCTGGAACCCTAATGAGGAAAAGAAGTCAGTGAAATAGAAGGAAAAAAAAAGGAAAGAACGTCAGGAAGGAAGAGGGTATTAAAATAAAAAAACCATTGCTGCCAAGTTGATTCAGATTCACTAAAAACAACAACAACAAAAAAAAAACCCATTGCCCTTGAGTCGATTCCAACTCATAGCAACCCTAAAGGACAGAGTAGAACTGCCCCATAGGGTTTACAAGGAGAGCCTGGTGGGTTCAAACTGCTGACCTCTTGGTTAGCAGCCGTAGCTCTTAACCATTAAGCCACAAGGGTTTCCGAGGGGGGATTAGGAGCAACGAATGTAGGGCCTGTGAGGAAAAAGTGTCCAAGGAGAGTTTCAGAGAGAGTCCTAGGCTTCACTCTGCACCCAGCCAGCTGTGTGGCCTTAGGGAGATCACTTAACCACTCTGCCTATTCTCATCCAGTATCCTCATCTGTAAATAGGGGGTTTCTCAAGAGGCAGCCCACATACCTGAGGGCCATGGCAATGGGCAGGGGTGAGGTTGCTGTGAATAAAGATGGTGTAACTTCTGTGAAAGACCTACCTTATTAGAGGATTTTTTGAGGAGAAAATGATTTTTACATTAAAACAAATACTGACATTTTGGCTCAGAAGGCCAAATTTAATCTTTTTTAAAAAAGAGGACATGATAGGAGGTATTTAAAAAAAAAAAAAAAATTGGCTTGTGTTCTCTCCCCTGCTAACCTTTAGGTTAGCAGCCATGTTTTAGGGAGGAAAAAATAGTAAGGCTGGAGGTCAGGTCATATAGGGCATTTTAGGCCACTGTAAGGAGTTTATTAGGTTTTACTGAGTGAACAGAAGAGTGGCCCAATCTCCGTGACACTTTAAAACCCTCACTCTGTAGGCTGTGTTGAGTCTAACATGTCAGGGGCCAGGGTGGAAGCAGGAGACCAGCCAGGAGGCTACTGCCTCCAGATGTGATATTGGCATCTCGCACCAGGATAGTGCACTACCAGAGGAGGTAGCGAAACATGGTGAGAGTCTTGATATTGGGGGGAAAGCCAACAGGCTTTGGTAATGGCTAGGATATAGGGTCTGTGAGAAAAAGGAGTCAAAGATGACTCCAAGGATTTTGGTCTGAACAACTGGAAGAATGGAGTTACCATTTACTGAGAGGAGGAAGGATCTTGGAGGGGCAGATCAAGAGTTTGTTCACCTTGTAAGACAGGGAACAGAGAGGCCCCCAAATCTACAAAGTAACAAGAAATGGGCCAGGGCAGAGAAACAAAGCCATTTCCCAGGACAATGCAGCAGAGTATCAGAAAATAGCCCTCAAACTTCTTTAAAGTTGTTTTTCAGAAGCAGTTGGAAAAAAACTAGCCCCAGGGACATGCTCAGAACATCCACATGTGACCGCTTTGTGACCTTCCACCGGGGCAGTGAGGGGCTGAAGCAGCAGCCAGGGAATTGAACCCGGGGATCGAGAGACTGTGCAGGTGTGACACCCCATAATAAGTCCTGGTACAAATCCCAGAGGTCTCCAGGACAGAAGCCATCTCAGAAAGTTGCTGCACGCACCACAGTTAACATATCCCTGCCTGTGCCTATGAATAAACATGAATTTTTTCCACCCAAGAACTTTAAAACCCCAGGCCTGTCTTTTGTTCTGTGAGAAGGGGGTAAGCATTGCTTTAGGCCCTCCTTGTCTCCACTTGCAAGCCTCTTCAATAAAGCTTTGCTTGTGCGGAAAACTCTACGTGCCTTACCTGCTCATTCTTGACCAGTGACAGGCAAGAACCTTATTCCGGTAACACTTGAACTGTTCAGTGTTCATTAGGCATGTAAGCAGTGATGTTGAGTAGGTAGTTGAAGATACAAGTATGGAGGTCAAGGGAGAGGCACAAGCTAGATGTATGCATTAGGTGTTATTTACATACAGGTGCAAGGTAAAGCCTGGAGACTGCATGAGATCACCTATGGAATGGATATAGACAGAGAAGAGAAGAGGCCAAGTCCTGAGCCCTAGAGCACACCAAGAGTAGAGTGTTGGGGAAATGAGAAAAAGCCAGCAAAGGTGAGAAGGAGCTACTAATGAGGTTGCCATAGAATTGGGCTGGAAGGATGGGGAGAACATGCAACATGAATGAGGGGGTCCTTGACAAGTATTAGTATTGTAAATGAGAGACAAAATCATGGTGTTGTGACAACTCTTTAGAAGTTGATCTATTTGTTTTGGGTATACTTATCCTAGTATAATTATCAAAGACACACCTGAAAAGGAAAACCAAAAGGTCAGCAGTTCGAATCCACCAGGCACTCCTTGGAAGCCCTATGCAGCAGTTCTACTCTATTACATAGGGTTGCTATGAGTTGGAATCGACTCAACGGCAACAGGTACACCTGAAAATTTTAAAATTGTATTTTCACTTATACAGAAAAGAAAATAAAATTTATTTCCAGTGTTGGTAAGTCAAAAGAAGGGTACCCTTCCTCAAATATAATCCTAAAATAAAAATCTCCATGGAAAAAAGACAACTCACTTCAAAAGTGTCAGTTCAGAACCGTCAAATCGCCCAGAAAACCATCAGTTCACAGATGGTGACTAGAGCAGATCTGAGGACCTCTAACAAAAGCCGCAAGGATGGTAAATGACAACCCTGGAGAAGATTTTTAAAATGGCTAAGCACTGCTCAAATTTGTTACAGGAAGTGTTTGAGGTTGTGCCATGGCCTAGCTCTTCAGTTTGTCTCTTTTCTTTGTAGCTTCCTTCTGCTGGCGGGTGAGAGTGGGCAGGAGGGGTACTTCCTGCTGGAAGTCTCTGGCTTCTGGCTAGAGACCAAAGCCTTGACCCAGGACCCATCTGAATGATATTTCCTGTCAATTCTTCATTTATACTATCTAAACATTGCTCAGGACATCAGTGCCAGAAGGGAGCTCAGAGATCATTTAGACCAATGTCCAACATATATCATGTCCAGATGTATCAGGAGCCACAGATGTAAGTCCAATATGTAATTTAAATTTTCTAGTGGTCACATTAAAAAAAGTAAAAGAAACAGGTAACATTAATTTTAATTTAACCAAATTATCCAAAATAATATCATTTCAACATGCAGTCAATATAAATTAACGGGACTTTTTACGTTCTTTATTTCATACCAAGTCTTTCATATCTGGTGTGAATTTCACACTTGCAGCACATTCAGAATAGTCATACTTTAAATGCTCAATATTCACTGTGGCTAATGGCTACTTTATTGGACAGTGCAGGGCTAGACCACCCGTTTCAGTTTGGAGTTGAAGGATCTAAGTACTAGAATGAAATAATTGGCAAAGACAGTAGCTTGTCACTACTGAAACCAGGTCTCTTGGCTCCCAGTCCAGGGTGTTCGCAAATGTTCCGCTCCTTGAAAGCAACTTCCGTTTAGCTGATCCTTGGCACCTTAATTTTTATACCTTGGCCATAAAAAGCCCACCCTAATCTGAATTTTTTAAACTTTTTCCTTATATTTTGCTTAGTGATTCTGTGTGCATCAAAATCACTAGGAGAGAATGTTAATACAGCAAGTCCCTTGATCCCACCTCCCAGAAGCTGTGATTCAGTAGGTCTGGAGGGACCCCAGAATCTGCCTTTTTAACATGTGCTCAGTGATTATGCCATTAGTCCATGGGACACACTGTGAGAAACATCCTTCTAGCTTCTTCGTTGTTACGGAATCCCTTAGTCTTTGTAAAGGAGACCTTTAAAAGACTGCCACAGGGCGTTCAGAAAGCTTTATTTCAAACCCTGCTTCATCTTTTCTTCCCATAGTCCTTGAATGTGTTGACTTTTTCCTGCCCTTGCTGAAAATAGAATATTCTCTTTATTGTATCTTCTACAGCCTAAGAGAGGACAGTGGTGGTTCAGCGGTAGAGTTCTCACCTTCCATGCAAGAGACCCAAGTTCAATTCCTGACCAATGTACCTCATGCTCAGCCACTGCCCCTGTCAGTGGAGGCTAGCGTGCTGTTATGATGCTGAACAGATTCAGTGGAGCTTCCAGACTGAGATAGACTAGAATTAGCCAATGAAAATCCTATGGATCACAAAGGTCAGATCTGCAACTCATCATGGGGATAGACCAGGACAGGGAAGCATCTCATTCCATTGTCGCCATTAGTTCTGCAGACTCAAGTGGCAGCTGACAACAACAATGGAGTCTAAGATCCTTGAAGGAAGGATGAGAATCTTTGGTTTTCCATTTATTCTCAGGGCCTGGCACTAAATACTAGGAGTAGATACTTGCTGAATGAATGAGTAAATGTTGTAGAATATTTCTTATTAAAGCCACAAACTCACAATTTTTAGACTCTTCTTCCAGATTGGTTTGCCCCTTTCCCTTTTTCCATCCATTTGGTTTGTTTGGGGTCTTGGTGACTTAGTATCCTGGGGGCTGGAAGGAAGAGAGAAATGTCAAGATAATTGGAAGAGTGTCTCTAACAATAAATATGTGTTGTTGTTGGGTGCTGTTGAGTTGGTTTTGACTCATAGCGACACCAGAGTAGAACTTCCCCATAGGGTTTTCTTGGCTGTAATCTTCACGGAAGCAGATTGCCAGGTCTTCCTCAGGTGGAACTACGGGGTGGGTTAGAAATGACAACCTTCTGGCTAGCAGCCGATCACTTAACCATTTGTGCCACCAGGGCTCCTTAACAACAAGTATATAGTTGTTTATACATAGGTCAGAAGTTGCTTTCCTGGGCGATGTGTTAATGAAGAAGGGGTTGATCTCTTCTGCGGGGAGTAGAGTGAGTCTTAGTTTGAATACTGAGATGACTCTGGCACTTGGAGACATTTGATATGACCTTTCTCCTCTGGGCAAAACAGAGAGAAAAATGTGGAAGGACAGAAGCCAGGTGGTGGAATTTAATCTTTTACTGAGTTCTTAAAACTATGTTTAGAGTATTATTTAAAAAATATTAAAATATCCACTTATTCTAACAGATTTACCTTACTTACTTCCATATTTCTATTACATTATCCCCACCACTGTCATTATGCTCACCACCACCATCTCCACCTCCACCAATACCACCACAATCATGATCATCACCGCTAGTTCCTCCACCACTGCCATCACTATCATCATCATCATCGTCACCATCATCATCACCATCACCATATCACCATCACCACCATCACCATCATCACCATCACCATCATCACCATCACCACCTCACAGTCACCATCACCATAGCCATCATCATCATCATCACCATTACCATCACCATCATCATCATCACTCTTTGTTAAGAGTGTCTCCGCTTGACCCAAGCCAACCAACAGGGAGACCCTCTGAGGCTTGTCTGCAGGTCTGTGTAGTATGGTGGATGGTCTGGAGTCGGTACAGGCACGTACATTTCTGAAAGCTGACTATAACACACCGTACACATATAAGACCTGGTTATTTTCTTTTATTTTGGTTAATAAATGTAAATGATGGCTAATGGTTGTTGTACATCTACTTTTCAAATGTCTGTAAAATGAGTTAATATTCTTTATGGTTAACAGCATAGAATGCCCTATAAAAGTACTTTAATGTACCAGAAAATAATATTGAAGTATGAACTGCTTTCGTTTTCATCTATATAGGATCTTACACATCTCAACTTCCCTCACAACACTGCTGCAGTTGCCCTCTTTGTACATGATCCAGCTTGGAGGAAACGCCTGTTACTGGCAGTGTTGGGCCTGGGGGATTTGACCAGCCACCTGGAAGAAACTGAACCAGGTTAGGTGAGGACTGGAAGCTTTCGTGACTCTTCCTCAGCCCCGGGCATGGCTCAGGTCACTCTGCTATCCAGTTGAAACAAGAAGCTGTGACTGCCATGGCCTTTGTAGGAGACATTGAACACCCACACGGGATTCCAGCTGGCCTTCCTGCTCTGAAGGCTTTGGGGTGGAAGAAGGTGGGTAGCTAGGGAAGCCACAACCACAGGAGTGTCACAGGGATGCCCACGGTAATGAGGCCGATGCCGCAGAGCCCGGACTTTTTGGCTGAAATCCCTTAGGATGGAGGAAACAATCAACAGGGTCTGACAATCAGTAAGGTTCATAAACATTTGTTGAATAAACAAATGAATCTGCCAAACACACTACTTGCCTTTTTGCCTTTACATACATGAACTTATTTCTTGTATACGTAAATATATACATAGGTTTATATCTATTTCAATATTTAAATTTCAGTGGTTTTCCCTTCTCTTAGTTTTCTTTTGCTTTGTCTGTC